>NC_051182.1:11769467-12449466 GCF_013339695.2 Rhipicephalus sanguineus | reverse complement strand
GTTTCTGTATGGAATCGAAGCTGTTGTATCTAATTATTTTATTTTGACTCTATGTAGGTGTTTGTAAGGAGGTAATATCAATATTGTTTTTTTTTCTCAGTGTGATTGGCTGTATACATTAGTCAGCGAATAACAATCGCATTATGATGTTACTGAAAACCGTATTCTGTTTACGTTTTCTATTAGACGTATTCTAATAGTCAGTTTGAACCTTACGTAATGCAGTGAGAGATTCACAGTTTGGTTCTTTATTGTGTATGCACTGTTGCAATATGCTACCTGTGAAATGTCAATTTATCTTTTTTGTTTACTGTGGTTCCGTAGCTACTCCAACTTTTCTTTTTCCTTTTTTTGTATGCGGCTGTGCACTAGTCAAGCTCTTCATTGAAAAAACAGCTTTTCGTCACAGTTCTTTCTGTATATTATAGAATGAAAATAAACTTGATTTGCTTTGATTCATGATTACGCCTACTCATGCTCGTGATTACTCTTACTCATACTCATGTTTGCTCACACCCTCGTCACAAGCTCATACTGACTTATGTCATCTGAATGAGTGTGACTGAGCGTTCTCAAGATGCCGAGCTCTGCTCTCATGTAACACAATGTTAGATAACAGCCTAATGGCCTGAACATGATGCATTGTTCAGGTATTTTATGTCTTATGAGACACATTTTGAAATTGTAGTGCAATTGAAAAAAACCAATAACTTCATACTCTGAAGCATGTGTCATCACACAGTGGTCATTAACTAAATAAAAAGTGGACAGCTTTTGTTGCTCAAACCCACCTTGTCACAGTTTGGCCAAATGTATTCTGCTTTCATGCAACAAATTTATAGAATAAACTACTCATTGAAGCTGTACAAGTTACATGCCGCTCAGATTTTGTTTGCACTGAATTATCTGCAGTTAATGTCAAGGCAGAATATTTCTCTATTACATGTGCATCCATTATCACGTGCTACATATCTGTATGTATTTTGTGTTTGTCACCATTTGTAAGTAACATATTTATTTTTCATAATGTAACATTCAGACCATGTATTATGTTCCAGAAGCAATGATTTTGGGTTAGTAACACTGCAGTTCAAACCACTGTTTCAGTTAGTGAACGTAAATGCTGTTGTTGTTGCTGGAGCCCTTCTTTTGCATTGCCCTTGGGTGAAATGTAGGTAAGAAATGAAGAAATAAAAAGTTTATGGTGCATGAGTAATGTGGCTTCATAACATATGTATTATATTGCATTCCTACTAATTAAATGAAGCACACGTAGACACTATAGTGTTACTTTGGCTGGTACAGTGGGACCGACTAATTCTCCTTGGCGACATTAATGCACAGGGAGGGTGCAAGCGAGATATAACCAAGGGAACCAATCCGCTGCCACCTCCCATGTTCATCAGTTCCTACGTACTGCTTACATCCCCATGTGTTCCTAAAAGGGTTGGTAACAGTTTAGCTCCAGACACTGCCAGATTCTGCCTTATCAAATATTAGCAGGAACAACTTGTAGAAAATCTATGCAGCAACCAATATATCCAATGTATGACTGTGACCATGAGAAAGGTCCACCTACCCTTAAGGATAGCCAGGCCAGCAAACTTGAAGCAACATTGCTGCTGCCAGCAGAGAGCCCTCTCAAAACCCGCTACTGCAAAAGGATATGTATTTACTTCATGAGGGAACTTTATGCCGCCTCTGTTCAAGTAGCTGTACAGATAGGGTCGAATGTCATTGATTTGAAGTGCAGGCGGGGCAGGCAGATAGGGTCGAATGTCAATTCGTGCTCTGCATGCCCTGGCAAAAAAAATTATCTGGGGGCGGGGGGCACGGGCCCGGTGTGCCGCTGTCGGATGTGTCATCCCAAGGTTGCAGGTTGAAGGTCCCTGACAGTGGCAAAATGTCTTTCAGGCCACTTTACTTTCTTCGTATCTATGTCGCAATTATGATACACTTAAAACTGCACAGCTAACGTCCCTTGTACTTTACTTGGCTTTATTGTCTGCTGGTTTTTCATTAACGTGGTGTCAAAAAAAGAAATGATGGAACCCCAAAGGTCCCCTTCTTTCATTGATTACATATTTGGCTCAAGTGGAAGCCATTGCCAATGCAATAGGCAATTAATTGGCTCTGTAGGTGTTTTCAGCTCACATTAAGCCTGCCACTTTGGAATCACCATCTATCAAGATAGGCACGTTGCAAAGAGCTATCTGCAATTGTCACATCAGTGCTATCTTAATCTTGTGTAATTTGGGGTGATTCTTTCTAGGTAGAGGGAGCATCTGAAGCTGTCGTCACACATTGTGGGGAATGTTTCCCTTTATACTGTCTCATGCTGTGTAGTTTACTATGTCAAGTTTATTGAGTGTGTCTGCCCATAGGACTCTGGGTGAGTTGTATTATTGCATTATTCTTAGCGATCACTTCGTGATCTTCCCCTGAGATTTGGAGTTTGGTAGGGGTTTGCATACAGCACATGATAATGAAGGCTTGCAATAGGCATACCAAGTGGACCACTTTCATGACATAGTGATAATTGGATATCCTTAAATAATTAAGCCTCATCACTTGTTTGGTACATTGCTGAGCCTTATGTATAGTATAATTGCCCATTTTTCTATGCATTCACTGCTGTCACCTGTTACCCACAGGCCACAGCATGATGTCATCAGCTTACAGGCCATGCTGTAACACTTTGATGCAACTCAGTTAATGTGGATAGACGTAAGAACGCTACATTAAGCAGAAAGGGTGACAAGACCAATCCCCAAGGTGTTCACCGATTTTTGAGTTCTACGTCATCTGATCTGATTTTGCCTCGTATGAGTTGCTTGACATGGTACATGTGGGTTCCCTCACACGCATATAGGTATATGTAAAGCTTTTCCGGCTTCTCTAAAATAGCCTTGTGTGTAACATTGTCAAATGCCTTCATGAGACCCATTCTAAAGATTGCTTCAATATCTGCAGTGTCACGTGCATTATTTAGTGTTCAGTTTGTATAATAATTTTGTGTGCAGGCTCCTGTAATCAATGTCACTTGAAGCTACGTATGTATAGCTTTTAGCTTGTTAGGTCCTTTTCGTAATGTGAATAAAATAATAGTGATGTGATTTGAATGTACTCGGTCATGTGAGTATTACATGATAAATAAGCCGCGTGCCTGTGCACGATGTTAATGAAATGGGCCCGATATTATCTAGTTGCACCTCTTTTCTTGGCTTTGGGATTATTAGCACCTGTGCAGTTTAGCAATCATGTAAGCAGCTGTCCGTCTTGCCAGCATTCAATCAGATACCCTGTGGAAGCCATGATAGAATCCTCACGAAGATTTTCCCACATCTAGTTAATGATTCTATAGGGGCTGGGCGGGGATGGCATGTGGAGCCTAAGAAGCTATACCCTGTCAACCCTCAATTATCGAGCTGTCTATAGGTCCCTCTTTTTCTTCCCAGCTGTACGAGTCCGTGCATTTTATGTGGGCAGGGCAAGAGAAGCTCACAGTTACTCACAGGCTTGCACAACTGTAATAGAAAAGGCAGAATGTAAATTTGATGCTGTAACTTCTGGAAATAAAAGTTAGTACATCGAATTATTTCGCTTTTTCAGAAGGTCTTTCAGTAAAAAAGGACGGCCGAGTGCAGTGACAACAATTTGAGCAGGCACTTGGGCTTTGCCATGGCCGCGGATTTATGACGCAAGGCTGAACTGAACTATAATACAACTGTACCTTGTGGAAATTCTGCAACTTGCTGCTATATATATATATATATATATATATCATTTTTTTTTGCATCGAACGTTGTTGCTTACAGCATATATTCTGCAATGCTAGCTGCAGAGGGAACATACAACTGGTGCAAGTAAGCATTTCGTTTCACTGCATTTTGTGACGGGGCCAACCGGTGGCGTAGCCAGAAACTTTTTTCGGGGGATTGGGCGGAGGGTGGTTCAACCATGTACTGTAAGCATGTTTGCGCATGCGTTTGTATGTGCATGCATAGGCATGTGCAAGGTTCCCCATCAGGGAGGGCAAAGGTTCATCGTAGCACCCCCCTGCCATATACTAAGTCAATGTATGGGGCAGATTTTGCGCCTCCCTCTTAGGTGAATGGGGGGGGGGTGGCCGCCCCCCCCCTGTCCCTATCGTGTGCCCCCTCTGTGTGCGCATGTATATATACACATGCAAAATTGAATATCTTTTGGGGGGTGGGGTAAGGTGGCAGGGGTCCGCCGTTAGTTTATGGCGCTCTCCCACCCTAATCCGGCACTGCGCACATAGGCGAGAGCGAGGTTCCCCTTCAGGAGGGGGGGGGGGGCGAAGGGTTATTGTAGCGCCCCCCTCCCCATATTACGTCAGTGTACAGGACAGACATATTGCCCCCCCCCCTCTTAACCTCTTAAGTAACAAGGGGGGCGGCTGTCCCCCTGCCCCCCCCCCCCCCTCCCCGTGCGTACGCCTGTGACTGCGCACTTCTACGACATGAAGAGCTTGAAATTTTATTGGTGACCTATGCGTCCGCACGTCGCGATCGACGGCCTGATCGTCGACAGCGAGCAACGGTGTTGCCGCGGCAGGCTCCCTACCTGAATCGTCGGGTTACAGGCGTGTGCGGGGACGCCGCGTTTTTGCTAGTCGACGCGCTCACACCTTCAATCGCTGCCGTGCCACGCCGGATGCGATCTAGCGAAGATGGGTTGATTGATATGCTACGAGATGCGGCAGCAATAACTGAATTTGAACTGTTTCACAAGTTGCTAAGCCTCTCTGTGCAGCATTTCGGGCGTCAGTGAGCGCAACCATGCCATTCGTGTTGCTGCAGAACAGAACGTAGCAGGGCGAATGCTTCGTTTACGCCACAATACTGAAAAATTGAACTCACATGGGCATAAGTGTACGTTTGTGTCGTCTGCTAGTAATACTCGCCGCCATCGAACTCTTCTGCTCTGCCAATTGGCTCTGCCGAACTGTTGCCAGCACTTCGAAACACCACACCGTCCAATCAGCGTGCTCACGCCGGCCGCTCCGAACGGTCTCACCGAGAACGGCCTCCGTCGCCGGACCGGTCGAAAAACGGAACGGGACTCGAGAGACGGGACACGGGAGACGGAACGGTCGTAGCGCGGAGAGGCCTTAACTGCGCGTGCGCTGACGCCAATACGTCTGCCAAGGCTACGACGTCACTCCTCTGGAAAGCGTAGACCCGCGGCGGCGAGTCGCGCGCGGCGGTGGCGGAGTGTGCGCGCGCCCCGGCGCCAGTTTGTCTGCCGCGGCTACGACGCCACTCCTCCCGAACGCGCAGACAAGCAGCGGCGGTGGCGGAGAGCGCATGAGATGCCGGCTCCAGTGAGCCAGCTGTGTGACATCACTGATCCTCGCGCATGCGCAGCACGGCTCACGAAGATCCACGCGAAATCGGCTCCGGCTAGGCAAGTGTAGCTAACGCTACAAAAAGGACTCGCATGCTTGCTGTGGGAAAGCTATAGGGGAAACACCGGAGCATGTTTTGATGACATGTGAAGATATTCACCCGACTATGCTTGCGCCCAAGCCTACATGAAGCTCTCGACATTAGGGACAGCGCGGGAAAGGCGAGCACGTGTGCAATCAGAGATCAGTTAGGGCGGTTGGAGGGTTGTTCACAGATAAATATGGGAAAAAATAGCGAAAATAAATTACATGAAAACCAAGGTTAATCTACTGCAGGAACCAGAAAGTTAGGCTATGAATATAGAGATTTTACTTGTTTAGGAAGATAAACAATTTAGATGCGCAAGGTACTTGACCTTCGCGGCTCGCAGCTTCTCGCCCCGTGAAGGCCAACCGCGGCGAGTTTTCGAGATGAATGGATTTCAGTAAAATTCGCTGGGTACGTTCCTTTTCACCTCCCTGTCATTTATGCCAAATTACAGGCTGGACAGATGCGCAGATTTATTACCAATGAATTTATTGATTGCCCCGACTCTCTCCACCTCGCTTCCCAGAATTGTTGGCAACATTGTGAGCGTGACGTCATTTTTGGCAAACCAGAAGGGCGTGCGTACGATGTGTGGCAAGTGGTGTTGCGTTGTTGACAGCACACGATTCCACGTACAGTTACTTTGACAGTTACGGAACACTCGCACCTAACGATTACTCCGCGTCTTTATATTAGAGTGTTTTAGTTAGCAGGGCCGGCTTACCGCACGGAAAGTGCTGTAATACGGTACCGGCTGAAGAATGCACACGCGTGAACATTACCGCACGGAAACACTTTCCGTAACGTACAACCGTCATTTTTATAGCCTCGCGCTAGAGTCACTAGAAAAACTCGCGCCATCTATGTGGCGCGGTGCAGTGGCGAAATATGAAAATAAAAGGAGAGTGTGGTGTCGCTCCCGAATACTGCCTACACTCCCGTCTTGAACGTGTCTTTATTTTACGCTTTCTTCTTGATATCTGTGTTCTGTTGGGGCATTTCAGCGAACAATGATTGCTTTCTATAAGGATTGTTGCTATCACAGTTCGGAAGCATTCGGGAGAAAAGAAAAGCAGAAGAACTTTTGGCACAGATCCAACTTGCACAACAAGATAAAGCGATAAAAAAGAAAAACTGCATGAGAGGGTGTAGGCAATAGACGGAACGGCACCGCTCTTTCCTTTCAGTTTTCACATTTTGGCACAGCGCCGCGCCACATGTGTGGTACGAGGCTATTCGCCACGCGCTCGCGTGTTCCCTTTCATAAAAATGACGACTGTACACAGGGTGCACCTGACCGGGCCTATCGGTATACGGTGAGCGCGAGTCGTGCGAAATGTGGCTCGTTCTTGGCTTATACTAAATTTCTTCGGCTCTACCAACACGATGTTGAATACCGCTATTGCCAAACTAATGCACTCTTCCCATAGCAATATTAAGAAGCTTTAGTTAGCCCACAAACATCTCAGCGACAGCATTTTACGCGATCGCGGCCCCACAATCTTGAGCCGCCTAGACAGGTGGCGCCATCTGGCGGTGGAATGCGCAACCAGGCAAGCAAATAACTAAACAGGTGTGTTCTACTTCATCGCAGAGGAATAGTTGGGGTTCAAATCGCAGCTGTCATTTTCCGACAGCTGCGAGGAGCTTGCGCACGTAGGACGGTCAGTCACACACAAGATATATTTCCGACGGAGTCACCTTTCCCCTAAGCGTCTGCTCTTCGCCGCTTACGCAGCTTTCATATTATGCGCTGGCGGGACCGGCATGCCTTGCACGATTTCCTCTTTTTGGCGACTAATACGTCACACGAAGACATTACGGCTGAGTTTCGGTTTCGGTGTTGCGCTTTTTTGCTTATTTAAAGTTATTGTCCAATCTTCCGAGTATTTCTGCTATCGGACCCGTAACAGGAGCGTCTCAGAAACATAAAACATTACTTTGACACGGTCAAAAAATCGCCGGAGTTGGCCTTCAATGAAGGAGACGCTCATGGTGTCTATCTGTCGTCCGTACGTCCGTTCATCTATCCACCGAGACAGTAGCCGTGAATACCTGTGTTAAAAAAAAAAACATTTTGCGCAATGTTTTGGTTTCTAGACATGATGTTCTCGGTGTAAAAATGACAGTAATATTTTATCAAAGATTTAGACGTTGCGGGTTACACACGTGTATTTCGATTTATGTATACGTTAAAGAATCACAGGTTGTCAAAATTCCTTCGGAGTCTCCCACTACGACGCGCCTCATAATCATATCGTGGTACTGGCACGCAATGCCAGAAAAATTAATCATTTAGGGTTACCGCGAAGACTTGAGAATAAACCTTGCCAGCCATAACACCATGGCATCAACAGCGCTCAGTCGTATTCTGATCTGAAAGACGCTTCAAGTTATACCTTACATTCTTGCGGTCGAGAGCTGGACGAAAGTTCGTCTAGCAACATGATGATAAAGAAGTCACTGACCAAGTCAAGGTGAAAAACACACGAGAGTCGTTTCGGGAGTGTGATCAAAGAAACAGCTCAAGTACCTGAACCTCTCTCGTATATTTTTCACCTTAGCTTGGTTGGTGGCCGCAACTTCTACATGACCTAACATACTTCCGTTGTTTATGGTTACCCACACTTAGTGCGAATTTCTTAAGGGACCCGTACGGTACCTTCAATAAAACAACGAGAAAAAAGAACTCACATGGTCCTTTCTTTGCGAATAAACAAACACTCGCCAAAGTTTAAGCGAAAATTGAAATTATGACGTTTGGAGACCGCTGCGGGTCTCTTGTTCACATACAAGTAAACCACGTTGGGCCGTGCATTTATATGCGTAGTAGATGGCGCGAAAATTGCGCCATCTGGAGCACCTGAATTCTATTGAACGGTCTATTAAATTCACGGTAGAATGAGAAAGCAATGGACGAATTGCCTTTTTCGACGTCCTTGTTGAATGCTCTTCCGTCAACGGTGTCTAGAGAGCCCACACATTCGGGCAGGTACCTCAACTTTACCTCGGTGCATCCCATTGGCGACAAACGCTCTGTGGCGGCTTCCCTCTTCAATCGTGCCCTCCGCCTTTGCTCAGACAAATCAGCGCGAAAACGAGAAGACGTTGAAGTAAAGCATGAGCTGACAGGCAACGGCTATCCTCGCCAACTACTTATATATACGTCAGCAGGAACTCCGCTCCAGTGAACTTCCTGGAAACAAACCAAACGATTGCAAGAAAACTGCGCCCATTCCCTATGCTCCCGGCGTAAGCGAAACCCTTGCAAGAATCAAGAGATATGACGTGCAAGTCGCACACGTGCCCTGATAAAATTAAGAGGCCAGCTGGCCCGCGTTAAAGACCCATTGGAGCGAGAACGTTACCCTGGAGTAGTATATAAGGTACCTTGTCAAGACTGCCGCGCATCATACGCAGTAGAAACAGATAAAAAAATCCATAAACAGTGGGTGGGTGCTCGAGCCGACGTTTCGACAAGTGGACTTGTCTTCTTCAAGGCTGGAACTGAGTTCCAGCCTTGAAGAAGACAAGTCCACTTGTCGAAACGTCGGCTCGAGCACCCAACCTCTGTTTACGGATTTCTTCATCGCAAGCTTCCACCTTCCCCTTCCTGCCGTTAATGGGAGGAACCGGCAACTTCAAACCGCGTACCAAGCAGCATCAAAATGACGCAGCTAAGGGACATGCCGCTGCCAACGCACTGGCTGAACGTAATCTTAACACAGGTTACAACATTGACTGGAATTCGGCGACTGTGATCGGCACCAAAAAATCAATGCCATCCCACCTTCTTTGGGAATCATCATTAATCCTGTTGATGCCTCATACAGTTAATCGGGCACCTGTAAATCTACCGGATACTTGCACCAGATCGTTGCGCCATCTACTACGCTTATAAAGCCACGGCCAAACTTCGTTCGCTTGTATGTGAACAAGAGAACGGCAGCGTTTTGGAAGCATCATAAATTCATTTTTCGTTGAATGTTTGGCGATGTGTTTATTCGCAAGAAATGTATGCACGTCGCCAGACGGTGTTTCGTCGAACCGGGGAATGCAGACAACTACAAGGCAAAATCCATGAGGTGCAGCTATTTTACCGTGCACTTTATACCGACGTCCAACTTTCACTAATTAACTTTCACTAAATAACTGCCACTGATGTAACTCTCACGAATTAACTTTGAGTAATTAACTAAGAGTTCACCTAAGTCGCTTTGATTATCGTCATATAACAAACTTTAACAGTTAATTCACAAATGAAATCACCATTCGCTCTCATTATCATCATGTGATAATGTAAGTGCAGTAATATAAGCGCAGTGGGGCTTCCTCTCGCTTTTTCCTCTCACTTCCTCTCGGTAAGTCGAGTTAAGCGAACATCGCCTTTTTTTTTCTTTTTTTATGTACTCTTCAAGCGAGAGAGAGAGAATAAACTTTTATTATTATTGAATTTACAGAAAACCATCGTTGGGTGGGGCCCTCAATTAGGGTGGCTAGAACGGGGAGGTGTGACGACCGGTCTCCGGAAGCTGGCCCAAAGGCGCGTTCCTGCCGCGCGGTGGCGCTGCTGGCGGGGGCGCCACCGCGATGAACACGCCCGCGATAGAAATAAGTAAGCGACGGTTAGAGTATTGGTGGCAGAAAAGTAGAGATAAAGTACAAAAATAAATAATTGGGGAAAAAAAGGTCATTCTGCCTTAAGAGGCAGAGAGATGGACCGTGAATTTATATTTTTTGGTATAATAACATAGATTTAATCAATGTAGATAAGGCATTAGGACAACATGAAACAAGGAAGTTTATTTTTTTATTTTTTTCTCCTTCGAGCCTGGTGGCAGACATGTCACCGCCCCGTTATAAAGGGGACGCTCATAGCATCCATCCATCCATCCGTGCTTTTCTCGCTTCATCTGCTTCCCACCGTGGCTGATTTGGGCGCGCTCTTTCTCCGCTTCAGTGCTTGCGATGCACTTTTATTTAGTGTTGTAGGCGTCGAGAGAACTTTATGAAGTCTTTCACTGCTCTCATTTCATTTCACGTGTAATTTACAAGCGCAACCACGCAGCAGGGGTGACAAACACGTGGCCCGCCGACCTTTTGCTAGCGTCCCGGCCCGCAGATATTTGCCTTTCCCATATCTCATATGAGCCTTTCCTCATATATATATTTTAAATTTTATTGGCAAGTGTGTTCATGAGCTACACAGACGTCAATGGACTCAAGAATTTTTTTCATGATGGTACCCCATTCTGTCATGATGTGTTGAAACATAACACCCCCTTTTTACTGTGTAGCAGAAACTCTATAATGTGAAAATCGGCGTTCACATTTCTGACATTCTGGAGATCAACGTCGATGTGTTTCTGACGGCAAATCCCTTTCAGAAATGACACATATATGAGATTCAGTAATGTCGAAAGTTGGGCGAGTTGGTGATAGTTCATGATTATATGAAGCAGCGCACGACGACAGGCACAAAAGTGTCCCTTTCGTTCCTTTTGTGCCTGTCGTCGTGCGCTGCTTCATATAATCATGACATATATGAGATATGGGGAAGGCCTTTCCAATGGCAACGTTAGCTGACATTATGCTAACTACCCCCTCCCCTCGTTTTAATTGAGGGGCTCTAAATTTGTGACTGCGACCCGCTAGCTGAGGTGAGCCTGAGACCCCTGCGACAGAGTGCGGCCTTTTGCGGCCACATCTTGCGAGGTTGGCGCACTTGTGTCCTACGAAAAGTGTACAGAAATCGCTACCGAAGGTTGGAAAACCCTGCATGTGTCGCTTGCAGATCAATCACATATTTGCGACTGTAGGAGTACTTTAACGGGGGCGTAGGCAGAAATTCTTTTCGCGGGGGGGGGGGGGGGTTGCGGACAGGTGTCATCACCCCCTGGCTACGCCACTGTAATTTAAAGATAGGGAGTCAACGCTGATTTTTCTGCAATGCGGTTCAAGATTGCTATAAAGTACAAGACTGGTGCCTTGATACGAGTTTATTCAAAACAGTACATTCAATGCAGAACATTAAAATATTACGTAATACAGGCTTAACTCTATCGGCTCTGTTTTCAGTAGCACGCTGGTTCCGCCCTCTGAGCAGAAAATGAACTCGTGTAATGCAGCAAAACATGGCAAGCGATCTTGTTAGAACAGCCCAATGGTCCCTGCAGCCAATCCGTGGCACATGGGCTGCTAGACGCAAAAGATCCTTTACTACTTCTGGATGCAGGTGGTAAAGAAGCCCCGCATGTACCACTGTCTACAAGGTTCTGCTGGCAGATGGTGCGGTGCACCTTCTCGTGTCACAAGGCGGGCATTCTTACAAGCGTATCAATATGAGTTAAAAAGCTGCTCGTCCTGGCTGCATATCATATCCCGCAATGCAGTAAACCAGGTGGGCATCACTGTGTTGGTCTACGTAGTCCACATGGTCAATAGTTTCGGCAGGTAGTGTCGTCCAAAAGTACTTCTTCATTTTCAGGGAGGAGTTGGTCTTGGGAAAGCAGGGCCTCCAAAAGTCAGGGGACACATCTCCTCCCCTGAGGCTCTTTGCCAAGCTGTAAAATCTTGGCAAAGAAGCATCCAAACCTGAGCTATATATGCTTATACATGTACGAACATCGTACTTTGAAGGTATACGTACAGGTGCCCAAAAAGTAAAACGGAGCGAGCTGTGGCCAAACGGGGCGAAACTAATATTTTTGGGAAAGTACCGTCTTTCTTTTAACCGAGCCGCCACGCCGAGTACCCTCCTCTCCCGCCTTCCACCTTCCCGCTTCACGGGCCGTCGCCTGGGAAACGCGCGCGTTATCTGCGTGACATAGCATTCTTGATAGGAAAGTGGCGCGAGCCGGGTTATAGGGCCGGCGCCCGCATGGTGGTCGTTTAGGAGAGGAGATAGATACGGTTTGGACACTTGAAAGAGGAGGGTTGGACACTTGGGAGAGGATATGGTGGAGAGTGTCGCTACTTTCTATATATCAAGGGATTTTAGGCGAAACTGCATGCCAGCGCGCTCTATCAGAAGATGCGCTGCAGATAGCGAGAGTGCGTCGGCATATCCGGCAGACCCATCCCGATATTTTGATGCTCGCCTTATCGCCGGCCCGAGCGAAACCGCGCTGCTATCATCACTGCTCGTCAGGTGACGCTTTCAACTCTTTATGCATTTGTTTGCCCGCGTCGTGACGAAATCTTCGGATGCATGCGCTTTCTGCATTGCCGAGAATGCCACCACTTCCGTCCCTGACGAGCAGCGATGGTAGCAGCGTGGCTTCGCTCCAGCGGGCGATAAGGCGAGCATCAGAACATCGAGATGGGTCAGCCGGATATGGCGACGCACTCTCGCTATCTGCAGCGCACCTTCTCATAGAGCTCGCTGGCATGCAGTTTCGCCCCGTTTGGCCACAACTTGCGCGCTCCGTTTTGCTTTTGGGGCATCTGTACGTTCGCGCCCTTTAGAAAACCGCAGAACTGTCTTGCAGTGCCTTGTCGGCCCTTGGTATGGTACGTGCCCACTTTTAAAATTCACCTTTGCAGGCAGCTTCATGGGAGAGAGACACTCAAGTTTCTCCTGCAGTACTTGTAACCACCGTCGCAACCTGGCACAAAACACCACCTTTGCGTTTTTTTCCCTCTGTGGCATTCTTCAAAGCGTTTCAGGAAACGACGATACCCGCTCACATCACCTGCTTTAAGGAATCAGAAAACGCAAGAAAAGCAGGCCGTACAACACTGACCACTGGAGCTAACTTGCGCTGCTCCGTGACCTACGAGACACAAGCAACACTTGCTCAAGAACTGCAGATACCTACGGCGCCCCCAACTGATGCGCCGAATTTCCCCCAAGTGGCAATAACGCACAGCGGGGCCTCGCTAGGTAATGATGGCGGCACCGCGGTCGTCACACCTCCCCATTCTAGCCACTCTACCTCAGTCCAGGACTCCATTGACTTTCGCAACCCTCGAACCCTCTGGACCAGCTGCTGCTGTTCCTGCCGGCGTAAGCTGAGCAGTGCAGACTCCCAAGAGGGAGGGGTGGGATTGGAGATGGGAGGAACGCCCCGTGGGTCAGGGCATTCCCACGTGGAGTGGTATACTGATTGTTGGTACGGATCGACAGAAGGGGCAGTAGGAGGGATATAGAGTTAGATGAAAGATATTTAGCATGTAGAGGCAAGGAAATGAGTTAGTCTGCAGGTGCCGCCAAGTGACAGCATCTGCTCTGGTAAGTGAGGGATGAGGAGGAGGATATGTGTAACGGCTCTGTCGGTAGTATTCTAGCGTCGCGTTGTAATGAGTGGTTCTGTCGGTGTGTCGTCTGGGTTGGACAGCTCTTCCGATGGTGCTCGGCCGGTCAGACCTCGGGCAACCGCATGAACGCGTTCATCACCATGTACAGAGGCGTGTCTAGGAGGCCAGACGATACGCACCGGACGTAGTGCGGACGGCGAGACAGAAGACAGGATATTGTGTGTATGTGCAGCCACAAGTCCTTGTGCGAAGGCACGGCAAGCAGCCTGCGGGTCTGTCACTATGGTGACAGGGGCGTCGTGTGGCAATGTAGTGGCGTGGACAATGGTCACTGCGAAGAGCTCCCTCCTCAGCCGAATCACTGTCCGTAGTTCAAAGTGTGGCAGACGCCACAAGGGCGTCTGTGTCGTCTATCACGGCTAAACACATGGCGGGCTTTTCTGGTAGCGTGACGCATCAGTGTAGAGGACTTGTATGTCTTTCGCCGCTCCGCGGAAGCTTTTTATGACGACTGCTGCGCCAGAGGGTCATAGTCTTGAATATTTTTTTATCGCCTCGGTTTCGCAAAGGCGAATTGAGAGTCACGCGAATGCTAATTTTTTATTCTTACAAACATGCAAACCCTGCAGAGCTCAAGTGAACGTGCAGCGGACGCTCCTCGATCGGCGAGGCGCGAAAGGTCGTAGGCAGCCTCTCGGTTGTAAACTGGTTGCGGTGCTCGGCTGCTGACACGAACGGCGCGAGTTCGTTCCCAGCCACGGCGATTGTATTTCGATGGAGGTGATATGCTGGAGGCGCGTGTGCTTAGATTAAAGAAACCCAGGAGTTCAAAATTTCCGGAGGGATCCACTTCGGCGTGCCTCATAATCATGTGGTTGTGTTGACACGCAATACCCCAGAAGTTATTATTACTATTGTTAAAGAGACCAAGTTTAAGAGCTCGGACTCGTTTTAGATCTCTCTTCGGAAAAAAAAATACGTTTACTGCAGCAGAGGCGATCGCCATACATGGAGGCATACGTGCTGCTATGCGTAAGGTTCGAGACGATGAATGTTAAGAGCAACAACATGATGGTTTGGGCAAGTCGGTCGATCTTGCGTATTACTTGAAGCAGCGGGGCGAGCGCAGTTCAGCGCTCGTCCAATTGGGTTTGTCTCTCCATCCTTGTCCTCGTTGTTTCGCGCTGCTTCAAGTTAGACGTAGCGTAAAGCGGTTAAGAAAGTCTGGTGGAGCACTTAAGAGACTTGCCCTCATCTGCACCTGTCTTCACCTACCCGTGCGCCAGCTAGAAGTGACTGTTTCGGTACCACTACAACCGTAGCATAGTCGAGGGCTGCGTTCTCTACAGAGTTCAACGATGAATCAATAAATGTTACCTAGGTGCCTTCCACGATGGTACAAAAGCGCAAAAAAGACACTTTTCTTCTTTCTTTTGCGCTTTGTTGTGATTGTGGAATCACACAAACCTGCCAGATTTTAAGGTCTTCTTTCAAATGTCTTTACTGAAGCGGTTAACTCGCTGATTACTGAAGTTAACTCAGCTGCCAACTTCATATGCCATTTTGCACACCATTTGCTAATTCTGTCCAAGTCTTTTTAAAGCACAACTACATCGTCCATGCCTTATATTTCCTTATACAACACACAATCATCGGCGAATAAACGCATTTGGGATGGAATACCGTCAGTTATATCATTTATGTATAAAAGAAGTAAGAGTGGTCCCAACACAGATCCTTGAAGTACACCCGACGTGACATTTGCGATTCGAGATTCGGCTCCGTTAACAGGTGACGAACTGCTTTCGTGATGTTAGGTACGAGCTTATCCAAGAAATAATCTGCGGATGTATATTATAAACTGCAAGTGTTTCGATTAATGAAGCATGGGGTACAGTGTCGAATGCCTTCTGAAAATCCAGGAATGCGCAGTCTGCAGAAAGTCGATGATCTAGAGTTACTATATCATGTGTAAATTCTGTTAGCTGTGTAACACAAGACAGGCCTTTCCGAAATCCGTGCTGCGCTGGGTTAAGCAGACAATGTTCGTTAATATGTGCCGCAACAGAGGTATACAAAATATGCTCTGAAACCTTACAGCAAACACACGTCAAGGACACCGGTGGATAATTAGCTACATCACTACGGGGGTCTGACTTATAAATCGGAACAATGGTCCCAACTTTCCAGTCATCAGGAAGTGAGGACTCATCTAGTGATTTATTATAAATTATCTTTAAATATGGCGTCACTGATGTTGCACAAAGTTGTAAAGATTGGTTTGGAAGGCCATCAGGACTGCCAGCCTTTGATGCATTTAACCCCTGCAACAGCACTTCAATGCCACGTGTGAAAAGGTTAATGCTGTCCATCTCGCCTATGCCGCTTCTGCTGACTTGTCTGCTTTCATTGTTCTTATCACGGGGGTGAAGACAGAGCAGAAATACTGATTAAAGCTTTCGGCCTTTTCAGTGTCATCATTTACAGTGTCACCGCCGATCACCAGCGATGGAATGGCTACCTTATCCCTACTATTTCGTTGAACGTGCCTCCAAAATTCTTTGGGATTTTGCTGTAATCTAGAGTGCATAGTACCAGAATAAGAATCCTTTGCCATACGAATAGCGATTATCATCTCACATGTAATATCCCGCAATTTTCTTTCGTTTTGATCTGTGGGTACCATTCGAAAAATCTGATAGCATTTCTGCCTTTTCTGTGTGTGGTGGTTCTTGGGCCCTCAGATGCAGGAAAACCAAGGCACGAACAAGAAACACATTTATCGACTTGACACACACAATTACACACGCTTTGTCCCACTGAACAATACAGATATCCCTAAGTCCTAACTTTTAGAGTTCTAATCACACGCGGGAGAATCGGCGCGTCCTGCCGTATAGGCCCGTCGAACGTCACTCACATACCGCAGTCAGGTAGCGACGATGCCAGCACGAAGCGGACAGGTGCGTGGTGCAGTCGTGCGAAGGTGCACGAGCAGACGACGACCTCCTCGTCGCGGAATACACAGGCCCGCGCTGACGACGGCGAACTCGGACGTGGCACCACGGCCACTATCTCGGCTCGGGAAAAGGTCAGTTTGGACGTGGCACCGAGGCCACGATCTCGGCTCCAGAACGGGGTCAGCTCAGGTTGTGCCGGAACCGCCTGGACGTGGCACCGAGGCCACGATCTCAGCTCCTGAACGGGTCAGCTCGGGTTGCGCCGGAACCGCTTGGACGTGGCACCGAGGCCACGATCTCGGCTCCTGGCCCGCACGCTCGTTCACCACAGGAACAGCTGCTAGGCCCGGCCCGTAACGGTTGCTCGTTCTCGGGACGCTCGTTCCTGGCCGCGTTCTTCCAGCCCAGCGACGTTCTGCAGCTCTCGAGCTTCGCGAGCGTCTCGCTCGCGCACACCTTCGTCTTCTTTAGTTCCGTTTTCTCCTTCGGTTGTGGGTTACAGTCTCTTACTACCACATTTCCCCCCACTTTCAGTACGTTGTGCCGCGGATAACGTTAGTACGAACGCGACACAACGGAACACAGCAATGGCAATGCAATCACCGAACATATGCAAATAGTGCCAAGATTGCAAGTCTTCTGTCATTACACAAACACTGTTACTCACTGTTCGGCACACTCTGACACAGAAGATAAAACGCGCTAATCGCACGTTTGATACGGCCGGCGGTGGCATATACGGTTTTATACACCTTCATACCGCGTACACGTCACAACGAGGCGCGCGCACACTGCCGGCTCTGGTGAATAAACACGCGCCGACGTACATCACACACAATGCACGATTCACACCGTTGATGTCTAGTTGCCTTCATGTCTTGACCTGGTCCTCTTTGCGCAGCGACGACACCACACCATGCTCATGGTAGTCGTCGTCACCGGTAGTCGTCAGTGAGTATTGTTGTCACGTCGCTTGTACGTCTTAGTCTTGTGACGTTGAAAGTGACTCTGGGAGCGTCGTGGTTGTAGCGGCCTCTGAGGCGATGATGGCGACTGATCCATCTGAGCACTGAGGCTGTCCGTGCCATCGCTGCGGAGCGTAAGATACCCCGGACGAGATTGATTGAGGCGGCCGGTATTGCGTTCCTCGAAGTAGGAGTGTTGCCTGGGTCGACGACGTTGTGGTACCCTGGGCGTCGTGTCCAGAGGCAACCATGTCTCATCTTGTGGGGTAGGTGTACCGCGGTAACGTGTCGAATCCGGTCGCGAATTCGGCCACGGCGAGGTCGACAGCTGCGACGATCCAGATGGAGGTGCCGTTGCTTGCCATCTCTTCGCGCATGCCGTCTGGGTACCGCTGGTTGCTGCAGATGGACTGCTGTCACTGTGTTCGGGCCTAGGTGCACGTAGTCGGTTCGCGACGCGACTTACGGTGACCTGGTCTTGTCGCCTATCACGACGATTTATAGAAGTTTTAGGTGTCTTCTCTTCGATATCTGCGCTGCTACTGGGATTGAAGGTCCGGGTCTTCATCACTCTCGTGTTGTCGAATGATACGGCTCCTGTGATGTTTCCAAGGACAACATCATAAAGTGAGTCTCGCAGGCAGTGAGCACGAACTTCTCCCTTAAATAGTGGCGTATCCAGGAAGACCACAGCTTCTGGTAGATTACGCACTGTGCGGTCAAGGAAGAGTACCGGCCGATACGTACCGGTCAATTTTTCCTTTGGCACTAATGCCTGTCGCACTATGACCGTATCGCAGCCAGTATCGCGCAGTACGGTAACTGGGCGTTTATTCATAAACCCTTTCACAATAGGCACGTTCTCAATGTTCTCAAGTACAACACTTCGGCTGACTGCAGTGTTGACAACAGGAACCTTTTCACCATCTCTCAGAATGACGTATTCCGCATTCCCTGCTGCTTTTTCCTCGTTTCTTTCACCTGATACCATGCACGATGCTTCACATCTGTCTCCTCTGCCGGCGGAATACTTGTCACTATTGTGAACATGCACTGGGGAACATGCTTTCGTGCGCGACCAGCATTCAGCCGCTCTGTGCCCCTTTTTATCGCACAGAAAACAACGGTCGTCCGCCCGAGGCGTCTTCCTTGCGAGCTCCATCCTTGGATTTGTGGTCGGACCCGTTTCTCTACATGCGCGTTCCTTGCCCAGATTCACCAGTGACTGAGCATCCATAAAGTTGTCCGAAGTCTGCGCTATCTCCTGCAACGTTCGGCAGTTCCTCTCCTTTAGAAACACTCTCAGAGCCGGAAGACAACTCTCCATGAATTGCTCGGCGATAATCAGGTCTCTAATGCCATTAAAGGTCTGGTCGGATTTTGATAGCTCCAACCAATGGTCAAAATAACCAGCAAGCCGAGAAGCATACTGCAGGCCGGACTCATTGTCTTCGGGTTTCGCTTTGCGAAATTTTTCCCGATAGCCCTCTGCAGTGTACCGAAACCGCTGCAGTAGCGCCGCTTTTAGCTGGTCATAGTTTAACGCAGCTGTTGGATCTAACCGGCCTATCACAGTTAGGGCTTCTCCAGTCATGCACAGACTCAGTGAAAGACCCCATTTCTCACGGGGCCACCCTTGGCACGTCGCGACCCGCTCGAACCGCTGTAGGTACGCGTCGAGATCGTCCCGCGTTTCGTCAAAGGGCGGTATCAGTTTATGAGGGCTATATACTTCCGGTGCACGTGTAGTGCTCGTGGTGACGCTCGAGGTAGCTCCCCCTGGTTCATTAGCCTCAGCTGACTGTCGTCCCGCGCTTTCCTGAAGTTTAAGCTTCAGCTCCAAAATCTTGAGCTCTTGTTCCTGAAGTTGTCGCTGTAGTTCGGCGCTTTCCTTCGCTTCTTCTCTTTCCCGTGCGCGTTCATCGCGAGCTAGGGCGCACTCTTTCTCTACCCATTCTCTAAGCTCAGCCTTCTCAAGCCCTAGTTCTCGGCCAAGTGCAATAAACTTTTTCCTGTCCATGGCTTAGCCCCGCATCTGAGTAATGGCTGTAATATTAATGTGCCATCCTGGCAGGCTCGCCAAATGTGGTGGTTCTTGGGCCCTCAGATGCAGGAAAACCAAGGCTCGAACAAGAAACACATTTATCGACTTGACACACACAATTACACACGCTTTGTCCCACTGAACAATACAGATATCCCTAAGTCCTAACTTTTAGAGTTCTAATCACACGCGAGAGAATCGGCGCGTCCTGCCGTATAGGCCCGTCGAACGTCACTCACATACCGCAGTCAGGTAGCGACGATGCCAGCACGAAGCGGACAGGTGCGTGGTGCAGTCGTGCGAAGGTGCACGAGCAGACGACGACCTCCTCGTCGCGGAATACACAGGCCCGCGCTGACGACGGCGAACTCGGACGTGGCACCACGGCCACTATCTCGGCTCGGGAAAAGGTCAGTTTGGACGTGGCACCGAGGCCACGATCTCGGCTCCAGAACGGGGTCAGCTCAGGTTGTGCCGGAACCGCCTGGACGTGGCACCGAGGCCACGATCTCAGCTCCTGAACGGGTCAGCTCGGGTTGCGCCGGAACCGCTTGGACGTGGCACCGAGGCCACGATCTCGGCTCCTGGCCCGCACGCTCGTTCACCACAGGAACAGCTGCTAGGCCCGGCCCGTAACGGTTGCTCGTTCCCGGGACGCTCGTTCCTGGCCGCGTTCTTCCAGCCCAGCGACGTTCTGCAGCTCTCGAGCTTCGCGAGCGTCTCGCTCGCGCACAACTTCGTCTTCTTTAGTTCCGTTTTCTCCTTCGGTTGTGGGTTACAGTCTCTTACTACCACACTGTGTTAGCCTGTACAATGATTTGGTAAACCAGGATATGCTTTTAGCACGCCTTGGGGTTAATGTCCAGGATGGAACAAACTGATGTTTTAGTTCCACCATCTTTTGTATGGATGATGTCCACAATTTAGGCGCACCCTCAGTTTCGGCCAGTGTCTCAAAAACTGTTAGGTAGGAATCCAGGGACTCATTAACCTGAGCAACATCAGCCTTCTCAAAATTGAATATCCGCCTACTAGGGCCAGTTACGGTTTTCACATAGCTAATATGCATCGCACACACCACAGCGTTACGATCACTAATACAATCTACAACAGCACTGGATATAACAAGTTCCGGTTGATTTGTAAGTACCAAATCTGAAATATTTCCTCCACGTGTTGGTTCCGACACAATTTCTTCGAGTGCATAATATTCTATTAAATTTTTCATTTCTTGTCTGCAGCTGTCTGTCGTGGTAACAATATTAGGCTGTTGGTGCTAGTCGACAGAAGGCAAGTTGAAGTCACCACCGATTACTAATGTATCAGTCTGTATTGTTTCGAGAACTGCTGTAAGCTCTGACAATGCGCTGACAGAGGAGCCCGGTGGTCGGTAAAAACTACATGCAGTCAGTACTTTGCTATTTGGCAGCGTAAGCTTGCAGAACACTGCCTCACAAGCGCCTACATCCACGTTAACCGAGCATGACGAAACCTTACTATCTACTAAAATGAACACACCTCCTCCGACAGAATTCCTATCGTTTCTATAAGCAGTCAAATCATCAGGAAATACTTCATTGTCAGTAATGTCTCCATCCAACCACGATTCATTCCATAAGATTACAATTGGATTTGTTGTTTCAATCAGGCTATTGGGATCATCTACTTTGTTCTTAATACATCTACAGTTTACCAGGAGAAAAGAAAGACCTACATCATTTACCCGGGATGGTCAAGTCATGGGTACAACTTGTTTCGCGCCATCGTCGTACACGTACTTCTGCCCCTTCGTTATCAATGTATCATAGCGAAGGCTCACTTTATCGCCTTCTACCTTTCGGGACTTAGCATACTGCCATAAAAACTTTCGTTTCGTCCTCACCGTTTTAGAAAAGTCTTCCGAAATGCTGATGTCACTTCCTTTTAGCTTTTTAGCGCTGTGCAGATTCTGTTGCTTTTCTTTAAACAAGGTGAAATTAGCGATCAAAGGACGGCTTTTTCCGGACTGAAACTTTCCAAGTCTATGAGCCCGTTCAGTAGAAATAGACTGCATTCCAAGTTTACTCTCACAAATTTTACGGACGTAACCTTCCGATTCTTCGCTACATTCTTGAGCTTTCTTGTCATCCACTCCGCAAAAAAGCAGGTTGCAACGTCGGCTACGATTCTCAAGGTCATCAATTTTCAACAGGAGCGTCTTTATTGCCTCTTGCTGCCTTTCATTTTCTTTTCTACATTCTCGAACTTAAACGGTTAAGTCATCAAGGCAACGCAACTTTGACTCGAAAGTCTGAATTCGGGAGCCAATGTCAGTTATGACATGCGTCTGCTGTGTCTGTGCTACCTCGATAGCCGTCAGTTTTGCTGTAATTACACTTTGGAGCTGAGCAAATTTCGCGTCAGACGAGGATCCCGGATTCAGTTCAAGATCTCCACACAAGAAGAGCAACAAAAAAAGTCACAGCATATCCACGGAGTGAATGATGATGAGTGGGCGAAGCTGCGGGGGTTCATCGGTAAACCGTGAATCTTCCGTGAATTCTGCCCAGTACATCATCACCGACCTGAGATCGGGCGCGTTTATACTAAAGGTTCGATGAGAGTTATGACGACTTGCAGCTCACTTTAATTTTACATGTACGCTGTGAATTTTCATTGTTTAATCACGCACAGGAGAAATCGCACACACGCACTACCTTGGAGGTCAAAATCCAGTGCCTATATATATGGGGTGGTCAGTGAAAGGTTGTGCAGCGCGAGCGGTCGGTTTTTTCAGTCAAGACGCTGCCGCGACGCTGCCTCGCGACGCTGCCTGCGTCGGCGTCTTGTCCTCGTTAACTCACGGAGTGGAAGAAGCTCACTGCGGGCACGTTCTCATCTAGAGGTCAATCCCTTTTTACTAGGGGTGTGCGAATATTCGAAAGTTTCGAATATTCGTCGAATATTTCATTCGAAATATTCGTATTCGCTTCGAAAATCGTGTATTCGAAAAGTTTCGAATATTCGATAACTTCGAATATTCGAAAAATTCGAATATGCGATTCGATTATCATGCATAAAATAACTCGTCTTCCATATTTCTGCTGCGTTCGTATCGCTAAAAACGTTGCCGACAGGAGCAATAAACATCGTAAGTACACGGAGGCATGATATCTGCTTGCGACGAGCGCCCCAATACGTATGATTTATTGCTGGTGCATCTCCGACGTGCAGCGCTGTTGGCGATCATGTAACCGTACATTTTCAATATTATGCGGCCGTAACGTGCCGCTCTACCACTCGTTCACTATGCGGGACCACTTCTGAAGAAAGACAGTGACCCACGTGACTGGTGGCGGACTGTAGGCACCTTCAGATACCCCAGTCTGGCAAAGCTGCAAAGCTCCCTATACCAGCCACTTCTGTTCCAAGCGAGCGTGCCTTTTCAGTGGCAGGGGGTGTCTCTGTTACAAGGGAGCGCCTGCTGCCTGATCATGTGGAGCAACTCATATTTCTACATGATAACATGTAGTCATTACTTTCATTGTGCCGTGATATTTGCTTGCGTTGTGATGTGCATTGTGCTAGCCTGGACATTGTGTTTTGGAGATAGCCGTGTATGTTGTGTTGCCAGTCAGGCTGTTAATGTTTTTTTTTCTTCAAATAGCTACGTGTTAAATAAAATATCGTTACTGTCGAGGCATTTTTCCTTTGATATTCGATATTCGATTCGATATTCGAAGGTGGATATTCGTATTCGATTCGTATTCGAAAATTTTGATATTCGCACACCCCTACTTTTTACCAGACGTTGTGCTAACTCGTATCTTTGATTTCACCGATTCTTCTGATTTTTCGATTTTGTTGGACGGTGATTGTCACTGAAGCTTTGTGACTGAATTTTTATTCAGCCGTAGAATTGAAGTTAGTTGTCGATATTTACAACAAACATTGATAGTGGACGCTGTTGCCTGTTTAATGAAGTCTTACACGGATTTATTTCATTATAGTTTTTCCCTACAATGATTATGACTCAGAATAAAGATGCAGGAATTCCTGATATTTTTAATAAATAAAAGGTTTGTTATCTATTTTGGACGAATGCAGCGCGACTTAGACAAAGACAGCAGACACAGATAAATACAGACAAGTGCCGAGTATTTAGCTGTCCAAAGCATGTACCGACTCGACCAAGTCGTAGTATTTTATTGCGATAGCAATTATATGGACAGTCTCGGCTGAATTTTGCCGTCGCCGTCGCCCGTCATGCACCGTATATGTATAATGCCCCTGACACACGGGCAAAAGTAAAGTGCTTTTAAGTAAACCACTTTTGTCGCCCAAAGGGACCATTTTCAGAAAGGAGTTGCGCCGATGACACACGGCACCGGACTAGTGCTTCAGGTGGTTCCTCAGAAGAACGCTGAAAATAAATGGCGCTTCTTCTGCGAGCGATGTATTTTTAAAAAAGCTACGCATGTAGATCACTTTTAGCGCTACCAGAACTCGAAAACGTTTGTTTTTAATGTTTGACGGCTTATAATATTGCTCACGTTCGTATATTTTTTCTTTTTTTTTGCATTTTAGCAGCGACCTCGATTGGTTTTGCAACTATGAACAGTCGGTGTTTTGGTACCCACGTTCTTGCCGTCCTTTCTCACGTTTATGTCAGTGCCGGCATGCCGCGTTTTATTCATAGCGTTATTCACACAACTGTGATCACGTGATGGATTAGCGGAGTAATTAGCGATAGCGAAAAGGAAGAGTTGCGGTAATCCTGACGCTTGTTGCTCTCGGATTTCTTGATGGTTAGATTACCGCAGCGCAGGCGAAAGTCAAACGACTACTCGCCAGAGTCTTTACAAAAGAGCGCAGAGACGCGCCTTCACATTACAAGAGCGAACAAATGCATACAACAGAGGCGACCGAAGCCAGCGCACACCCGACGCGCTTCTCGCTAAGCGTTCTTGTGGGACGTGGACCGCGTATGGCAAGCACGCCGATGAGCGTCCCTTGCAGCGCACTCGCAGGTAGCGTGGAGTCGCGTGTTCCTCGATAAGCGAGTTGACCTTGCAGATCGGGTTTTGCAGGCACAGTGATGACAACACACATTGAAGACACCAACGTGGCGGCGCCAGTGACGTGATGCGGGCGTGCGAGAGTATAGCTACTGTAAACACAAGGAACACAAGCGTGACGCGCGCGACGACACACAACGTGTGGGTTTGACAACCGGCGACAGCCCGCACTGTGCCACTGTCAACACCAACGTGGCGGCGCCAGTGGCGTGATGCGGGCGTGCGAGAGTATAGCTACTGTAAACATTTACTGTTTAACAAATCGCTTCACTACTGAAAATGAACACATTTTCTCTAGGGGAAGAAATCACGGGGCAACCTAGCGTTGTGACACGCTTTCTTCTATTGATCAGCTCTGCACACTGTGTGCGACAGTACTCCCTTACTGCCCGAAAAGTAGATGCGGCATCTGCTTTTCGGAAACGAACCTTTGCCAGAAAGGAGTTACTCCTTTGTCGTGTGTCACTGCGCCTGAACGCCTTTTCGGAAGATGTCCCCTAGTCTAAAGGACTTTAGAGTGCCCGTGTGTCAGGGGTATAAGTACGTATATATATATATATATATATATATATATATATATATATATATAAAAGCCCCAAAGAAAAATAATTCAGAAAAATGCTTCCGAAGCGCGGAATCGAACCAGGGACCTCTTGCTCCGCAGCGAGTGGCGCTATCCACTACGCCATGAAACGCAGATAGTCCACGTAGCTAACGGCGAGCGTTATATACGCACCATTTACCGCTGGACGGACTCAGAGACGCTAGGCGCTTATAAGTGTTTCTTCATTACCAGCGAGATGGCGTTAGCAGCGCGACGGGTGGATTTAAAAGTCGTCGGCGAGCGCGCTCGCTTCTTGTTATGTTTGCGCAGGGAGAACCTTGCCCTTCCGCTGTCCGCTCGCGCGGTTTTCTCGCGCTGAGGGGAAGAGGAATGTTTCACGCTTTCACCGTGATGTCCGCGCTCATGTTACGGAGCGTACGAAAGTCACTCGAGCTCAAGGGACGCCGCTAAACGAACAAACAGAAGATGAGCGCGAACTATCAAGTGTCACAGCTCGACACTTGAAGCACGCTAGTTTCCTGCGCTGCTTTGGCCGCCTTTGAAACAGGAGCGCTCTTAAAACTGAGAGTATCCATTGGCGAGCCTCTCTTCGTATAGCATTAGTTTCTTGCTATCGCAATCATTGCTTCGCCCTTGCTGCGAAGCTGTGACTTTTTTTTGTTATCTACGTCGTTTTTTCCTCTCTCATTGTATTAGGATGTGCTTATATTTTCGTTTCATGGAACACCAGGTGCCTTGGCCTCTATATATGCTACCGGGGGCTTATATCTATATAAACAACAACAACAAAAATCAGAAGATGTACTTTTTCTTTCGGCTTAATTTGCAATATTAACTAGAGGCTAGAGTTTAGTCAGGCTACATAGCTTGGCTAAGCTCTTGACATGGCGCGAAAAGACTAACAAAAAGATGACATTGCTGTAAAATGACAGAAGATCGCCTCCGCGCAGCTGAGGGGCCACGGGAACCATCGGCGTACTACGTGTTCATGCAACGCTGCACCGTCGCAGCCACCTTGTGCCTCGTGGTGCTGGCCTTCGGCGCGGTCATTTCGGGCGTCTCCAAGAAGAAGGGCCACCACGCCCTGTTCTACATTGAGGTGCGACACACCACGGAACGCACCGAGCCGACGCCGACACGTGACTACTCGGCCGGCAAAGGCGTCCCGAGGGCGCTCGACGACGACACGACAGTGCGCGACGACAATGCGCCCGACGACACGACTCCTTTGCGCTACAATGCCACACAAGACGGGGACGCCCAGACGCGAGCAGCATGGCCTACGTGATTTCGCGTGTACCTGCGAGAGCGATCACGGAGGCCGTGTACGCTGCAGATCGATTTTATTGAAGAAAGCCCATCTTTGTGACTAAACTGCGAGGCTGACACACGATATATCGCCTTGAATACTTCTCGGCGATTCATCGAATAAATCGCAGTATTATTATGCCAAGTATACGCATTGTCAACAATCGATCTATCCTGTAATATTTAAACACGAGATCTCAACTTACCGTGGCGCGTTAGCTGCTATGGCATCGCGCTGCCTAACAAGACGTCTTGTGTTTGATTCCCACTGAAAACGGCCGCAATTAGATTGGGTCAAAGCGTAAAAAAACTCGTGTACTTTCATATCAGTGCCGGTTAGGGAACCCCGGATGGTACCCGACGCGTGCCTCATAACCACGTGATTTCCTCACGCAATACTGCAGATTTCATTTGATCTCAGGATTCCTACTCCTTTCTTTTTTCATATCGTTGTACTAAGGATTTTAGCAATGTATAGCCTACTGAAGACGACATAGCGTGTGTTGAACTATTGCTGTCATCTTTACTGCGCTAGGTAGAAGTAACTGTATTTCCAGCAAGTTTACAAGCAGTGATTTGCGGAAGCACAGGTATACGCGCTTATTAGAAGGTCTGGAAATAAATTAAATGGTAAATAATTCATTCATTATTTTACTGATATCCAGCACGTGGCTTGTTATTTCGAAAAGCGAGTGCTTTCAATCAGCACGTAGGCGCGTAACGTTACTGTTGTTTCATTCCACCTTAGAACGTCCGTTAGTGGCGCTCTGACGTCACTGTATATCTTGGATTGTCGTACCTAAGATAACACGCACCTGAAAGTGTCTGGCTCTGACGTCGCTGTTTAGTTTCTCTGTTAGCTTATAAGAGCGCCGTGTATGTGCTTTGGGGGTCATTCCGTTGTATTGCAAGTTGCAATAAACGTGTGTTGGCAAGTAGGTCCGACTGGACTGGAAAAGCTTTGTTTTAGTCGGTTCAAGGTATTAACGCGACAGCGTGAAAGAGCTCGTTTCACAGAAATTGCGGTGTTGGCGTAGGTGTCGGCGTCGCTGGTTGTGAGCGAAAAATCACCATCTTCTCCGTGACCGAAAAATCTAGAAAGATTCATATAAAATAAATTATAAAAATCTTGGGTTCGAGTGAGAATCAAACCCCGGTCGTCTGCGTGACAAGCAGGTGTTCAACCACAGAGCCATGCTATTGCATGAAACTGCTTCCGAAAAGAAAAACACTATATGAATAATGTTATGTAATGGAAGGAGTCTCTTTAAAGGGGTGGTGCCACCAAATTTGTGGCTGCGCGTTCTTGGCTCTAAGCGTTTCCTATAGCTCCAGGAAGCATGACGCACGCACCAAGATTCATGTATTCTCGCTAAATAATTTATTATCTCCTTTTGATGTGGACAACTTTCGGTTTCGGTTTCGGGGCGCCGAGGTTGGGCTGTGACGTAGAAGTGTAGGAGGCTTGGTCATGTGACCACACAAGGCTGTGACGCACTTAGCCAGGAAGCGATCGAAACTCGGCGAGTGATGTAGCAACCGATGCTTTGCCAGTACTACGGTGAACTAGAATATATTCTAGTTCACTACAGTACGTTGCGGATGGGGCGGAGGTCCGGAGGTCACTCACGTCACTACAGCAGATCTGTTGTGACGTCACTACAACTTTCCTTGCCCATCCTACAGAGCTACGTCAGTGTTGGCGCGCTAGCGATGGGTCTCGGTCGGCAGAATGGGCATTTAGGTACACTTTGGAGGTGAATTAAAATATATTGTAAACGTTTGCTGCGTCCGATCCTTCGTGTGGAGTGGCCTTGCATACAGAGGAAATCCACAACAGGCTTGGTATAGCCTCTAAATTTGATGGCACCACCCCTTTAACGCATGCAGTATTACGTGGCAGAAGCGTAGAATCGCGCCAGGCGTTAAAACATGTGGATTGCGCAACGAGTGGGTGTTTGAGAGGCCCACCCATTACAAAGCGCTCAGACATATTTAATCATCATCAGCTGCAAAAGCATCAGCAAAGGTTGTGCAAAGCGCCGATGTCATGTGATGACGCTATCAGATGACGTAACGTAAGCTGACGTCAACATGAAGTCATTGTGACGTGACAAATTACAGCTATCTATGACGTCCTAGTGAAGTCATCACAAGATTTTTACTGCCTCCATGATCGGAGGCGTTGCAAGCTTTCTGCTCGTCCCCAGGTCTTGCATTGCCTCCGTGGTTGGCGGTGATCACGGAGGCTGTGAAAAGCGCCGATATCATGTCATAACAATATCAGATGACGTAACGTAAGCTGACGTCATGGACACGTGACAAACTTGAGCTTCTATGACGTCCTGTTGACGTCATAACATGATTTTGACTGCCTCCAAGTTCGGACGCGTTGCAAGCTTTCTGTACGTCTCCGGGTCTTGCATTGCCTCCGTGATTAGTGGGTCGATCACAGAGGCTGTGCAAAGCGCCGATGTCATGTGATGACAATATCAGATGACGTAACGTAACCCGGCGTAAGCATGGCGTCGTTGACAGGTCACAATTCGAGCTATCTACGACGTCCTCGTGTCGTCATCACATGATTTTTTGGCTCACTAGTGTTGCCGCCGAAGCCTCGGGACTCCAGTCAATTCTCGCGTTTCATAAGGCATCTAAGGCGTTCGCCCTAAAAGCAATGTTTTAATGACCGTGACATTCACCAGCGCGCATTCCGCTTGCATGAACACCCCCATACTGCTGAAAGCGCGAGCATGGGAGATCCGATTTCTGACTGTAGTGATCTTGCGCACTAGCCAGTACTCCGCTGAAGAAGCAAATAAAGAAATCAATGTTACATATATAGTACACTCAACAGTTCAACTCTAACTTCGGAGCGAGGATCATCGCAGGGTCTAAAATAAGCTTCTCCCGAGATCACTGTGCAGAGAAGCGTCAGCCGAACCGTTCTAAACAACTTCAGCGCCAGAAACATTGCTAAGCGTCGTTATTATAGAATCTAAGCTTCAAAAAATTAATGAAGAAACAAACTAAAATAGACGAAACCCACAGTCTTCATAGCCCGATAAGTCGCCGATGATTACGATACTCCCTCATGCGGGTTCTGCGCGCAGCTTTGTGTTGAGGCGACGCCAACTGTGTTTGAAGTTCTGGCTATCCGCATTGGAACATTCGTTACATATTGCCACAGAAAATGCCAGTGCTCGAGTGCTATACGCACACTGCTCTGTGCATTGCAGGCTTCACGAACCAAGCGAAACGCTGGCATCGACATCCCCGTCACGACAAGCGAGACAGTCGCAGCGCACCCACTAGCCGTGCATGCGCACGAGCTCCGACCGAAGGGCCAGCGCACGTGACGGAGGAAGAAAGCGACGTAGAGGCCAGAGGCTCGTGATATCGACTGATTCCACATTCGCTTTCTTTCGTCCTCGTTCGCTCTATCAGTTATGCCGACGACGCCAACGGCGACGCCGATCAACGCAGGAACGGGCGCCTAAGAGCTGCGCTCTAAAAGCAGAGCGCGTTGCGTAGAACGTCGTGGACTCTTTTCGGCGTACACAACTCTAGAAGTCAGTTTCTCGATGATTTGGACATATAATTAACTCCATATCCTTCATGAAACTTTTATAACAATTTGCTTGCACAATTTAGCTTTCGCAATTTGTTTAGCAGCGCTAGATTTCACGAATGAACAGCGCGTACCTAACCTCAGCCGTGCGCCCGTCGCGCGTGAAATACTATATATGGCGGACGGCGCCGGAGTGGAGGCGTGGCGGTGACGTGAGCGGCGTCATCACCGCGCCGCGACGTCACTGCCCCGCTCATTCGCCAGACTCGCCAGATATACGGTTCTGCGCAAGACGTGACTGCAGAGCCGCTAGTTCTCGCGACCGCCATTCGGACCACCCTCCTCCGCTGGCGGAGATACGGAGCTTTTTGGAACTGAGTTCATTCTAGTAACGTTGGTGTTAAGTGCCTTCAGGTCGCCGGCTACTTGTGGTGACACCATGAGTGTATGAACACCGGAGTGACCATGTTATTACAAGTTCTTCAAACTCATTTATACGTTTCCCCATTGGCTTCGGAATGCTTTCTAAACAATGGCGTGTACAGGGTTCTGGGTTAGGGAGGGCCAAATTTCACCGCAGGTACCCTCACCCCTGAAAACGGAGTGATGACGTACATTTAAGGCGGAAAGTTGGGCTAGTTGGTAACGTGAATAATAGGACATGTTTACTAGCGAAAAGAAGACGTGGACGAGAAGAAGGAATACAGGACAACGCTAGTCCTGTTGTCCTTGAGAGAACGGCAGCATCGGCTAGTTGGTGATTTATAATCGACATATTTGCACAGCGCTACGTAAACGAGGACGTAAGAAAGGACACAACACAGGCGCTGACTTCAACTAAATTTTATTAGCGAAAACGCTAGAAATATATACAGCTGATAACACCAGCACACATGAGCACAAAAGCACAAACCTATTGCATCAGCGCCAGATACGCGATTTCCTTTTTGGTTAGGGCAACTGATGGCATGCTTACACAAAGGTCACCCAGTTGTTCCACTTGATTAGCTTTGATTAGCTTTGAGTATTTCCAGCTCCGGACAAACTATCAATGCTTTGTAAGCGCGTGAATGCCCAACCCACAAGAAGGAGCGTTTGTATAACAAAACACAAGAGGCAGTTCGTAGTATGCGCTGTGGGTGTTGTGTACTTGATCCCGTTATCATGTGGCAAGAAGTACGTTGGGCAAACGGGCAGATGTTTGAACGAGCGTTTAAAAGAGCATCACTATCATGTCACCACAGCTGTTCGAGGTCATCTCGGCATACATTGCAGAGATTGTGGTTGCAAACCAGAATTTGAAATGTGCGCCGTTGTCGTGAAACACCGAGAGCAGCTTACGCGGGAAATCATAGAAGCTAATCAAATGGAACAACTGGGTGACCTTTGTGTAAGCATGCCATCAGTTGCCCTAACCAAAAAGGAAATCGCGTACCTAGCGGTGATGCAATAGGTTTATGCTAATGTGCTGCTAATGTGTGCTGGTGTTATCAGCTGTATATATTTCCACCGTTTTTGCTAATAAAATTTAGTTGAAGTCAGCGCCTGTGTTGTGTCCTTTCTTACGTCCTCGTTTACGTAGCGCTGTGCAAATATGTCGATTATAAATCACCAACTAGCCCATGCTGCCGTTCTCTCAAGTTACATTTCTAGTACGTCGGGCTCTTTTACGTGTTTTCCTGCTGATCCGTGTCACCTTGCGAACCTCATTGCCATTGCTGAATGTCAGGCGCGCACGCTCGCTTATTGCATACGCCTCAAGTTCCTTCCGCCTGCAGTCAAGCTGTTGTTTGGAGGCCTCACCCCCTCCACTGGACACGGCAAGCGAATCTGTAAAATTCTTCGCTCGGAATGGAAACTTCGAGCACACCTGCTTCGGGATGTATTATTCTTCCAGCTGAACAGCACCGAGACACCTCGCAGGGCCAAGAAAAAGTGGCTCGAGTTTTGCGCCTCCACGAGCCGGACGACTGAGTTCACCTGGCAGCACGTTCTGGCACAGCTTCGGGCTCCCAGAAGGAGCAACCCAATCCACACAGCGTGTGCCGTGCCTATCCCGGACAGTGTTCAGAGTGTGTTGAGCCAAGTTCGCCGTAGAGCCTCAGCTGGCTCCGCCGGAATTGCTGACCTTTGTAAGGCAGGTAGCCAAGCGGGCTCCCGAGGCTGATAGATGTGTCGCTGAAGGCATTAATGTTTTGTCGCAGGCAAAATGAAACCGCAACAACCTGCCTGTTCACGGTGTTGTGGCGTTTTTCAAGGAGCATTCTGTCGCTTTGTTGACCGCTGATAAGGATGGGGGTTTCGCGGTATTGCCGAATCACGTTTTTCGCTCAAAAGCCAGCAACGCTATAAATAGTGTTTTCTATTGCTGAAGCCAAGTTTCACTAAAAAAAGTAAGAACTGAAGCCAAAAAGCTGTGTAACGCACTGAGCTTAAGTCGGTTAGCAAGCTCCATTGACAAAAGTAAGAAGCTTAGCTTGGATTTATTCTTCAGAGTCAAGACTCACAAAGTTGACTGGCCACTACGGGTCATTATATCTGAGAATGGGACGTGGCAAAAAGCTGTTGCTTTGTTTTTACAAGAGAAGCTAAACTTGCTAACTATCGACGACCCTTTCCTGGTAAAAGACTCTAACGATATAATAGCCTTTCTATGAAGTAACGACAAGGGTCTTAACGCGTGCTCAGTAGACATCAAGGACCTGTACTACTCTTTACCGCACGACACGGTGCGTTGAGGACTGTATTGACAACTTTGGCTCAGTTGCTTTCCAGAATGCGGCGGCTGTGTCGGCCAGCGGTTTTCCCGAGCTACTTGGTTTTTACTTAAGAGCAACTTTTGCCTCGTGGAACGAAGGAATTTTCATTCAAAAAAGAGGCGTGTGTATCGGTTCATGCATAGCGCCAGTTTTAAGTGACATTTTTCTTGCTTATCATGACCGACTACTTCTTAGCCGTCTCGAGAAAAGCACTGTTGTGAAAGTTTTTCGTTTTGTCGACGACTTTCTTTTGCTTTTTGATTGTGACGACATGGGCTTTGAAGCTACTGTTTCAAACGTGTTATGTGATTTTAAAGGGCCCCTCACCAGGTTTGAGAATTTTGAGCTAACGAGCGCAATGCATGCACTGGGCGTTCGCGATCACGTCTGCCAATATTTGCAACGCTACGCGCCGCGGAAATGGGTCATATTTCAAGGTGAACGCTGCTTGCCCTTCCTCTCGCGGGCGCGCGCTTTAGAGAATGAGGGGATGACATACATGAGAAAATGGCCCTACGTAGATGGTAGTGCTGTGACGTCGCTCCTCTACGTAGACGACAGTGCTCTGACGTCGCCAACATTAGCACGTGACGCTGCGATAATTATTTCACACGACATGTGTAGTTTGTGTAATTTGTTGCTTGAATATATTAATAAAACATGAGAGAAATAATGACACACAAAGGGAACGTGTGCGCCTTTTTAATTTTTTTCCTGAATTGCAGCGAGATGCGGGGCTAATGTGCTTCGATTTCCCATGCGTTCGTGTCCCAGCGGTTAGCGCATCGAGCAGACGCCAGCCCTGGAAACGAAAGTAATGTTCTGGCGCGTTCGAGCACTCGGTATGCTCGTTTATTCTACCGCGTCCAAGTAAACGTTATTGCGGCGCTGGCTCATGATACCGCCACTCTCGTGCCCGTACAAATGTCTCAACTTTCATGCCCGTCCCACAGAAACAGGCAGTACACCATAGAGAACGCCGACAAAACGCCCATGGCATCTACGTAAAAAAAAAATGTCGTCTAAAGACGATAGAAGAGGCGCTGCGTGAGATATGGACGCCATCTGGCAATACGTCGGGAAACATGAGTGCTGTGTTGCGGGCTGGTAGTCCCGGCGCAGCAGCAGGCGAAGACCGGCGGTGACCAACGCGACCGGCGGGGACGCCAGCCAGCCCGAACACGCGGTTTGGAGGGAAGCGCCGAAGCAGAAGGAACGTCCGCACTCAACGAGTGCTCTCCACACACTCTTTTATTTACACGTCGCCTGAGTAAAACAGGAATGCCAGAGCGGCACCCCATGGCATTCATACAGTGCAATACGGAACCGAAACCGAAACACAACAATGAGCTCGTGCAGAGGGCACGGAGGAAGAGAAGTTTCAGCGCAGTCGCATTTTCAGCGCAGCTTAAGAAACTAGGGTCTCTAGAATTACGTATCTATGTATTTTCTAGGGGTGTGCGAATATCAAAATTTTCGAATACGAATCGAATACGAATATCCACCTTCGAATATCGAATCGAATATCGAATATCAAAGGAAAAATGCCTCCACAGTAACAATATTTTATTTAACATGTAGCTATTTGAAAAAAAAAAAAAAAACATCAACAGCCTGACTGGCAACATAACATACGCTGCTATAGCACAATGCACATCACAACACAAGCAAATATCACGGCACAATGAAAGTAATGACTAGATGTTATCATGAATGTTATCAGATGTTATCTACTAGATGTTATCAGATGTTATCTGTAATGCCTCTGGCCCTGAGGGGTATAATAAAATGAAATGAAATGAAATGAAGAAATACGAGTTGCTCCACATGATCAGGCAGCAGGCGCTCCCTTCTAACAGAGACAACCCCCCCCCCCCTGCCAATGAAAAGGCACGCTCGCTTGGAACAGAAGTGGCTGGTATAGGGAGTTACATGGGGCAAAGCTTTGCCAGACTGGGGTATATGAAGGTGCCTACAGTCCGCCACCAGTCACGTGGGTCACTGTCTTTCTTCAGAAGTGGTCCCGCATAGTGAACGAGTGGTAGTGCGGCACGTTACGGCCGCATAATATTGAAAATGCACGGTTACATGATCGCCAACAGCACTGCACGTCGGAGATGCACCAGCAATAAATCATACGTATTGGGGCGCTGTACTTACGATGTTTATCGCTCCTCTCGGCAACGTTTTTAGCTATACGAACGCAGCAGAAATGTGGAAGACGAGTTATTTTATGCATGATAATCGAATCGCATATTCGAATTTTTCGAATATTCGAAACTTTTCGAATATACGTTTTTTGAATCGAATACGAATATTTCGAATGTAATATTCGACGAATATTCGAAACTTTCGAATATTCGCACACCCCTAGTATTTTCTATTAAAGCAACACAGCACCTAATATTCACCTAGTGATGTTGCGCCTCAGATATGCGTAATGTTTGCTTTTTGATCAACAATGTACACAAGTATGAACCTAGTCATCCGTTCAAGGTGGCTGGCCCTTGGGCAAGTGGTTCAACTTTGGCCGGGTGGCTGAATCGAGGGACTTGCCGACAAACAGAAAGACAGAAAGACAAACCAAAATTTAGGCGTTTAAGCAGTTTAAGTTCCCCAAGAAAGACTATCGTCTTTAAAAAAAACACGCTTGATCCCTCCGTCATAGGAATCGGGATAACACGAAAGTAAAGCGCGCCCTTACAGAAGTAACTGAATGCTTACCGTACATTTATATAAGAGAGTTTGCACAATGTATATTGATGTCTGGCAGTTAATGGCGCCGTTAAACGTGGATGCAGCCACTTTGATGATTGGTGGTACATCTCCATCCCGACGACTAACGTCCATGTTAAATGATTAAACAAACCCTTGTGGTAGCGGTAGTAGTTAACGGTGAAAGCGTAATCAGAGAACGAGGTGCGATAGCAAGAAGAGCGTCGCATATTGGACGTAGAACTTGGTCGCTATCCCGCGGCATGTTAAAATGTGATTGAACACCACCGCCGGACTAGAGGAAAACGCAAAGCGCGTCGTGCCGCCCCGGTAGCCCGGTTGCGATATTTCTCGGGGCGAGCGCGTCAGCATGGAACGCGGTGTTACAGCCAGGTGAGGCAGGCGCGCGTCGCAGAGCTATTTTTGGTTTGTGTTAGCGTGATACTGAGCGAGGCCGACGCTTTTACGACGCTTGGACAAAGGTCGCCATCCCGCAGTGTGTTAAGGCATTGACAAAATTGAGAGAGAGAGAGAAATAACTTTATTTATCCCATCTCAAGGGAAAGGGGCTGCGAGATGAAGGCGAGGGATCCTACTCGCGGTAGGCTTCCTCTACCACCTCAGCCCACCTCAGGATAGCCTCCTGAAGTGCGGGGTTGTAGCTGCGCATGGCAGCCTCCCACAGCTCCTGACTACTTAATTGTTTACGAAGGCTCTGGGGAGGGGAGTGACGTTTGCATTGCCACCTAATGTGGTTAAGGTCCGTTCGCCTGACAGAACAAAACTTGCAGTGCGAATTAGGGTACATCCCGGGGTAAATTTTGTGGCGTAAGGCAGGGGAAAGAAAAGTGCGGGTTTGTAGTCTACGCCATAGAACCTCGCGGCTGCGTGAGGACCGACGTAGTAAAGGCGGGAGGGTTTGGCGACCTAGGCGGTAATGCCCGCAAATGTCGTGGTACGTAACCAATCTGTCCTTAGAGGTAAATGCAGGAGGAAGATTATTGGTTTCTGAAGCGTCCCCTAGCCTAGCCTGCGCTCGGATCGTGAAAGCTCGAGCGCTTGCATGAGCCGCCTCATTACCAATTAGGCCTGCGTGAGCTGGTGTCCAGATTAATGTAACAAGTTGGGATGGCGGATTACGAGAGAGAATGGCTAGGGCTGTCCTACAAACCCTACCCGCTCCGAAGTTGTATATGGCAGTTTTTGAGTCACTTACAATGAGAGACGAATTAGCAATTGTTGCGGCGAGTGCCACCGCGGCCTCCTCCGCTTCCTCCGAAGACGAGGCTCGAATGGATGCTGCCGTTACAACACTGCCAGTGGAGTTAACAATTGATAAAGCGAACTTCTGTCCACACTGATACTCTGCGGCGTCGACATAGACCACATCTTTGGAGTTAAATAACTTTTTCTGTAGAGATTTAGCTCGTCGTTGCCTTCTATGCTCGTGATGAACAGGATGCATATTTTTAGGGAGAGGAGGGATATCAAAATTCTCATGAATCTGATGGGGAATATTAAATTTCTCTTTGGTCATCGGTGCTGGGATAATATTTAGGGAGTTCAAAATATGTCTACCAGCGTGGGTGTTCGATAAGCGTTGGTACTGAGCTGTCAGGTGGGCTTCTGCGAGCTCACTAAAGGTATTCAAGGTGCCTGTAGCCAAAAGTTTCTCAGTAGAGGCTGTACTTGGCACTCCAAGAGCAAACTTGTATAGCTTGCGTATTAGTGAATTAACCTTATCTTCCTCAGGCCTTGTGAGGTGAAGATAAGGGAGGGAGAATGTGATTTTACCGATGGCAAATGCTTGTACAAGTCTTATTACATCTGCTTCGCGAAGACCACCGTGCTTATTCGAGACCCTTCCTATAAGCCGTGTTGTGTGGTCAACGCTCGCAGCAACCGCTTGAAGTGTGTAAGTGTTCAGTGTGTTAGATTGGATGTGCATGCCTAGTACACGTATTTTGTCTACAATGGGAACTTGCTTCCCATTCAGGTTTATCTGAATGCTGGGTCTGTCGCGCTTATTAGCTGAGATAAGTAACAGCTCAGATTTAGCTGGCGAGCACTCGAGGTTCATAAGCCCAGCTGTCGTAGCCACCACATCTTGAATGTAGCCATCGGATCCACCCTTCATTCATATGGTAATGTCATCTGCATATAAAGAATTTTGAAGATCCGGTATGTGGGCCAGCGACTCAGAAATAGACCTCATGGCTATGTTAAAGAGGAACGGTGAGAGCACAGATCCCTGAGGTGTGCCAAAGCTACCTAGGGTGATTGGGGGCGAATTTTGGTCATTGAGACTAATGATAGCCGTGCGGTTGGTAAGGAATTCACGGATATAGTCATACATTTTCTTGCCACAGTTAATCTTGTCTAATTCGCGTAAGATATAGCCATGATCTATATTGTTGAACGCACCGCGAAGGTCGAGCCCCAGGATGGCTTGGGTATCTTTATTACCACTGGGAGTAAGGATGTCATGTTTGAGCCTCAGCATGGCATCTTGGCAAGAGAGCGATTGGCGAAAGCCAATCATCTCTGGTGGGAATAACCGATTGTCTTCTGTGTACTTATTTAAGCGATTAAGAATGACATGTTCGAGAGTTTTGCCCAGACATGACGTTAGGGAAATTGGTCTAAGGTTAGCTATGTCTGAGGGCTTATTAGGTTTAGGAATAAAGATTACCCTGGCGGCTTTCCATGAGTTCGGAAGGGAGCTGTTATTGAAGCAGTGATTATAGTAATCTGTAAGGGCGGAGATCGATTTGTCGTCCAGATTTCGAAGTAATTTATTAGTTACATTATCGATACCCGGGGCAGATGTAGTTTTAAGGGAAAATAGGGCATGTCGAACTTCTGTCTCCGTTATTGGGGCGTCGAGAAGTTCATTGACCTCGCCTTTATAATCTAATTGCTCGTGAGTTGTAGTGAGGGGGAGGTGCAATTGTGCAAGCTCTTGAAAAAGATGGGGAATGTTATCATTGTGTTGGTGCAATAACCGAGTGATGTAATGACTGTGATGAGCGCGCGATGTCGATGGGTCGAGCAAATGTCTCAGCAATTGCCAAGTCTTCTTACTACTGAGATTATCGTGCATGCTCTCGCACATATGACCCCATTGTTGATTGACTAGTTGGGTCGCATATGCATGTATGTCGTGATCGAGTCTAGCTACACGGATGCGAAGCCTGCGGTTGTGACGGTGTCTTTTCCAGCGTTTTAATAGCGATTCCTTCGCTTCCCACATGTGGAATAGTTTGGCATCAACTGTTCGGAACGGGGTATCAAATGGCATAGTTCTTGTATGTTTGTCAACGTCTGCTTGGAGTTGGCTGATCCACTTTTGTAAATCATCTATAGAACCGGGAGCATTATTCGCGCGAGTTTGCCGAAATTTGTCCCAATCCGTAAGTTCGGGAGGTTGGGTGTTAAAGGGTTTGTGAAAGAAAGTAAAAGAGGTCTGAATGACGTAGTGATCACTACCGAAATTGATTTGAAGGTTTTCCCATTTAGCTAAGTTAACCCGAGAGGTGAGGGTGAGGTCTGGTGATGTGTCTTTGGAGACGCTATTTCCTAAGCGGGTAGGTATGTCAAAGTCATTGTGCAGGGTGAGTTGGTGATCTTGTATATGGGTCCATAAAGCTCGTCCTTTAGGTGTGGATGTTGTGTGACCCCATAGCTGATTTGGAGAATTGAAATCGCCAACAATGAGGAGCGGATTTCTCCGGGCTTCCTGTTTAGCACGAGCAAAAAGGACGGTAAACCTGTGTTTTTTCGAGTTCGGACTGCTGTAAATATTAAGGAGGTAAATGGGAGCCGACCTGGTCTTTTTAGGAAGTATTTCTACGAAGTCATGATCAATGTCGATACCATCAAAATAAGTACAAGTGATACGGGGTTTATTGGCGCAAGTAGCACTTGGGCAGGATGCCTACGGACGGTGAAAGCGGGCGGCGACAACCGACGCAAGAATCGCAGCGCTGGCACCAACAGCTCGCGCTTGGCTGCCCCAGCTGAGGTGGTGTCCCACTGCGGCATGTTGTTCTTCTTCCTCCTTACAACACCCCGGCGACAAAGGAGAGCCATCCTGGCGAATCAAGGTGACGACAGAACGAAGGGGTCGTGGTATGGTTTGAGGCGACTGACGTGGACTGTCTCCCGACCAAGGCGGCGCCTGTCTGTAGATGGCGTGACTGGCTCAATCACGTATGTTATATGTGATCGACGTTCCACGACGCGATAAGGACCGTGATACTTGGGGGCAAACTTGGACGACAGGCCAGGGGAATGGAAGGGCAGTCGGAGCCAAACGAGCGAACCTACGGCGAAAGTCTCGACTTGCTGGTCGCGGTCATGGCGTTCTTTTTCGAGGGCCTGTTTGTCCGAGGTGAATGAGCGGGCCAACTGACGACACTCTTCAGCGTGCTGCACAATTTCAGAAACAGGGCTGAATTCGGAGGCGTCCGGACGATACGGCAAAATAGTGTCAAGGGTGGCGCACGGTTCGCGGCCATATAGAAGAAAGAAAGGCGAGAAGCCCGTCGTTGACTGCGTTGCCGTATTATATGCATAAGTTACAAAGGGGAGGACCACATCCCAGTTTGACTGGTCAGAATCGACATACATCGCGAGCATGTCTCCCAGCGTTCTGTTGAAGCGCTCAGTGAGACCGTTGGTCTGCGGGTGGTAGGCTGTAGAGGTGCGGTGAACCGTGCGACATGCGCGAAGGAGTTCTTGAAGAACCTCGGATAAAAACACGCGCCCTCTGTCGCTGAGTAGTTCGCGTGGTGCACCATGACGCAGGACGAAGCGGCGTAAGACGAAGTTGGCTACGTCACGAGCACCGGCTGAAGGTAGCGGAGCTGTTTCAGCGTATCTCGTTAGATGGTCGACGGCGACAATTATCCATCGATTGCCAGCTGCGGTGTAAGGAAGCGGTCCATATAGATCAATGCCAACACGGTCGAAAGGGCGTGCCGGACACGGTAGAGGTTGCAGTAATCCGGGTGAATGGGCAAATGACTTTCGTTGTTGGCACAATGGACATGATCGAATATATTTTTGGACGAAGGTGTACATGCCACGCCAGTAGTAACGCTGGCGGAGCCGTTGGTATGTTTTCAACATGCCAGCGTGAGCATGTTGCGGGTCAGCGTGAAAATATGCACATACGTCAGATCGCATGTGGCTTGGTATAACCAAGAGCCATTTGCGACCATCTGCTTGGTGATTTCTTCGGTATAATAACGCGTCTCGTATCTCAAAATGTGTGGCTTGGCGACGAAGAGCACGTGGGTATGCAGACGTTGAAGAGTCGGAAAGGACGTTGAGGAGAGAGGCAATCCATGGGTCTTTTCGCTGCTCAGATGACATGTTCGTGACGGAAACGGCAGTGATGGGAAAGGCAGCTTCTGAATGCGGGTCTTCACTAGATTGCACTGGCGATCGAGAGAGCGCGTCCGCGTCAGAATGTTTTCGCCCAGATCGGTAGACGACGCGGATGTCAAATTCTTGTAGGCGAAGAGCCCAACGTCCAAGGCGACCGGAAGGATCCTTCAAAGAAGCTAACCAACAGAGTGCATGATGGTCGGTTACGACGTCGAAAGTCTGTCCGTACAAGTAAGGACGAAACTTGCTTAATGCCCACACAATTGCGAGGCACTCTTTCTCGGTGACGGAGTAGTTGGTTTCTGCTTTTGTGAGGGCGCGGCTAGCATATGCGACGACGTACTCTGGAATGCCGGGCTTACGTTGCGCGAGCACTGCGCCAAGACCGACGCCGCTAGCGTCTGTGTGCACTTCGGTCGGAGCAGTGGGGTCGTAATGGCGCAGAATGGGTGGTGACGTAAGCAGGCGGCGCAATGTGTCGAAGGCTTCGTCGCATGCTTGGGTCCAACTGGAAAGATTAGCAGGGCCAGCAAGTAGTTTCGTAAGTGGTGCTATAATCGACGCAAAGTTACGGACGAAACGACGAAAATAAGAGCACAAGCCGACGAAGCTCCGCAGTTCTTTGAGTGTAGTCGGCTTAGGAAACTCGGCGACCGCACGAAGTTTGTCCGGGTCTGGAAGAATTCCATCCTTTGAGACAACATGACCAAGTATTGTGAGTTGGCGAGCCCCGAAGCGGCACTTCTTCAGTGGTGGAGGTGCGGGGTACTCAACCTGGAACTCCGAAACAGGAGACTACCCGCTGCCCCTGAAATGGCCAACGAAACCGCCCAGCAAGGCACGACCCAACCTCCGATGGTCATCGTGCCCACGGCGCTGCGCCTGCGCGATCCACCTTTCTTCAACGGCACCGATGAGCAAGACGTCGAAGACTGGCTGTCGACATTTGAAAAGATGGGCGCAAGCAACAAGTGGGACGACCCTTCCAAGCTGCAATATGTTTCTTTCTACCTGAAAGAGGTCGCAAGCCTCTGGTTTAACAACCACCAGACAGAATTCACCACCTGGAGTGATTTCAAGCAACGCATTGCCGATGTGTTCGGTCGCCCAGAGGTACGGAAGCTCCGTGCTGAACAGCGCCTACGGGGGCGTGCACAGTTGCAAGGAGAAGGCTTCACAAGTTACATCGAAGACGTACTCGACTTGTGCAAGCGCCTTAACCCTTCGATGAGTGAAGGAGACAAGATCAGACACATCTTGAAGGGGATAGACGACGACGCCTTTCAGATGCTGCTGGCCAAGGACCCGCGGACTGTGTCTGAACTCGCCACTCTGTGCCAGAGCTTCGAGGAACTGCGGAAGCAACGGCTCTTGACACGGCGGCCAGCGGCTACAGACGACACTCTCGCGGCGTTGACCCTCGGTGGTGAGCACAACCCGCTGCTGTCAGAAATCAAACGGTATGTGCGCGAGGAAGTGGCTCGACAACTGTCGTGCCTGTCGTATTTACCGACAACAGAACACACTACTGAGCGTCTCGCGCCAGCCATCCGACAGGTGATACAGGAGCAGGTCTCCGAGGCACTGCCGTCCGCCTCCCAGCCAACACCTGTCGCCGCGCCACTGACTTATGCCGCTGTTACTGCTAATCCACCGCGACCTCTACCTTCGTCGACTCCTCAACCTGTGCGAGTACCAACGACGCCTAGTACACAGCAGTGCTACGGAAACCCCTGGCGCACAGCTGACAACCGTCCCATTTGCTACGCTTGCGGGTATCCAGGCCATGTCGCGCGCTTCTGTCGTCGGCGCTTCGCAGCGACCTCTGCTGCACCGAGGTACCCCGCACCTCCACCACTCTGATACGGGGTTTATTGGCGCAAGTAGCACTTGGGCAGGATGCCTACGGACGGTGAAAGCGGGCGGCGACAACCGACGCAAGAATCGCAGCGCTGGCACCAACAGCTCGCGCTTGGCTGCCCCAGCTGAGGTGGTGTCCCACTGCGGCATGTTGTTCTTCTTCCTCCTTACACAAGTAACGGTTAAGTGTTTTTGGGCTAGAATTGCGGTATTGGTTCGTTCGCATCTTGTGCATTGGAATGTATTGTAACCAGGGAATTTAATACGACCATGCGTTTCTTGTAGAGCAATGACTGCAGGTGGTTGTGTGAGATTTGCTATGTATTGTTGCAGACTAGCTTTCTTTTTCGAAAAGCCCCTGCAGTTCCACTGCCACACAACTATTTCGGAGCGCTTAGGGGACGCGGCCATGCTCATGGCCAGTCTCACGCGGCCAGTCTCATGGCTTCCACTGCACAGCACGCACTTCGGAATGCACACATGGTCAGGCGGAGGATCCAGAGTTCCACATTTACGGCATGTCTCCTCTTTATGCGTAGGGCACACATCTGGGCCGATGTCCAACAGTCCAACAGCGAGTGCAGGCTTCCATCCTTTGTCGGAAAGGTTTGCACCGGAGCATTGCCATTTCATACTTGACCCAAAAACGAACCTTCGTTCCCAAAAAAGTCACGAGGACTGCGTCAGAAGTTTTCCCCATCCGTCTGGCTTCCAGAAAATGCATTTCTGGGTTGCACTCACGAAGCATAGGAAGAATATCTTTTTCGTAGATAACTTCTCCCAGGCATACCCTGTCGATGTAGATGATGCCTTTGCATGTCTCGGAGTTTGGAACGCTGTAGGAGGCGACTTCGTGGTCTTGGCCGTTGACCATGAGCGACTTTATGGCGAGATATTTCGTCAGGCGGTCATAGCTCTCCGTACTGAGGGTAACTGTGTTGGTGGTGGGGTTGATCGTAACGACGTCCTGACGCAGCTCCATGGTGGCTAGAAGACCGGCAGCCGTAAAGAGTAGCTGAGAAAGTTGGAAGTGACTGAAGCGGGAGGCGTTGAAACCTCCGCGAATGCGAAAAATAGCCTTGTAGGAGCCTTCGGGTAGCTTGGGAGGTCTCACTTTGTTTTTCTTGGAGATCATTTGTTGCCATACAGCAGCTTTGGCAGTGGCAGCGATGGCGTCCTTACGAAGTGAGTCTTGATATGCGGCGTCGTAGATGTGCGTTTGTCGCCATTTGAGCATCTCCTCCGGGGAAAGGTCCTCCCCTTCTACCACCTCAACCTGGCTCATGACGCACGAGCCGCGCAACGCCTACGGCGTCGGAGAGCCACCAAGCTCTCGTAGGCGCGGAACCACAGAAGTCAATAAAACGCGTTCTAGTGCACAGATCTTTGCAAAAAATGTCTCAAAACGTAGGAGAAAGCTTCACACATCTCGTGCAAAAATATCACAAGGATATCACAAGAAAGATGGGAGTTACACCCAAAAACTCACGGAGCCGAAGAAACACGTCTACGCGCGTCGACGCCACCTTGCGTTCGACAAAATTGAACTTCTTTTGAAAACGCGCCGAATGGGACGGACGCGTAACGCGTTGCAGGTGCTAGTCGCGGAGGCCACAGCAATGACGAATTCGGCACACAACTTCCAGCGTCTAACTAAAGTTTGCTTGAGGGACCCTTTAAAGAGTGCATGTCACCACTAATCCTGACGCATAAGCTGCCGCAGAATGCCTCGTTAAGGTTTTAGATGCGAAGTATCTTAAGGCGGAGCTCAATCCGGTGGTGGTGGTGGTGGTGGTGGTGTACGGCGTGACCACCCTTACTGCGCATGCGCATACCCTCTCCACACACCTCCTCTCCACTCACCCTCTCCCATCTCCTCTCCACTTTCCCTTTCCACTCTTCCTCTGAAACGGGGGCTAGACATGCCGAAATTCTCTCCTGCGGAACGCCGCGATGAGCTCGAGCGCATGCGCGTCCCCTCCGCTTCTCTCTCCTCTCCCACGCTGCCCCCCTCTCGCCCGCCTGTCGACCGCGTTCCCCGCTCGCCCTGCGAGAATGAACGGCCAGGCTAGATGGAAGATAAGACGCGCGTAGCGTCCCTCTTCGCGTTCCACGACGCGAGGTTGGTAGCATGCCCAACGAACGCCAACGGAACGCGATCGTGCAAGTGCTCCGGCTTCGCATCGCCTCATGGTCCCCTTTAGCGGGAGATGGTGTAATTTTTTTAGATTTGCGCTTAAGCATTTCTAGCGAGCACCTATGCTGGAAGTATGAGCCCCGAGGAAGCAAGCCACTTCCTACCAGATCTGTCAGCTCATGCAAAGCTTGTTAAAAGGGGCATTGCGAACCTTTGCTTCTCCAATGCTCTCAGGAAATCTTGCGGCCACTCTTTGAAATGTAGCTTTCTTGAGCAAGCAACCCGTCTGACAAGTGCCGGTTTTCCTGAGTTTGTGCTGGTTTCGTTGGCAGAAAAATTGCTTAGGACAATTAAACAGGGAGGTGAAGCACCAGGAAGCCGTGCCGCTAGAGATAATAAACGAGTCGCGGTGCTTCCCTACCTGCATAAAATTTCGCACAACTTGCAAAAGACAGGTGACAAGGTAGAAGTTAAGGTTGTATTCTCAGCTCCGGACAAACTATCAATGCTTTGTAAGCGCGTGAATGCCCAACCCACACGAAGGAGCGTTTTATAACAAAACACAAGAGTCAGTTCGTAGCATGCGCTGTGGGTGTTGTGTACTTGATCCCGTTAATTATCTTGTGGTAAGAAGTACGTTGGGCAAACGGGCAGATGTTTGAACGAGCGTTTAAAAGAGCATCACTATCATGTCACCACAGCTGTTCAAGGTCATCTCGGCATACATTGCAGAAATTGTGGTTGCAAACCAGAATTTGAAAAGTGCGCCGTTGTCGCGAAACACCGAGAGCAGCTTACGCTGGAAATCATAGAAGCTAATCAAATGGAACAACTGGGTGACCTCTGTGTAAGCATGCCATCAGTTGCCCTCACTAAAAAGAAAATCGCGTATCTGGCGGTTATGCAATAGGTTTGTGCGTTTGTGCTCATGTGTGCTGGTGTTATCAGCTGTATATATTTCTAGCGTTTTCGCTAATAAAATTTAGTTGAAGTCAGCGCCTGTGTTGTGTCCTTTCTAACGTCCTCGTTTGCGTAACGCTGTGCAAATATGTCGCCTGTTGTCCTGTATCCCGCTAGCCTGTATCCCGCTAGTCCTAACCTGTATATTGTTGTCCTGTATCTCGCTAGTCCTGTTGTCCCGCTAGCGTTGTCCTGTATTCCTTCTTCTCGTCCAAGTCTTTTTCGCTAGTAAACATGTCCGATGACGTACTCCTCGCAGCAGACTGTAATTGGTGCCCGGCTTTTAGGGGGCTAAAGGTGGGTAGCAAAGAGTTCTTTGAATGCAACACGAGGTTTCCTCGGTTGCCGTTATCGTCAAGAAACTTGCGTGGTCATAATCCTGGACGTTAAAAAATGACGTGATAGGTCCGACAGAGTAAAGGTGTGGGCAGAATTGGCGCCCTCCTTTAGATGATCACGAAGCCCCCCCCCCCCCCCCATCATTTGTGCATGCCTATGGTTCCAAACATGTTTGTGTGAGCCACGGCGTCTTCTTACCTTTCATCCTAGCTAGCATGAATCCGCGCTCCATTCATTGGCGTAGCTAAAAGATGAGAGGTGTTCGGGGTTCAATCCTCAGAATATTGCACGTGTATGTACACACACACACACACACACACACACGCGCGCGCACACACACACACACACACACACACGCACGCACGCACGCACACACACACGCGCGCACGCACACACACACACACACACACACACACACACACACACACACACACACACACACACACACACACACACACACACACACACACACACACACACACACACACACACACACACACACACGAACATACATAAAGGCTGGTTCACCCCCACTACCCATCGAAAAATTTATGGCTACGCCCCTGGCTTCCTTTAAAGGGTAGCACGCATGACATGACTGAAGTAAGAAAGTTTCAGTTTCACTGCATTTGCTTCAATAGAAAATTCAGGAGTGATCTCTCTCATGACAAAGATATATTTTTCTTTGGCAATCAATGGCATTATGAAAACTCTACATGCCAGCTCTCTACGCTATCCGCATAAGAAAATCTAGTGGACGCAGTGATTATTCTGAAGGCTTTTAATTATCTAGAATACAAGAATATTTTAGCTTTCGGAGACTTCCGTCTATTTATATCTCGTAAGCACTTTTCGCATAAGTTGCATTGCTCATCTTGTAATAGCATGGTTTTTGTTAATCGTTTGAGGTAGCTACTTTGTAATGATCGATAGAGTACACTCTCGTGGGAGGACATTCACTATTGCTTTAACGCGGTGCCGTTAAAAAGCTCGTGTCGCAGGAACTCCGGTGTTGGCGTCGGCGGCGTTGGTTGTGAAGGAGAAATTGCGATGGATGCAAATGATAAAACATCAGGGGTACGAATCCGAATCGAACCCCGGTCGCCCCGGTATCCTGGGTGGCAGTCACATATTCTACGAGAGTCATCCCAGTGCTTGAAACTGCTTCGGAAAAAAAAAAAAGCCCTCTGCAAGTGTCATGCTGTGTGAGGGGTCGCTTCAACATATTCAGTATTGCGTGACACATCGCACACGCTGTCGAACGAGCGGGTGGTTCAAGGACCACCCACTACAAAGCACTCAGGCGTAATTTATTACCATCATCAACCGCAGCATCAACAAAGTGCACAGTTGCGTAGGTGTGCGTGTTGCCTTACGGACGCGTTGTGGGTACTTCTCTAATCCGCAAAATGATGAGTTATGGCTTATAGGGCGCTTCGCAAACGTAATTGCAGTACGCATTCTAGGATAGTCTAAAACGGTCAGCATTAAGCGCATAGACGTTCCATAGCACGACTGAGGTGTCCACGGAGCGCGACAAGCCAGGGAATGAGAAGGCGACTGCGCTATCGCAGTCTTGAAGTTTAAAGGCGAAGCTCAAATGTCCTCAAAGTTTTAATATTTTATTTAAAACTTCAACTGGAGCCGGGATTTGAGCTACATATCTATAGGTTGTCACCTTTTTAAGGCAATGGGGCTGTGCTGCTAAGCACAGCCCCATTGTTCGGTGCCTAGCTGCGGTCCGATGCCTAGCTGCGGCTTCCGCACTGCGATGCACACGCGGTGTAATTAGTGCGAATGTGATGGTCAAAAAGTTTTACAGCATGTTTCATAATCACAATTTACTTTTTTGATTGTAAAACGGCATAAGCTAATTGTTTCGTGAGCATGCACTCGCTGTGCACACTGCGTGAGATTCAGCCGTTCTGAGGCTTATGCATGCTTCTAAAAACGAGGGGTCCGTTCCGACATCCTGTAAGGGAAGCTATCGGGGACGAAGTACAGACATTCATCTCGAAGGCAGGACTTCTGTGAGGCCACCGAGCAGAGCTGTCGCATAGAACGTGCCGCCCACGCGCTCACAGAGAGGCGTAAAAAAAAGCAAACAGTATGGAGACCTACAGAATGGTTGGCCCCGCACGTGTGGCGGAAGGGCGGGGCGCCCAGCTGCATGGGCCCGACCCACTCGTCCCTGCCGCCGCTGTCTGCAGCGAGCGCGTTTGAGGCGACGTGCCTTTCAGGGCAGATGGACTCGACATGCTGAAACTTGGTCGCTAATGTGTTAATTCATGTTAAATTTGCTTAATTTCAGCTCTTTATTTCAGGCAACAAAGAGTTTCGGTCACAAAGTCAAAAGGCAGATGTGCTCTGCCTGACGGGGACCTCGGCACTCGAATGCACGCACTCAGAGCACGTAGCGACAAAAACAAAGAACATCACACGCTATCGCACATACAGAATACAGTTTCATGTAAACAACGGAACAATGTGAATAGTCTTAGGACTATTAATAGAGGTATTAAAAATTACAAATTGATAACGAAAACCTCAGGAACATAATATTTTTTTACACACAATTTATCAATATTTAGAGCAGGAAGAAAGATGAGCTTTAACATTCATCACGAAAAAGTTCAGGGACGCGCATTTCTGAATAGATTCTGTGGCCTGTGCACGTCTGTTGAGAAGACTGGGGATTATGCACGAAAGCATTTCGGCTCCACAGTTGGTCCACACAAGTGGAATTGTGTAGCGGTCGTGCCTTAAAGAAGTACTGACGCGATTTGGAGACATCTCAAAAGGGACATTTTTGGTTTCCTTAGCATGTAGTGTAAATGCTCGCCACACACCGGAGCCAGGAAACACGTATAACATATTTTAGTCTCATTGTAATGTTTTCGTCGCCCAAGCATGTGCAAGACAACCCCATCAGAATGGATATAATCATGACGAGTCAACACTGCTCGCTAGATTTGCGAACGCGGTCGAAATTGCTGTCGGAGCCGCTGGATGTCAATTCACCCTCTGTTGTTTACGTACAACACGCACAACTAACAGCAAGCCACGGAGTGCTGCAAGAACGTCAAGAGTTGCTGTCCCCACGGGACCTAGAGCTACGTCACACAGTGCTTTCGCCTCACTGTGATACCAACTCCTCGAAATAGACATCGGAAGTGTTTTTAAGGAAGCGGTATTAAAACATATTAAATGGATTTCGTACAATTTTCAGTGTTTTTGACACCAGCACTTTTCTTAAGAGTAACAATACGAAATTTTTTAAAATTCGCGTCAGGACTAGAGGTGTGCACGAGCTCCGGATAGCCCGAAAGCCCGAGCCCGGGCCGGCCCGCGGGCCGGGCTCGGGTAGGCCGACATCTTTAATCTCGGGCTTGGGCCGGTCTCGGGCTAGATTGATTTTTATCGGGCGGACCGGGTCAGGTGCAAAGCCCGAATCAAGCTCAAAATATAGACGTTGTGCCGGAATTGTTTTCCATCACGTAAGGCCTCCTCCCCCAGCGCCCTTTCTCGGTTCTCCTCCCTTTAGCCACATTAAACGCAAGGGAAGAAGGTGAAGTCACACAAGATGAGCTTTGTGATTATCTATCCATGTAATCATCGCTCTGTCCTGCATCTGAGGTACTAAACTTCTGGATGAACAAGCAGTCTAAATATCCCAAGCTTCCTATGCCTGAGCAAAGGATATTGGCAAGTCCGGCTACCAGTGCGAGCAGTGAACCGAACTTCAGAGCAGCGGAATATGTGAGGCAGGAGCGCGGCACTTCACTGAAGCCCGAATCATTGAACAGTTTGTTACTCTGACACGACATCTTGTAATCTGTTTATCTAGTGACTGTCATCTGCTTATGTTTCGCTTTGCTATGTTGAACAAAATGCCACATTATCGGAAAACGATATCTTAATTGTCTCCGCAGGAGACCAGGCCGCGGGTTCGGGCATTCGTTTTTGTATGTCGGGCCGAGCCGGGGGATCTCGCAGCCCCTTAGCGCCGGGCTCGGGCGAACGTTCGACGCACTCAGCGGGCTCGGGCCGAGCTGGGGCTCCAAAATGTGGCCCGTGCACGGCTCTAGTAAGGACTCCTTTAATTTATAAGACAAATTACTACTAAAGTACGGTTCAAGATATACAAGGATTCACCTTATTATTTCATTAAATTTCATTCGTACCCGCCGCGGTGGTCTATTGGTTATTTCCTCATTTATTTTTATTTATTTGAACGTACTGCAGGCTAATTTAGCCCAAGCAGGCGGGGCAGTACAGAGAAAAAATGGTTGATCCCTCTGTCATAGGAATCGGTATAACGCGAAAGTAAAACGTGTCTTCACAGACGTAGTTGAGCGTTGGTTGTGGATTGTTTCGCCCCGAGGGCGAAGGAATGAAGGCTATAGCAACAAGTCGTAATGTCACGTGAAGAACGGCAAGCAGCTCGAAACTTGCAACGCGCTGCTCAAGCAGAAAGGACGCACGGAACGAACATACACAGGATGAGCGCGAACTAACAACTATGACAGCTCGACAGTTAAAGCGCGCTGGTCAAATACAAAGGAGGACGCACGAAACGAACGCACAAGTATACACAGGATGAGCGCGAACTGTCACTGTTATAACTTATTTGTTCGTGAGCAGCGCGCTCTTTCCGCAAGAGCGGCCACTGCAGTGAGCGAGGTGACCTTCGTGCTCTCTGTAACTTCAGCGCAAACTTGCGGTGACAGCGCAAGACGTACAAGATAAGCGCGCGCAGGAGCGACCACGGCCTGTAGAGGCGCACGCTCATCTCAACGCGTGAGCGGCGACGCGCGCCGTTCGAGCCCTTCGCGCCATCTCTCTAGTGATTACGAAAACACGCTGATGTACCGCGATCTCTGAGTACAGCCACCGGCAAACGGTGTATATATATATATATATATAGCATGCCGTTAGTATGTCGAAGAACGTGCCGTCTGTGGCGGCGTCGTTTCGCGCTGCGCGCTGGGGATCGAGGTCGTAAGTTCGACTCCCGGTAACGGATCTTTTTCTTGTCAGTTTTTTCTTTTCCATATGTTAGTGTTTATATTTTAGAATGTCATATCCGTGACGGAAATGCGTCAGTGGAGCCGTTGTGGACCCCGGCATAAAACACTTTCGTGTTAAAAATACAAGGACAGTTTAACACATGCAATGGTGCAGTCAGTGGCTAATCGATAGCATTGCGGCATTTTACAATGCAATAAAAGTTGAACATTAACATGAAGAATAGGCAATAATTGGGCAATATTTATTAACACACTTATATAGCAGAATGAAAGAGATCATCATCAGGAAAGAAACCTCAAACCTAACAGAAAATATGCTCTTCTAGAGACCGAACGGAATTCGGCGACTTCATTACTGAATCTGGAAGTGTATTCAACTGCCCTATAGTTCTGGGAAAAAAACTATGTTTAAGTGCATTATCTTTTGCAAAAATTGGTTGCAATGAATGAGGTCTAGTGTGTCTTGTTTGTCTAGTTGTAACAGGACGAATGTATGGCAAATCAGTTATACTAAAGCTACCAGCCATTATATTATGAAGAACATTTATGCAATGAAATTTTCTTCTGGAATGTAAAGAAAATATTTTGTTTTTGGTCATGGGTGCGCTTGGGGAATCTGTTCTCTTATATTTATTAAAAATAAATCTAGTGGCCTTGCGATCAATCATTTCCGGCTGAATAATGTCTTTTAAAGTGTGTGGGGCCCAAATTTGCCACTCATATTCTAAATTCGATCGTACATATGTGCTCACTGCGAGCAAGCGCACTTGAGGAGGAGCATGACGTAGTCTTCTACGTAAGAAGCACAACTTCTTAAATGCCTTCGTTCAGAGTTCCGATATCTGTTTAGTCCATGTTAACTTGTCAGTGAAAGTGACTCCAATGTACTTGTAACTGTCAACAGCTTGAATGGGAACGCTGCTCGAGCAGTACTCAAATATTCCTGGGGCCTTTCTTCCGTTGATTCTTAGTAAAACTGTGTTCTGCGCAATTAACTGCACGTCCCAAGAATGATACACAAAACTTATGTTAACAGTTGGAGCAAATCTTCGGTGACTAGTAGAAGTTATTTCTTTAAATATAATACAGTCATCTGCGAACAGCTTTATGGACAGTGATGATGAAATAACCTCCGTTAAATCATGAATATAAATTAAGAACAAGGGCCCCAATGCACTGCCCTGCGGCACACCAGAGCTCACAGGAAGCACTCGAGAATGGCAACCATTAATACCTACAAATTGTTTTTTGTTGGTCAGGTATGACGTAATCCTACTTAATCAGGTAATCCGGAAGACCAATTAGTTGAAGCTAATGCAAAAGTTTGGAATGTGACACTTTACCGAAAGCCTTACAGAAGTCAAGAAATAACATGTCATCCTGGCCCCCTTTATAAATAACCATAGAGATTTCACGTACGGTTGTTACTGCGTTACTCTCGACATACCTTCCCGGAACCCATGCTGATGAGGTGGCATAATGTTGTTCTCGCTAAGGTATGTTCTAATTTCTTTTGCAACGATATGCTCCAACATTTTACAACATGATGAAGTAATAGACACCGGCCTGTAATTTGAAACGAGTAGCTTGTCCCCTTTTAGAGCGCAACTCTTAGGCGCCCGCTCCTGCGCCAAGCGGCGTCGCCGTTGCCGTTGCCGTCGGTGGCGTAGCCGATAGACATGAAAAAGTAATCGATAGAAATGAAAAAAATAAAATGAGAAAAAAATACTGAAGATCGAAAGAGATTTGAACCCGGGCCTCCTCCGTGGCAGATGAGTATTTTTTTTTTATTGCATGTTTTTGACATGTAACGAACAAACACAAGAGGAAACGCTATTTACAATACAAACACTACGTAAAAAGGGAGAGAGATTGACAAAAAAGAAGATAGTTGATCCCTCCATCATAGGAATCGGAATAACACGAATGTAAAGCGTACCCTTACAGAAGTAACTGAATGTTTACTGTACATTGATATAAGAGAGTTTGAACAATGTATAGTGATGTCTGGCAGCTATAGCACCGTTTAACGTGGATGCACCGGCTTTGATGATTGGTGGTACATCTCCATCCCGACGACTAACGTCCATGTTAAATGATTAAACAAACCCTTGTGGTAGCTGTAGTAGTTAACGGTGATAGCGTAATCAGAGAACGAGGTGTGATAGCCAGAAGAGCGTCGCATATTGGACGCAGAGCTTGGTCGCCATCCAGCGGCATGTTAAAATTTGATTGAACACCCAAGGCCGGACTAGAGGGAGACGCGAACCGCGTCGTGCCGCCACGGTAGCCCGGCCGCGATTTTTCTCGGGGAGAGCGCGACAGCGGGGAACGCGGGGTTACAGCCAGGTGAGGCAGGCGCGCGTCGCGGAGCTATTTTTGGTTTGGATTAGCGTGATGCTATGAGCGAGACCGACGCTTTTACGACGCTTGGGGTAAGCTGGCCACCTCGCGGTGTGTTAGGGCATTGACAAAATTGAACTTCTATTGAAAACGCGCCGAATGGGACGGACATGTAACGCGTTGCAGTTGCTAATCGTGGAGGCCACAGTAATGACGAATTACTTTACCGCTCCCAGAGGACAACACCGGCCCGCCGACAGGGAGGTGGTAGATATAAAAGGCGCATTTGTGAAGCCTCTAGAGTCTGACCGTGGCGCAGTGGATAGCGTGGCCGGCATCTCTTGTTGCGGACCGAGGGATCGTGGGTTCGATGCCCGTTAACGGAAATTTTTTTCTTTGCCATCTGATCGTGTAAATTTTTTCGATGTCATTTCCGTGACGGAAATACGTCATTGAAGTCTCGGTGGACCCCGGCATAAAACACTTTCGTGTTAAAAAAAAGGAAAGGGCCAAACTGGGACTAAAGGGGACACTCTAAAACTCTTCATTTGTAAAAGGAGCTCTACACAATCTAATCAATCGGCAACATCTTCAAGAAGTTTTTGTTCTTCAACAAAACGCGTTATGCTTTCTTTGAAGTATTGAAGCGCCGGACGGGCGTCCACATCTGCGGGCCTTATGACCATCCTGCACTTCCATATGATGTGGAGTGTAATCAACATTATTAGATTAAACGGTGTCCCGTCATCACTTTCAACAGAGAGATAGCGAATGCCCGGGGGGTCTAAGTGGAAATCCTTTTTGAGGGCACGGTGCAGTACGTCCCATAAAAACAGGGCGTCCCAGCAGTGGAGGAACATATGGTCGATCGTTTCTACTTTTCTGCATATTAAGCAATCGGTTCCCCATGGCACAGACATGCCCTTTTCCTCCAGCCAGGGTTTGACTGGAAGTGTACCTGAATGTAGCTGAAAGAAGAATGTTTTCATTCCTGCAGGTACCATCATCCTTTGACCCTTTTTAGTACATTTCTCCCTCGACCTTCATGGTACATGGTTCTATACAGAGGTGCGGGTAGTACAGCGTCACAAAGGTCTTTATGCAATTTCTTCTGTTCCGCAGTGGAAAGATAATCGAGCGAAAAGCGAGTGGAGAAATAATTACTAGCTAAAACTACTAGTTTTAGAAATCCATGTAAGCTTCCTGGGGTGCCACACTGGTGCTTGAAGCTCATTTACATAAAGACCCTTACAGGGATCATGTCGGGCAAGGAATCGCGTTAACCTATGCAATATAGCGTGACAGAAGAATAAAGTAACAAGCAGTCATCACACAATGCTAATTTTCGCAACGAGTGTGGTTTAATCCTTCCCACCCACTGCAAAGTGCTCAGCCATAATTATTCATCGTCTCAGGGTGTGTCCAGATAAGATCGAACAAGAGGTCCGGGTTACCATTCCCGATTTTGATGAAATTTGCTTAAGGTCTAGGCATTACACCCAGAACAATGGTTTCGAAGTTAGTTTTGCGGAAAAAAAATTTGTTCGCCTGAAAAAGAATATACAAATTTCGGCCACAAAAAACACTTCTCCGCCAATTTCGCGATTTCTGAATTTTGAGCGCACCTAGGGAAAAAACAGTGTACTTCTTGGTCACAATATTTATTCCCCTGAAAGAACGAGTGAAATACAATCTTATGAGTCTACTATTTCCCTTGCTTGTCGAAGCACTTTTGAAAAAAAATCACAAACTCGGCGAATTGCACAAAATACCTGTACTTCAGGAATTTATTGCTGCAAGCAAATTAAAGTGAGAATAATAAAAATCAGTACATAATAACTTTGATACTTTTGCTCGCTTTTAAAATAATTTTTGTGGTTTTATCGCGCTCCGTTTTACTTAATAATTGGGCTGAAACGTAAGTGATTTCAGCAAAGACGCCGAAATTTGAAAATGATTTTCTCAAAAATGCCATTTTTAATTTTTTTAAAAATCCCTCCGATTGAAGTCAAGGACGTCGTCTACCGTTCTGCAGAAAAAAAACATTGCATTATTTTGGTTGCTAACAAGTTATAGTGCGTCAAATGTGACCATGCCAGCCTAGCGACCACGTCGTTCGTTATGTGCTGAAACTCGGATATAATTTGTTAAAAATACTTGTACGTGACATAATCACAAATCAGCAGCGCCACAGCAACAAATGCGCAGCCAGGTGTCATGGTTCAGCAAGCTTTGTCTTGCGATCAGCCGCTTGACAAACCCGCCGCAGCGGCCGCTCGATGCTGCGGGCACTCACAATACATGAGTGCCGCTTCGACTGCGGATGAGCTCCGTCTGCGCGCGAAACTACGTTCAGAGGACAAACGAGAGAACGAATGCATCACTGTGAAAGTTAAAGGCCGTTAAGTGGCAACAAAATGTCATAATATGCAACAAAAACTCTGCCGGCAATTCCCCAGTGAGCGCCTTCAATACAGCACACATGTATTTATTTTCCTGCTGTTATGCCCGAAGCCGCAAAGTATCGTGATAAACGCTCGACTTGCGTTGATTATTTTATCTGCGGATGCACAACAATACAGTATTGTAAAAGCGGTTCTTTGATGAAGCAAAGGACTTGGACATACTTCTTTTCACAGCCGGCTGACACAAGTGTTCTGGCTCGAGATGAAGAACTGCAGTTTGAGTTGTTCGACCATCGGAAGCACGTATGACAGCTTTCTTTAGATGTCAATGGCTTTCTTTTGTGCCATATGTTGCTCATAGAATGAACCTAATTATCTTTAGGCCATCAGCAGAGAGAAAGCAACACATGAGCGCACTACTGGAGGCGCTCACTGCGAAATTGTTGGCAGAGTTTCCGATGCACATTATGACATTTGTTGGCACTTAACAGTCTTTATCTTTCACAGTGATGCATTCCTACTCTCATTTGTCCTCTGAGCGTAGTTTGGCGCGCAAACGGAGCTCATCCGCAGTCCAAGCGGCACTCATGTGTTGTGAGTGCCCGCAGCATCGAGCGGCCGCTGCCGCGGGTTTGTCAAGCGGCTGATCGCAAGACAAAGCTTGGTGAACCATGACACCTGGCTGCGCATTTGTTGGAGCGGAGCTACTGATTTGTGATTATGTCACGTACAAGTATTTTTAAGAGCTTATATTCGAGTTTCAGCACATAACGAATGACGCGACCTCTAGGCTGGCATGGTCACATTTGACGCACTATAACTTCCTAGCAACCAAGATAATGCAACGTTTTTTTCTGCAGAACTGGTAGATGACGTCCTTGACTTCAATCAGAACAATTTGAAAAAATTAAAAATGGCCTTTGTTAGAAAATCATTTTCAAAGGTCAGCTTTTTTGGTAAATCACTTAAGTTTCAGCCCGATTATCGTGTAAAACGGAGCGCGATAAACCACGACAACTATTTTAAAAGAGAGCGAAAGTATGAAAGTTATTATGTAATAATTCCTGCAATTAAGCAATAAATTCCTGAAATACAGGTATTTTGTGCAATTTGCCGAGTTTGTGATATTTTTTTTCAAAAGTGCTTCGACAAGCAATGGAAATAGTAGACTCATAAGATTGTATTTCATTTGTTCTTTAAGAGGAATAAATAGCTACCAAGAAGTGCACCGTTTTTTCTCTAGGTGCGCTCAAATGTCAGAAATCGCGAAATTGGCGGAAAAGTGTTTTTTTTTTGCGGCCAAAACTTGTATATTTTTTTTTCAGGCGAACATTTTTTTTTCGCAAAACTATCTTCGAAACCATTGTGCTGGGTATAATGTAGTGATGCAAAACTATCGATGGTACTATCGATACTATCGATAGCCGAGTCACTATCGAACTATCGATGGCAAACAATACTATCGATAGTGCTATCGATAGTAAAAAATTCGATAGTACTATCCATAGTATAAAATCAACATCACAAACTAATTGCAGAATAAACTTGGTTCCCCGCACGCGTGGTACATAGTGAAGCCGGAGGAGCAGGCTGAAGTTGACATGCTTGCGTTCTTCACCTGAGTGCTTCGCTGACACATGGTCATAAAGCGAAGCCATTCAGCTGTAGCAGGAAGGAAAGCGTTACATGCAGTGGAACTGCGCGGCCTTAAATTTATATTGCATTTTATGATTTCAAAATAGAAAAAAGATATCACGAACAATGTTTGTTAATTCCAACATGCAACTGCCTCCTTTTGGATGCGAATTTATTGATTTATTGAAGGACATATTCCGCTATTTTCACTGCGGAAATAATTTATTTCTTTCGCAAAGAATTGCTCATAAATTAAGCGCAGCTGATAGTAGGTTAAAGCAAATATTTTGGCAATATGGCCGGCCCGCCACAGCATCATTATTTACACCACTATCGATAGTATTGCCACGTGGTTGTGATGGTTAAGAACGCTGCAACAAGACTGGGAAATACGGAGCTGTTTATTTGGGCGATCTTGTGCCCAGAAAATCAAAACTCAAAATACAAGCGGCACACGCTGCGCACTGATAGCGGCGAGAACAGTCGTCGGCTGTCGAGTAATCTGATCATCGGTGGAATGCGTCGTCTTTTATACAGTAATAATAATAATAATAATAATACTTTATTCTGGCATGTGTACACAACAGTTACATGCCACCGAGATGAGGCAAAAGGAAACAGACGAAACTGTTTCCTGACTAGGCCTACATCCCGGCTCGTGAACAAAAAACAAAAACAAGGACAGCGGTGAGGAAAGCGAAAAACATCCAGTACAGCACAATTCATCAGCATCACTGTAGAGAAGTCATGGAAGGTTCATACCAATTTCAAGCAATTTCGCTATAGAAGTACGAAAACCTATAAAAAAACCATTTCATGTTGATATGTCCATCAGAGTAAAGTTGTGAATAGATTTAATGAATGAAGAGGTGCAATAGTATCCATCATAATTCAGAATTCAAGTGGAGCTAACAATGTGCGTAGCTTAACAATTGAAACGCAGTGAAGTACAACCTGGTGAACAGAAGTATACATCGCAAGTGGCAAAATACATTGCATGCACATAAAACACACCAAAAAACAAAAAAAAACAAAAAAGAAAACAAGCACTTCATCCTGGATCGAAGAGTAATCTTACTTTCTTTTTAAAATAATGTACAGATCTGCTTATCTGTGATAATTCTACTACAGAAGGAAAACTGTTACATATATCTACTATTTGATGGTCAAGTGATTGGGTACCATAATTTGTTCTAGATCGTGCTGAAACAAGTGACGTCCTTCGTAAGTTATATTCAATGTGACGAGTGAGGTACATATGCTGAATGAAGCAAAATCTTGTTTTATACGATTATAAATAAGAACCATCAGTTTAAGTTTGTAGCATTCAGTGAAACACAATACACGAAAAACAGAAAATAAATTGCTATGTCTATGTCTATCTGGCCTTTTAGTTATTAGCTTCAATGCTTTTTGTTGCATGGTAATTAATTTTTGTGCATTGGTCCTATTACATGTGCCCCAAACTAAGTTGCAGTATGTGAGGTGCGAATGAACGAGAGAAAAGTATAGCTGCTTTGCCACCGAATGTGGAAGAAGATGGTTAATACGGCTTATAACACCAATGGATCGAGCCATTTTCAGTTTTACATGACTCACGTGATCAGACCAGCTCAAGTCATTGCGGAAGTGTACGCCCAGAAACTTACAGCTACTGTTACATGTTATTTCTGAATTACCAAAATAAAGTTTTGGGTTGTGGTTTATTGCTTTGTTTTTAGCACGGAATAAAATGAAATTAGTTTTTTTCACGTTTAATCTCAGCTGATTTACCCTCAACCATCCCTCTAATTCTTCAAGCCAACTATTCGCTCTCTGCTCAAGTTCTTTTAGGTTGGGACCAGAAAAGAAGATGTTAGTGTCGTCGGCATATAGGATAATGTTCGAAGATGAAGGAATGTTTACAATATCATTTATGTACATAGTGAATAGAAGGGGTCCTAATATTGATCCCTGAGGTACTCCATATTTTATTGTTCCGTAGTTAGAGCGAGTGTCGTTATGTAGCTTTGTGTATTGTTGACGTGCAGTCAGGTAGCTTTTCATAAGGCTTTTTGCAATGCCACGAATTCCATAAATTTCTAATTTTGCTAAGAGAATGTCATGTTGAACCGAATCAAACGCTTTACTGAAGTCGAGAAATAGTCCGATAGTAAAGTGTTTCATTTCAATGTTTCGAATTAAGACATTTTTTATATAAAGCAATGCGGTTTCAGTTGATTTCCCAGGTTGAAAACCGTATTGATGATCACTTATCACATTATTTGTGGAAAGGAAGCCAAAGAAACGTGTATAAATTATTTTTTCAGCAACCTTAGAAAAAATTGGCAGAACTGAAATTGGCCGGTAATTACCGAATTCTGTTTTATTTCCACCTTTATAGACAACAGTAACACGTGCTATCTTTAATCTATCTGGGAACACGCCAGTAGCCAACATCTGATTGAATATATAGGTCAGTGGTTCTATAAGGCAACTAATGGAATTCTTAATTGGCAATGGTGAGATGTCATCATCACCAGGAGCACAAGTATTTTTTAGAGAATTAATAATGGTTGTGATTTCTGCCTCTGTTGTTGGCGTCAGAAATATCGAGTCATAGTTGGAAATCTGAATGCATGACGTAAGAGAGGTATTATTAGGCAAGGGAATTAAGCCGTCATATTTACCAGCTTCCAGGAAGTGTTCATTGAATTTGTCGGCTAATGCAACACCGTCATAGATAATACCCTTAACCAGCATTTCGACGGGGGTTGTGTTAGCTTTGCTGCCGATGAGAGTTTTAATTCCTTCCCAGATCTGCTTAGGATTGTTACCTATGTTTGAAAACTTTTTTCTGTAAAATGACGACTTCGCTTTTTTTAGATCAGAATTTAGCACATTACGAAACTTTTTGTACTCAGCTAATATCTCAGAACTTCTCGTTTTAAGAAATTTAGCGAACATCAAGTTTTTTTCTTTTATTCTCATAAAAAGAGCCTTGTTTATCCAATCTTTACGGGCCTTTCTGTGTTTTTTAATTGCCATAACAGGAAAAGCGACATTGTAATGGTTAATAACCTTTATAATGAAATTTTCGTACGCTTCATTTGGGTCGGTTGCATTGTAGACGTCTGTCCAATCGGTTGTTTCAGCAACTCACAGAAAACAGCGATATTATTGGAATCATTCGTTCTACGTGAATGGATAGGGGTAGTTCGTTTTTTACTTAAAGGGACAAATACAAAGAACGGCAAGTGGTCACTTGGACCAGACGAAAACACTCCGGAAAAAAACTGCGTCCCGAGAAAAGTTCGTGTAGCAAAGATCTATTATTGTTGCTGTTGATTTGTTTACTCGTGTTGGGGACTCAATCGTATTTGTGCAGCCATACAGTAGCATTATTTCAGTTAAGGCCGCTTGAATCGGAGATCTACCCATAACATCAATATTAAAATCACCAAGTGCAATAACACGCCATTTATTTGAATTAGCATTTTCTAAACATGTCTCAATAAACTGAAGAAAGGCTTCTGTGTTACCTTGAGGTGGGCGGTACAGCGCAATGATAAAAATGTTCCGGTGTAACAGGCTAACACATTCGAAATCTTCGAAAACGCCCGTATAATCAGTCAGGATGTCAAAAGATAAGTTTTGGCGCATGTATATGGTCACACCCCCACCTCGTTTTTCTTTCCTGAATTGAGTTACATGTTTGTAGCCAGTGAATTGAATGACGTCTTCCTCCGAGCGGAACCACGTCTCGGTAAAAGCAAAAAATCAAAAGTGTAGTTGATCTGCTTCATTTCAGCCTCGACTTCCTCTCCCTTGTTTCTTAAACTTTGCGCATTTAAGTGATAAAAGGACAGGCTATTGTTTCTACTGTATCCAGAAGTTTTTAACACTTCTAGGAATGAATCAGCAGAAAATAGGCCATTTTTCACTAACTTCTTTTCTGACGAAACGCACAGTCTGTTCTAGATAATTTTGTCTAAGTCGCTTTCATTGTTGATGTTGATGGCGCGAGTACTTGGTTCCTTTCGAGCAAATATCTTCCCTTCCTTCGTCCAGACAAACCGGTAGTGTGCTTCCGCAGCTTTTGTCTTTGCGAGCCACAATAGCCTCTTGTTTTGCGCAGTTAAGTTGTCGAAAAACTTAACATCCTTTATGCATTGCTTCAGAGTGCTACGCTTCGCAATCCACAGTGCTTTTGTGGACTGTTTGCAAAACCTGATGAGCACGACCGGGGTTTTGTCTGACCTTAAGGGAATGCGATGCAGCCCATCAACATCATCCTTTGTAAGCACCGGCAATCGAGCCTTCTTGCCAGTTCATTCACTTTTTCCATCAAATCATCGCGTTCAGTCTCAGGCAAGCCATGTATTTCCATGTTTTGTTTTCTGCTATATTGATTTAGGGCATTCAGCTCCGTGCGCAGCTCTGCAATTGTTTGCTTGTTATTAGCTACTTCGAGCGTATCAACTGTCTTTTGTAGGGCTTCGATTTGCTTGTCATGTTTATTTGAAGCTTCTATAAGCTTATCATAAGTGTCAGACATGTGTTGCACAGATCTCTCAATGTTTCTCACTGCATCTTTAAGACTCGTTATCTCATCGACCTTTACTGTAAGCGCAGCAAGCGCTCTGCTTATGTCCGCCAACTGCTTGCTCATAGCAATGGATACATTGCCATCCTGCTGTCGAGCAGTGGCAGCGCTTCGAGACGCTGTTAAGCGACATGTCTGACACTTCATACTCGCCCTCGCTTCAACGTCTTTGGATTTGTACGTGCGCTCGCCGACGCCTGAGCACTTTCCGAGATGATAACGCAGACCACATTCTGCACATTTCATGCATTCTTCATCTGTCAGTATCTCCTCAAAACATGCTAGACACGTTTCGCCAGGGTCGTTGCTCATGGCGTAAGCACGGGATGCACACTTACAATAGTTCCAAGGCGATAGTGCACAGGAAGTTTCTTTAGAGTGCTAGTAAACGCGATACATAAGGAACACCTGCTTGCTCAGTAAACGCGTTACACAAGCTCAGCAACACTTTCTCAGTAAACGCGTTACACAAGGAACACTTGCTCGGGCAGTAGAGCAGCAGCAAAATATAGGAATGGGTACAAGTGTGGAAAAAAAAATTTTGCAGAACAGCAAACTAACCTGCAAAAGTGAGCAAAATTTCTCAGGTGCTGCTCCTGTGTATCCGCCGCCGCCACCACTGCCCGAGTGTGATCACCGGTGTGCAGTAAGGCGTTTATAGCTGATTAGATGGGGTAGCAGCAGGTCACGTGGTGCGTTGACGCTTGAATATGTTGTTCTGCAGTGTCGTCGTATTTCCTTGTCCGGGGCCCTTGCGTCAGTGGATTCCACGGTAGAAACCTGGGAGGGGTGGGGGGCCGGCACTTCGACGGCGCGTCGTAGTTCCGAGCTTCGATTACCAGTTGGCACTGCAAAAGTGAGCAAAATTTCTCAGGTGCTGCTCCTGTGTATCCGCCGCCGCCACCACTGCCCGAGTGTGATCACCGGTGTGCAGTAAGGCGTTTATAGCTGATTAGATGGGGTAGCAGCAGGTCACGTGGTGCGTTGACGCTTGAATATGTTGTTCTGCAGTGTCGTCGTATTTCCTTGTCCGGGGCCCTTGCGTCAGTGGATTCCACGGTAGAAACCTGGGAGGGGTGGGGGGCCGGTCATCGAATCTTCCAGTGTTATCGCTGGTATTCGCGTAAGCTTTCGAATAAACTTGACTATCCGCGTTCGGCGCGTAATATTAATAGAATGATCTCAAACAATCGTGAAGCTTCGCTAAAATTCGGCTCAGTCTGCGTCAAAGGTTCCTAAGTCTTTGTGGGTCAAACCCGAATACATTAAAGCAAATCAATACACACGCGTGGCAGTAATATCGCTAGTAATATTAACCATGGTACTATCTATTGCACTATCGATAGTTTGTAGACAGTACTATCGATAGTTTGTCTACACTATCGACAGTTTCAAAAAAACTATCGATACTATCGATAGTCAATTTACCGATAGTTCTGCATCACTAGTATAATGCCTAGACCTACAGTAAATTTCATCAAAATCGGGAATGGTGACCGGGACCTCGTGTTCGATCTTATCTGGACACGCCCTTCAGCCACATGCAGCATCAACAAAGTGCCCATAATACCTTAGAGACGTGTAGCGGGTACCTCGCTTATCCACAGAAAGACGAATAATGGCGTAGTGGTTGCTGTCCTACTTCAAAAGAATTATGATCTATGGCGTAGTCGGTACCTTGCGGAAAGCCAAAACTTCAAACACAGTTGGCATTACCGCAACACGAAGCTGGGCTCATAATTCGCATTAAGCAATATCGTAATCGTTGGTAAATTTTTTTGTGAACTGGGACAGCTCTCGCTGTATTCCAATCACTTGGCACTTCTCCAGCATTGAAAGAAACTTGGAATATTTTCGCCAAAAGCAGGCACAGCTGAACAGCAAAACGCTTTAAGAATCCATTCGGCAGCCCATTGGAGCCAGGGCTTTTTTTTTATCGCTCAGTTTTAGTAGCGTGGACAAAACACCATCCGCGTTAATTATTGGTAATTAGCATAGTCTACCACACGTTTGGATTCTCCGCGCGCAGAATCAGTAGTAAGTACACTGTAAAAGAAGTTGTTTAAGCTATCAGCGAATGTTTGTGGCTCCGTAAGACTCGAACCATTTAACACGATTTCTTCTACCTTATCTGTATGTTTACCCAGATGTCTTCAAAACGTATGAGAGTAACTCTTAAAGGGGAACAGGAGAACTTGCGTTTGGCCTAGTTGGTGCTCTTGAAGGGGCTAAACTCTTTAAGGGGCTCTGCGACACAAATAAGCCTGTCGTTTTCAACGCTTATTCTGGTATTGTGGAATGCGCCGACATTGCTGCGCCAGTGGCATCGCCCTAAACGAAGCCGTTATAATTTTATTTCACCGGATAAACTGCCTTGATTTCGGACTACAGCGACACACATAGGCTATTTTCGTTATGGGAAGTGACATTTCGTCATGGGGCAGTGACGACAAAGGCCGTGCGTTTTGATTGGACTAAGGTGCGTATTTGGGCCGGTTGGTACATGTTCAACGATACGAGAAACAGCGCGAAACACGGGGCAGTGAAAGAGACAGACCAAGCGCTGACTTAAAACCAAGGTTTTATTCCGTACATGGGGGTATATATAGCACACGCAACATGAAAGGAAGGAGAGGAGAACAGTGACGTGGAACTTTGTTAACGAATTCTATGAAAGCTTCTGAAAAAATAAAACCATCATCCACTAGACTGATAGGCAATTTCCCTGGTGAGGAGCGCTAACGAAGGCACACTCACGCACATACTATCACCTTTTTTGTCAATGGAAAATGCCTCATAAATCTCACGTGCTCGTTGATCACTGTATCTTTGGTCTGTCTCTTTCACTGTCCCGTGTTTCGCGCTGTTTCTCGTATCGTTTTGATTGGCTTGAGGCGTCAAGTACCATGTCATATTCATATGGTGGCAGCTAGGCCATATTACTGAGCCCTAAAGAGAATAAACTTCTCAAGCGTGAATAGCTGGGCCGGTTGGTTCATGCTTAGTTGCGAAGAAACCAGCGAAACTCAAAAGCAAGGACGATAGCAGAAGGCACATTCAGGCACACAGCACCGCCGGACGTACAACCATTTTATTGACGCATCTACGTATATTTATACACCTAATCCCGCGCACGCTACAACATGAAGCCTATCATTCACCCGATAATCAGCCACATCCTGAACGAAACAGCAACTCTTTTCTGTGATATGCACAGAAGGTTCGCTAATACAAAGGTGTCCAGTGTTTTTGGTATGTCCGCGCACTTAATTGGGCTAGTTGGTTCTGAATGTCTACGATGTGGGTGCGCTTTGAAGACAGGGAAGAGGCAGGACACACACTGCGCAACTTTCAACTTATTTCAACGCCTCAAGCAGGGGAAAATCAAAGATTGAACGCGAACTTTGTTTCATGATGCACCATACATTTTCTATGCTTCACACCAATCCACTGAATTTATACGGCAAACTTGGACTCGCTGTCATTCCCTATGGTTTTCATGCCTTAAGAAAAACTAGAACAAATGCCTTTTTCTCAATATGTTATAGTGTTTTTGGAGCCCTCACAATATAGTGACATGAAGGAGGTTAGGACATCAGGACTAGTTATTTTCTGTTAGGAGGAAATGCGAATGCACAGATTTATTGAAGAGATGTATAATGAAGTGGCGCGAATTCAAGAACAAGCCATATTTATCTTCTAGTTGTAATAGTGCGAGGGTGCGTGCATAACCGAGGAAATGACAATACAAGCTTAAATAAAGACAATTTGGCATAAAGGAAACGCGAAATGCCGCGATTACGAAGCAGCGATGACGTCTTTTGGGCTGCAAGAAATATAAAGCTGCGGAAGGAACTTGAAAAGAAATAATGGTATGAACGCTGAGACTCGCCACTGTAGTTCCGCGCATAAAACCAGCAGTCTTGCTGGGTTTTGCAAGTAAGCCAAAGGACGTTAGGCCACTCGGCATTTTTCAAGAGTGCACTACCACTGTATACCAGAGCTGTGCGTCCCACGAGCTGCACACCGTGCTCACCGCCTTTCATCACTCGTTTACGCACCAAGGTGAAAACACGAAAGGGTGCCTAAAAGCTTCGCTCTAAATAGCCTGGGCACTGATTGTGGGACAAGATCAAGGAATTTAACAACTAAGCACAAGAAAATTGAAGGTGTAAAAAGACAAAGAGGAGTAATCAAAACAAACTGAGTGAAACAGAAGCGGTAAATTAGATAAGAGCGATGGAAAGAAGGAAAAAATTACAGCATATCTACGGGTGAATGATGAAGAACATGGGCGAAGCTCCTGAAGCAATTATGGTCTCGGGATCCGCTTCTCGTTGAGCCCGTTTCGCGGCGGTGTCCTTGGCTCGCACCGTCTCGGGATCCGCCTGGCTGCCGCCAAGCGAGCGCCAAGCAAGCGAGCCTTTCGGGATCGAGAGGCTGCCGCCAAGCGAGCGCGGCGCCAGGCGGATCTCGAGGTGGTGCGCGCCCGCAAAGCCGCCGCCAAGCGCGACTGGCGGCAGCCTCTCGAGCTCGCACCTCGGGATCCTGCCGACGAGCACGAGACGCAGCGGCCTTCCGCACCCGGCGCTTCTCGTCGTCCATGGTCCGCCAAGCAGCACGATCCGGCAAGCGCACTCCTCCACGTACGGCGACGATCAAGGAGAATGAGAGATAACGGGCGCAGCAGCCAATCTGAGAGCAGCGGCACCTATAACGCCATCTAGCGTGCATTCACCCAACCGCCATATTGCACATGAATGGTTGCTATGAGCGTGCCCTTTATAATGGGGCGATGACAAGTGTGCCACCTGGCTCGACAAAGTAATCTCTTTCCTTTTTTTCACCTTTTTATTTGTTTACTTTTTATTTTTTATCTTTATTTATTTATTTTTTATTATTTTTATTTTTATATTTTATTTTATCTTTTATTTTAGTTCTTTTTTTCTGGATGGATGGATGCTATGAGCGTCCCCTTTAAAACGGGGCGGTGACATGTCTGCCACCAGGCAGACATGTCACCGGGAGACGGGAGACGCGACGGCGGGGGAACGCCGGACGGAGCGACAAGCGACCAGGTGACGCTATAAGGAGCTTCGCTCCTAAAAAAACATGGTTGATCCCTCCGTTATTGGAATCGGAATAACACGAAATTAAAGCGCGCCCTTACGAGAAGTAACAATGTTTACTGTACAACATTTATATAAGAGAGTTCGCACAATGTGTGTCTGGCAGCTATAGCACCGTTTAACGTAGATGTCCCCACTTTGTTGGTGGTACATCTCCATATGATAAATGACTAAAGAAACCGTTGTGGTAGCTGTAGTAGTTAACGGTGAAAGCGTAATCAGAGAACGAGGTGTAATAGCCAGAAGAGCGTCGCATATTGGACGCAGAACTTGGTCGCCAACGCGCGGCATGTTAAAATGTGATTGAACGCCACGGCCGGACTACAGGCAAGCGCAAAGCGCGTCGTGCCGCCCCGGTAGCCCGGCCACGATTTTTCGCGGGGCGAGCGCGTGAGCGGGGAATGCGGCGTTACGGCCAGGTGAGGCAGGCGCGCGTCACAGAGCTATTTTGGTTTGGATTAGCGTGATGCTATGAGCGAGGCCGACGCTTTTACGACGCATAGGCTAAGGTCGCCACTTCGCGGCGTGTTGGGGCATTGACAAAATTGAACTTCTATTGAAAGCGCACTGAATGGGAGGACGTGTAAGGCGTTGCTGGTGCTAATCGCGGAGGCCCCAGTAATGACGAATTACATTACCACTCCAGAGGACAACACCACCCCGCCGAACGCGAGAGTGGTAGATATAAAAGGCACGTTTGTAACGTCTCTGGAGTCTGTAACCGCGGCGCAGTGGTTAGCATGCCCAGCATCTGCTGTTGCGGACCGAGCGGTCGTGGGTTTGATGCCCGTCGACGGAACTTTTTAGGGGCGTAGCTCCTCTTACTCTAACCTTGTCACGTCTCCGTTGTCCGGCGTAAACGGATCTCCCGTATGATGGAATAGATGGCGCTGTCTCATAGAAGTACATACAAACTGCAGTTCAGGGACGATATTCTAGATGGCGCTGTACACAATCTGTGTCATCACCATTTCTTGTCTCATTTCCTAGATGGCGTTGGTCCAATAGAATTGTGTGCAATAGGACGCTTGTGTGAATCGACACTAGATGGCACTGGAAGTGCCACTGCTTTCCGATTGGCTGCTGCGCGGGCTGCGCGGACTGCGCGGGGATGCGCGGGGAGCGAGCGCCTCTCTCATTCTCCTGGATCGTCGCCGTACGTGTCGGATCGTTGGCGGAGCATGGACGATTCGCAGCGGCGGGCGCTCGCTTGGCGGCAGCCAGGCAGATCCCGTGACGGTGCGCGCCAAGGACGCCGCTGCGAAACGGGCTCAACGAGAAGCGAATCCCGAGACCATGATTGCTTCAGGAACTTCGCCCAAGGTCTTCATCATTCACCTGTGGATATGCCGTAATTTTTTCTTTGCCATCTGATCGTGTAAAATTTTCGACGTCATTTCCGTGACGGAAATACGTCACTAAAAGGTGGACCGCGGTATAAAACACTCTCGTGTTAAAATAAAAGAAGCATAGAAATTTATATACACGACAGAAGTGATTCAGAAGGAGATTTTTGTACAGTATACACACAAAAGGCAGTGCTTTGCTATTTACGGTACCAGCTGGCTCCCTGATTAAAAAACAAACAAAAAGGAAATGATGGAGTAAATATTCACTGAAAGACTAGACAGGTGTCTAGATTAACAAAATCCTAGAAACAACTCTCCACATTGCAAGTGAATGCCGAGATATTCGCCCATCAAAGCTCGCTGAGAGCTGTGCGTATTAGTAGACGCCGTTCGAACGATTGGGGAAAAGTGAATCAAAGGTTGAGAGAACTGAAGTTACGACCGGCATTGATAACTGTAAGACTTGACATTGAGACATTTCAAAAAAAGAAAGAATGGCCTAATGCGTTACTGAAGATAGTGAACATAGCTAAGGAATGAAATGTGCTGTTGAGACACAAGAAAAAATTACACTGTCAAGGGATGGTGAGGGGGATGCGAAGCAGCATTGGGGCGCACACCAAGTTTCCGTTACGTTCACTCGGCGTTTTCGTTAGTGTGTGAGGTTTGTATTTAGTGTATGTGTTATCATTACGTTGTGTTTGTGCGTTGCTTTCCGTTAGCGCCGAGTGAACGAGTGGCTCCGACGTTGACGTTACAACTCATCCGAACGGGAGCGAAGCGAGAATGACGGAAGCCAACCGAGCATACGCGCTTATATATACATGAAATGGGGGAGGAAGAGGAGAGAGTGGTTACAGGCTGAGAGGAGAGAGTGGATTTGGCTGCGGGGCGGCTGCATCACGTGGGAGGAGAGGCGGCGCCGCGGCTGCAGCGCGGGGAAGGAGAGGAGAGAAGGCGACCGATCAGCTGCGTAAAGGAGAGTGGGAGAGAGAGTAGGCGCATGCGCGTTGGCGCGCGGACGCCATCACTGACGACGGACACAGCCCCGAGCAAAAGCTGCTTCGCACCTGAAATTCGGCAGATCCCACGCCTTGTGGGAATCGGTTTCATTTTATGCGAAGCAGTTGGCGCGTAATTGTCTATGCTGCATTTCTTTTTTTTTTTTTGTTTCGAACCAAGCGTTACAAAGTGGATCGACGTGTTTTTGTAAACGTAGTAGTTGTGTGCACATCGTGGGCTTACCAGGAACGTCTTCTATGCTGTCGTTTAAAGGGTACATCGTAAAATAATTGACAGCGCAACGGATTAAACACGGACAGAAGGAAACGTATGGTCTGACGTAACGCCAGCACTCACGTTAGAGCACAGACGTCAGTATTATCGAAACGAAGTGCACTTTATGGTGCGATGCTGTGAATATCATGTGTAACTTTCATTAGCCTATTCGCCTGGGTCGAGCAACGTTTGAATATAGCTTGCCGGATCATAGGTAAATGTGAAGAAAGAAAAGTGGACGAAAAGATAACTTGCCGCGGGCAGGGACAGAACCTGCGGCCTTCGAATAATGCGTGCGATGCTCTACCAACTGAGCTACCGCGGCGGCCATCCCCCCGTCCACTTTATAGGGTATAGGGTATATAGGCTCCACTTTATAGGGTAGACACACACACACACACACACAAACACACACACACACACACACACACACACACACACACACACACACACACACACACACACACACACACACACACACACACACACACACACACACACACACACACACACACACACACACACACACGCACGCACGCACGCGCACGCACACGCACACAATGCTCGTTAATATTATGCGTCGTGCGATGGTCCAGGAAGCAGTGCTGGCTTGCGACTTTCATTTAGACAAGCAGCAAATGAAGGTCGCTCCGCAAAACGAACAAAACTCAAATAAAGCAACGCAGAAGAGATCCCGGAACGGCTGCAGATGTTCAAGAGCTGGGAAGACGGATAGTTCCGCAACCGATGACGGACCCTGCACGCGTGGGTGAGAGTGGCATGCAGCTGCAGACACCGCCACAGTGGTCGCCTCGCTCACAACCGCCGGTCACGGCTCTCGGACTGCAGCTTCCCGCCCATCGCTGTAGCGGCTGCTGACCCTGCCACTGCTGGAACGCCAAGAGTTTCAATCCCTCCAAGGTGACCACTTTGGCTGCAGTATTGACTCTAGGCTAAACAGCTGCATTCTTTTGGGAGTCTTCTGTCCCAAAACAATATTCGTCATCTCGCTGGACTGGCTTCGTTTCGCGGAAACTCGGAACTTGCCACATCCTATCAAGAATTCTATGTAACTCATGCAGTGCGCGTGCCACTCGTGACCTCAAAGTACATATCGCACTGCGACAAAGCAAGGTGATTATTTTTGACAAATATAGATTTTTATTGCTGTGGGAGAAAAATACGCCTCAAATGTTGTAGCACTTTTTATTTGTCACGGTGACCGCGTTTCTCCGGATAAAATTACACATACTCTCGCTCGGCGCAACACACGTTTTGAACACGCATTGACGAATCGGAAGCTTCTTTAATCATATCGACGATTATATTCAGATTGCTCGCGCGCGGTTAATAGCGGTGTATGCATGCTAGAACGTAAGACCACACCAGCAACGCTGGAATTCACAATGAATCGCATCGTAGTGCCTTGCAGCTCTTTCGCATGCTTGTTGTGATTTTCTGTCTTCTATTTTTTACTTCGCGGTAAAATTATTTCCGTGTGCTTCTCCACCAAGCATTGCTGATAACGCTCGTTTTTTGGTCCTTGAGACTGCCGCTGACATGGCGATGACATGAGAAGATGCAGTACTTGCAGATATTTTGTCGTAAAGCGTATTGAATAATCCATTGTTGGGTAGCACGCACAACGACGAAACACGAAGGAAGAAGACGGGGCAGTTAGCGCTGGTCTAACAACTGAAAGATTTTTTCTGAAAATATTCAAATATCATCATCATTTATTTACCCTTAAAGGCCCTTTTCAGGGTATTACATAAGGGGGGGGGGGGGCAAAAGCATCAATAACAGCATGGTCATTATTATGCAATGTTAGAAAATAAAAAAATAAAAAAATAATGTTTGCAAAATACAGAAGACATGATTTCAATTTCAAAAGCGAAGCAAATACAGTGCAAAAGGCAGAACAAGTGCTATAAATGCCGTTACAAAAAGAATAGTACATGGAATAACACTGTGATGGTGGCATATTACGGGTTGAGAAAACATGAAAGTATGTGCCTAAATTTATTGGAGTCTTGCTCATTTACTATTTGTTCGGGCAACGTGTTCCATAGCTCAATAGCAGTTGGTAGGAAGGATTTGTGGAATGCTTTAGCGGTACCATGTAAGCGTCGAACACTGAGGTTATTAAACAGACGGTGTGAAGTGCGGTTGGGCGGAAGAAAAATGGTGTCTCTGAGGTGAGAGAAGTTATAATACATTTTGTGGAAAAGGGAAAGTTGTGAAATCTTACGGCGAAGAGATAGACTAGGTATGTTGAGGGACGATTTCATGGAAGTGATACTAGTGTGCCAGTCATAGTTTGAAGCAATAAAACGCACCGCACGATTCTGTACTGCTTCGAGTGAGTCAATAAGACAGGTCTGGTGAGGGTTCCAAATCGCTGAGGCATACTCAAGCTTTGTCCGAATGAACGTTTCGTAAGCGAGTTTGCGAACAGGGATCGGGGACAGAAAGAGTGATCGCTTGAGGAGGCCAAGTGATTTGGAGCAGTCTTTTATAAGGTTAGTTATATGCGCAGTCCATGTGAGTTGATCGGTGATTGTAATTCCGAGGTAACGGTAACAGTCGACTTGGGTGAGCGCCGAAGATTTGAGAGAGTACTGGTAGTTCAAGGTTGTATGCTTGCGGGTAACACACATCTACTTGCATTTGGAAACGTTGAGGGACATAAGCAAGACAGAACACCAATTTACCATTTTATTTAAGTCTTCCTGGAGGATAAGCTGGTCATTTGTGGAGGATATGCGCCGATAGAGGACGCAGTCATCAGCGAATAATCGAATGGATGAAGAAATGTGGGCAGGGATGTCATTTATAAAGATCAGGAACAGGAGAGGTCTGAGCACTGAGCCTTGTGGTACACCTGACAAGACAGAGCTACTTGAAGACTGAATGTTATCGATGACAGTGTGTTGTGAGCGGTTCGTGAGAAAGCACTCAATTCAGGGTAGTACGTGGGTATCAAGGTTGAGGCAAGCAAGTTTTGAAGTTAGACGACGATGGGCGACCCGATCGAACGCCTTTGAGAAGTCAAGATAGAAAACATCAGTTTGAAAACGGGAATCAAAGTTAAGGTGAAGGTGTGTGGTAAACTCAAACAGTTGTGTTTCACATGAGTAGCCCTGTCTGAATACAGGATGCTTGGGAAAGAAAAAAAAGAGTGCTTGTCTAGATGAGATGCGATGCTGGAATACAGAATATGCTCTAGGAGTTTACAAGGTATGCAGGTTAGAGAAATTGGGCGGTAATTACATGGATTGGAACGGCTACAAGATTTGTGTATGGGCACAACATGGCCGATTTTCCAGTCATTCGGAATAGTGGAAGAGGCAACGGACTGAGTGAAAATCAATTGCAAGAAGCGGCTAGATTGCGATTTGGTGCCCTTTAAGGCTTTAGCCGTTATGCCATCCGGGCCTGGTTCACTGGAATGTTTCAGGTTGTCGATTAAGTTCGCGATTCCTTGAATAGCTATAATGACCTCCGACATTGTCGAAAAATTACGAGATGGCAACGTAGGAATATTGGCAATAGGTTCATTAGTGAACACTGAGCAAAAATAGGAGTTCATGACATTAGGACGCTCATCCCCTGGTACAGATGACCCGTCAGAGTTATTAAACGCTATACTATGACATGAGGTGCGTTTTGGTGATAATGAGTTCCCGAATTTGCGAGGGTTGTCTCGCAGACTGCTCAGACGGTCCAGGTGAAAATATTTACGCTTAGAGTGCCTCAGTAAGCCAGTGTACTCACGTAGCACCGTAAAGTATCTGTCCCATTTTTGCGGATCGTTACTTCGCTTGAGTTCACGGAAACTGCGCTTTTTTTTTCTAGATAGGTTTCTGAAGTTATTGGTGTACCAGGGTCTCCCGGCATCTCCGCGAATGCGCACGAGAGGAACATAGGCATCGATGAGAGACCGCAGTTTGCCCTTATAGAGTGTCCAGTTTTGCTCAACTGTACGGAGAGAGGCTGACCGCTAGAAGTCTTCGAAGAAAGATTCCAGCTGATTGTTAATTTCGGAAAAGTTTGCTTTGTTATAATCTCGAATGTACATGGTCGACGGCTGACGGTCAGGGAGCTCAATGGCTATGTAAAAAAGCAAGATGTTATGGTCGCAAACACCTTGAACACACTGTAAGGAATTAATTTTTTCACTATCGGTGGTTATAACTAAATCGAGGATGCTGCTTCCTCGAGTAGGTGTGGTAACAACTTGGCTTAAGATGTACATGAAGAAGACTTCAAGGAAATCTTTGTATGCGCGGGCCGATGCGGCGCAATTATCCCAATTATTATCCGGAAAGTTGAAGTCGCCGCATAACACAAGATTTGCACGAGGAAAGCGGGAGATTATATCAGATATGACGGAATGAAGTTCGTTTGTAAATGAAATATCAGAATCAGGGGCACGGTAACAAGCAATCAGTATGTTCGTGCTTGCCGGTAGCGAAATCTTGAGGCAGAGAATCTCGTGCTGGCTTACAACAGGTACGAGGGAAGAGACCAGACGACGTTTAGCAAAAACCAAGACCCCACCGCCTTTACGATCGGGCCTGTCCCGTCTAAAACGGTATACTACGAGTTGTTCAAAAGCTCGTCATCTTCAATATCCTAGTTCAGCCATGATTCAGTGATAATGACAAGGTCAGTGTCATCATCTGTGATGACTGCCTCCAACTTTTCTTTTTTGGGCAAGAAACTTCGAGCATTAGTTAGCATAACCCTCATCGTGTGAAACGTTGGGCTTCTTGACAGCGGGTGGCTGGGAGGGGTACGATGGGAAAGTGGAAGACCAGCGATACGAGTTGATGGCTACTTTGTTAAATATGTACAGAAAACGTAAACCACACATGTGCTTACGAGTGATCAATGAACACAATATCTCCTTCTGATAGTGACACTGACGACTGACTTGTACGATGGCTATCACACTGCTGTGTGCATAGGTCGGCAAACTCACTCATGAGTCGATTCACTCAGACTCAGATCGAGCCGTGAGCCTGAGTCTGAGTGAGTTAGAGTGAGTAATATTTTGGTGAGCTTGAGTCCGAGTGAGTCCGGTTGAGAAAAAATTTGGTGAGTCTGAGTCCGAGTGAGTCCGGTAGAGGGAGGTTTGGGTGTCCGAGTGAGCCCTAAGCGCAAAATATATTTCTTGAGTGAGTCTGAGTGAGCTCCACATTTTTTGCCGACCTATGGCTGTGTGATATACCTCTGCAATCTCACGTGCACATTGATCATGATGATGCGTGCTGATCGAGGTTTGTGCCAACGAAGGCATGCATTCGCGACAATGGCTGGCGAGATGAGAAGATACCCCACGCTTCAAGCAATCAGCATGCTCACGCAGCCTCATGGTGAAACATCTTGCAGTCTGTCCGATGTAGGCACGACCGCAAATGTAAGGTATCCTATATACCAAGCCGGTCTAACACGTGGTGTACTTATTAACATGCCTGACAGAGCAATGATGCGCCCTTGCAGAATTCCTTGCACGCCTCTCAATCTTGTCGCATAGACTGCCCAATTTAATACGGGACCTGCGGGCGAGAGCGGACTGCCGTTTATTGAATAATTACTTAAGTCATTTTGACCAGAATAAAGTTAGTGTTTTTCAAACTTTGAAATGTGTTCAACTGCGTAGGAGACTGACCCCCTACTGGGTGCTGGCCTTTCGGGACCTGCGGGTGATAGCGCGGTCCTTCATGCAAGCGCCATACACTCAGCACATTTCTCAGCCGTGGACGCCCGAATGGACGTCCGAATGCTGGAACTCGACGCCGGAGCGCAAGGTAGGGCGTTTCTGCAAACGAGCGGGGCTCTCCACGCGTGTCTCAGAACCACTCATCTTTCAAGTGACGCCTGTAGGCAAGGATGAATGTCGAGCGCCTGTCACAAGACGAGACGCATTTGATGCGGACTCTTCGCGTAATGTCGCATCCTCTTGCAGTACAGTGTATTTTCCTCATGCTCATTTTCTTCGTGTATTTTTTTACCTGGGTTCACCACTGCGTTCACCACTGCGTCCTATCGTTCAAATGGCTAAAGAATTACATGTCAGTACAAATTAGGCCACAAGCATAGCTACTGAAAATTGTGTCTCAGTAAATAAGGGAATAGGTAATTGTCTTACTAGTTATTGACCAACCCACGCTTTCGAAGCATCACGCCGTAACTCCCGAGTTTTCGCCAAGTGAATGTTTCTATGAAACAGGGTGCATGTTTACCGTTATTTCTTAGTATTTCTTCGCTTTTTATTCATATTTAGAGGGAACAGTGTAGTCTAGTTTTACAGCCACGCGGTTAATAAAAATTCTATGTGGGGGTGCATAAACTTGGTTTCCTTATTTCAACGTGACTTCAGCATTTCCTAGGCCATCGCCTTCGGCTCAGTCTTCTGGACCTGTGCTAACGCATCCGAGGGAAGATATATAGGAGAAAAATGCAGAACGTATTTTTTTCTACATCATTACGAAGCCAACCAAGCGCCCAAATGTCAAGTATTAACCGGAAAACGAAACAGAGTTTATAAAACTCTTGGGAATGCAGCTCAGGAAGCGGTAACACTTCGCGATGATGTTTTCCAGTCTATCACACACTGATGAAAATAACATGCATCACGTGTCTCTAAAGCAATTTATTTTGAACGTACCAGCATTCTTTGTGTTAACAGACGATAGCCCAACTACACGATGCTATATCTCCAGGGGCGTTCCTCAAGGCGGAGTTCTCAGCCCGACGCTAAACCTCGCACTTATTGGGCTTGCTGGCTACTTGCCAACTACAATTTCAGTATACGCAGACGACATCTGTGTCTGGACTTCGGCAGTCACACGTCCTCAGATACGTGCGCGGCTTCAAAGAGCAGGAACTTTGACAGCTAGCTACTTGTGTAGGCAAGGTCTCAGCATATCACCAGAAAAATGCGCACTAGTGGCATTCACTCGCAAACTAATGAAACTTTATGTCATCTCAATCAACGGGCGGCCCATTCATTATGCCAGAACTCATAGGTTTCTTGGCGTAATCATTGACAGGGACCTCTGTTGGAGCCCGCACGTGGTCTACCTGAAGCAGCGCCTGACAGCAATTTCCCAGTTGTTCAAGTTCTTGGCAGGAAAGACATGGGGGATGTCAGTAGACGCAATGCTCGAACTCTACAGAGCGCTCTTTCTCGGTTTTCTTAGATATAGCCTGTCCGTGCTGAGCAATACTTGCAAGACTAATATTCGTGTTCTGCAGGCAGTACAAGCTCAAGCACTCAGAGCGTGCCTTGGTTTGCCCAGATGTACGTCAACAGAGGCAAGTATTGCGATTGCTCGGGATTATGCAATGCAAACTCACATTACGGTGGATGTCCTGAGAACGCACGTCAGATATTTTTCACGTGCTCCCTGCCATCACCTTGCAACACTGCCTTCAGAGAGGCGCCAAGCATCATTCTCTAAAGCTATCGTCAAGTACAACGACATACTTCTCTCGGGCTTCACCACTGCATCTAAACCATCGATGCCCCCTTGGTGTTTTATTCGACCCACAGTTCAACTCAGTGTACGAGGGATCCGGAAAAAATCTGAGCTGTCGTCACCTGTGCTGAAACAACTGTCTCTGCTTCTTTTGCAGGAGAAGTATGCGGACAGTGCATATATATATATATATATATATATATATTGTCACGAGGCGTTCTGGGTGACCAAGCCCTCAGATGGTAGAGCCGAGCAGCGAGAGATGACAATCGGGACAACACCGAAACGTAGCTTTTATGAATAATCTCGTCGTCGTCTTCTCCTTCCAAGCCAGATCCCCACTACCCATTATTTCCAGTACAGTTATCTCCCCCGGGGAAAAGAAGCCGTCCCGGCTACCTAGGGGTACGATAGCACAGGGGGATCATAGTAACGCTTTAAACGTTCTACATGCACAATTTCGCGGTTGCGACGACGCTTATCCGAAGGTGGTTCAAGAGGCTCCACGATATAGTTCACGGGAGATGTTTGGTTCACTACACGGTAGGGACCCTGGTAGTTTGACATGAGTTTCGGGGACAACCCAGGGGTCGAGGCAGGCACCCAAAGCCACACAAGCGAGCCAGGAGAATAGGATGCAGGCGCGACCGCGGCATCACGGTGGTGTTTCTGGCGCTGCTGGTCCTCTGACGTCAACATACGGGAGAGCTTTCGACACTCTTCTGCGTGTGCAGCAGCCTGGGAGAGGGTGGTAGATTCCGAGGCATCAGGGCGATACGGAAGAATTGTATCCATGGTGGAGGATGGTTCGTGCCCATAAAGCAGGAAGAAGGGGGAAAATCCTGTGGTGGCCTGCGTGGCGGTATTATAAGCATATGTGACAAATGGGAGAACATGGTCCCAATTGCTATGGTCAGATGCGACGTACATGGCCATCATGTCACCAAGAGTGCGATTGAAGCGCTCAGCCATCCCATTAGTCTGCGGGTGATACGCAGTTGTTGTACGGTGAATGATACGGCATTCTTTGAGAAGAGCTTCTATGACGTCGGATAGAAATACACGCCCTCTATCACTGAGTAATTCTCTTGGGGCTCCATGGCGAAGTATGATGTGGCGCAGAAGAAACGAGGCAACATCACGCGCAGAGGCGCTGGGCAGAGGTGAAGTTTCCGCATAACGCGTAAGATGGTCGATGGCCACGATAACCCAGCGGTTGCCGTCTGAAGTGCTTGGTAGAGGGCCATAGAGGACGACGCCTTCCAAATGCTCTTGGCGAAAAACCCACAGACGGTCAACGAAGTGATTACACTATGCCAGAGCTACGAAGAACTGCGCAAACAACGCAAACAACGGCGTCGTCCTCTATGCCTTTCAGGATATTCCTTATCTTCTCGTCTTCGGTCATGGACGGGTTAATGCGCCGGCAAATGTCAACTACATCTTCTATGTAGCTGGTGAAGTTTTCACCTTTTTGTTGAGCACGACTGCGCAGCTGTTGCTCAGCCCGAAGCTTGCGGACGGCGGGGCGACCGAATACTTCTTGAAGTCTAGCTTTGAATGCTGTCCAGGTGGGAAACTCTGATTCGTGGTTGTGGAACCAAACGTTCGCGACTCCGGAGAGGTAGAAGCTGACGAAGCTGAGTTTATCCGCGTCATTCCATTTATTAGAGACGCTGACTTTGTCGTACAATGACAACCAATAGTCCACGTCTTGATCTTCAGCTCCACTGAAGATGGGAGGGTCTCGTTGGCGTGGCGTACCTGAACAGACGACTGCAGGTGACGCCTGGGGAATAGTGCTCTGCCCAGCATCGTCAGGCATGGTTGGCACGGGAGGGATCGTCCGGTTTCGGAGTTCCAGGTCTGGAAGTACCCCGCACCTCCACCAAATGTCACGAGGCGTTCTGGGTGACCAAGCCCTCAGATGGTAGAGCCGAGCAGCGAGAGATGACAATCGGGACAACACCGAAACGTAGCTTTTATGAATAATCTCGTCGTCGTCTTCTCCTTCCAAGCCAGATCCCCACTACCCATTATTTCCAGTACAATATATATATATATATGTATATATATACAGGTGGTTCCACAAGCATCCAGTGTTCGTCCGGTGCGGTGGTTGTCCCAGCAAGAGCTATTACCATCAGCTTTAGGACTGACCACTCCACGACGTCGACAACTGCGGAACTAGCTGCTCTGCGCGCTGCACTTTGTTTGGTCAATCGGGAACCACCTCAACAATGGTCTATCTTGAGCGTCTCAAAGGCAACCCTACAATCTCTGCTATCTACTCTGCGTCGCGAGCCATACGAACAGCCCCTATTCAAAATTCGATGTCTTCTCCATAGTTCACATGAGAAGGGCACCACGTAACGTTTTAGTGTCTGCCAAGTCACTGCGGCGTCATAGGGAACGAACATGCCGATAATGCTGCTCGGGCAGCTCATGAAAGCACACAGGAAAATACCATACCACTTTCAAGGTCTGACGCTGCCAGCAGTCTTCGAGGGCTTGCACAGGAGATCACGCTCGCTCTATGATGCCCACCAAGCAGCCAAACCAACCGGACCAATCGTCAACGCCTCCTGTCCTCTTTGATGCACCTCTGTATGCCAACTGCACTCCGCCGAAGAGAGGCCACACTGCTTTATCGCTTATGGCTAGGGGCGGCATTTACGAAATCCTATTCCTTTCGGAATGGAATGGCCGACAACGCTCTTTGCGATGCCTGTCGTTGCGAGGAGACTCTACACCACGTCCTGTGCGACTGTCCGGTATATAATGTTTAGAGACAGTCACTCGCGTCCGTTCTAGCGCACTTTGACAGCAGACAAGTGTCCGTTGAAACTATTCTTGCATGTCGTCAACAGAAGACATCGCAGCTGAAGGCGACGAAGGCACTGCTGAGGTTTTTAAGATAGACGAACTTGGACAAGCGGCTGTGACAGAAATGTCGCGTACCACGCACTGTGACTGACTCTGTGTGTGCTGTGTCATGTGCTATCTTTCTCCCTCTCTTTCGTGTCCATCTTTAAATCTCCCCCACCCTGTTCCCATGTGTAGGGTAGCAAACCGGTTTTCCTAAACTGGTTAACGTCCCTGCCTTTCCTTCTCTACTATTTCTTCTTCTTCTTCATGTCTTTCCTTCGCTGGCGCTTAGCTTCGGCCTCCCTTGCGTGAACATCGCGGTTGGCTCGGCGATGACATGCCCGTTCTCGAGCCAGCTCTCGCTGACACTCACGTCGGGAGGCTTCTTCATAGGGAGAACGAGAAATGGTCGCCATTCTGAAAGCGCAAACTCCTGAACACTGACACTGACACGCTATTTTACACTCCACTGCGCCTCACTGTCACCCCATTTTGGCGCGTTTCTCGAAGGTTCACCCCTGGACATGCTCCGCCCTCGCCCTCGCATCTCGCAGCACACCCTCGCATATCACAGCACGCCCTCGCCTCTCGCAACACGGCACAGCCCTCCCCTTCCTAGCGAGCCTGACTCTCGCCGCACGGCAAGGCCAAAGGCCACGTGATGAGCTCTACGCCGACCCCAGACATGAAAGCCTCGCCTAAGAACAGCTTCGGTGTTATAAACAACGTTCGTAACACGTGAAAAACTTTTTGAATTCAGCGTCATGCCATTCGGCTTGTGTAACGCGCCCGCCACCTTCGAATGATTTATGAACACCATTCTGCAAGGTTTAAAATGGGATATATACATGTGCAATCTCGACGATGTTATCGTTGGGCGCACCTTTGACGAGCACAAGGCGAATCTCGACACTGTCCTCCGCTGCATACAGAAGGCTTGTCTTGTGCGCAACTAAAAAAAAAAAAGCCAGGCCTGCGCGGAAAGCGCAGCACAGTCACAGCGAAAGCTGGAAGAGCGGCATTTTTAGAGCCCGTTATAAACTCTGTTGTGGCTACTAATAAAATACACTAGCAACGTAGCCACTACGGCACAAATCATAATTTTTGTGAAGGTCAGAAGCACCCACCATGACATTATTCGTCACTCTGCGGAGAAGCTAGCTTCAGGCATTATGTGCACTTTGTTCATGCGATGGCTGATGACGATGAAGATTATGGCTGAGTCTTTTGTAATGGGTTGGAATCTTTAAACGACCCACTAGTTACGTAATTCGCATTGTGTGACTCCTGGTCGTTATTTAACTCTTCCACCACGCTTTATAACATATGGTAACGTGGAGGGAGAGGGAATTAACATTATTGAGACCCTGAGGAAATGGATCATGGGAGTGTTATGGGCTTCCATGGCAACCAATAGAAGTGCACTTGCAAGGAACCCACTACGCTATAAATCATCATAATTTTTGTGAAGTAGGGAAGCAGCCACTATGTAATTTTTCGTCATTCCGCGGAGAACCGTGGTTCATATCTTAAAGCAAAAAGGCGCACTGCGGGAACAAGGACATAAGAAGGGAGAAACCGACGACACAAAGCGCACACTAGCAACTGAAGGTTTATTGGAAGAGCACTTATGTCCTTATAGAAGAGTCTTATGTCCTTGTTCCCGCAGTGCGCCTTTTTGCTTTAAGATATTGTAACGAACAATTCAGGTAGTCTTGTGAGAACTATTTATTGAGGGCTAACTTGTCAAAAACAAGAAGCGTTCTCCCTCTTGATCGAGCGGCTCCTCACTTCTTCTTCCTCTCTTTTCTGGTCACAATCTCACGCGATCCGATCGCGTGCGGCGAAGGCGCCGTTGTCCGCTGGGAGGGCGCGCGTAGTTTAAAGACTGTTTCATGGCTTGCATCAATATGAACCGTTACCAACTAGCCCAAGTGGCTGTTTCGCTACAATAGCGAACCGTGGTACCCGCTAAGCACCTCTAAGGCATTATGTGCACTTTGTTGATGCCGTGGCTGATGACGATGAAGAATTATGACAGAGCCCTTTGTAATGGGTTGGAAGCATTCAACAACCCACTCGTTGAGCAATTCGCATTGTGCGACTCCTGGTTACAGAATTCGCATTGTGTGACGCCTGGTTGATGTTTTACTCTTCTACCACGCTACATTACATATGTTAATGTGGTTCCTTCTCGACATGAAGCCTGTATAGGGTCTTTATGCAAAGCAGTTTCAAGCACCGGCATGGCTCTGAGGTAGAACACTGGGCTCCCACGCAGAGGGCCCAGGTTCGAACCTTGTTCCATCCTGGAATTTGTTTCTGATTTCGAGCGATAGTGGTTACGGACACCGGCGGCGGCGGACAACTACGGCGCCAAAAATGGCTCTTGTTGTGATCTCATAACAGCTTTCGCTGTAAAAGTGCCATTTTGGTGAAGGCCAAGCCCTGGTGTTTGACATCTCGTGGACAAAGACGGCGTCAGGCCCCACCTTGCAGAGACAGGCTGTTGAAGCATTTGAGCCACCTCAGTCTGTGGAAGAACTTCGCATCTTCTTCGGGCTATGCTCCGACTATGGCGATTCATTCCTTGCTTTGCTGACATCGCTTATCCCTGATAAGCCCCCAGCACAAGAACGCCGCATTCGACTGGACGCCCGAGTGTTCTGCTTCATTTTGACAATTGAAGTTTCTGCTGACGTCGCAGCCGATACCCCGACACTTCTATCACTTAGCCCCAACAGAGGTCCACACAGGCGTGAGTGGCGTAGGTCTTGATGCTGCTCTTGTTCAGCGCTTGGACAACAATGAACATGTCATCGCCTGGGCAAGTCCGTCATTAAGCAAACGCGAGCGTAACTACACGGTTACTGAACAGGAATGCCTCGCTGTTATTTTCGCTGTGCAGCGGTTTCGGTACCACCTGTATGGGCTTGAGTTTACGATCATCCTAAAAGGAAAAATGCGCTCTTTGCGCGCAAGACGTTTCAGAAAAGAAGTGCGCTCTGTCCTATCTGTTTTCTTTTCTGAAACGTTTTGCGCACAAAGAGCGTATTTTTCCTTTTAGAATGCAGTACCAACCAGCCCAAGTAGCCACCCTGTTACGATTATCACCGGCCACCACTCTCTATGATGGCTCGTCAATGTTCGTAATCTATCAAGACGCCTTTCACGGTGGACGCTGCCTTTGCAAGAGTTACAGTTAAAGCTGAAGTTTGGGCTAGTTGGTCTTGACTTAAATACATAATATAGCGAAAAAAAAGGGTGACCTTATTTTTCGTTCTGGTGGTCCCATGCCGCCAATTTCCCACAGGGTGGGTGCCCTCCCAAGCGACTTTGAACTTCGTTCTGCCGAGCACCAGGCCGGAAGTGCGCTTGTCCCTATTTTACTGGTACGTACCCGGCGGCAGCAATTCTCTGCCTCCCACAGCAGCGACGGATGCTCAGCAGCAGCGGTGGCTACATGGATGAGCGTCCGCTTCCATTGCGGGAGGTACCGGGTTCGATTCCCAGTGCCGACCGGGAACCCACCGGCTTTTCCCAAAAGGGTAGAGGAATACATCTACCTGGCGCTCTGTTGTTAATGGGTACTCATCTCGAAAGGTGGCCCCATAAGGTCTTTGTAAATGCCCCTGGGAGCACCATAACCCACCACAGCCTTGGTGAAATAGTTGAGCATCCGCCGCTGCTGTGGGAGGCAGAGAATTGCTGCCGCCGGGTACCATCTGTAAAATAGGTACAAGCGCACTTCCGGCCTGGTGCTCGGCAGAATGAAGTTCATAGTCGCTTGGGAGGGCACTCACCCTGTGGGAAATTGGTGGCATGGGACCGCCAGACCTAAAAATAAGGACATCATCTTTCTTTAGTCAGTTTAGATGTTGTTTTTTTGCACTTTATATGTCACGTGTTCAGAGTAAAATGTTTAGTTGAAGTCTAGCGGTCGTCCTGTGTGCTTCTTCTTCTGTCCTTGTTTTGTTCCGCTATATTATGTATTTAAAACTTTGCAAGAGTACAGGTTCACTGTCTCCCACAATAGCAGAGTACGGCATGCTGACGCCGACTGCCTTTGCAGGATGCTTCTTCGTGAAACGGAATGTGACGCTCACAGTTTGGAGAATTTAATCGAAACCGTACATCGGGATTTTCGAGATGTCGAAACCTTCGCAAGAGAACAGCGGGAAGATCCGAGTTTAGTGCCACATTTCTCTGCCGCGAAAGAGTCGACAGCGTGCCATTTTTGTGTTCCAGATGGGTTGATTTATAAGAACTTCTCCGCGACCGGTGCACAGTTTCTTCTCGTGGTGCCAGAAGCCCATGGCTCTTCTATATTGCACGTCGTGCACGACTAGCCGAGTTCGGGTCACCTAGGATCCACGCGGACACTCCATCGTGCCAAAGACTGATTTTACTGGCCTCAAATGGGCTAGAGAACGGAGACATACGTAACCAGTTGTGCTGAGTGGCAAAGTCGCAAGAGACCTACTACAGCCCCAGCCGGTTGCATAAAGCCCGTGGTGCCACTCAGGTCACCTTTTGAACAAGTAGGCATCGACCTGGGAGGAAAGTCCCCACGTTCATTTAAAGGCAACCGTTGGTTCATACTTCATAGTATGCGCTGACTACTTCGCTCGTTTCACTGAGACGGCGGCGCTACCCTATGCAACTGCAAGCGAAGTGTCACAGTGTGTACTGCATTCGATAAAGATTCGTCATAGTCCTCCTTGCATGATCATTTTGATCGTTGCCCCTCAGTTCACAGCTGATATTGTTGAAGAACTTCTATGTCTCGGTGCCTCAAACCTGCGACATTCAATGCGCTATCACCCTCAGACCTATGGCTTGACTGAGCGCACGAATAAAACTCTCGTGAACATGATACGCACGTATGTTAGCTCAGACCAGAACAGGGACGAAGTGTTCCCGTTAGTCACGCATATAATACCACGCAACATATGACCACTGGATAGAGCCCGTTTTTCTTTCTTTACGTTCGCCCACCGAGGTGCACTTTAGTGTGAATCGCATTTGCTGCGCATAGAAAGAAAAGACGAGGCTCGTCTCGTCGTTGTGTGTGTGTGTGGGGGGGGGGGGGAGTGTTTTGCGCAAATGCTATTTATGATGGAATAACAACTAACCCTCTGTTGGGCGGAGGAGGCTCGGCGCCTCACTCGATTGCGTAGTCTGGCTTCACAAAAGCACTATAAATGCTGGTATGATAGTCGACACAGTCAGGTCACTTGGAGTCATGGTACGCCAGTGAGGCTATGGACTCCTGTACGGTAACGTGGACTGTGTCAAAAACTGCTCGCTGACTATGTTGGGCAGTTTTCTGTGATGGAGCGTCTTAGTAGGCTGAATTATAGCTTATTCGAAAAAAACAGATACTTCAGTACAAAAAGACACGTGATATTGACAACCGAAAACTAGAGTAAAGCCAAACAAAAGCATGTATATGCCACATGGACGCCGCCAGCATGCGCGTGAGAAGCGTGAAGTCACCAAATGATGCCCGCAGATAGCTCTGTTCACTTTGTGATAATGACACTGAAGGATGGCTAATGCATGAAGCTTCCTCTTTACAATGAATTAAAAATTTTAAAATGGATTATAGCATTGCACATTTTACTGCCAGTGGAAGATGGTCGTCCGAGACGGAAGTCATGCATGTAGCAAGCCTTTACTCAGTGGTCCTCCAGCAGACTTCTCGCCCGGAGGGCTTCGTCTGCAAGAGGAGCAATGTTAGTGGCTGTAATCTATAGCGAAAGAGTAGCAGCGAAAACAACAACGGAGCAGGTACGAAGAGAAGAACTACGTGCTGTACTTTCTCACACCCGCCGTCCAGCTCCTACCTCTCTTATAAACCTCTATTACAAACCCTGTAACAATATTACAGTAGGATGCTCCCAACAGATGACAGGCCTATTTTGGAATGTTTGAGATATATTGCTGACGTTTTTCATTAGCAGTCAGCAGTTTCATTTCTTTTGTATTTTCTGCTAAAGGCGAGGTACGCATTTTCTTAGGAAGGTAAAGTGGGACGATGTTCTGCGGAAATTAACAAGTAAAAATGAGCTGCTCCAGAGGGTTTATATAAGAAATTCAGATCCGGGAAATTACACAGACGGGCACTGCTTGTATAGGCGGGCAGCACGACGAAGCTTCCCAAGAAGGCGAAGAAGCATAGGTGTCGTAATGAGTTGATTTCACATGGTAGATTGGATTGTGTGAATGCGATAAAAGAAAGAAAGAGGCCAGATATATTCCACAGTGAACGCGACCGCAACACGCATACAACTCACAGAGGCTGATCGGAGGTGTTGCACCTATCCCTGCTTGTTTCCCTCGGTCTGTGTCTCGTTCCGTTGTTGATTTCACTTCAAAAATACATAGAGCTGTTGAATTTTCTCATTGACGAGAAGAGCCCTGACGAGCGTGTGCGTGAAATCACTGAACCTTTCCGAATCGCCAAGAACTGCTGAGTGTGGAAATCAGTGGGAGAGGCCTTTGTCTCGCTTCGGGCACACAGAACGACTGCTCAGACGGACAACGGCTGGTGATTTGTAGCCGTCTCAATTCGCACCTGTTTTCATTTTATCACTCTTTTTTCCCACGAACTGTACGCAAGTGGAATCGCCTCCCTCGTGAGGTTGTGGATGCGGAGACAGTGGCCTCATTCTTAGCGGAGCTAAAGAACTTATAGCATGTCTTCCTGCCATATTTGTACTCTTTGTTTTGTGACGTTGGCACGATTTCTTAGATGCGAAGCAGTTAATGAACGAGGTTTGTCCCTCCGGCGTAACCAGTGCGCTACATATAGCATAGCCAACTCGCTCGCACGCTCGCGCGAAAGAGAAGTCTTCTTCCTCTTGTTCTTGGAGAGCCTTGATGATGATAATAACGCAGGCAAAACCAGATTATCTCCGAGCCAGCTCGTGAATCATCATTCACTTCGTGGATATGGCGTAACCAGTGCCCCGCGTGCCACTAGATGTATGGAAGAAAGAAGAGAACGAAGTGTTGGCACGAGAGGAGAGCACGCGCATGGTGTGCAGAAAGGAATGTTTGCCTGAGAGAAAGGTGCCACTAGATGTATGGAAGGAAGAGGACGAAGTGAGAGCCAAGTGTTGGCACGAGAGGAGAGCTCGCGCATGGTGTCAGAAAGGAATGTTTGCCTGACATATGGACGTGCGGTAGAGCGCTCGCTCCACTGCAGCGCGTGCTCTGGTATAAATCATGCAAGGTACCCACTACGCCATAAATCATGCAAGGTAATAACTGCGCCAGAAATCATCGTCATTCATGCAAGGTACCCACTACTCCATAAATCATGCAAGGTACCCTTAGATGCGAAGCATCTTGTGAACGAGGCCTGTCCCCCCTGCGTCGCGTCGGCGTAGCTCCGATCCGGAGGGGCGGGCTCGCGAAGCCGAAGGGAAACGGGCGCGTTGACATCGCATTCTCACACTTCAAGCTACAACCTTTGCAGCAAGAGCCATTAACTTTACACTTGACGGACCACAAGGCCGTTATACTCAAGGGGAAACGTTCCCCTGAGCTTAAAGTCATATATGACGAGTAACAACATCAGAGGTACCGTTCCCCTGAGCTTCAAGTCATATATGACGAATATCAGGGGAACCTCGAATGGAAGGACCATGAACAGTGATGAAGATAATAAAAGATTTACAGAAATGTAAGTCGACTCATGGCTGCTTCGCACACTACTCAGGGTTCCCTTTACAGGGAGATGGTAAGATTTCTTTCTTTTTGCTTGCTTTCATGCGATGTTTGTACGTATGTGATGTTAGTACGCATTTTTATATGTATTGTTACAAGCCGTGACAAACAAGCAGGAATGCTCCATCGAGTCGATGAAGACGACGATCGCAATAGCGCTGGCGTTGTTGTTGTTGGCGTTCCGCCATCTTGGCTGAAGGACTCCCCGTGTATATCCTGTAAATACATTTCATTCATTCTTTCTTTATTGCGGGTATTCTCACTCCCGTGACAGTATCATGCTATGTGCAATTACATGCCATGCACTGTATTTTTTTTACTGCGTTCGAAACTGTGTGTCCGCGGCATTTTCTGTGCGTAATATATTGTGAAAATGTTCAGTGTGCTATATTCATATGTTACCCACTCCTGCTTATGACTTCATTTTGAAGCCAGCAGAAACGCTGTAAATAAATAAAATAAATAAATTTACAGGTGCCAAGTAACCTGCGCATTCACGTGGTTTCTTGTTAGTAACAAGCGCATTTTGAAACGAAAAAAAATTAAATGTGGGTCGGAGTGCACGTGGCCGGACACATCGAAATAATGACAAGCAGAAAATTCTACAAAAGCGCTAATCTAATAGAATGACTTAAGTTAAGGAAGCTAGGTTACGGACCACGTAGTGAGTGATAAATTTGAAAGCGGCAGGCGAAAATAAATGAAGACGGTAAAGATTAAAAAGCAAGCGAGGAGAGCTTACACGGCGTTGCGGCAAGGTAACGGAGTCACAGATGTGGTTGCAGATGTATGCATCAATGGGCCTGTTGGTTTTACTAGCTGCACCAAGCTGTTGAACAGCGCTTTACGGTGTGCGTTTTATTTTTGAAGGGCGAAGATCCTTAAGACCTAGCCTTATCCGCCATCCGCGTCCGTCACGGTACACGAAACCGAAACTGGAAAAAAAATCTGTGAAAAAATAAATAGATGAGATGGCGCATCAAAAAATCGAAAAAAAAAACCTGTGAAAAAAAAAGTACGCGAGGGGTGCACCGAAAACCGAACAAAAATCGAACCCGAATAAAAAAAATACGACATTTGTGAAAAAAAAAATACACGAGAGAGCGCTGCGGAAGAAATACACGAGAGGGCACTGCGGTGCAAACATGTCTATATAAGCGCGCTCCAGACCACACATTCTGCCTTCGATGTGTGAACGAACGTCAACGAGCTCTTGCCCACGAAAGGCAACGTCGACGCAGACAACCAGCTACCGCAAAGGTGAGAGCGCAGCAAGCAGCGGCTAAACGGCAACGTCGACAGGCGGACCCAGAGTTGAGAGCGCGGAAAGCAGCGGCTAAACGTCGAGCGGACCCGGGCAAGCACCGGATAAACGGCAACGTCGACTAGGGGACCCGGAGTTGAGAGTGCGGGAAGCGGCGGCGAAACGACCCCTACAACCCCTTCGTGCTGGTCCGTGACATTAACGTTGGCATCACCGACAACGACTAGCTTGTGCAGAATATGACGTCTCGATGCGCTCTACGATGCATTTCGTATGACTGTAAACAGCCAACAAACATCAGGGGGACGTGCATAGACCCTGTCTTTGCTGACTTCAGGTTGGATAATGCCACGCCCACTTCCTGTTTTATTTCGATGTATTCGGGTTTGACCAGCAAGGACGGTTATCAACGCTCGACGCTGTATGCAGAGCAGTGTTGGAGAAGCTGTGCGATTGTATTAGATCGTTTTGTTAATATTGCGCACCGCACGCGAATGTTCCAGCTTTGTCGAGAGATAACGCCGCCACCAGCGATATTGCTGGAAAGTCCTATAGCGCCTGTATAAAAGCCGACGCGCTTGACCGCTTGCCTGTTGATAGACGGTCGACGCTCTGTTCACCGCTATCAGTGCATTGCTGTAATTTGTCTTATCAGTTTCCCGGCCACAAGTTCGGCCAAATAAAGAGTTTCATCTTGACCACGCCAACTGTTGTCTTCGTCACGTCACGACTCCGTGACATCTGGCGGAGGTGCTGCTTCATGATCCGGACGCCACCGCGGGGCGTTGACCCAAGCCGAAGCCCCGAAGAAGACGACGCTAAAGAAAACCCGGATCCTCGAACCAGCCGCCGGCAGAAGGGACTACAGTCGAAACCCGCCATAACGAAATCCCGAGGGAACGAAATTCTCACAGCAACGAAATATTTTAGGAGCACCGGCGAACGCCCATAGGAGTCAATGCATTTCGTAACTCGAGACTACGAAAGATATTCATACCGCAGTCCCTCATTAACGAAATTTTTGAAACACGAGTGCGCAAATAATCTACTCTCGCAACATTACCTACATTCGAAAACTGCTGAAATGCATTCATGCTACACTTAAATTGTGCAAAACAATCGCTACAGCTCACATGAGAAGCAGCCGCCATTACTGTTTACAAAAATACATAAATCTGGCGACAATAATGATGACTATGGCTTGCCGAAGCACCTGCTCGTTATCGCGGAGTACGTAGCCAAATCCACATTCCTCATGGAGTTTCGTTCGTTGGATTGGCTCTGTGCTTGGCTTTCTCGGCTTTGCGCGCACATGGTTGCGTGTGTGGAGCCATTTGTGGAAGGTTTGCTTGGTCGCTTGGTGCAAACTGAACCGTGTGTTGCGATTGCTTCGTCCGATTTCGCTGACTGCGAAGATGCCGCCTCCAACGAAAAAGCGGAAGTTAATCACGCCGGAAGGTAAGGCTGCAATCATCAGTGAGGTGGAAAAGGGCAGGAAAAAAAAATGGACATCGCCGAAGAATTCGGCGTTGCGTGCAGCTCGCTGTCCACGATTCTGCGCTGATCCGCGCTGATCCAGCGGAGCCGGAAGAAGGTTCGCCTGTAGGCGCACTTGATGACGGTGCTGGGGACAGCGCAGTGCCGCCGTCACTGACCAGTGCGTGGGGCGAACTTAGTGCCGTGGCAGACGAGATTCTCGATCGAGAGGCATGAAATTGCTGCATGGTAAGGCCCGCTAAAGCTAACTTACTGACTATTGGAAATAAAATGTGTTTTTTGTAAATTCCATGCCTTTTCTGCCACATTCTCGCGCCAACGAAATTCCCGCAAGAGCGAAATTTTGTGCTTTCCCCGCCGATTTCGTTATTGCGGGTTTCAACTGTACAACCAGAGTACGGGCTCCTTCCCGAAAACACCAGGCAACCCAAGACCGTCACATCGACCACCGAGACGATGACAGCCCCCCTGCCACCTACAACGGAAGTGATACAACAGCCAAGGGAGCCACCGACTTTCCATGGATCGTCGTTTGAAGACCCGGAGAGCTGGCTGGAGACGTACGAGCGAGTCGCCACCTTCAACCACTGGGACACTGAAGAGAAGCTGCGCCACGTCTACTTCTACTTAGAAGACGCCGCGAAGACGTGGTTCGAAAACCGTGAATCGAGCCTTCAATCCTGGGACCTCTTTCGGGCGACGTTCCTTAATACCTTCGCGAGCATCATCCGCAAGGAAAAGGCCACCGCTTTGCTGGAGACAAGAGCACAGCTACCGAATGAGACGGTCACTATCTGCACGGAAGAGATGACGCGACTTTTCGGCCTGGCTGATCCTGCCATGCCCGAGGAAAAAAACACCAGGCCTGCGCTGAAACCGCAGCACAGTTACAGCGAAAGCTGGAAGAGCGGCGTTTCTAGAGGCCGTTGTAAGCTCTCTTGGGGCTACTAATACAAGTACACTAGCAAGGTACCCACTACGCCATAAATCACAATTTTAACACGAAAGTGTTTTATGCCGGGGTCCACCCCCCGCAGGGGCGTCTGCGCAAGCAGGCGTTTGGTGTGTAGCGACACCACGGACCCGAGCTAACGGGGGGTTTCGATCCCTCCCACGCCTCGCCGTGCGTGGCTTTGCCGTGTCCGGGGAAAAGGGGATCCTGGGGGTTGAGCCGACGCCGGGTGATTGGACCTTTAAGGCCCCCCGGCAGAGGCAACACACCCCTTTGGCCCCGGCTTCACGTAGACGGCACCCCTGGGCTGACCCACCCAGGGGAAATCGGCAGTCGCCTTTTCCTGTCTCTCTCTCCCCTCATCTTCGTCTTTCTCTCTCAATTTAAATCTTTCCTGTCCTCTCCTCCCTTCCATTTACTTCCCATTTTCTAGGCGGCAAGGGTTAACCTTGTGTGGATATCCAGTCTTGGTTACTCCATATTCGGTTATAGCAGCGTTGTACGGCTGGCGATGGCAGGATTTGCTCAGCATCTCCTGCCACGTCCCCTTGTTGGGCTCGGTGGTGGGCGGCCCGCACCGCTGGCGAAATGTAACATAACTACTATGTTAAGCGCACATTCCTTTACACCTGATCGTCACCCGAAAAGGTTACGCACCGAAGTAACCACCAAATTTTTTTCAAATGCCAATGAACAGTTTCCCAAATACCACGTAATACACAGTGAACAGTCTGATGGAAAAGCCAGAACTATCTCACCATTTTTGGTAGCAAGAAACCTCACAGAGCAACTGGGACCAGGCTACAAGGCCTCGAAAATGGCTAGTGGCGACCTATTACTAGAACTGAGAGACAAGAAGCAGTATGAAATGCTCCCAAACCTGACATCTTTTGGAAACATCCCTATCACAGTCACCCCACATAGATCTATGAATACCACTCGCGGCGTCGTTTCTGACGATGACCTCCTGAACCTAAGTGACGCTGAGCTTCTCGACGGATGGAAAGAGCAAAACGTAGTAAATGTGCAACGAATAAAGATAAGGAGGGACAACACAGAAAAACCGACAAAGCATATTATAATCACATTTGGATCAAGCGAACTGCCAGAGCACATAGAAACAGGCTACACTAAACTACGAGTTCGGCCATACGTACCGAACCCGCGAAGGTGTTTTAAATGTCAAAAGTACGGCCATGGATCCCTTGTTTGTAAAGGGCAATCCACATGTGCGAAATGTGCATCGAGAGACCACACTTCTGAAAACTATAATTCTCCATGTCATTGTGTCAACTGCGGTGGTGACCACCCAGCCTACTCACGAGCTTGTGCAGCGTGGAAAAAGGAAAAAGACATCATCTCATTGAAAGTAAGAGAGAATATCTCCTTCAGGGAAGCCAGGAGGAGATGTTCGCCATTTCATGGTACGACCTATGCCGAAGTGGCGCGTCAGGGGGCAGCGTCGCATCGGCCTCCGCCACTTGCTGGGTCCGCGCAGAGCGAGCTGCCGGCTGTGGCGCCTGCCCCCAAGGCGGCAGTAGTACAATCTACTCCGCCAACCAGTAAACAGAGCCCCGCGACTCCAGGGTCGTCGGGTCTCAAGGCCTCGCCACGCCAGGCGAGGCCCGAAACTCGAACTAACAGCTCGCACGTGCGGGCATCCAGTGCCTCCCAGGAGGCAATGGATACCACATCGGTACCTCTGGTGCCGAAAAACCGGCGCAGGTCTCTGGACCGCGCCAAGAAAACAAAAAAGCAAATAACGGGGCCGGCCGACGGTCCTGCTTCTTGAAGCAAATTATCCCACATCAACACCCTACACTTCCTTAGTGCTGAACGCAGAACACCTACATTTTCCTTAATATGTCCACACAAATATTACAATGGAATGCCAGAGGCCTTTTACATAACCTAGATTATATCAAAGACTTACTAAATGATTATCAGCCAAGAGTGTTCTGTGTTCAAGAAACACACTTAAAGTCAAGCCACCAGAACTTCCTAAATCAATACGCGGTTTTTCGGAAAGATCGGAATAGTGGCAATTCCTCATCAGGAGGCGTGGCAATCATTGTGCAAAAGTCAGTAGCATGCCAGCACACTGCGCTACAAAGCTCATTCGAAGTTGTGGCTGTTCGGGCCATTCTATTCGATCGCCTGGTAACTGTTTGCTCCATCTATATATCCCCCGACGAAAGGTTCGACAAAATGGAGTTTGAAAAGATGATCGATCAGCTTCCAGAACCTTATGTGATAATAGGAGATTTTAATGCTCATGGTACGTTATGGGGTGCTACGAGATGTGATGCGAGAGGTCGCGCAATAGAAAATTTTCTGCTTATATCTGGAGCCTGTCTGTTCAACAAAGCAGAACCCACATACTACAGCACCACTCACAATACATATTCATGCATAGATTTAGCCATTTGATCACCATCACTTTTACCTTACCTAGAATGGAAAGTTATTAATAACCCATATGGGAGTGACCATTTTCCTACTCTCCTAGAAACAAGACAACGGCATGAGAGACCAGCTTACCCCAAAAAATGGAACTTGCGCGGTGCAGACTGGGTGAAATTTAGAGAGCTATGTACACTACGCCTCGAAGAAGTGGACCACCTAGGTGTAGAAGAGCTGGCTAGCTATATCTCCGAATATATCCTCACTTCTGCTAAAACGTGCATACCTCTGTCTAGCACAAATAAAACTAACGCAAAACCATGGTGGAATGAGGATTGTGAAAATGCAAAGAAACGCCAGAACAAAGGATGGAGCATTTTCTCTCGGTACCCAACAGTCGAAAACTTGATACACTTCAAAAGCTGCAAAGCTAACGGCAGGCGCATTCGCCGTATAGCCAAAAGGGAAAGCTGGACACGCTATATATCCTCAATAAACTCTTACACAGATGCCCGCAAGGTGTATAATAGGGTCCATAAACTCAAAGGACAACACCCAAATCCCTTCCCTATGGTCAATGACTCCGGTAACACAATAGAAGAACAAGCAAACACTCTTGGCGAACACTTTGAGAAAGTATCAAGCTCAGAAAATTATACCGAGAAGTTCATGCACCATAAACGCATAGCTGAAAGTGTACCTCTGCGTCCGAACAGGCCTCTATCAGATGGATATAACCAACCACTAACACTCCATGAACTCAAGCTTGCTCTAGATTCTTGTGGAAGTTGAGCGCCTGGTTCTGACACAATTACCTATGAAATGATCGCAAATCTCCCCGACGAAACCCTAAACTGCCTTTTAGGCCTTTACAACAAAATTTTCGATACTGGCAACATACCCTCCGCTTGGAAAGAGGCTATTGTCCTTCCAATCCTCAAACACGGCAAAGATCCTTCCTCGGTGAATAGTTACAGGCCTATTGCACTCACAAGCTGCCTACTCAAAGTATTTGAAAAAATGATCAACCGCCGTTTAATCCATTATCTAGAATATAACGGTATATTGGATCCTTGCCAATCTGGCTTCCGAAGAGCTAGGTCCACAACTGATAATCTTGTCCTCCTTGAGTCATATGTACGTGATGCCTTTGTACACAACCAATACTGTCTTTCTGTTTTCTTTGATCTCGAGAAGGCGTATGACACTGCCTGGCGATACGGAATCCTGCAAGACTTATCGTCCTTCGGAATATGTGGTAGGTTGATTAACATCCTAAGAGACTACCTATCTGAAAGGAAGTTTCGTGTAAGAATAGGATGTGTATTATCGCGCACATTTCTTCAAGAAAATAGAGTACCGCAAGGAGGAGTACTGAGCTGCACACTTTTTATAGTTAAAATGAACTTTCTTCGCCATGTTTTCCGCCTGCGATATCGTATTCAGTCTATGTGGATGACATCCAAATCAGTTTCAAATCCTGCAACTTGACCATATGCGAGCGCCACATACAGCTAGGTGTTAACAGACTTTCGAAATGGGCTGATCAAAATGGGTTTAAATTTAACACTGGTAAGACTACCGCTGTATTGTTTTCCAGACGAAGAGGGATACATCCTGACCCTAGCATACTAATGAATGAACAAAGCCTAATCATTGCTAAAGAACAAAAATTCCTCGGTGTAATCTTCGATGCTAAGCTCACCTTCATTCAGCATATAAAACAACTGAAGCTAAAATGCCTTAAGACTATGAACCTTTTAAAGATTTTATCCCATCAGTCGTGGGGGACAGACAGATATTGCCTCATAGCTCTGTTTAGAAGCCTGGTTGTGTCACGCATAGATTATGGATGCGTAGTATACCAGTCAGCTTCAAAGACAGCACTCAAGCTATTGGACCCTGTATACCACTTAGGCATCCGCCTGGCCCTTGGTGCCTTCCGTACCAGCCCTGTACAAAGCCTTTATGCAGAGTCGGATCAGTGGCCTCTGGACTATCAGCGCACATATCTAGTAGTCACCTATGCAACCCGAATCATGTCCATGAAGCATCACCCATGCAAAACGCTTATAAATGATGTCTCTACAAAACAGCTATATGCAAACAGGCCCTCAATTGCCCCGCCGTTTCCGTTGGCAATAAAACCTGTTGCAGAAAAACTTGAAATTAATTTCGCGGATCTACAGAAAATTGACCATGCTGAAGCCGTTGCCCCTTGGAAGCAGCGTCCGGTCACTTGTGACTGGTCCTTTAAAGACTTTAAAAAGAAAGCTTGTCCAAATGCGCTAATTGAGCAACATTTTTTGGCCTTGAGCACAAATATCGTTAAACCGCCTTCTTCTCTGATGGATCAAAGTCCTCAACATCTGTGTCCTGTGCAGCCTATGGCCAAAACTTCTCCAGCACTAAGACCTTACATACACATACGAGCATTTTTACGGCTGAAGCGTTCGGAATACTGCTAATTATTGAGCACATTATGCAACATAAGATACAAAGGTCTATAGTGTATACAGATTCCTTAAGCGTAGTTACAGCCTTGTCCTGTGGCAAGTACAGCAAAAACACTGTTCTCAACAAGCTCCTTAATACTATCAATGCAGCCTATAACTTAAACTTTTCTATAGTTCTATGCTGGGTGCCAGGTCACTCTGGGATTGCAGGCAATGAAATAGTGGACAAGAATGCCCGAGAAGCAGCTAGTCGGCAAACTATAGATGTAAATTCTGTTCCTGGTGTGGACCTAAAACCTGTTGTACGGAGAGCGCTACGTAGACACTGGCAAGATGAATGGGACAAACAAGTCGACAACAAGCTCCAACTAGTCAAACCGCAAATAACAAAACATATCCCACAAAAACTCAACAGATTCACCGAAGTCATCCTAGCACGGCTCAGGATAGGCCACACCTATGCCACACATAAACACCTCCTGACAGGCAGTGATCCACCGACTTGTATACACTGTGCAGATAATCTAACCATTCTGCATGTCCTAATTGAATGTCCCGCGCTTCACCAATAGCGACTGACCCATTTTAGGGAACTTTACCGCTATCATATTCCACCTCATCCCGCGCTATTTTTATCACTCGACCCAATGTTTAACCATAAGCGACTTCTTAAATACCTAGCGAAAACCAAGTTTTTAGAAGTGGTATCATTCCATCCTAGTCACCAGGCTGGGCCTCACATGTGAGGTAGAGCCTGTTGCCGTGCGTGTTGAAATATGTCCGAGCCCTCGCAGTTCTTGCGCAGGCAAGAATTCGGCATTGAGGTACTTGGACCTTGCCGACTCATTTACCGTGAGAACCTGCAGCCAACGATATCAAGGCCTTGTAATGAAATAGATATTCATTTTAAGACACCGTAGTTATATATATTTTATAGATATGCCCCTGTACAGCAATTATTATAACCAGTGATTTTAGATAACTAAACTGAAACTATGACACTTGTACTGGCGCTCTTTGGCCTTAGATGCCCTTGCGCCAATAAAACGTAATATTAATAATAATAATATGCCGGGGTCCACCAAGACTTCAGTGAGTTATTTCCATCACGGAAATGACGCAGAAAAAATGTACACCATCAGATGTCCAAGAAAAAAACTTCCGTCAACGGGGATCGAACCCACGACCGCTCGGTCCGCAACAACAGATGCCGGGCGCGCTATCCACGGTCACAGACTCTAGAGGCTTTACAAACGCGCCTTTTATATCTACCATTCTCCCGGTCGGCAGGGTGCAGTTGCCCTCTCGGAGCGGCAAAGTAATGTAATTTATCATTACCGTGGCCTCCGCGATTAGTACCTGCAACGCGTTACACGTCCGTCCCTTTCGGCGCGTTTCCAATACACCAGAGCACGCCTGTCTCGCACCCAGGCTGCTGGCGAGCCGAGCGGATACTCTCGCACCCAGACGCCGGGCTGACCGGGCTGCCGAGGCGCGCGCCGGCTGCACTAAGTAAACAGGGCAAGCTGCAGTTCTGAAGCTTTAAAGTGCAAAAAAGTACCCGTTCACGCCGCTTCAGCGTATAAGAGCTCGTCTGGGCACCACTGCGTCGTCTTTGGATGCCAAAACAAGCAGCGCAACAAGAGGATAATAGCGTTGTCTGCGACGATTATACGACGCGCCACGGAAATAGTGCCGGTGCGGTATTTTCAGCTTCGCCGCGAGTGGATAACTGTGATTCAAGCAAAAAAACTAGGAGCCGAGTGAAAATGCTCGAGTAAGTACACTAAATGCGTGTATTCTGCAGTGTGGTGCCCACCTATTTCGTTTTGCGAACCTAATTTGCGTGACACGCAGCTGGGTTGAAGGCAGGCGCGAGCTTTGTGTGGGGGTGCACTTCATACCTTCGAGCGTTTCCTTTGACGAAAATGTAGTGCAAGGTAGTGCTTTCAAGCACAAGAAATCAGCATGCTTTGCCACTTTCAACATAGTATTAAGCTTTAGTGCTTTTGATGGCATCCACGCCTTCGAGATTTCGTCTTCGAAAGGTAATAAATGGCACGGTGCTCCTCAACAGCTGGCCAGAATTTCGTGCTTTCACTGCAGTGTTCGATGTCCCCAAATTTATTTGGACACGACGCATCCAGCTGCACATAATACATATATTGGCACGTAAGTAAAGAGTACTCGCGCCAGTGTCCTTTACGTCGCAGACGTAGCTAACCGGCTTAACTAATAGTAGCACAGTTTCGCTTGTAAAACACCATCGTTACAAGAATAAAATCGCGCAGATAGCTTCCAAAAGGGATCGATGAACGTCACTGCAGGTGATACTCTCTGATAGCACGCTTTTGTGAGCAAGACGCATTATTGTAAGAGCGCTCGTGAAACAAAAATTACGTTCCGCGAAACTACCCGTAAAGCGTACTCTAATTATTACGCGATGAATGCTGAAATGATGAGCTTTCACAAAACTTTGTGCACAACTTGTAATATGGGGCAACAAAACATCGTTTCACTCTTTCGCGAGCTGCACTGCGATTACGATTCACGCGTACTACAGCGAGAACGTTTTTTTACAAATGTAACAGCGTACGTATCCGACGAGGTTGCTTCCGCAGCCCATTCAGCACGTACTGTATACATTGTGGACTTGCATGAGCAAGATGTTCTTGATGTTCCAATAAAATCAGCGAAAATGTCCAGGCCAGAAAAGACGCGAAACACGCTCTCCGACGGGCTGAGTTTCGGGAGTTTCACGTTTGCTCTGTGCGGCGTCTGCTAGCGTGGCAGCCCGCGCACGTTGTTTCCTCGCGTGTGCGATAGATGGCGCGACGCGCGATGCAAATATGGCGATGCGCATGGAATTCGCTGTGTTCTGGTCTATAGGCGATGCGCAAAGCGCCGACGACGCCATCTGCCGCCATGGCTCGGAAGCGCTCGCGGGGCCCGGCGAGCAGTGTTCCCGCGAGCGTCTATACGCGAGTGCACGGATGGATGTGTTTTTCATCGTGATTTAACGATTCTGGCGGGCCTCAGCGATGTCGAAAATTACCTGCTGCGTTGTCGGCTGCTCAAACACACACAAAAAATCGCCAGGAACGCACATTTACAGGTTTCCGGTGGTATTTCACGAGCGAAAGCGACGGCGGCGGTGGATTGCGGCTGTACGACGTAGAAGATAAGCAATCGCGCTTTGTTTACGGCAGTGTTAGAACGATTACCGTGTTTTTATTTCTTCTTTTTTGTCGCTACGTTTTCAGCGAACGCTACTACGTTTACACTTGGTCGCCTCGCCTGCATTGTAGACACTACAATTCACATGAGGTTGTTATTACTGATAAGACGCGATACCTTGGCTCACTTGAAAAACGAATGGCGCGAAGCGCAATGCGAGATAATGTAGGGCAGGTGACGGCTCCTTTAAAAAAGCGCCGTGGAATCACACGTGTGCTGTACGAAATCGGCTGCATTCTACCTATTGATGGCACTGGAATGCGATCATCGGTGCAGAATGTTCGCTGTGCGCTTCTGCACCGATGATGAAGCTTATCGTTTATTTTTTCACAAGTTTATCGTGCTGGTTTCAAAGTTTTACCAACGCTGACCCTTCACGTGGCCAACCCTGTGAAATCTATACGCCGGTGCGACAGCGCTCCCTCAAAATCTACTCAGCACATGGCACGTAAACGAAGCTACTGTGTCGAGAAAAAACATTGGTTCACGCGTCAACGCATGCAGGCGTTAGTGATCGGGACGTTATAAAGAAAGCGGTGTACTTACGATGAGCTCCACTTCGTAGGAGAAGCTTGTTGTCGATTGTCTGTGACAAACACTTGTCGCGTATGGGGACATTGTCGTCCCACACAGCTGTGACATCGGCCACATGTCCACTATTATAAAGTGCGGCTCCTTTGCGCACACTGTTGCCGCAAAAGTAATTATCTGGGACGTGCACAACCGGCGAATCGCACGCGCGCAAATGAGGCGTCTGCTACGCGACCCGCGAGCGGTTCCAACGGCCGCCGCTACGCGGCTTTCAGTGGCGCCCCTATAGGCGCTGCGCATCGCGGATAGAAGTTAAATTTTGTCAATGCCTTAACACACCGCGACGTGGCGACCTCAGCCCAAGCGTCGTAAAAGCGTCAGCCTCGCCTATAGCATCACGCTAATCCAAACCAAAAATAGCTCTGCGACGCGCGCCTGTCTCACCTGGCTGTAACATCGCGTTCCCCACTCACGCGCTCGCCCCGAGAAAAATCGCGGCCGGGCTACCGGGGTGGCACGATGCGCTTTGCGTTTCCCTCTATTCCGGCCGTGGTGTTCGATCACATTTTAACATTCCGCGGGATGGCGACCAAGTTCTGCGTCCAATATGCGACGCTCTTCTGGCTACCACACCTCGTTCTCGGATTACGCTTTCACCATTAACTACTACAGCTACCACAAATTTGGTTTAATAATTGAACATGGACGTTAGTAGTCGGCATAGAAATGTACCACCAAGCATCAAAGTGAGTGCATCCACGTTAAACGGTGCTATATCTCCCAGACATCAATATACATTGTACAAACTCTCTCATATCAACGTACAGTAAACATTCAGTTATTTCTATGAGGGCACGTTTTACTTGTATGAGGGCACGTTTTACTTTCGTGTTATTCCGATTGCTATGACGGAGGGATCAACAATGTTTTTTTGTGAAGTTCGGAAGCACCTAGTAAGCCATTATTCGTCATTCTGCGGAGAAGCGAGGCAACATGAACAGTAGTTTTTTTTTTTTGTGCGCTACTCTGGGTTGGGGTCCCGTTCTCCTTCCCCTCCAAAATTTAACTTGGCTCTGCCCTGTTCATTTTTCTTTTCTCATTGGCATTGCCTGCTATATTATTATGGTGCAGGCCGAGGTTTATTTTTTTATTTTTTTTCTTTCTTTTTCATACCTCACAATAAAGAAAGTGGTTACGGACACCGGCGGCGGCGGCGGCGGCGGACAACTACGGCGCCAAAAACGGCCGCTGAAACGATCTCATAACAGCTTTCGCTGTAAAAAAGGTCCGTTTCTTATGCGGGGAGTGAAACAAGATTATTTGCAGGATTGGTGCGGAACCCACCGAAAACTGTCACCGAATTTCTAAAGGAGGCTATAACAATTGAAAAATCCCTCGAGATTAGGACCAAGCAATACAACCGCTCAACCCTGTCGGCAGGCTACACCGAAGCGCACTCGCTAGGCACCGACGACCTAAGGGAAACCATCAGAGCGATAGTGCGGGAGGAACTGCGCAAGCTGTTGCCTTCAGCGCAGCCTCAAGTGGATTCAATCGCCGACATGATCCGCGAGGAAATACAGCAGTCGCTGGGTACCGCCGATTAAGTGCAGCCGCAGCTGCAAGCAGTGAACTATGCTGCTGCAGCCCGACGCAACGCCCCCGCTCCTCATCCACGTCAAGACGCCACGCCACCGCAGCAGATCTGCTGCCAGACGCCGCGCCGCCGCCGCCATCACCACCAACGCTCTACCGTCCTCCTGTCGCCCAGCGCTATGCCCCGCGCTACGCCCCAAGGAAGACCGACGTTTGGCGCGGCCACGACAACCGCCCGCTCTGCTACCACTGCGGAGAGGCCGGCCACACGTACCGCCGCTCCCAGTACCGTCAGATTGGGCTACGCGGATTCGCCGTCAACGCGCCGCGCCCGCAGCCAGGCGAACGGCCTCGCGACATCGACGACTACCTCACCGGAACACAGTGGCAAGAACGACGACCTTCCCGCTCGCCGTCGCCCGGCCGCTACATGTCACCGCACCACCGGCAGTACACTGACCCAAACCGGGGCCGGTCGCCTAGCCCGTATCCGGAAAACTAAGGGAAGCAACCGATGGAGGTGCGGTTGCTCAACGACGAAATGCTGAAGACCCTCCGCCGTCGACGACAACGCCACGACGAAGTCCCGAGCCCCCGCCGCATGCCGAACGACGTCCTGAAGACTAAACTTTCCGACCGGAAGCAGACCTGACGACGCAACGCGGAAGCAGCGGTGCAAACCGACGTAGCCTTGACCCGAAGCCGCGACGTAACCGCAACGCAAGACGGCGGACAGGGGCGTAGCCAAGGGGGGGTTCAACCCCCCCCCCCCCGAAATTTTTCAGTTTTGCTTGCGTATATAGGCACGTACACATACAAACGCACGCACGAACATACATAAAGTACGGTTGAACCCCCCCCCCCCCCCGAAAAAAATTTCTGGCTACGCCCCTGACGGCGGACTAGCGACCTCGACGTTCTGATCGACGGCCACAACGTCACCGCTCTTGTCGATACTGGAGCCGACTATTCCGTCATCAGTGGGCCGTTCGCAGCAAAGTTGAAGAATTAGGACTGCTTGGGAAGGTCCCGAGATGCGGACCGCTGGAGGCCATCTGATAACGCCGATTGGTGTCTGCACGGCGAGAGTCACCATCAATAACCGGATTTATCCTGCAAGCTTTGTAATCCTACAAAACTGTGATACTTGGAATGGGCTTCCTAAATGACCACGGCGCCGTCATCGATCTGAGGTCTGAGTCGATAACACTAACCTCAGACAAAGCGCTCCCGCCCCACGCGACGCCAGGGAACCATGCATTGAATGTGATAGAAGAGCAGGTGACCGTTCCGCCGCGCTCCAGCGTCATTATTTCCGTCGGCACCAAAAACCTGTCAACCTTGAAGGCGTCATCGAGGGCGATCAGCACCTACTCCTGAACCGCCAAATTTGCGTCGCACGAGGTATAGCCGAGCTGCGTGACGGTAAAGCAAAGGTAGTACTGACAAATTTCAGCTACGAATATAGGCACCTCAACATTGGTACGACGGTTGCCTACATCGACGAATGTGTAGCCGCCAGCGATGCTTTCGCGCTCTTTGATGCTACCGAACCTGCTTCGACGAATAGAGGTCCCGAATCGGATTTTGACGTCAAACCGAGCCTTCCGAAGGTCAAGCAAGAGCAGCTCAAAGCCCTGCTCCTGCAATACAAGGACTGTTTCTCGTCGTCATCGCGGGTTCGGCAAACGCCCCTTGCTAAACAACGCATTATAACAGAAGAAAATTCTCGACCACTCCGTCAGAGCCCCTACAGAGTTTCGACTCGAGAGCGCGACGCGATAAAGAAACAAGTCGACGAGATGCTACGCGACAACATCATCCAGCCGTCCAAGAGTCCGTGGGCGTCACCCGTGGTGTTAGTGAAGAAGAAGGACGGGACACTGCGCTTCTGCGTTGATTATCGGCGCCTGAACAAAATCACGAAGAAGGACGTGTACCCCCTCCCACGGATAGACGACACCATGGATCGACTTCACAACGCGACGTACTTTTCGTCGATGGACCTCAAGACCGGCTATTGGCAGATCGAAGTAGACGAAAAAGACCGAGAGAAGACCTCTTTTATAACACCCGACGGCCTTTTTGAGTTCAAGATCATGCCTTTCGGTCTTTGCTCGGCACCTGCGACGTTCCAGCGCGTCATGGACACCGTGCTGGCCGGATTGAAGTGGCAGACGTGCCTTGTGTATTTGGACAACGTCGTCGTGTTTCCCTCGACCTTCGACGAGCATCTCCAGCGGCTTGAGGCAGTACTTCAGGCAATCAAGACCTCTGGACTGACCTTGAAGCCTGAAAAGTGCCGCTTCGCGTACGAGGAGCTCTTGTTCTTGGGTCACGTGATGAGCAAGGATGGTGTTCGCCCGGACACGTGGAAAACAGCTGCTATTGCTGCCTTCCCGCCGCCCACCGACAAGAAGGCCATACGCCGTTTTCTCGGCTTGTGCGCCTATTACAGACGCTTCTTTCAAGGAATTTGCACGGATCGCCGAGCCACTGACGCAACTCACGAAGGCCGACGTCGAATTCAGGTGGGAAACGTCGCAAGTGCAAGCATTTCAAGAACTTAAACGACGCCTGTAGACGCCACCCATACTTGCGCATTTCGACTATTGCGCCGATACGGAAATACACACCGACGCAAGCACCGTAGGACTCGGTGCCGTCCTTGTGCAAAAGACGGACGGCCTTTAAAGGGTTATCAGTTATGCTAGCCGGTCACTATCCAAGGCAGAAGCCAACTATTCCACAACAGAAAAGGAATGCCTTGCCATCATCTGGGCTACGTCAAAGTTTCGCCCCTACCTCTATGGCAGGCCCTTCAAAGTTGTCAGTGACCATCACGCCTTATGTTGGCTAGCTAACTTGAAGGACCCTTCAGGTCGTCTCACACGATGGAGTCTGAGGCTTCAAGAATTCGACATTACCGTCGTGTACAAGTCCGGACGAAAACGCTGTGACGCCGACTTCCTGTCTCATGCCTCCGTCGACGCGCCACCGCAAGACGACGACGATGACTGCTCCTCGGAACTATGAATGCCGAGGACTTCGCCGAAAGGCAACGAGCCGACGCGGAACTGGGGGGCCTTACGGAGTACCTCGAGTGCAAGACCGCCGTTCTTCCGAAGGTATTCAAGCGAGGACTGCCGTCGTTTTTCTTACGGAACGGCGTTCTCCTGAAGAACTTCTCGCCGCTTCGAACCGACTACTTTCTTGCCGTGCCCTCATTATTGCGACCAGAAGTCCTCCAGGCCCTACACGACGACCCGACGGCTGGACACGTCGGTGTTTCCCGCACGCTCGCCAGAATACAGGAAAAATACTACTGGTCACGCCTTGCTGCCGACGTCGCCCACTACGTTAAGACTTGTCGAGATTGCCAGCGACGGAAGACACCGCCGACTAGGCCAGCGGGACTTCTGCAGTCAATCGAACCACCTCACCAGCCGTTCCAGCAAATTGGGATGGACCTACTGGGGCCGTTCCCGACGTCGACTTCCGGCAACAAGTGGATCGTCGTAGCAACTCACTACCTCCCCCGCTACGCCGAGATAAAGGCCTTGCCCAAAGGCAGTGCCGCAGAGGTAGCCAAGTTCTTCCTGGACAACATCGTCTTGCGTCATGGCGCCCCAGAGGTCCTCATCACAGACAGAGGTACCGCCTTTACTGCGGACCTAACTCAGGCGTTCTTCAAATACAGCGAGTCGAGCGACCGCCGCACCACCGCCTACCACCCGCAGACCAATGGCCTCACCGAACGTCTAAATAAGACCATCGCCGATATGCTGGCCATATACGTCGACGTTGAGCACGAGACGTGGGACGCCGTCCTTCCGTACGTGACCTTCGCTTACAAAACGGCCGTCCAAGAAACAACGCAGATTACGCCGTACAAGTTGGTCTACGGAAGGAGCCCAGCTACGACACTCGACACCATGCTGCTGAACGTCACCGACGAAGAAAACCTCGACGCCGCCGCTTACTTAAAACATGCCGAAGAAGCTCGACAGCTCGCCCGCCTGCGCATCAAGACCCAGCAGTACACCGACAGCCGTCGCTACAATCTTCGACGACGCTTCGTGTAATACCAGCCCGGCGACCGCGTTTGGGTCTGGACGCCGATACGCCGACGTAGGCTTAGCGAAGAACTCCGACGATACTTCGGGCCATACAAGGTTCTTCGACATCTCGGCGCTCTTGACTACGAGGTCATCCCGGACGGCATTACGGACTCCCAGCGACGCCGCGCACAACCTGAAGTCATCCATGTCGTGCGCCTTAAGCCGTTTTTTTTGCGCATTAGCGAACCTGGGGACTCTACTTTTTCCTTTGTTATTGTAATTTATTTATGTATGCCCTTGTTTTTTTCTCTCTTCTTTGTTCTTTCACAAGCATCGGGACGATGCTTTTTCAGAGGGGGGCAATGCCACGCCCACTTCTTGTTTTATTTCGATGTATTCGGGTTTGACCAGCAAGGACGGTTATCAACGTTCGACGCTGTCCGCGAAGCAGTGTTCGAGAAGCTTCGCGATTGTAGTAGATCGTTTTGTTAAGATTGCGCGCCGCACGCGAATGTTCCAGCTTTGTCGAGAGATAACGCCGCCACCAGCGATATAGACGTCAGACTCTGGAGTTTCCAAGATGTGTGGCGTCACCTGTCGGAGAAGTATTGAGTAGTGCATAGACCGACTCTCTCGCACAGTTTGCTATGGGACCAGGTGCAACTAGCGAGTGCGAAACAACGATTGAGCTTAATATCGCGTGTGTTTGCGCATTTAGCGCTCAGAACGAGAGCTGTGAATTGCTCTCCGCTAGTCGGATGCGCCACCGAGCCGTCGTGAAGTGCTTGCTGGATCACTCGCCTGAACGACGGCGAAAACAGCAGCAGACGAGAGCCCTCCGCACGCTACGAATAAACTCCGCAAAAGACGCACTGTTTCGTTGTGAATTGCCACGGACGTATAAGACTGAATAACAACGTTCAGTTTTACCGATTTCCATAGTTGTCGTACGAAGAAGAAAGGCGAGAGCGCTGGAGACGGGCCGTTGCGAGCGTGTTGGGTAAGCGAAGTACCCGCGTTCTCCACAGCCGGTGGCATGAATGTGTGGCTCTGCTGTTGTTTTGCGTAGCCCTGATGCAAAACCGTGGTAACCTTGACTATGAAGCTCAGCAGAGGCTCTGACCGCGGTGCTTGTCGTGTAACACGAAGTGAGCAGCTAGAGGCAGACTGGAGACGCGTGATACGCACACCGCGACGAGTTGGTCGTTACAACACAGCATCGCGGACGTACGTACGTTTTGAAGGCTCAGAGTTCTGGTTTTAACTAGCTAACACCACGTGCGTCATACAAGTAAATCGCAGAATGTTGGTCGTGACCCCTTTCAGGTTTGTTTCGCCCGTGTCCTCCGCGGTTGCCGTAGCTATCTCGGAGGCCACGGTTTTGCCTTTGGTTGTACCCCGCGAAAGTGGACACGCACGTATCCCCATTTGCAGTACATACAAAAGGAAGACGACCATCAAGAGACCATTTGAGGATGCGTAATAAAACACTCCCATGCACAGGAAGCGAGAGATGAATTAAGGGATCTTGGAAATTCGCGCTTTTTTATCGTACGAGGACGGACTGAGTACACACACACACACACATTAAGAGAACATCGAAATAACTGTCAACTAATCACGCATCCGGGAAATCTAGCAACACATGTTTCGCAGTGTAAATGTGAGCCGCTTTTCGAGAAAACCACAATCTTGTCGCAGGTACACGATAAAATGGAACGAGTTATAACCGAATCTTACATGATGACACAGGCACATGCCGACGAATGTATCAGCGCACCATCCATTAATCTTTCTTCAAAAGAAATCCACTTCATAGGAACAAACTAACTCATATGTCATGCGCATGCCCATTTGAATATTTTATCTTGCTTCGGGTTTTTGTGATGCTTTCACTTGGGTATATATGTGAGGAAAATGCCTTGAAATAAAACAGTTGTTAGTCTGCGCTCTGTGTTTGTGTGTGTACTCAGTCCGTCCTCGTACGATAAAAAAGCGCGAATTTCCAAGATGCAACACCAACTAGCCCCTGTAGCTGCTCTAATTGCAATTATTTCTGGTTCATCGGGCTTTCGTGTTCCTGACCTCCCCCCTCTTCCTCGTGTGTACTTCTTTGTGGAATGCATCGCAGAAGAAAGGGCAAGAACTCGAACTCTGACATATGCATTGAACAACGGTCTGACATCGCCGGTTATTTCAGCAGTGCTAGGAAGAATGGCACCTACGGAAAAAACAGCTCGGAGGCTGTGCAAGATCCTGCGAGCGGAAAGCTGGAGACAGGTACGTTTCTATCGGCAATGCATTGAAGTAACGTGTGCCAACGTATTGGAAAGAGAAGCTTCAAAAATGATGACACGCCATTTTCACAAGATGGCAGAAACTCTTGGGGAGCAAAACTGGAAAAAGAACTTTTCGACGTTACCTCGGAAAACCAAGAAAAAAACGCGAAGACGGACAAGGCCATATTAATCTTTCGGAGTGTCAACTACCGGTGAAGGTGCAATGCACGATCGACAAGGGACCAAAGTTTGCGGTAAAACCCACTGTTAAACCGGCAAAGTTGATCGGAATCGTACACTCGATTGCTAATCGAGTTCCAGAAGGAAAAAGAGAGGCCACAATCTCGGAAAGCATGGACTGCGTCATGCGGTATTCAAAACCAAAAAATCGAGGATGTGCTGTTAAAGAAACAGTCAACTATCTCACACACTCCAACCTGAAGTTGCTGCTAACGGACAAGACCGCAAGGTTCGTGGTGATGAAGAAAGATGAATATAAACAAAAGGCGACAGAAGCAATTATGAAGAATTTTGAAGCTTCTGACTACGACGAAAGAAATCTAAAGCAGGTACAAAATTTGGCTGTAAAAACGTGTGAAAGACTTGGCCTCAACAAGCTACGAACGAAAGTAAAAGGAAGTAGTGAACTCACCTTAAACCCGTTTTTCAACATTAAGATGCATAAAGAAAACCGCCCCTTTCGAATGATCGTCGAGGACAAAGGAACATGGCAACGATGTGTGGCTATGTACCTAAAAACGCATCTGTCTGTTCTGCCAATAGAAGACCCATGCATGCTACGTGGATCCGAGGAAGTGATCGCATTCATCAAGGAAAGTGAGCCAATTATGTGTTTTTCTGTTGATGTTAAAGATATGTTTTACAATATACCACAACCGCCAGCAATCCAAGCCGTTGAAGAGTGCATAGAGTCGTTTGGTGAAACAGCTTTCGAAAAACAATGTGGAACCAGTGCGCACGGTTTTATTGAACTTCTAAAACTCTATCTGCAATCACTGTTTGTTGAATACGAAGGTGGTGTGTACGCGCAGCGAAAAGGAATCTGTATCGGCTCATGCTTAGCTCCTTTGCTGTGCAATCTTTTTATGGCAAAGGGAGACCGACTTTTAATGCCGTTTTTTAATGAGATGCACGTGAAAGCTTGCTTTAGATACGTGGATGATTTCCTGCTTTGCCTACCATACAAAAGATCGGATTCAGTTAACGTGGAAAAAATCTTGCAGAAGTTCACAGAAGTGTTTCCGGGGCTAGAATTCACGTTTGAAATGCCAATTGAGTCTTCTTTAAAGTTTCTAGACCTTCAGATTTTTCTTAAATGTACTTAACAAAAGGAACTAAGGCCATCATGAGATACAGTTCTGCGCATTCAAAGTTAATCAAAAGGGGCGTAGCATTTTCTAGTCTAAAGCAAAGTGTGCAGAAATCCTGTCCTCATAAAATAGCGCAGAGCGTCAACATACAGGTGGAAAGGCTGAAGTGCAGTGAATTTCCTGATTGTGTGATTGCGTCGGTGGCTGAAAAGCTGTTAAAAACAATTAACGGAAAAAAGAATGGTAAAAGTGAGGGATCCGCTACCGAAAAAGCAAGACCAATAGTTCTGCCATACATACACTCAGTCTCACACAAGCTAAAAAAGATTGCAAATGCACAGAATGTCGAACTGGTTTTCTCGGCTCCGGAAAAACTAATAGGAATGTGTCGAAGGGTTAATGGCTGCAAGGGAAGAAGCCAGAGTAACAATTGCGGTATAAACCACGTTAGAAAGTTTGTGGAATGCAATAAGGAAGTAGTTTACAACATTCCTTTGACATGCGGTAGGAGATACGTCCGACAGACGGAAAGGTGTTTAAATACAAGATTAAGAGAACATCGAAATAACTGTCAACTAATCACGCATCCGGGAAATCTAGCAACACATGTTTCGCAGTGTAAATGTGAGGCGCTTTTCGAGAAAACCACAATCTTGTCGCAGGTACACGACAAAATGGAACGAGTTATAACCGAATCTTACATGATGACACAGGCACATGCCGACGAATGTATCAGCGCACCATCCATTAATCTTTCTTCAAAAGAAATCCACTTCATAGGAACAAACTAACTCATATGTCATGCGCATGCCCATTTGAATATTTTATCTTGCTTCGGGTTTTTGTGATGCTTTCACTTGGGTATATATGTGAGGAAAATGCCTTGAAATAAAACAGTTGTTAGTCTGCGCTCTGTGTTTGTGTGTGTACTCAGTCCGTCCTCGTACGATAAAAAAGCGCGAATTTCCAAGATGCAACACCAACTAGCCCCTGTAGCTGCTCTAATTGGAATTAAGGGAGAATGCAACTAAAAAGGCGAAAATCGCCGGTTCCATTCGCCCCTGATGAACCGAGTTTTGCACCACTGATCGTAAGATGCATAGCTAATTAAATTGATCGTGTATGTAGGTACTTTATCGCTGTGGCATACGTATATACCCAATTTTAACGCATTTAGGCTCTAGAGAACGGATGTCGGAGGGCTTGCCTCGAACTCGGTGTCGTGTGACGCTCGCTTGTACTTGCGAGTTGCAGCGCGCGGGAATAACTAAAACTTATTTTGCATTGTACTCGCAGTTCGCTTTGATCAGCTTCCTTTGTTTCTGAAGCGTGGATTGGCGGAAGAAGCTTTCCAGGTCCTTGATTTTCAGGAAACCGCGCCTCGACACCAACGAAAGAGGAGGGTTATATTGCGGCCTATGCACATTCGCTTGCGGGCGGCTCTCTTTGCACTACCCAGTTAGTGCCAGGGCTACGATGAGGGCGCTGGTGGCGGTGTTTTTCGCAGCGCCGCCTGGGCAGAGTCTGACGTCTATCGCTGGAAAGTTCGATAGCGCCTTTGTAAAAGGCGACGCGCTTAACCGCTTGTCATCTGATCGACGGTCGATGCTCTGTTCGCCGCTATCACTGTATCGCTGTAGTTTGACTTTCAGTTTCCCGGCCACAAGTTCGGCCAAATAAAGAGTTTCATTTTGACCATGCCAGCTGTTGTCTTCGTCGACGTCACGACCCCGTGACAATATGATCCAAGAACAATTGGCTCTAAATATCACGGATCACAAAGCGTAGTTTATGAAAGGAAAACGGAATCCAGAACTCAATACGACATACGAAGTATGACCAATAAAATGCGTACACCCTACACACGTGTTGTCACTCAATTACATGATGAAGAGTGGGAAATGTGACTGGAGATTCACGGTTACCGAACAATCCGAGCTTCGCCCCACTCTTCATTCACTTCGTGGATATACGTGGATTTTTTTTTTTCATCGCAAACCTACGAGCTGTTTTAACGATGCCGATGAGCTCCAGCCCAGTACTGACTTTAAGACGATCATAAAGTGTGTTCAAAGTAACGTTCCCATGGGAGCTTGGTCAGAAGCGCATACGTCTGCGAAGAAACCGAGCAACAGATATGTGCCAAATGTGAAATTCTTTGGAGCTTTTCAGACAAGAAACAGAACTACGTAATTCGTGACCTGCGTGCTGTTCTTCATAAAATCCTCGTTTGCGTCCCTGATCTTCGAAACAAGCAATTTTTTTACGCCTTCCCTAAGGCCATCCTTAAATCGACTTCTGATGAAGGTCAACGTTGTTATAACGAGCCCCAGAAAATGTTGGCGGTGGGTGGACGTGTGAATTGGCTTGACGGAAATGAGGTCAGTGGACACCGTACGCTTTCGTAATATCTGGTAACACGTTATGTACTCTTGGCTGTTACAGTAGAGTGCAATCTGGCTGTTTCAACTTGCAGGACGGGAGAGATGATGTGCCAGGGCTCCTCTTCCTGGAATGTTCTGGCTGCAGCAGGAACAGCACTCCTGCAGAAGCTCTTACTACGTCCAATGCGCATACAGGCACATCGGGTTCGTTTCCTTTTCCTAAAAGAACGACGTCATCAGTGTTCATGTGACAGCTGAATTCCTTGTAAAGAAAAAAGAAAGACCAAACTCTTTCAGGTTATGCTTCAATCATGGTTCATTGTATTACATGACTTCGCATGGCCTAAAGGTTCTTTCTTTTGTAACAAGACGACTGCGACGCATCAAAAGGCGGTGGACGAAAGAAGAAGCGTGGAAATGTGTCGAAAAGCCATCGCTAGCTGCGTAATCAAAACATTGATTTGTTGAAAGACGTGTGCATAGTGAACAGGATTTGTATTTTTGTGTAACGTGCAGCGGAGAAAAACTAGCGCCAGCGGCAGATGATTGGAGCAGCGAAATCGAAATCAGCATATGAAATGCCAGCTTAATTGTGGGCTGCTGTCTTCCGGCCACCCACGCTTCACAGCATCGATGGTGCTTGTCACTTGTTAGTGGCATGCTCAGGAAGAAGAGTGTCACCTATCGCAGTTGTACCGTAGGTCACTTCTGATAATTCCTTGCGGCTGTATTATACAACAATCGACATTTTACATACCGAAGGTTAAAATTCTTCTTTTCCACATACTTTTATGCACTGATAGAATAAAAGCAGGACACCGACCATGAAATAAAATGCGGAAAAAGACGTTTCGGCTCCCCTGACGGGAGCCTTGTTTACAATGAAAGCGAGGACGAGCGAAGCTATGCTTATGAGGGCTTTAAAATATGACGTAAGCAGCGGCTGTAGATAAGAGGGAGCGTTACGTCATTTCGGTTCAAAGTATGATCCGTCGTTTGAATCACGATGAATTCTAAATGGTGTTTTGCAGACAGTTTTTAACACGAAAGTGTTTTATGCCGGGGTCCACCTAAACTTCAGTGACGTATTTCCGTCACGGAAATGACGTCGAAAAAATTTACACGATCAGATGGTAAAGAAAAAAAGTTCCATCAACAGGCATCGAACCTACGACCGCTCGGTCCGCAACAACATATGCCGGGCACGCTATCCACTGCGCCACGGTCACAGACTCTAGAGGCTTTACAAACGCGCCTTTTATATCTACCACTCTCCCGGTCGCCGGGGTGGTGTTGCCCTCTGGGAGCGGTAAAGTAAAGTAATTCTCCATTACTGTGGCCTCCGCGATGAGCACCTGCAACGCGTTACACGTCCGTCCCATTCGGCGCGTTTTCAATAGAAGTTCAATTTTGTCAATGCCTTAACACACCGCGAGGTGGCGATCTTAGCCCAAGCGTCGTAAAAGCATCGGCCTCGTTCACAGCATCACGCTAATCCAAACCAAAAATAGCTCTGCAACGCGCGCCTGCTTCACCTGGCTGTAACACCGCGTTCCTCGCTCACGCGCTCGTCCCGAGAAAAATCGCGGCCGGGCTACCGGGGCGGCACGACGCGCTTTGCATTTCCCTCTAGTCCGGCCGTGGTGTTAAATCACATTTTAACATGCCGCGGGATGGCGACCAAGTTCTGTGTCCAATATGCGACGCTCTTCTGTCTATCACACCTCGTTCTCTGATTGTGCTTTCACCGTTAACTACTACAGCTACCACAAGGGTTTGTTTAATCATTTAACATGGACGTTAGTCGTCGGGATGGAGATGTACCACCAATCATAAAAGTGGGTGCATCCACGTAAAACGATGCATAGCTGCCAGACATCAATATACATTGTACAAACTCTCTTATATCAATGTACATTCAACATTCAGTTACTTCTGTAAGGGCACGCTTTACTTTCGTGTTATTCTGATTCCAATGACGGAGGGATCAACCATCTTTTTCTAACACGAAAGTGTTTTATGCCGGGGTCCACCAGGTACATCCGTCACGGATATGACGTTGATAAAATGGACGCCAACGGGTGAGAAAGAAAAAACCAAGAAAAAGATAGCTCGCTGGAAATCGAACCCATGACGCTGCGGCCACGACGGCAAGCGCCCGACGCCCCACCGACTAAGCTAACTCGGGAGATGCTAGACAGGGCGCGAACGCGCCTTGTATATCTTTCACGCATTCTCTTTCGCGGCGGGCGGAGCGGGGCGGTGCCGCCGTCTGTGAGAGGTGAAAAGAAGTAATGCTTCACGATCGACACTTACTAGCGCTTACTCCGAGATTGCACGCGATATTGGAGGTCATGGTTAAAGCGTCTCGTTACCAGAGAGGTAGACTGGCCGCGCTGGCGTCGCCGAGGCACCCCTGACGCAGTTACGTTCTTTGCCTTTGGCTTCGTGTTAGCGTGCGTCGGCTCGTGGGAGTAGTGCAGCTTCCACGTGCACCAACGGGATTTCTCCGCCGCCGACTGCTTCAATTGCGAGAGAACCGACTAACAAAACTGCTGCAATACGCGTTGCAGAAAGGACGCGATTTCGACGGGCGAATGTCGGTGCCTTGGAGGAGCGAGAGCAGCGCCTGCGATAGAGGCCAGCGGGAGGCACGCGTTTGCGGCTCAGGCTACGAACCTCTACCTCCCGTGTTGCTCAAGCGCAGTGTGTTTTAGTGTATGCATGAGCACAGGCGTCGGCTACCCATTACTAGAAAGCGCACACCGTGCCGTTTCTCTCCTGAATTGACGACGCTTTGAAGAAGTGCATACCGGGTACCAATGTTGATTATGAGCTTGTTGATATCATCCTTACGCGGGATTCACGATTCGCTGTGTCCAAATATATGTTCACACCGTCAGCTACCACAACGGTTTAATCATGGTCATGGTCGTTAGTCGTCGCGATAGAGACATGCTGTCAACATGGGCGCGTCCACGTCAAACGGTGCCATATCTGCCAAACACGAATAGACATTGTACAAGCTCTCATATATCACTACACAATAAGCACTACTTCTGTGAAGACACGTTTCAGTTTCGTGTTATACCGATTCCTATGACGGAGGGATCAGCCATGTTTTGTTCTCCTTTTCCAAGATCATGGCGTTATCAAAATCAATGTGGTGGCTCAAGTTTTCAGCATGCTCGGCCAAGGCATCTGAAGAAACGTTTTCTTGTTGACGTCATTGACATGCTGTTTATCCGCTGTTAAAAATTTCCTGTCTCGCCGATATATACACTGTCACAGTCTCTACATGCGATCCGATAAACTACGCCACGAAACTTTTCTTTTTGAAGCTTGTCTTTCACATTCACCAGCCGACGACGCAATTTCTGTGTAGGAACATGGGCTACTTGGACGTCGTAACGGCGTTGAACGCGGGCGAGACCCTCGCGCACACCAGACACGTACGGTATAGCGGCGCGTTTTTTTGGCAACACACGGTCAGGTGTTCGCGGCTGAGACGGCTGGCGTTCCACCGAGTTCAGCATAAATTTAGGGTAGCCACTTGCTGTAGGTCTGCAGCCCTGCTACTCGGCGTTCTGCAGATGCGGTTGGTTCTGGCGACAAGGAAGGCCACCACCGATCACTTTTGGTTTGTCGGGTGCACCGAGTCATAATGCAGGTACCTGCCGGTGTGCGTGCTCTTTCTGTACACAGAAAACGTCAGACTGCGCTGGTCACGTTTCACAAGGACGTCCAGGAAGGGTAGTTCGCCGTCGCTTTCTACTTCGGCCGTGAATTGAATAGAGGCTTCAATACTATTTAAGTGGGACAGGAATGAGGGAATTTTTTCTCGGTGAATTATGCAAAACACGTCGTCTACGTAACGAAGGAACACCTTGGGCGGCGTGTTGAAAGAGGCGAATGCACGACTTTCAAGCCATTCCATCGTTCAATTTGAAGCTGTTTCCGAGATAGATGCCCCCATCGGTGTACCGTGCACTTGCTTGTAGAAGGCGCCTTCGAACACGAATGAAGTGTTCTCCAGGCAAAACAGAAGGAGCTTTTTCAAGTCAGGGACGTCAATGGGTGTCCTTTCAGGCAGTGTAGGGTCATCTTCAAGGGCGGCGGCACATGTTTCCATGGCGAGTCGAATAGGAACACTTGTGAAAAGCGACACGACGTCGAACGAGACGAGGGCGTCCTGATAATCGGGAGCATAGTGACGAACCTTGTCAATGAAGTCTTTGGAATGGCGAACGTGAGTGGCACTTCTGCCAACAAGGGGGGAGAGAACCTTATGAAGGTAAGTGGAAAGCTTCTGAAGTGGAGAGCCAGTATAAGTCGACAATGGGTCGCATTGGGACGTTCGCCTTGTGGATTTTTGACAGACCATAGAGCGCTGGCGCAGAACCATTTGTGCACAGAAGGGAGAAGTACAGCCCCTTGTGCTTAGATCAATAACGCGAAAAGCGTCAGAAAGAAGCCTTTGCAGCTCGCGTTGTACCTTGGCCGTGGGGTCCTTCTTGAGACGGCAGTACGTCGCCTCGTCCGCAAGCAAAGACAACATCTTGTTGCGGTAGTCACCCGTGTTGAGAAGAACCGTCGCGTTGCCCTTGTCAGCCGGAAGGATGACAAGGTTTCCATTGGAGCGAAGGTCTTTGATTGTTTGCTTTTCTTCTCTTGAAAGCGGGGAGATGTTTTGGTTCGGGCGTAACCGTGAAAGAAGGCCTATAGCGCGGGTTCGTGCCTCATCCCGTCTGACGGGTTCAATTTTGTTGATTGCATTTTCTACAGCGCAAACCAATCTTCTTGCATCTTTTTGTGGTCCAACGTTGAAATTCAAGCCCAGGCTCAGGACAGCGAGTTCGGCAGAGCTTGGCTGGTACGACGACAGGTTATGCACGGTGGACACGGAAACGTTTCTGCGCTGGGCCTCAAACGGTTGCGATAGCCTAGCCAGTTTGTTTTCGTGCGTCTCGTTCGTGCGACGAGACTGAAGTCTAGCCTTGAAATTAGCATGCAATTGAATGCTTGCGAACTCGCCCGGGACCCGGTGCTCCAGGCGACGGCGGGAGCACCGGGTCCCGGACGAGTTCGCAAACATTCAATTGCATGCTAATTACCGTACGTGCCTGGTGTGAACGAGGGTCTCCCCCGTGTTCAACGCCATTACGACGTCCAAGTAGCCCGTGTTCCTACACAGAAATTGCGTGATCGGCTGGTGAATGTGAAAGACAAGCTTCAAAAAGAAAAGTTTCCTGGCGTAGTTTATCGGATCCCATGTAAAGGCTGTGACAGTGTATATATCGGCGAGACAGGAAATTTCGAACAGCGGATCAAACAGCATGTCAATGACGTCAACAAGAAAAAAGTTTCTTCGAATGCCTTGGCCGAGCACGTTGAAAACTTGAGCCACCACATTGATTTTGATAACGGCACGATCTTGGAAAAGGAGAAAAAAACATGGCTGATCCCTCCGTCATAGGAATCGGTATAACACGAAAGTTAAACGTGTCTTCACAGAAGTAGTGCTTATTGTGTAGTGATATATGAGAGCTTGTACAATGTCTATTCGTGTTTGGCAGCTATAGCACCGTTTGACGTGGATGCACCCATGTTGACAGCATGTCTCTATCGCGACGACTAACGCCCATGATCATTATTAAACCGTTGTGGTAGCTGACGATGTGATATTTGGACACAGCGAATCGTGAATCCCGCGTAAAGATGATATCAACAAGCTCATAATCAACACTGGTACCCGGTATGCGCTTCTTCAAAGCGTCGTCAATTAAGGAGAGAAACGGCACGGTGTGCGCTTTCTAGTAACGGGTAGCCGACGCCTGTGCTCAGGCATACATAACACACACTGCGCTTCAGCAACACGGGAGGTAGAGGTTCGTAGCCTGAGCCGCAAACGCGTGCGTCCCGCTGGCCTCTGTCTCGCAGGCGCTGCTCTCGCTCACCAAGGCACGACATTCGCCCGTCGAAATCGCGTCCTTTCTGCAACGCATATTGCAGCAGTTTTGTTAGTCGGTGCTCTCGCAATTGAAGCAGTCGGCCGCGGAGAAATCCCGTTGGTGCACGTGGAAGCTACTCCGTTGAGCCGACGCACGCTAACACGAAGCCAAAGGCAAAGAACGTAACTGCGTCAAGCGTGCCTCGGCGACGGCAGCGCGGCCAGTCTACCTCTCTGGTAACGAGACGCGTTAACCATTACCTCCGATATCGCGTGCAATCTCGGAGGAAGCGCTAGTAAGTGTCGATCGTGAAGCATTACTTCTTTTCACACCTCACAGACGGCGGCACCGCCCCGCTCCGCCCGCCGCGAAAGATATAAGGCGCGTTCGCGCCGTGTCCAGCATCTCCCGAGTTAGCTTACTCGGTAGCGCGTCGGGCGCTTGCCGTCGCGGTCGCAACGTCGTGGGTTCGATTCCCAGCGGGGTATATTTTTCTTGGTTTTTTTCTTCCTCACCCGTTGGCGTCCATTTTATCAACGTCATATCCGTGACGGATGTACTTGGTGGACCCCGGCATAAAACACTTTCGTGTTAAAAAAACATGGCTGATCCCTCCGTCATAGGAGTCAGTATAACACGAAAGTGAAACGTGTCTTCACAGAAGTAGTGCTTATTGTGTAGTGATATATGAGAGCTTGTACAATGCCTATTCGTGTTTGGCAGCTATAGCACTGTTTTACGTGGATGCACCCATGTTGACAGCATGTCTCTATCGCGACGACTAACGTCCATGATCATGATTAAACCGTTGTGGTAGCTGACGGTGTGAACATATATTTGGACACAGCGAATCGTGAATCCCGCGCAAGGATGAAGATCAACACGCTCATAATCAACACTGGTACCCGGTATGCACTTCTTCAAAGCGTCGTCAATTAGGGAGAGAAAAGGCACGGTGTGCGCTTTCTGGTAATGGGTAGCCGACGCCTGTGCTCATGCATACATAACACACACTGCGCTTCAGCAACACGGGAGGTAGAGGTTCGCAGCCTGAGCCGCAAACGCGTGCGTTCCGCTGGCCTCTGTCTCGCTCCACGAAGGCACGACATTCGCCCGTCGAAATCGCGTCCTTTCTGCAACGCATATTGCAGCAGTTTTGTTTGTCCGTGCTCTCGCAACCTAAGCAGTCGGCGGCGGAGAAATCCCGTTGGTGCACGTGGAAGCTGCACTACTTCGATGAGCCGACGCACGCTAACACGAAGCCAAGGGCAAAGAACGTAACTGCGTCAAGGGTGCCTCGGCGACGCCAGCACCGCCAGTCTACCTCTCTGGTATCAAGACGCTTTAACCATGGCCTCCGATATCGCGTGCAATCTCGGAGTAAGAGCTAGTGAGTGTCGATCGTGAAGCATTACTTCTTTTCACATCTCACAGACGGCGGCACCACCCCGCTCCGCCCGCCGCGAAAGAGAATGTGTGAAAGATATAAGGCGCGTTCGCGCCGTGTCTAGCATCTTCTGAGTTAGCGTAGTCGGTAGGGCGTTGGGCGCTTGCCGTCGTGGCCGCAACGTCGTGGGTTCGATTCCCAGCGGGGTGTCTTTTTCTTGGTTTTTTTCTTTCTCACCCGTTGGCGTCCATTTTATCAACGTCATATCCGTGACGTATGTACTTGGTGGACCCCGGCATAAAACACTTTCGTGTTAAAAAACTGTCTGCAAGACACCGTTTAGAATCCATCGTGATTCAAACGACGGATCATACTTTGAACTGAAATGACGGAACGCCCCCTCTTATCTACAGCCGCTGCTTACGTCATATTTTAAAGCCCTCATAAGAATCGCTTCACTCTTCCTCGCTTTCATTGTGAACAAGGCTCCTGTCAGGGGAGCCGAAACGTCTTTTTCCGCATTTTATTTCATGGTCGGTGTCCTGCTTTTATTCCATCATGTTACTTCCCGACCAGACGGGCTTCCGTCAAAGCCTCGACTTCACCTTTATGCACTATTCTGACTACTGTAGACCTTCCTGCCGTGCGGTAGTCAATAGTTGCCGGTCCCTGTGCTTCGACATATTTTTTATTCGTGTGCGCGCCATGATATGCTAGTTTTGTCCTTCACTCAGATCGGAGAGCCAGCGACTTCAGGACTTCATGGCTTCAGTTTAAAACCATGACGAGGCAGAAAAATGCGCACTGAATTCACAAGTCATTTTTATTTTATTTATTAGTTAATGGCGCATAACAGTCCGTGTATAAGGTAGATCAACCGGTTGTACTCCATACAGAAGAATATGAAAGGAACCACAACCTATCAAATAATTCAGTCAGCGGTGAAATTCACAGCTTGTATTTGGTTCCCTCAAACGCTTTAGACAACTTAAGAGCAGGTCCTTTTAACGCGCCAACAGTGCCGGTCATGGTCCAAAGACCGAGTCAGAGCACAGAGTTGACAAACACAAAAAGTGTATATTATCAATTAAGCGAGTAATAACACGTTACATGGGTTTAACAATAATCGATAACAAGTGATTCAGTTGTACTCCAAATGCAAACGCACGAATTAGAGAATACCAAAAGTCCCATCATATTCACAAGGCTGGTTCACAGTCCGGTTCACGGCGTATTCTTGGGGCGTTTCTCGAAGATTCTTCTTCCAGAAACACGGACACACATTGAACCACGTTGACTCTAGCGCTGACCAGTGATGCCCTTTCGGCAGTTGCTGATTACAGGCCTCTTCTCTCTGACAGACTTTCATGCCATTTCTTCAGTGATCGACCTGCATCATTAATACACTTCTTCCCTGACTGACTTCCCCCCGCCTCTGCACGCTTATATGGGTTTGAGCCCTTGTACGAGATTGTTCGACAATCCGTTCGCAGTACAGTGAAAACTTGGGAAAGGGCGAGTACCTTCTCGTATGTTCGATGCACGTCGGTTGTAGCCGTCTTGTGTCAGATTGCGTCAGGCGTCGCTTGCTCGATTTTGTTTTGTTTTTCTTGCGCGTACACTTGTGTTCAAGCGCACTGGCTGTTTTGCTAGCGTTTCTCTGTCGGCGGAAGGCGGGCGCGGTATTTATCGGCAGCCTCTGATTAAAATCGCGCCGCGCGCACCCTCGAAGGCATCGGCGCGATGACTTGACGCTTACTCTTGACGCTGTTGTGAACGCTCGTTTTTGACAATGAGCTTCTTTAGGGTGGTCTCTTTTCTGGCGCTTAGTAATATTGCCACGTTATGTTGGTGTGGCACTGCTGAGAAACCTCTGTCTATCAGAACACCAGAACTAATCTGATCGCTGACAACTCGAGTTCATTGTCTTTGCCACTTCCTTGTCCTCCATAAGGGTAAATGCGCGGGCTTGTTGGTCATTTTTTTAAGGCTGTAGCGCGGCAGAGGACATGGTCACCAGAAAGCGCTGCGTGTTGTCGTACGTTTCTTTCTGGTGTCCATGGCCTTTGAGACGCTACAACGAAGCTCAAGACTTGTCCTCATCTCTCGTCCACAGCGGCACATAGAAGCCGGTCAGGGAAGACACAGCATAACACAAGCTGATCTCGTGGCAATATTGCCATTATGCATGGACAAGGCTACCAAAAAGTCATTGTGAGCAGGCTTGTATTGAAGTAGGCTTCCATTTGCGCAATATATAGCTTAGGTTCAATGACGTAACATTCACTACAGATAGAAATTACATATATTTCCACTTCTCGCTTTAAGGTTAATTTCAGCGACGGTAGAAGATGATTTGTGAATGTCATTGCGCAGCTCTTGATATGGCCATACTTGAGCTTGTCATGCTTTGTATGGCGGTTGTAGTCGTGAGCCCGAAATTAAGCGTACACCCTGTGTTCTGCCACGCAGACCGTCCCCCAGAGCAGCGAGCAGAGCCGCGCAAAGAGCGCACCGCCTTCAGCCGAGGCCAAGTGGAGGCGCTGGAAGCGGAGTTTTCACTGCGCAACTACCTCACCCGTCTGCGGCGCTACGAGATAGCCTTGGCTTTGGACCTCACCGAAAGACAGGTGCGTGTGGCCCGGCCGTTATCGGCATAGAGAACACGAATGACGTTGCCATGCTTTTCCAACAGTGAAACATTCTGTAACACAGCAAATATTCGGCGGCCCCTACAAACTTTCCTAGGTACACAGGTACATTGTAAAATGATTCACGAGAGCGAAATAAATTTATTGGTGCTTCTTACCAGGCTGTTCCACACTAGTTTGCCCTCTTTAGGACAATCTTCGGGTGCTGACAACGTAGAACTTTAAGTTCTTTTCACTATAGTGTTGTAGAATTTATGTCAAACACTTCATAGGATATATTAACCGCACCCGCCACGGTGGTCTAGTGGTTACGGTGCTCGACTGCTGACCCGAAGGTCGCGGGATCGAATTCCGGCCGCGGCGGCCAAATTTTCGATGGAGGCCAGAATGCTTGAGGCCTGTGTACTTAGATTTAGGTGCACGTTTAGGTGACCTAAGATTTAGATTTAGGCGCAACCTGCCTCGCACATTGACTAAATAGAGGGGGGGTGGGCGCTGCGATGAACTTTTGCCCCCCCCCCCCTGATGGGGAACCCTGCGCACGCCTATGGTGATATACCCTGAAGCATCGAGAAATCCATTGAACCTGCCCGTTTGTATAAGGCAGGCGTGCCTATATATGCGCTGACGACATCCATTATTACCAGTAGCAGAACTTTATATCTCTGGTGTCTGAGCAGGCAAGTCATATACTTACTAGACTGAGCAAGCTCTTCGTTAAAGCTTTCAAAGAGGGAGAAAGAAGAGAGAGAGCAGGTATGAAAGCAAAGAGAAGCCGTGGGGTCTTTCAGCGGGCCCTGGGCGTGAGCGAGGTCTTCAGTCCACGACCCCGTGAGCCGCTGCCACGCGCTCTCAACAGTCGGAAGCGAGGCTTCCAACTTTTGTGTGATTGGGCGTGTGATTAAAGGGCTGGCGCTCCTCAACTTATGAGGTCACGGCCTCATGAGAAAGCGTCATATGTGGGGTCTTTGAGTATTTGAAACATTGCTCATTCAATACTAATTACGGTGTCTATATGGTCAAAGCCACATGGGCGTATACACTATTTAGGTGTATAGAGAATGCGCTTAATAAGACTAAAGTTATCTCAATTACACGTGCGCTGTGTTCTCTGAACCAATAATCATTATGGACAAGGCGCACAGGAAGTCAGCTTTCTCTGTCGCTGTAGATTTTTTCAGTGTCCGGTCACTGTCATCGTGAACAAAGTTTATTGAAAAGAGAATGTAATAGAGTAAAATCTCTTAATTCGAACTCGGTTAATTCGAACTTACAGGTAATTGGAACTGACGCCCTGGTCCCGGCATAGCCTTGTGTATTTCTATGGGGGAAAACTCCCGATAATTCGAGCGCGTCGGTATCCACAACAGTTAATTAGTACTGGGAGCGTGGTTCGCATTGCTACTCCAAGTCGGCCTTGTGTTGCAAAACCAAACCAAACCAAATTTACTAGAGATGCAAAACAACAAAACAGCAGCATTTCTCAGCAGGTGAGCATTCGGACGCTGCGCTGGAGGTCTCGGGCAAGCTGCAAACGATGCTCGTGGAGTCGCGACAGAAAAAACGCAAGGAAATGCAAATGCAACTCTGCCATGTAAATAAACGTGTTTTGGAGCATAAATATCATCATATAGTTCACAATAAGGCTCACTGCCCACATGCATGCATGTCGGCGCTTATTTCTGGCGTATCACTGACTGATCAATTGATTATGTTCGCTGTTAGAGCTCCCTGAACTGAATTTACGAAATCACCAGCCACAAACGTGCAGTAGTGCCTAGTTCGCGATAACGAGTTCAGCGGTGGCTTCTTTGGGTTCTGCCCGCGCAGTGTGTGCGATGTTCATTCTAGTGCCGCCCGCTAATTGGAACTCCGCTTAATTCAAACAATTTTATAGTCCACTTCGTTTCCGAGTCAATGAGCTTTTACTGTACCACAATAAGACCGTTTTTCAAGTGTTTCCCCTCTTGCACTCGCAATTACACCTTTTAAACATTTCCGTTACGAAATCTCTTAGAACCGTCTCAGCATTTTCATGGGGTTCAAAATTCTAGAAAGATTGCCGGACTTTATATAAAAAGGATGACCACAGTGCTCTCACTGGAGTCTCGAGCCAAGGAAAGCGTGGAAACATACCTGTAACCCCAAGTAGTCGACGCCGCCACCGAGAGCGAATCAGCAGCGGCAATGTGGCAATGGACGCGCATTTCATTTCCAACCTATGAGTTGGCCCCCTTTTCACACATATCTCAATATCGCGGTTACCACGACCAAACAACCACAAATGATTTTAAAGTGTAAGCAGCAAACCAGGGATGCGTAGTAATGGCCTTGTTCGAAGCATGATTTTTACGCCTTCTAATGCGATCTTTGAGGAATAACACGCACTTACAGCACAGATAGCTTTCTAAAGCTAACATACCAGTCCTGCCATTCGAACTCAGCAAGGCATCGTCATCGTGAACATTTAGACACTAAATCCGGTGACCATTTATAGTCTCTAATGGCGCGCTTAAAGCCAGCTAAGAAGCAGCTAAGAAGAAGAGCTGAAGCATTTTTCGGAGGCCTTCAACAGATGCCAAAGACAAGGACACGCTGCCGACAGTCCAGAACGGTGCAGGAAGAACCGCTCGCCTTTCGAGTCGCCATTACGCCCATGCAACAAAGGATGGCGCCGACGAAAGCAGAAGGCGGTGTTAATTTTCTCGAAAAATATTGCTATATCGTTGATTCGATGCCATTCAGACTTCTTTTGCATAGCGAATTCAAATCCAAATGAAATGTTCAATCTATAAGTGCCAAATCCATTCTTACTCCTGAAAACTCTGCCATCTCCCGCTAAAGGACCATGAGGCGATTCGAAGCGGCGTTTCGGCATGTAGAGCCCGCGTGTCAGAGGGGGAGTGGAGAGGGGGATCGGTGAGAGGGGAAAGGGGAGATGGGAGGGAGAGGGGGAAAGAAGAGAGGGGGAGAGGGGACAGGGGAGTAGCACTGACAATTGGGCGAGTTGGTACAGATGCATGGCTTCAGAACGGCGCAACAAGGAAGACGAAAATACGAAGGATCACACGAACACAAGCGCCGACTCACAACTAAAGTTTATTCCATATAATAGAGCAGACATATACACACACGTGGCCTCACACAACGTCAAAAACCAAAAAAAAAAAAAACAACCAAAACCCAAAGCACGTTAACCATTCAGGTACAAGATTTCTTTATCCTGTAGCGCAATCGAGGGACAGCTGACACAAGACTGTTTTTTATTTTGAATGTTCCATGCCTCGATTACTTCCCGAGTCGTCTTATCATGATGCCTTGAAATGATGCTAGTGAGGCTAAACTGAGGCGCGCAGCCGCACTTCTGACAATGCTGAGAAATGTGCGAAAAACTATCACAACGTAAGTTGGCCGCATGTTCCCTTAATCTCACGTTAACACATCGGCCCGTCTGGCCTACATAAACAGAGCCGCAAGATAACGGCAGACTGTAAACCACATTCGTAGCACAACTGATAGCCGGATTTTTGTGCTTAACACCACAGCCTTCTCTCTTTTCTTTTTCTTTTTTGGCCTCTGCCTGTCTCTCTACACGTTCGCAAATAGCCCCTAATTTGTTTGGTACCGAAAAAACCACTTCCACCCCATATCTACGTGCGACATTTTTCAAACCATGGGACAAAGCATGAACATACGGTACAACGGCCACACATTTCTTCTTTTTCTCATCGATTTGTTCTTTCTTTGCTTCCTTGCCCTCCCCTTGTTTTACTGCTCGAATTAACTTTTCACAAGTACGTGTCAAAACATGATCCGGGAACCCCGCACTTTTTAACCTACCGACCTGTCTTGACACACTGTCATATATTTTATGAAAGCACGTCTTATTAATAGCTGACCGTAGAACAGAGCCAGCAATGCCATCTTTCACAATTTTTGAATGGCCAGACGAATAGCTCAAAATTTCTTTTTTAGAACGTGGCCAAAACTCCCAACAAATGTGATCATGAGAGGCGGACAACATCAAATCAAGAAACCGCAGCTCGTTCTGCTGAGGAGCCTCATACGTGAATTTTAGACCCTTGCCAACCCTCTTGAAAACGTCAAGTACGTCACCCAAAGTTCTGGAGCTTTTACTTTCATCTACGATTACAAGATAGTCATCAACATACCTAAAAATTTTTACACCACACCCACCAAGCTCCTGTTCAATATCTTCATCAACGCAACCCAAAAATATATTGCTCAGAACCGGGGCAATCTTCGACCCGATAAAAATACCCTCTCTTTGCAAGTACAGCTTACCCTCAAAACCTATAACAGTGGATCTTAAATAACAGCTTAATAATTCTAGGAAGGAACTGACAGAAACACAGCACTTATTGACAAATTCACACTCATCATTGTACAAATCAAAGCATCTTTGCACACATCCTATCAATTCCCTCTGCGGTATAGAATAATATAAATCTTCTGCATCAATACTAAACATACGGAATTTGCCTGGTTTGCAGTTTTTCAAGTAATGCACAACTACCTCTGAATTAGACACCATGAACGGATCCTGAACGTTTAAGTGGTTTAAGCATTTCTGAAGAAACTGAGACAAGCACAACTGCCAAGGGAGGGGGAGGGGAGTGAAGAGGGAGAGGAGGTGTGTGGAGAGGGCCTGCGCATGCGCAGTAAGGGTGGTCACGCCGCACACCACCACCACCACCACCGGATTGAACTCCGCTATAAGATGCTTCACCAACGACGGGTCGTTTATGCATTTAACTCCGGGCACCAGTTGCCGTCGGCCATTGAATTTTACTGGAATAAGAAGGTCCTCTATCACAGAGGCAATGATCCGTTGCGGGAACGCTGTCACACCTAATCTTTGGACTTTCTTTTGCAAGCTCAGAGCGAGCCGGTGTTCGCATGACTTTGAGGTCTTCAGGCAGTTCATAGCGATGCCACTTTTGACCATTTTCGTATTAGCTGAATTTAATTTAGGGTACCAGTTTTCGACCGCAGCTGATGCTTCCAGCATTTTATAGGAAAATGACTGGGGGCCAAGAAATGTAGGCACCCATCGGTCTTTCATTTTTTTAAGCACTCAAAAAGCATTAAACTTCAGTATCCCAACTAGCCCACCTAATCGCTTTAAGTTCTTACTACCCTTTGCCCCGCTCGTCGGTGAAGACTTAGGTCATACGGCCAGTAGAGAGTCACACGAGGGAAGCCGAACGAAATTTTCGAGTTCATGGGGAACATTTCCTGTCTTTTCAAACTCGCTGTTAACAATCAGTGCGCTTGCATCAGGGACGTTCGATTTTTGAAATATTTCTGGAAATTATTGCCTGCAGAACCACACAGCCATCAAACATTTCTAAGACTGAGAAGTATCTGTCGCGCAGGTCAAGATATGGTTCCAGAACAGGCGCATGAAGTGCAAGCGGAGCCGGTCAGCAGCCAAGGCAGCATGGGAGCCCATTCCTTCTCTACCGAGGAGCACTATCATGCTGCAGGCTGACCCTGACAAGCGGCAACTTATGCCCACGTGCTGTTCAGTGAACTCCGACGGCAACTGCTTACTATAAAAATCTTGCGCAACTCCTGCTGGACCTTCAACCATGTCAAAACATTCCTTCTGCAGAAAACACTGATATGGTTTAACGCATGGAGAAAATGCGCTTCTATCATGCTTTCTTATGTACAGAATCCTCTGTGTCCTCTTCTGTCCCCTCCTGTCGGCTGCGCTGTTTTGCACCCTTCGAACGACCCACTCGTTAACAGTTCACATGGTGTTACGCTTAATGCAATTCTACCCTTCTGCCACGCAATATTGTACGCCTGTTAACGGAACTCTTCGCATTGCATGACGCCTGTACAGGTTTTTTTTAAGCACCAAAGTGTTTTATGCAGGGGCCCACCAAGATTCTCATGTCGCATTTCCACCAAGGAAATACGTCAGCAAAATGCACCCGATGAGATGGTAAAGAAAAAAAATCTAGAAGAACAGAGCTCCGTAAACTGGAGCCGAACCCACGACCTCTCGGTCCGCGACGATTGGTGACGAACGCTCTAGCCACTGCGCCATGGTCTTTTTTTCTTTATACCTGTTTTTTGACGTGTAACAAATAAACACGAGAGCAAACGATACTTACAGTAAAAACGCGGGTTGCCTGAAAACGAGAGAGAGAGAGAGGGCAGACTGGGACTAATGAGCACACTCTAAAAGGCCTCCTGCATGCGTGACGATGGCGCAGCAGGCACTGTGCCACGGTCACACATGCAGGAGGCTTCACGAACGCGTCTTTTATCTCTCACACTTTCCTCTCACAGTGCTCTTGGTTCGCGGGGTGGTGCCGCCGTCTGGGAGCGGTGGAGTGAAGGCCTCCGCGTTTAGCCCCGTCAACGCGCAGTTGCACCGTTCCTACACTGCAAACCGTTTCACACCCGTATAGGTGTTTTTGAGATAAAACACCTATCGTACACCCCATTTTTCTGTCAATATTATCCGAAAGGGCGTAATGTTTTCTTTGCACACCCTTCGCGCACCCTTTTTCAATTTTTAGGTGTGCAATGGGAGTATGTTCGTTTTACAACAACCATGGGTGTTCTTTGAATTTTAAACCTATGGCACTTGGACATATATCGGATAAAATTTTTGCAATTCATTTTTGTTACATACTGCCGAACTACTATTCTACGGCACTCAGTGCTAACATCCATTTTACAGAAAGGTGAAAAATAAAAATAATGACCGTTTATTAGCGGGCACTCGGCGACGATAAACGACTGCGACAGTCAAGGCGGGGTGCCGACTCTGAGCGCGAGGAGCGTGCTGTCCCAGAAGAGCGGAAGAGGACGACCCACTAGTAAGCGCTCGAGAGGGCGACCCATTACAGGCTTCCAGCGCTTCGCTACAATTACCCCGGGTACGAAAAGGGAGCCGCCTGGCGACCTAACTGCTTGTCACTATGAGCGGGTCATGGTAGGGTTTCAGGCGCTCAACGTTGACAATGTCGCGCCCTCGACGGCGCATGTCCGAAGATGGTTCAAGGGGTTCGATCACGTAGTTGACCGGGGACGTGCGTTCGACGACACGGTAGGGGCCGTCGTATTTCGGCAGTAGTTTTGAAGAGAGGCCAGGTGCAGTGGTAGGGACCGAGAGCCATACGAGTGCTCCAGGGAGGAACGTGGGCGCAGAAGTGGTGGTGTCACCGCGAATGCTCTTCTGCCGCCCTTGGTCATTCGTAGTAAATGTCTTGGCAAGCTCCCGACACTCCTCAGCGAGTCTTGCTGTGGCAGAAATAGGCGCACACTCAGACGGGTCCGGCTTGTAGGGAAGGATTGTGTCGATCGTGTGCGACGGGTGCCTGCCGTACAATAAGAAAAAGGGCGAGAAACCAGTAGTGCTCTGCGGGGCGGTGTTATAGGCGTAGGTGACGAAAGGCAGAATGGCATCCCAATTTGTGTGATCGGCGGCGACGTACATCGAGAGCATGTCGCCGAGCGTGCGGTTAAAGCTTTCGGTGAGGCCATTCGTCTGCGGGTGGTAAGCAGTAGTTTTCCGGTGAACAACGTTGCACTCTTTGAGAATGGCTTCGACGACTTCGGACAAGAAGACACGACCTCGATCGCTGAGCAGCTCCTGGGGTGGACCGTGGCGCAGCATGAATCGGTGCAGCAGGAAGGAGGCAACATCGCGCGCTGTAGCCGCTGGGAGGGCGGCAGTTTCGGCGTATCGCGTAAGGTGGTCAACAGCGACGATGGCCCAGCGGTTACCAGCCGACGTTAGAGGAAGTGGTCCATACAAATCGATGCCAACGCGCCCAAACGGCCGGTCAGGGCAAGGTAGAGGTTGCAGACCTGCCGGCGACAGGTGCGTTGAAGTTTTGCGGCGCTGACAATCGATGCAGGAGCGAACGAACTTCTGCACGTAGCGGTACATCCCTCGCCAAAAGTACCGTTGGCGAATGCGGTGGCAGGTTTTCGATACCCCAGAGTGTGCACACTGCGGGTCAGAGTGGAACGACTCGCATATGTCAGAACGCAGGCTGCGGGGTATTACGAGTAGCCACTGGCGGCCGTCGCCGTAATTGCGTCGGTGGAGGAGGTCGTCGCGAACGGCGAAATGGTGCGCTTGACGACGCAATGCGCGAGTGGATGGTGTCGCCGATGGATCACTCAGCAAGGCTATCAGTGAGGCAATCCAGTGATCCTTGCGCTGTTCAGTGGCGATGGTTTGAATGTCGATAGACGAAACGGCATTGTGAGACACTGAGCTGGAAGCATTGTCGTCAGGCAAGGGGGAGCGCGAGAGTGCGTCGGCGTCAGCATGCTGGCGTCCGTTGCGGTACAGCACGCGGATATCGTAGTCCTGTAGGCGAAGTGCCCAGCGGGCGAGGCGGCCTGAGGGATCCTTCAATGACGACAACCAGCATAGTGCATGATGGTCGGTGATGACATCAAATGGGCGACCATACAAATAAGGTCGGAATTTCGTAAGGGCCCAGATGATCGCCAGGCATTCCTTTTCGGTGACGGTGTAATTGGTCTCGGCTTTAGTAAGCGTACGACTTGCATATGCCACGACATATTCAGGGAACCCTGGTTTGCGCTGCGCAAGGACAGCGCCAAGGCCAACACCGCTAGCGTCTGTGTGTACCTCTGTAGGGGCCGCAGGGTCGTAGTGGCGTAGTATGGGAGGCGACGTCAACAAACGACGGAGCTTTGCGAAAGCGTCGTCGCACTCCGACGACCACGAATGGAGGGGCCCGTTACTTCCGTGAAGCTTCGTCAGTGGCGATATGATAGTCGCGAAATTTCGAATGAAGCGCCGAAAGTAGGAACACAGTCCTACGAAACTGCGCAGTTCTTTGACGGACGTAGGTTTGGGGAACTCAGTCACGGCCCGAAGCTTGGCGGGATCAGGAAGAATTCCGTCCTTGGACACGACGTAGCCGAGGATTGTCAGCTGCCGTGCTGCAAACCGGCACTTCTTTAGATTCAGTTGCAGACCGGCGTCGCTCAAACGCGTCAAAACATGCCGTAGGCGTTGAAGATGCGTGGAGAAGTCCGGAGCAAACACGACGACGTCGTCGAGGTAGCACAAGCACGTGTGCCATTTCAGGTTGCGCAGAACGGTATCCATCATGCGCTCAAAGGTGGCGGGCGCATTACACAGCCCAAACGGCATGACGTTAAATTCGTACAGGCCGTCGGGCGTGACAAAGGCGGTCTTCGGTCGAGCATCATCAGCCATAGGTACTTGCCAGTACCCTGAGCGCAAATCGAGAGATGAAAAGAATTCGGCGCCTTGCAAGCTATCAATCGCGTCGTCTATTCGCGGCAGTGGATACACGTCCTTACGAGTGATCTTGTTGAGTCGTCTGTAGTCCACACAGAACCGCACAGAACCGTCCTTCTTCGCAACAAGAACGACAGGAGACGCCCAGGGGCTGTTGGAGGGTCGAATGACATCACGTCGAAGCATGTCGTCGACTTGCTCGGTGATTACACGGCGTTCGGCGGGAGATACGCGATATGGACGTTGCCGCAGTGGCAGGTGGTCGCCAGTGTCGATGCCATGCGTAACGGCCGACGTGCGGCCGAGAGAAGTTTGAGCGACATCGAAAGAAGGGCGAAATTCTTCCAACAGGTCCAAAAGCTGGGAACGCTGGACCTGCGTAAGGTTGTCAGCTATAGAGGAACCAAATATGTCAGCGTGTGATGAACCAGACGTCGAAACAGCACTGAGCGTGCTCGAACTTCGGCCGTGCGAATCATCGGGCTCGTCCATAACTTGTGCGTCTTCGAGGGGTTCTACGCTGCCCAGACATTCCCCTCGCACCAACGTAACACTGTACGGGGAGGGGTTGATTACATAAATAGAGGTGCTGCCCTGGGTGACTTGAACAGTCGCGAAAGGCACCAGCAAGCCTTTCCTCGTGCAAACACGGTCATATGGCGAGAGGAGTGCAACGGTGTCGGATAGGCTGGCGCAGTAAACTGACACCGCCGTTGACGAGTTTGCAGGCACTTTTATGTCGTCTTTGACGAGTATCTTGCTCGCAGCCGATGGACTGTCTGCCGGCGTCAAATTAGAGAATGGTGAGAGCTCTATTTCGGCGGGTGCGCAATGAATTACGGCGTCGTGGCGGGAGAGAAAATCCCATCCGAGGATGACGTCGTGAGAGCATGCAGGAATTATGATCAATTCGACGGCGTACATAGCGTCCTTAATCATGACGCGGGCTGTGCATACCGCTGTAGGGTGAATGCTTTGGGCGCTGGCTGTACGGAGGGAGAGCCCGGAAAGTGGCGTCGTCACTTTTCGCAGTATTCGGCTGAGCTTTGCGTCCATAACGGATACGGCGGCTCCAGTGTCGATAAGGGCAGATGCACGAACACCGTCCACAAACACGTCTATCACGTTCGATGGGCTTCACTGAGGGCTTTCGCAGTTCGACAGTATCGCAGCCCTTGCCTCGTGGACTGCGACGACTAGTTTTCCTGGTCTCGTGGGACCAGACGTGGCCGCATCGGTGACAGCGAGCGGCGTCGTGGTGACGGGGAACGGCGGGTAGATGGAGCGGGGCGAGACGTCGGCGACAGTGGCGTAGGTGGGTCGTAATATGGGCGGTTCGCCGGGCTGGTGGCAGGCGACGCGACTCTAGGCGGCTGCACGCGATTGCAATACCGCGCCACGTGGCCGGCGTAACCGCATGCGAAGCATATGGGGCGGTTGTCAGGTGTGCGCCATCGGTTCGCTGGGGCAGGGCCCGCCCATGGTGCAGGACGGGATTGACGGGGCGGCAACTGATTGGACTGGACGGTGGGCTGCAGTCGTGGCCTGTGCGTGACGTCGGCGCAGGTTACCGGCACATCCGCTTCGAAAGAATGAGGTCGAGCGGAGGCTTCGGCGTAAATGTGTGGGGCAGCCGTAGGGATTGCTGGGGGCGTTCTTGCGACCACTTGGGCGTAACTCAAGGGTGCAGGAGCCGTGTGGTGCTGGTGGTACTCGGGCATGACCTCTGCGATTTCTTGCTCAATTGCTCGACGGAGCGGAGGCAGAAGGGTGGTCGACGGCTGTTGGACGTACTGCGGGCGAGCAAAGTCCAGCAGAGAGAATTGGCGCGCGATTTCCTCGCGCACGAATGTCTTCATCTCTGCGAGCAACGCGGAGTGGTCGGATATGGTCGACAAGCCAGCGAGCTCGGCGTCGCGTGATGGAGAGCGACGGGTCATCGATCGCTGCCGGCGCAGCTCCTCATAGCTTTGGCAGAGCGTTATGACCTCAGCCACTGTGCTGGGGTTCTTGGCGAGCAGCATGGTGAAGGCGTCGTCGTCGATGCCTTTCATGATGTGCCGGATCTTGTCTGATTCGGACATGGTGGCGTCGGCTTTCTTACAGAAATCGAGGACGTCTTCAATGTAACTGGTGAATGATTCACCGGCCTGCTGAGCGCGTTCACGTAAGCGCTGTTCGGCCTGCAGCTTACGAACGGCAGGGCGGCCAAACACATTGATAATGGCGGTCTTGAAGTCGGACCACGTTGTAAAATCTGATGCGTGGTTGTTGTACCACAAGCCCGCCACACCCGCGACGTAGAAAACGAGGTTAGTCAGCTTTCCTGCCTCGTCCCATTTATTCGGGACACTCACGCGCTCGTAAATCGCGAGCCAGTCCTCCACGTCGGTGCCATCTGCGCCGGTGCCATCTGCGCGGATACGAGGCACACCTGGGCAGGAGGTCGGTGTAGGCGGGGCCGTTTGCTGGGAGGCGTCTTGAGGCATCGTAGGCGGCAGGGTACGGGATCGAAGAGCCAGGGGCATCGAATGAGGGCCGAAGTTGTTGTGAAAGCCCAGCACCCTCCACCAAATTATAAAGACGTTTATTAGCGGGCACTCGGCGACGATAAACGACTGCGACAGTCAAGGCGGGGTGCCGACTCTGAGCGCGAGGAGCGTGCTGTCCCAGAAGAGCGGAAGAGGACGACCCACTAGTAAGCGCTCGAGAGGGCGACCCATTACAGGCTTCCAGCGCTTCGCTACAACCCATCATTCGAACACAGCAAAGGGACAACCAAGTGAGTACATGACCGAACAGTGATAGAGCATCAGCACATAAGGTGTTCCACTTGGTGAGTGTTCTATGAAAGAATATATACAAGTCTTCAGCACTCCACTGCAACCACCTGAGCGTGATTTTTTAAAGGGACACTAAAGAGAAACAATGAATCGGTTTAGATCAATAAATTGTGCTCTGAGAACTCTAACGTCGTTAATTTCGCCATCACACGTTTTATAATAGAGGAGAAAATCACGTTCAAAGTTTCATTTTTAAATTTCGCGCCGAAATCTCCCCGAGTGACGTCACGAATTTTAAAATATTTATCGTTTTTCGGCGCCATCGCCTCGACAAAATTAGCCCCAAACTGGTGTATTAAGTCTATGACCCCCTCAGAGGACAATGTACTTCATTTTCACCGATTAGGAACTACATAGTCCCTAGAAGGCGCCGTCAAAACATGTGACGTCACGGCGAATGGTGCGGAAACTTCAAGGTGGCTTCGCCACCCACATTTTGTTTTGCGCGTTTTCTCGCTAACTAAGCGTCTTCTCGCAGCAAGTGTGGTGTTTTTGGCATCATGAAAGAGTACTTTACTAATATGAGAAAAATCGTTTTGCTCTTTAGTGTCCCTTTAAGTGTGTCCGTTCTAATTATCTCTAACCTAATGACCCACAACATAACTCGTCACGCGGCAACAATGCATTGCTGACCTCTTGCTTTAGTAACAGAAGCAACGCAGGTAAGTGTAACCTCCTAGTACACAGTAGTGCACAGAAACTGCACTGCAGCTGAATACACAAACAAAGCTTAATTAATGAATTACAGGGGTTTTATGAGCCACACCCTATTTGATGCCACATTGTGACATCAAATAGGGTGAGGCCACATTGTGACACAATGTGATCACAATGTGACCACAATGTGATCACAATGTGATCACAATGTGACCACAATGGGACCACAATGTGGCCACAATGTGAACACAATGTGGCCACAATGTGAACACAATGTGGCCACATTGTGATGCCACAATGTGGCCTATTTAATGCCACCTTTTCTAAATAACAATCGAGAAATCGCTAATATGATTCAGGTCAACTCTTCGACATACAGCCTCCGGAAAAAAGTTAAAGATTACCTGATGTTTATCCTAATATTCCCTTTATATTGTGCATTTGCCATGTCTTAGTGATTTTTTTTTTGTTTTTTAACACGAAAGTGTTTTATGCCAACATGGGTGTCAACACGATGCCAACATGGGTATCAACAACACCAGGCATGGTATGCCGATATGTAGCGCTTATACTTATCTTATACTTATCTGTTATGATAGAGACCGCATGCACGTTTCACGAAACCATGTAGGTGTGTGGAAGGCATTCGTGAGAGTTCTCAGGTAGATGGCAGCGAGCCTACGTTGAAGTTGCGCATCGCCGTTTTCCTATATGTGACCACGTCTCCACACCTTCAATGAAGCCGCTTGCTGTGGACGACACATTGGGCTCATCGCTCAAGGTTTCAGTAAGTGCTAACACGCCAGTTTCTGTGAACAGAGCATCTTTTCTGAGGTGGTGTACTTGCGCGTGCACAGACTGTACGTTGAGAGCGGCGAGCGTGAGGCGATTTTGTGGTTGTGGCATCAAATGAAGGTGGTATCCCAGTCCAAGACAATGTCTAGAGAACTATTTGCTAGGCGGGTCATGTCGAGAGACCAGGGCTGGGCAGTATCGCGATACAAGAGTATCGCGATAGTATTTCAGAGATACTTTTGAGTATCTGTATTTCTGTATCGAGATACATTTGAAAAATGTATTTGTATCTCAGTAGTGAAATACATTTACGATGTATCGCCTGTATCGCGATACTATGCAGGACACGGGTATCTCGTTACATTGTTTTTTTGCGTCGGAAATGAGTTGAGGCGCGTTTCCAATGGGGGAGTGACTTTTTTTTTGTGCCAAGACAAGCAAAGGCGCGCCGCCGGTCGCCGACAGATGGGGCGGCGATGGTTTCCCCTCAAGCACAGAATGGTCCATGTGGTAAAGCGCGCGACAACGCAGACGGCAGAATCGCGGGGACAGTGTTGTCAGCCTCTGCCGACGAAATTTGCTGTCTCTCAAGGTCAGTGCAGCACGCCTAATTTTTTTCGGGTGGCAAGCCATTACTTCGCGACCCCTCGCGCGGATACCGCCTTGGAACAGGCTTTGCAATGCTTCGCGGGCATTCAGTTCTCAAAGCGGCGACACTTCCAAAAGCAGTTCCCGTAGTCGCGGCGGAAGTGACTAGAAGATGGCTATCTCTGACGCGCTTTCAGCCACCTCTCTAATGTCAGGGTGCGTTCCTAATTGATGACATGCGTGAAACGGTCTTTTGTGGTAGGAGGCTCCCCCACCGCCGGAGCCGACTTCGCCTGTTGCGGCTTTCTAAAATGGGTGCTGGTAGCGTCGGTGGTGGTGACAGCTTCATTGAAGCCGACAGGGTCAGACGGCTGAGGATTCCGAAGATGGGGACCGACTTCGGATTCTGAACAGTCAGAACAACCTAAGTGAGGGCGGAAGTGTTTCGGTATCTAGATGACCCGAGAAGAGATATCGCCACGCTGCAGGGCAATCCGGCTATGAAGGCGGTATTTATTCACTATAACACCAATGTGTGCTCACCTTCAGCGGTAGACAAACCTTTTTTTTCCTTGAGTCTTGTGCTGAGGCTGAACCGACGCTGTTAGAAGACAGCCTATTTGAGAAGCCTACACGGCAACCTTCTTAGCAAAGCAGATCTTCAAAATAAATGTGCGCTTTTTCTCAATTCACTGAGGTTCATTAGTGCACTAGAAGAGATTCATTAGTGATTCGAGTGGTTTGCTTAAAGTGTGCTATTTCTAGTATAGCTTGGTTTGTTCGCCAAGTATGTCGATTTCGGTGTCCAAGCCTTGTTACTGTTGCTGTGAAATAGTGTATTTTAATTGCAATTGATACTTGTAATTATGTCATAATTATTAATTATGAACATTGTCCGCCCCCCTCCCCTACAATGTCTTAATGGCGCTGAGTGTACTGTAATAAATAAATAAATGAACTGAACGTTTCGATGCGCTGTAACTTTAATTACAACATCATGCTGCACTAATACGTGTCTTTGCGTAGTATGAGCATCCATGAAATAAAAAAAAGTATTCCAGTATCTGTATCGCTATAACTGTATTCCGGAATACTTTTTTCGTCTTATTGCAAAAGTATCTCCGAAATATCCCGTTACGTTAAAGGCAAATGTATCTCAGTATCTGTATTTTCGGCTTCCAGTTCATGTATTTCGATATCTGTATTCCGGAATACTTTTCTGAATATCTCTGCCCAACCCTGCGAGAGACTGTGTCGATAGAGCCGGCGACATGTCGGAACCTGTGGTGACCTTTTGGATTGGTGAGGTATGCGCCGTCGAGGCTGGTGTTACGCAGACCAACCCTGGAAAGTGCTACGCAGACCAACTTCAATGTTTGGAGCTTATCGTATCCATAGACCACGTGGGCGTATGTGGTCCTTTGTGACTTATGTGTGGCTATGGCATTTGCTTGCACAAGGGGAAACTATGTCATCTTACACGAGATATTTTTCTGGCGTATATCGTGGTTGTGCTGGTTCGCATTACCACGGTCACACATTTCAATCCTACTGATGGGTGTGCAGTAGTGATGTCCTTCACCCTTGCTGGGTCGATGCAACGTGCGTTATAGCGGTCGACGTCCGCATTGATGTAATACAGCCGCATGTCGTCAGGGCACTTAGCGACTGCTTCTTCGCATGTCACAAAGCGGCTCTCAATCGATCTGACGTCATAATCGGTCACCATGAGGTCATCGCACAGTCTTATAAGAAATGAAAAGAACACTGCGTCATTATGGCGGACCACGTGGACGAGTGGATAAAAGTCGAGCGTCTTTGAGAGGAGTTCTGTCTTCATCTCCCTCACTAGCCTTGCGATTCGACGAGTATGTTCGCGCTTACTGTGTTGATTGAGACTGAATCACCTGGGGCACTCACCCGCATATTATGGTATAATAATAGGTTTTTTGAAAAGCGACCGTCTCTTTCAAAGCCATTCAGTCTTACCTGTACCGCGACTGCTGCTCAAGCCGAAATACCGCTACAACAAGTCACTCAAGCACCTTCCATAGAGTGGCTCCCACCGTGGCAAAAAACCCACATAAAATGTGACATGTCTTTTTCCCACATAGATAGACAGCGCAATCCTCGTGCCACGGCTATACAACAGCATTTCCTATCACTCCAATACAAATATCGTGGCTGTCAGCAATTTTACACAGATGCGTCAAAGACTAGACACTCTGTATCTGCCGCTGCCGTCGGGCCTGAATTCGCCTCTTCACAAAGACTGAACACGCACACTAGTATTTTTACCGCAGAAGCATATGCCATATTAACCGCCATAAAATGCATCACTAATAATAACATTAGGAAATCAGTCGTATTTACTGATTCATTGAGCGTTGTTCGTGCATAGAACACTGGCAAACCAAACAAAAATCCAGTCCTCAGTGATTTAGAAAGGCAATTAATTACGACATATCCGAGCACCCCAGAGATTACAGTATGTTGGGTACCTGGCCATGTCGGTATAGATGGGAACGAGAGAGCGGATGCCTGCGCAGCAGTAGCCGCGCAAAAAAGCCGTGTTGACGTGGACACTGTGCCATACAAAGATCTCAAAGCGCTTGTCCACCGCAATCTACGTGAAAGGTGGCAGAAACAATGGGACCTCGAAATAAACAACAAGCTCCATACAGTGCAACCTCATATTAAAAACATAGTTTTCCCCGGCCGTGATAAATAAAAGTTGTTCTATGCAGACTCCGTATAGGACACACCCATAGCACTCATTCCCATCTCTTAAATAGCTCAAACGCTCCAAAATGGGAAAGATGTGGGAAGAACGTGTCCGTTTTACACGTCCTTATCGAATGTACTCAAATGAAGATGGAGCGGAAACGCCACTTTCCGGAGATCTTTAAAAGACATGTCCCGCTTCATCCATCACTGTTTTTATGAGACAGCCCCATGGTTTCCTTTAAAAAACTTTTACACTTTTTAAGCGACGTCCATTTTCTGCAATGTATATTCTGGCGACACAGGTAGCAGCCCAGCCCTCAACTCTGAGGGCAAGGCTAGCCTTTATTCTTGGTGATATCGGTGGCTTGTCAGACCCTACACTGCAAACGCAAACTAGCCGAATTGGGCGTTTTAAGGGCTACAATCCTCCTTAATACTACCTTCATCTGGACAGTACTCCCTTAGGGTGTAATGAGGTGGGTGTAATGAAGTTCTGCGTCCTCAATTTTACTTCGTTAAGAAATTATGTGGAAGAAAAGAGGTAAATTCACTGTCTGACGCCATTCGTCGAATGGAGTTCAAGAACAAAAAACTCCCATCCCATTTCCTCTGGCATGTTTTCTCTATTTTTTTCCGAAGCTTTCCATAATGCCTTCAGTGCTGGCGGGCATGTATGCAACTGTGCGGGGGAAAGAAGTAAAAGAAAGAGGCGGCATGCTTCAGCGCACTAAAAATCCCTTGCACAGATAGCCCAGAGAAAGATATACGCGACCCTCCGAACGGCTGGAGAGGAAGCGAGGAAGCCCTTTGGCCTTGGCGGCTGCAGCCTACTGCGGCCCGCCCCCGCCAGGTTAAAAGCAAGCCAGACGAGGCGCTACCGAAGTGAAATGGGACAAAGCTTCGCGCCGCATGCGCGCGCGAAGAAAAAAAAACATAGAAAAAAAAAATTTCGGCAGATCCCACGTACCGTGGGAATCGATGTTATGCGAATCATGCGCGCGATGGTAAATGTGGCATAAGTTTTCATGTTGAGCGAAAGGTTACGGAAAGACGCTAGAGAAATGTGGAAGAGGTATAAACACACTCATATATGCTGAAGAGTCGCATATGTATTATATTACCAGTTGTTTACAGTTGCGTAACGATGCCAACAGCAATATGGGTGTTACCAACACCAGACGCGGTAAGCTGATATGTAGTGCTTATATTCTTCAATACTGGATAGCGCGAATCCGAACAGCACAACGAAGAAACACAAATGCGCAGGACAGGCGTTGCTCGCAACTAAGCTTCAGTCAGGAAAGTTCCCCTCGATATACAAACAGCCGAGTTGCACGGGCAGGCGCACTGCACGTACGTTACAGTCGCAGATGCAGTTATGACAGTTCCGTTACAGTTGTTATGCTTATACTTGTACGTTATGACTGAGAATGCACGCGAGTTTCACGAACGCGTGTGTATGTGTAGAAGGGGTCCTTGGCAGTTCTTGAACAAGGTCATCATCACCGTGGTTAGTGAGCACCAGCAGCTGGACCGGACTTGTTAATCGGTTCCGTTCGTGATCGCGGCTACTAGGGGTCTAAGTGCATTGAAGTGCGAGGTATACAGTACAGCTGGTGGAAATCCTGGATGCCTCTTACGATGAAATCATCTATGGCGTCTCCTGTCCTGGATGTGCAGCGAGGTCTTTTGATGCCCTGTCCACATCCAAGCCGTCTTTCACGCAGCATAGGGACCAGGCGTTGTTGGGTCTTGATAAATCAATGTTGAAGTCACCGGTAATGATGAGAGGCCTTGTTCGCTCGGCAGATTTATTGTAGGAAGCATTGACCCCGGTTTTTGCGTAATCGACGTGGTCCACATTGCGGACCACGTGAATGAGTGCATGGTAGTTGAGCGTCTTCTAGAGGTGTTCTGTCTTCAGTTTCCTCACTTTCCTTGTGTCCGCCACGGTGGTGTAGCGGTTACGTCGCTCTGCTGCTGACCCGAAGGTCGCGGGTTCGATCCCGGCCGTGGCGCTCGTATTTCGATAAATGCAAAATGCTAGATGGCCGTGTACTGTGCGATCTCGGTGCACTTTAAAGAATACCAGATGGTCAAAATTCCGAAGCCCTTCGCAACGGCGTCTCTCATAATCATATCGTGGTTTTGGGACATAAAACCCCGACAATTGTTATTATTATCACTTTGCTTGCGTGTCACTGTGTGTGTTCGCGTTTACTGTGTTGGTTGAGACTTTGTATCACCTGTGGCACATACCCGCATAACATAAACTCTGGTACGTGGGTATGTGCCACACGTGACTGAGAGAAAGGGTTTCATGACGTACGCGACAGGTATTTTGCCTTATTCATGCCATGACCAGTGAATCGTGTTCGTCATACACTGATCCCCTGCTATGCCAATTTTGGTACATTAGAAGTTATGGAGGCGACCAGGAGAGCGCCCAGACGTAGGCGGCTAGATAGATAGATAGATAGATAGATAGATAGATACGTAGATAGAAACGCCCAAAGTGCCTGAGGTTCGCTAAGAAATGCTTCGCATTTAAAAGAAAGAAACGCGAGGAGGGAGTCGTTCCCGCGGCGGCGCGATCGTCGTAGCTAGCCCGGCTAGGCCTTGTGAACGCCACTTCTCATGTGATCAGCTGTGTCGGTCGTGTGTGCGCGTTTTGTGCCTGCAGCCTCACTGTGTTCTCGCCGCTGGATGTGATATGCGTGGCTTGACGACAGTGCGACATGCTGCGCTGCGAGTGCGATAATCTCGACGGCCTGTCGACTCAAGCGAGCGTGCCGCTGTGCATTACCAAGCAGATGATGGGCACCCTGCGTGCTCGGCACAGTCAGGAACAAGAATGGTAAGTAATACTGATGTTCTCTCTTTTTGCGAGCCCTTATTGTCGCTTGAATTCATTTAGCTAGAACGAATAAATCATGTTAAAGCTATACAATGACGGCCATATCATGTGACAGACATCTGCTAAGTGCAAAAATGGTAAGTAATACTGATGTTCTCTCTCTTTGCGAGCCCTTATCGTCGCTTGAATTCATTTAGCTAGAACGAATAAATCATGTTAAAGCTATACAATGACGGCCATATCATGTGACAGACATCTGCTAAGTGCAAAAATGGTAAGTAATACTGATGTTCTCTCTCTTTGCGAGCCCTTATCGTCGCTTGAATTCATTTAGCTAGAACGAATAAATCATGTTAAAGCTATACAATGACGGCCATATGATGTGACAGACATCTGCTAAGTGCAAAAATGGTAAGTAATACTGATGTTCTCTCTCTTTGCGAGCCCTTATCGTCGCTTGAATTCATTTAGCTAGAACGAATAAATCATGTTAAAGCTATACAATGACGGCCATATCATGTGACAGACATCTGCTAAGTGCAAAAATGGTAAGTAATACTGATGTTCTCTCTCTTTGCGAGCCCTTATCGTCGCTTGAATTCATTTAGCTAGAACGAATAAATCATGTTAAAGCTATACAATGACGGCCATATCATGTGACAGACATCTGCTAAGTGCAAAAATGGTAAGTAATACTGATGTTCTCTCTCTTTGCGAGCCCTTATCGTCGCTTGAATTCATTTAGCTAGAACGAATAAATCATGTTAAAGCTATACAATGACGGCCATATCATGTGACAGACATCTGCTAAGTGCAGTGTGTATTGTGAAGCACATGCGTTTTATGGTATTGAATGAATGGATAAATGTTTATTCCAGCAAAATACAGGAAATGGGCCTCAAGTGAAAAGCGACAATGGTAGCTTGAGAAGTGCACAAGGCCCAGTAGAGCAAAAAGAGAGACAAAGCAGAAGAAACGTGCACATTCAAAGGCAAAACACCTACGCCATCTGCAAAGTGACAAAATCAAAAAGGGTGAACATTTACACTAGTGAAAACAATGAAAATCAGAAAACAGTGAAAACAGAAAAGAAGGAACGGCCATTCAACGGCATGGAAGGAATGCAACTTCATTGGTCACGTATCAACAGTGGAATTTGCCAAGGTTACATGTGCATATTCTTAGCCATTAGGAGATGTGCAAGGCTAATTTATTCGCATTGATATAAGTCAGCTGTTGAGTCTGTTGAACCAGATTGTTGAATCATCTTGTTTATTCCCTTTCATTAATTTGCATTATGTTGCCATAGTTTTCAAGGTCAACACATAGTATCATGACTGTTGACACAATTTGACAAGGTGAAAGCGCTGTTATTGTGCCCAGACCTTAGTTTATCCTCATTAGAAGTGCGCTGTTTATTTTTGCCATGGTTCAGTGCCAAGTTGCCCAATCTTCACTCTTAAACAGAGTAGGTGCGGTTAATCAAGACCTTGCTAACATTCACAACCCTTTTAAAGTGTACTTATAATGATAACTTTACTGACATCAAAAACTACCCACATAATGGTAAACATGGCAAGAGTACACTTCTGGTGATGTTTCGCATTTTTTTTTACATCCGTTTGTTTTTCGCCCTGTGCACATGAAGTGAAACGCTCACAAGGAAATACTTAGCAGCATCTCAATTTTGTCTTTATTTCGTGTTTTGACAAAATGTCTGCAATAAGGATAGTCAAGTGCGAATTTTCGGTAAGACATTCATTTTTATGTATACAGAAATCTTGGACTTCTTTATTGTGTAATTTTCGGGAATACACTTCTGGCAAAGCAGCAAGTGTTGCTTGCCCACCAGTCTGTGTTCAAGACAAGTGTATTGTGGCATGAGTGTCGGTAGGATTTTGTCTTGGGGGTGCAAGGCAGCATAACGTGTCGGCCTGGTGAGCAGGAGAGCATTGGTGTAGCTTGGGTGGGGTCAAGTGCTGGTGTGTCTTGATGGCGGCAGGTGCCCTTTGTGCAAACCCCTGCCAACAACCATGATTGTGGGAACACCCTGATGTGCCTCACTTTACACTATGTCGAACAGCTCGTACATCTTACCACATTTAGGCCAACACTGGTATTGATGCAGAGTGTTATGCGCAATACTGCGTGCAACCTTTCTGATATCGTGTGCATTTGAAAATTTCGCATTGTTTAAAAAGACGCTGAGTGGACCCAGTGTTATTCAGCAAACATAAGTCTTAACAGGGGCAGTTGGGCGAGTTGGTGTACATTCATAGTTAAAGAGGGTGCAAAAACAATCACAGCACAGAGAAATGAAGGGGACAGGAGACGCGCTACTAGCAACTGAAGTTTAATCGAAACCACAGAAAGATGTAAACACGCAATACGAAAAAATTACGAGACTAAACAAACGCACATCCACAGAGGAATGAAGGGGGCAGACAGGACAATGCGCTACTAGTAACTGAAGTGTACTCAAAACCACAGAAAGATGGCAAAACCCCAGAAAGACTAAAAAAGCCAAGCACATGTTCAACTTCAGTGGTCAGTAGTGTGTCGTTCCGTCCCCTTTGTTGCTATGTGTTCTGATTTCGTTTTCACGTTTTCCTTACCTATGAACTGAACTCCTGACTGTTTCACAGTCTCTATATATGTGTGGTCAATTTTCATTCATCCTCATGGCATATCAAGTCCTAGGATCCAATGTGCAAAGCGACCAGTCACTATTTACAGGAATTTTTTTTTATTTAGTGCCTGTGATTGCCTAATTGCAAGTTGACGTTGCAGCCATGGTGCTTGGATTATTTTCAATGTGGTAATTATGCGTAAGCCATCAAGTGAGGAATTAAGGATGAACTTTTGAGTTACAGATGGCACTAGCTGGCATAAAAACATTGAAGCATGGCTGTACTTGTTATGCATATTAGAAGTATTGGTACATTGCAGTCATGTGATTATGCTGACAAGTTCCCAAGCACACTTCCAGAAATTTACGATGACTTCCAGGTATCATTGAGTAAATATGTACAGGAACACATGAAGGCAACCTTGTAATTTTGTGGGCATTGCTGAATGCTTTTATGCACCTTGGTAAGTGGACCTACAGTCAACACCACAGGTCTATTTTGGGCTTTTTTTGTAGGAAACTCAACTCCAAAATCATGTGCGACATGTTTTGATGCCATAGGGCAAACTAATGCAATAAAAAACTGCAAACAGCCTGTCTACACGGTTTCATATTTCCCAAAAGTGATGCTAGCCTTATTGTACTAATTAGTTGCCTTCGTGTGTAGGCTGACACCAAGTTCCTAGGGTAGCTTATTTTTTTGTATTGTACTTACATACTGGCACGGTGAAGTGCACACGTTAGTGCGCATCATGATGAGATTTTACACCCTACTTTCGTATTGCTTTACTGCTGTGAATTATGTATAGTGCTTAGGCTGTACTGTATATGTTGTTCCACGTGTTCAGTTTTGGGAGTAGGTTCTGCGCACGACCATGGAAATATATACCTATATCCTTACATTGATACGAGAACTGCTGCTGTTTTGATTCCAATAAAATGTTGCAACCACTGGTTCTTGTATCAATTGAAGTATGACTACTTGTGCATGCAAATTGAAGAAATGAATTTGTGCTTGCAAAACAAATTGCTGAAACACTGCCTGCTCAACGTTACTGCTTGTGTTTTATTACCAAACACATTGAACAGATGATTCACAGATTATGACACATTGTGAAGATAGGCAACAGAAAGTTAGACAGAACGTCATCACTGTGTTCTAACGTAGATTGGGTGATCTTTTATCAATAGTAGCATAATTGAAGGTTGCTGTTGTATAAATAAAGTTTAACGTAGTGTGCGGGTGGACGAGGGAGTGCACATATGATAGTTTTTCCAGTTTTCTGCATATTTGCTACAGTCCTCGTGTTTCTGTGTTACGATTGTGAAATTCTGAATTGCAAACAAGGCAACCTCTCTGCTGCTGTGGTGAAGTAATTCAACGGAACCATATTTTCTCAAGAACAGCTGTTCCATTGAGGAAGAGGGTAATGCTTTTTTTTTAATGGGTACTGCATCATCTGTCTGAGGGGAGGGCCAAGTACACATGGACGTTCACAAGAGAGAAGTGCAAGTACATTAACTTTTTTTTTTGTGTGGGAGACCTGTCACTGGTAAACTGGGGAGGTTGTCCTTGACCTTAGGGCACGCGTTAGGCATTCGCTTTAACGCGGTGGCGTGATGCTTACCAATAAAAGCTAATTAGTAAGAAATGTAGGAGTATACGAGTATGAAAGCAAATAAATACTGAATATGCGTTATAGAGAATCACTGAATGCCGTGCTAAAGCGTGCATTGCGAATAAGCGCTAATTGCGGAAACAGATTTTTGTTCAGCTGCTCAGAGCGCGCTGCTGCCCCTGCGTGCAGCTCGCGGCAGTAGGCGCGCATTAAATGCACTTAATGTAGGCGCGTTACAATGTTCTTCTAAGTCGGGCATCTGCGTGTGTAACTTTCATATGAGCACGCAGGCGGTCTTCGAACCGCTCATAACACGCTGCCGCATCTGGACGCGCGCAGTTCGCGGCTGCAGAAATAACGAAAATTGCTCCACAGCATACGCTCATGGAATGCACATACGTTCGCTCATCTGAAGATACCTTTGTCACGCTGTTATTCACGAATTTAGCGCGAGCGAAGAGGGCACACGTTTATAATTTTTATTATAAACGTGTGCCCACGGTGAACCGGAGAATTCGGAGCCGAGGGTGTTAACGTCGATCGGCTCGGCCTGCATGACGCCCCACAAATTATGTAGTGACCTTCCGCAAGAGCAAACACACGCCGATGGTACAAGAACAGAAGTTCGAAGTTGTGCCGACGGGTTACCAGCCGCTTTGTACATACATTGGTACATATATAAGCCCACGAAAAAAGCAAGCTTGCAAGTGGTGGCGCTGTGGTGTAATGGTTATAGTGCTTGCTTTAAGTGCGTGTGGTCGCGAGTTCGATTCCTGTGCCGTGCGTTCTTGTATGCAAATGTCATGGCTGTGCATACATACTTTGATGTCCATTTTCTAGTATGTCCTAGTGATGAATAGTAGCGGAAATTGGCCGGTAAACGTAATATAGTGCCTAAAATATATTTCTTTTTTTTTTCATTTCGCGACCGCTCTAGGGCCTCGTATAAAAGGAGGTTTTAACAGCTCTCAAAAGAAGCAGAAAAACTCTCAATGCGCTCTGTTCAAGCCCCCAAAATGGGTTACATAAAAACACCAACTTTACCTCCAGAAGGAGGCTTTAAAAGCTCTCAAAAGAACCAGAAAAACTTCCAATGCGCTCCGTTCAAGCCCTCAAAATGAGTTCAATAAAAACACAAATTCACCTCCTTAGTTCCGTCTAATCACTCCCTTAAAAGGATATAAATAAAGCCTTCTTTTGAACCTCCTTTTGAAGGGGGTTTTGCGTAGTACCTTTAGTATGCACGCTGCGCAACGAGGCCAAAGCTCCCTAAAAGGCTCAAACCCGTTTGCAGTGTACCACGGTAGGGCCACTTGGTATAAGCCGCCAGATATGTTCGTAGTCCCTCAGCTACTGTTGTGCTACATGCAACATTTTAGGCCCTTTACAGCCATGTTACACTTAGCCACAGTCATTGATCACACCGATGCATTTACATGTTACATTGCCTTGGCGCTTTATGGCAATTGTAGCCTTTGCGCCATTAAACAATAATAATAATAATAATAATAATAATAATAATAATAATAATAATAATAATAATAATAATAATAATAATAATAATAATAATAATAATAATAAACCGTCTTCATGCTAAACATGCGATCCTGTGTAGGAACGATGGCGTTACTTGCTAGCGGCCTATTACTACGGCAAATCCGACAGGCAGGCACGGTACGTATACTCGGAGTGCCGTTCAGTTCATACGTTTTCTGCAGCGCGCACATGATTTCGTAAAGCATCGCTGATGCATGGTAATGGAGCCGAAATATAACCTCTCACACCGCGGTAAATAATGAGGTAGCGAGCATTTCGCTCTTTCCATGGTTTGGACATGTATTTTGGCCTGATATCCGCTTCAGTGCAATTCACGACCTCATCCGGTGAAAGTGGCACGGGCCATACGTTCACACGTCATATCTGTTCTTATGCTAACAAACGGATTGACCCTCCTCCGGGCACCATCTTGAATCGCACAGTGCGCCATTTCGTGGGCATTGCGAATAAGCGTCGAGCTTTGGCAGTTGTTAGTTCGTACTCGCTTTGTGCGTTTTGTTTTCCTTCGTCCTTTGTGCTTGAGCAGCGGGCAGCAAGTATCTAGCTTCTTGCCGTTCTTCCTGTGACATTCCAATTTCTCGCTATCGCATTCATTGCTTTGCCCCTGAGGCGAAACTGTGACTTATTTATTTTTCTTGTTTCCGAGGTGATGTTTTGCATGCGTAACACAATGAAATGTGTACTTAAACTTGGTGTGTGTGACTCAAATAAATAGTTGTTAGTACCGCCAGTCAGTCGGCTACTTCCCTTTTCTCTGTTCGTCCGTTTTTTAGCGCTATATTATTTTAGTGCGAAGAAACGATCAGACAGGACAACTGGTGGACAAGAACTGGATGCACAGCATGGTTTTTTTCAGCGACTTCGCTACAGGTACATTCGCGGTTGTTTTCCATTACTCGCTACCAACAGTTCCCACTTCACCAGAATCGCGGATCACGTTGCTGCCATCCTTGCTCCCAGATCCAGCTATCTCCCGCTCCTGTAGTGAACATTTGTTCTCGGACGACGTATTCGTTAAAGAGAGGGTACGTGAACTGCTCACGGTCTTCTGTCGCCCTGGCTTACAAATACATCGAGGGTCTCTAACCGATACGCGCCTTGTAATCCCACCAGAGCGTTCACAACCAGATCAATTTCGACGATGGCAAGGAAGGATCCGATTATTGCCAAGATCCACGCGGCTCCGATGATCAGCGCCAGACGGAGGAACAAAGCTGTGTGAATGTTTTGGGAACTCGCGCGATTGCCGCTGTCTTTATCGCCGGACCGCGCCGTGGACGCAGTGCGGCATGTGTAACAAACCGTTTTCACATACAGCGAAACGCAGATCAGCATCAGCGCAGCCATGGGCACTAAGAAGTACAGCACGTTGCCTCCGGCGGTGCCGATCCAGAATCGGGAGCACTTCGACCCACGATCAAGGCGCTGAAAATAACAACTAGGGGCAGGCCCCAAGAGATCCAGGCATAAGTCAGGAGGTTCCTTCTGTTTGTAGCACAGATTTTCGCAGTGGTTAAACTTCTCTCAATATCGAAGGACAGCGTACTAGTCCAAGTCATCGTTGAGAGAATACCGTAGCGGATGAACACGGCAGAGACCACACATCCTGCGGCGCGGAGCTGAAAGCAGGTAATGATCAAAAACACAAATTGGGTGAACAAGAGTGTCACAGAGCGTGCACTTAGAAGAAAAACTTCGTGCTTCAAAGTAGGCTCAAAATACGACGATCTTCAGGACAAGACAACATATCGACACTGACCTGCTGATAACTGTGACGCACAAGTGAATGTAGTCACTTCGAGCCTTATTTTGCTTAGCTGTTGTGATGTTTGCCGAGGTGCGAGTTTTGTTTCCTACATACTCCGTGCCCTCACGGCTGGTAATTTTGGAGCAGGCATCTTTGTGAAACATTGCCCGTCATATTCAGCTGAACAACTTCGAGAGCTCCTCATTGTCCTGAACATGGCCACCAGACTAGGCATACCACCACTGCGGAAAGAAATCTTTTGTGAAATTTTGTCATACGCTTTAATTTTGAACTTCTTCACGCGCATCCTTTCCGCGCAGGACGAAGTGGACACGTTTCCACCATTGCAGACAGCACAATATACATTTTTGTACAATGTCCTGGCTTTTCCTTTCTCCTGTACCACTGGTGCATAATACGCCTTGCACTTCCAGTACACACTGTTTGAAACATTTCGAGTACACGAGTTTTTGGCAACCTGCTCTCAACAGGGTCTCATGTGAACAGCAGAAGACTTAGTTATGGCTTGGGGCACTCCTAGCGAGATCCATCGGTGTCTTCCACGAGGAAATGCACTCCAAAATGGTGGCGTTGATAATGCCGTCATTGCAGAGCGCAGAGAACGCATTTCTGAAATGATGCGAAGAGAAAGCATTATAGTGCATATATTATTTTTGTACGACAGCAAAAGAACGGGGAAAACAAGAAATCAGTGTAATAATAGACATATTCTTTCTTTCGTTTGTTGAGCTATTATGTTTGTTCAAGCAGGAATAGCGTGAATCGATCACAATAGCCTCTTTATTCTGACGTAATTAACATTCATGAAACATAAAAGCACACAAAAGTAGATAAATTAGACGAAATCTTGCATCGTGTGCAATAAATATAAATTATAAGGAAGAACTTCGTGACAAAGATTGTTGCAAACAGTAGTTTATTTTTTTGCCACAGTGCATTTTTAATTGATTTTATTACACATGGTAAATGAAACCACCCGAAACCACTTTTGCGCCCGCTTCGAATATAAGCAAAGAGATTATGCCTGGTTAGATGGCTTTCGTTCTGTTGACTATGTATTGTACGTTGAATCGATCTTTCCTCGTGGTTGTATTAAGGAACTATAGCATGTGTAAACGAATAAAAAATACATGTAAAACGCGCAATAAATTGAGCTTTCCATAAGACGGACATTGCACACTTGGCAAATGTTTTAAAAAACAGTCACATTGGCCAGCAGTGGACTGCACGCATTGTTCAATTTAATGTCTTCAATGCAATTGTCACGACGTGCTCTCCAAGTTCATTAGCAAGCCTTTAATGTACGCGATAACTCAGAATTACGAAATTTCATTTGTGCTTGCTCAAATTCATAGACGCATTAAATTAGAAATCCTCGCATAGGCGGCGGGCCTTGGAATTTCTTTTTAATTGATAACTCTGTATTGATAATTTGCGTGAGAGTTGGCAGCACCGCGTTCCAGACTTCCTTAGCCAAATTATAACTATTCACAATTGAAACATACTCCACCTGTACGTGATGTTATTGACGCTCGTTGCTGGGATGCCGTTCATCAAAGCTGCACTTTCACATTTCTTTCTCACTTCGTCCTTAGCCCACGTTGGCGGACAGCCGACAATCATATAGATAGATTCTAGTGAGGAAGCGAATGCCTGTAGTCTGACGCAGGATGACACATGCACCGCTGTATTGTTAACCTCAGTGGCTATGGCGGCGTCCCAGCAGCAGTCTCCGTACACTTTACAGTTGGAAGCGCAGGAGCAGGTGACTTCGTACGTGCTCGCAGAGCAAGACACGAGTTCTTCTGAGCAACCGTAAAAGCCTGCAGGACACTCCAGTATGGTTCGCAAAACAGGATCCGAAGTGTTGTGGCGCAAGCTCCTACGCAAGTTAGAATTGCATTGGTCGCGCTGGCTGCGCCTCCTCGTTATCAGGAACCCCTGGGCACATACGCATGCTGAGATGAAAGTCAGGATCTGTGTAGACTTCATTCTTCAGCTATGGACGGAATGTCGAGTTAACGGGCTGCAGTAAAAAAATAAAATAAATAAAAACATGCAGAAAAAAGGGCGCCAGGCAAAGCAATAAGCTTCACAATCGGTTTTAGGCTTTTGAGTGTTTTAGTCTTTCCGGTACACGCAAAATGCTTTGCGTGTACCTGAACACCGGGCGTGAACAGCGCATGCGTGTGCCTCATAAACATGGCCGCACCGCAGAAAGTGGTTTCTGTCCTCCTCGAATGTATCAAGTGGCTACCGTGCGCTCTATGACCCGTTAGCTCCGAATAGATGCTTTTATTTGCTTTAAGCTTCGATAACAAAGTGTTTGTGTCAATTCGGCACCGTTTTCGAGAGCTGTACTTAAATAATCGACGCTGTAGGCTTAGCAAGGACACTTCCGGAATTTCAGAAGACGTAGATGACGCCCTAGTTATTTGCTTTTAACAGCGAAGCTGTTTAGCAAATCGCTCCTTGTGAGTTCATCACACAAAACTATCATAATCTTAACGGGTATGTGCGGCTACCTGAGAACGAGTACAGAAAGGGAGAGAGAAAGCTAGAGCAACAAACAGAGACATGGAAAAGAAAGATATAAAAAAAAGGAAAAGGAAAAAAATGTAGGCTGAAAAGATTTGTTCACGAGGCGGGATTCGAACCTCGCGTACCCTCAATCCGAAGGCGACTGTCCTAGCCACTTGGCCACCCAGCCAGGCTAGAAGAACATAGCATAGCCTTGTGTATTTTATTGTAACAATGGGGCCGGAAAGGGAAGTGAGCATCAGGAGGAGAGAGGTGATGGTGAAGAGGAGGGGAGGGAGTAAAGCGTAGCACAGGAAGAATGAGAAAGAGAGAGAAAGAGAAAGAAATCCTGAAAGGAAAAGAAAGAGACAAAGAGGGAACATCAACGAAAGAGAGAGCAAGAAGTAAGGAAAGAGGGGGGAAAATAGAAAGAAAGAAGCAAGCATCGCGTCGTCTAGCGACCAGATAACTCACCACCTCGCCAAGCCGCGCATGCGCAGTATCTAAGCCATGCCCACCGATGGAGACATCGCGCGCAACCTCCGCTCTATAGCCAATAGCCTGGCTGCGTACTCCTGCGGAGGAAGCCGCGCATCTCGAAGCTAGACGTAACGGTCGACGGGGAGTACGAGTGGCGAAGGATCCGTGCTTTGCTGTGCCAAGCTTTGAGCGACTTAGTGCGAACTGCCCGTAATTTTTTTATCCTCCACTGCTGGCGCCACTTGACCTGGCGGCACCTATGGAACAGGCTGTGCGGTATTACGCTGCGGATTTGCGTAACTGGAATACCGGGCACACCAAAACACGCTCTTAATGAGAATAAAACTAGCACAGCGTTCCAACATTTTTTCTTGGCAACTAAGTGTACACTTGGTTATGCATAAAATTCCTCACCTCTGCACTAGCGTATGCCTACGAAGGCGCTCACACGCCACTGACCGCTAAATTTATGGCTAGAAATCAATGGCATTATTAGGGCCTGTCCTATTCCTGCTTTGCATTATCAGTGTGGTCGAACCAGTTTTACTTAATCATATTACATAGCAACATCAAAGGAGAATTGAGAATATTTTTTTCTTGTCGCAAGTGGAGTGTCAATTCCGGGTGACGCGTGACGTCAGGACTCTCTAACCTACTAAGACAGCCTGCCATTCGCATGTGGCCATTCTAGTATTCCCTTTCACACATGGTAGCCTGTCAACGATTTCATGAGGTAAACTTAAGTTCCTTATGCGATACGAAAGGGTCATAGTCGCCGGATGTGCGGGTGATCATTATCATGAGCCTATTTTATGTCTACTGCAGGATGAAGGCACCGTTCAGTGAGCAATTTGCCCTGTTCTGTGCGTGCGGATTCCGTTTTACGCCTGAAAAATTGCCCCCCCCCCCCCCACAAATTTCTCCCGTCCTGGGCTGTGCTTCCCACCTGGTGGCATCAATGCTGTCGCGCTATGGTTCAGACAGTGCGACAGAGGTGTTGATTGACAGGCTAGAAAACCCAGCTAGAAGTCTTCCCTGGCCTCTAGGGTATTTTTAGGATCCGCTTTACGATTCGCGCATTCTTTTCCGCCAAGCCGTTTGACTGCGGATAACGGGGGCTCGAGGTTACGTGCTTAAGGTCCTATCTTTTGGAAAACCTGGCAAATTCATGGCTCGAGAACTGGGATCCATTATTCGTGCAAACATCTACTGGGACACCGTGCCTGGCTAACATGGCGCTAAGAGATGCGATCGTGGTTGCTGCAGTTCTGTATTCCAGCTTTTCGACCTCGGGAAAATTTGAAAAGGCATGGTAGGCAACCACGTACGACGTTTCAGCATAAGAAAAGATATCAACTTCGGAGTCGCGCCCTGTACCAGGCACATTTGGGAACTTACCGAATTAGTAGTGGTTCCTATGGATGCCTGTACGCGTATTTTCTGTAGGGTGCGCAGCTTTCTACTAGCGCCGCGATGCCGCCGTTCAAACCGGGCCAAAATATAAGTTGTTGGAGCCCTCTCCCTACACTTCTGCAGCTCTAGGTGGCCAACATGAACTCTGTTCAGCGTGCTTTTGTCACTTACTCCTCCGTATTACAACTTTAGGACTCTTCAAGATAACTCCATTAATGACGGGCAGTCCTTTCGAAAATGGTTTGAGTTCACCTGTTACTGGTTGCCCGCTTGCCAAGCTCGTAATCACAGAGTGCAGGCAGCCGTCTCGAGATGTTTCCAGCTGTCGCAGCCGCTGCGTTTTGGCGTTACCATGTGGCCGATGGACAGACGGCATGAAACACGACGTCGTTTTTAGGGTCAACCTTGTCTTCTCGCGGATCCTCTGTCGGCCGTGACATATCAGCGGAACCAGCTGCTTTCCGGGAGTGTGCTGCAACACACAGTCATACTTTAGTAATCGCAAAAAGAATCTTTGCACCCGCAACGGCATGTCGGAGATTTCTATGCACGCATTGCTACCAGCAGCTCGTGGTCCCTCTAGATACGCACCCTTCTTCCGTACATGAACTCGCAAAACCTTTTACTGCCAAAATATATCCCCAGGACGCCCTTTTCGATTTGCGCATAGTTCTTTGCCGATTGGGTTAAAACACTAGATGCATAGGCTACAGGCTGCCATTCCCGATTGTAGCTTTACAATACCGCTGCGCCGGCACCGTCCCTCGATGCGCGGCATCTTGTCTTACAACCTTTGTCCGTAGAGTTCCGCGAATGAGCCTCCCCCCCTCCCCCCCCCCAAAAAAAAACCCCGTTTAACATTGAAATCATTTGTGCAGCACCCCTTCGAAATAGACTCTCTTGCAGACTATACACAGCTTCCAACGCTTCTTGAGGTCTTGGAAACAGGTGAAAAACGCTTCTTTTGGCAGGGCTGTCAGCTCCTTTGCCGTGGCGTCTTGAATGGCCTCCACGCTCCCAAACTAGTGACTTTTTAGGGCACTGTTCACACGAGGAAATAGGAAAAAATTGCATGAGAAGAGGTGAGGCGAATATGGCGGATGGGGAAGTGCAGTTATGCTGTGCTTGGCGAGAAATTTTGTCACACTGAGAGCAGTGTGTGGCCTTGCGTTATCGTCCAATTCATGTAAACGGCTCCATTGTCCAGATGTCCCGATACCCATTCGGCGCTCTGCCTTTTTGTTTGAGAATCGTATTGGAAACACCAAGTTTCGTCTTCAGCAATGATGCTGTCGACGAATGCAGCATCCTTCTCTGCCTCGGGAGAGCAAATCAGCGCTCACTCATGCCCGCGTGTCCTCCTGGTCCTGTGTGAGGGAGTGCGGCACAAGTCTGGCGTTCAGCTTTCGTTTCCCCAAGTTCTCACGGAAAATTTGGTGGCATGTTGTCTTACTAATGTTAAGAGCATCCGATAGCATGCGGGCTGTAATTTATTTATTTATTTATTTACCCTCAGGGTTTGCACATTACAGAGAGAGGGGCATGTTACATATCGAAAATGGAAAACAACACTTGATACAAAAATAAAGGAGCGAAACTTGAACAACTCACAGAATTATACAAAATAGATTACATATGAAATGTGTAAAAAAAATGAATGTAAAAAAAAGAATGTAGCGGTAGCGATAATACAGGTAGTACATATTCAAGAACCAAAGCGAAGAACAACAACAACAAGAAGCCAAACCACAAAAAAAAAGGAGAAGAAAACATGACATATATAACTCGAAGCAGAATCAAACAGCGCCAAACATGTTTTGCAAAAAAACCTTAAAACGTGATGTATCGGTAATAGCGGTACCTGATTGTGGTAGTAGATTCCATTGGGATGTGGTTCTTGGAATGAAGGCATGCGAATAGGTTACGGTTCTGCAGCGAGGAACATGAACTTTTTGTAGGTGGTCGATTCTGGGTGATATGAATGAGGGGGGTTTAACAAACTGTTCGCGAAGGTTATTGTTATGATAATAAAGTTTATGAAAGACACTGAGCCGGGCTGTTTTACGCCGAATGGCGAGTTCTGGAAGGTTGAGCTGGGACTTCATTAGGGTAACACTGGCCGTGCGGTTATAATTGGATAAAATGAAGCGAACGGAACGATTCTGGACTGCTTCCAATTCATGTGTTAGTGTAGTACTACCAGGATCCCAGATGGAAGATGCGTATTCAAGTGATGGATGGATATAAGTAGTGAAAAGAAGCTTCTTAAGGGATGAGGGTGCCATGTAGAAGTTCCTGCGAAAATACCCGGGTGAACGGTTAGCCTTGGCGATGATGTACTCCACATGATGTTTCCATGACAGGTTACTGGAAATATGAACACCTAGATATTTGTAAGATGAAACAGACTCGAGATGGGTATCGTTAAGATGATATTCTGGGCATACAAGTGAGGTGCGGCACACACGCATTGCTTTGCATTTTGAATTGTTTAGTTCCATGTTCCATGATTGACACCAGGTAAATATGTTATTTAAATCCGTCCGGAGCGAGGTAACATCGTCTTGGTTAGTTATTTTCCGATAAATTACACAGTCATCTGCGAATAGGCACACCTTTGATGAGACGTTAGTTGGCAGGTCGTTCATGAAAATTAAGAACAGTAAGGGTCCCAACACAGAGCCTAATGGTGCGATCTTGCTGTAGGATCTCCCTGACCCAAGCCGCGTTGTTTTCATCCATTGAGATTGCAGGCTGCCTCTGCTTTGTGTCGTCTCCTAACGACGGTCTACCCGAAACGAACCACTTGTGCCACTCGAAAACTCGTGCGCGATTATGTCTTGTTGCCGTAAGCGTCACAAAGAGCTCATACGTCTGTGTGGCTGTCTTGCCAAGCTTAACACAGAATTTTATGTTTACACGCTTTTCGAGGTGGACGTCCATCTCTCCACATTCACTCACAGTAGAATGCGCAGACGACTAGTGACAACGTATTTTTCTACATGTAGTGCCAGCAAGCGGCTGCCACGGCAATTAACATAAATAGCTCAAGTTAGCCCAAAAAGATGGCGCTACACATACGCACCAAGGTTTGTTTTGGGGAATCATTTCTAGAGAAGAAACTAAATCACTCTCGAAACTTAGTGGACAAAGGTAGTTTCTCTCTGGGGATCGAAGATTGCAAGCAGGTGGCAGTGGTCAAAACTTGTGTTAATATTTTTCACTCTTGCGCATGGTTTGCTGTCTATTGGAACTCTGAACGAGACTTGATAAGCTCGCGTAACAGCGTCATTTGCTCGGACAACCACGGTGCCAATTTTCCGAAGTGTTTAAGCACCTCCAGCATCCACTGGACGTCGATCTTACACGTTGGTGTCGGCATTTTCGCCAAGCCTTTAATTAGCTTTAGGTCAGGCGATGCGCCGTTCCGCCTATGACATTTCCAAGGAACTTCACTTCTCTCACCCCAAACCTGCAGTTTTGCGCATTGAAAGTCAAGCCTTTCTTTCTCGGCAGCTTTCAGCACTGCTGTTAACCGCTCATCGTGTTCTTGCTTACCAGAACCCCATAATATTAAAACGTCATCACTGTACACCGGTGCACACGGTAGGTCGTCAAATACTGGACTCATGCTTTGCTGAAAGACTTCAAGTGCGGAAGAAGTGCCGAATTGCAACTGGAGGAAGCGGTATTTTCCAAGCGATGAAGGAAAATGGCAGATCTTGGAAGTTCGCTTTTCAAGTGGTATCTGATGATAGCCCGAGTTCGCGTCAAGGGAACTGAAGTAGTATGTGGCATTGGTTAAACGTGTTTCCAAATACTCGCATCTAAAGCAGGAAATGCTGCCGCTTTATGTACTTATTAACAGCTCTGGGGTCTATATGCACCATTACCGAACCATCTTTCTTCACTGCCAGAACTAAAGGGCTGACCCAATCGGTTGGTTCATGCACTTTGACATTTATACCAGCACGTATCATTCTTTTAAGTTCCTTCTTTAGAGGCTCTTTTAGCGCCACCGAAACTCGTCGCGCTGTTTGCACAACTGGCACTGCCCCATGTTTCAGGACAATGCTGTAGGCCTGCTGAAAACAACCGAGACCTTCGAATACGCGCGTGAATCTTCCGAGAAGTTCGTCGTTTTCAGTCTTGTCTAGAACGCACACACTACGCTTGACTAGTCCCAGAGCTTCAGTTGCTTCAACTCCATTCCTTGTGGCCACCTTTTTGAGGCTGCGTGAAATTCCTTGCAAACATGGCAACACCACTGCGTTCTATCTTTTGGTACACCGGCTGCTGAATTGTGTGAGTGATCCCTCAGTTATCCTTATAGATACCGAATCACGTCAATGGTGCACATTGCGTTGATTTTTTTGGGGGGGAGGGGTTCATGGCAATGTGTTGTTTGTACCACAGTGACACGTTTCATGCTTTGTACCGTCAGGTGAGTAACTTTCACACGGCTCGGATGGTCTTTTACGCACGCACTGTTGGTTCATTTGTGTGGATGTGTGGAATTCTTCAACAAATATGCAGTTGTAAGTCCAGCGCTTGTCCTGTTTGGTTGTTCTCTTTCGCTGTCTTCGTGTTTTTTCGCTGGTTTTCTCTTCCGATCGCATGAGAAAAAAAAGTCACAGTTTCGCCGCAAGGGCGAAGCAATGAATGCGATAGCAAGGAACTAATGCTATACGAAGTGAGGCTCGCCCATGAATACTCTCAGTTTGAACAGCGCTTCTGTTGCAAAGGCGGCCGAATCAGCGAAGGAAACTAGCGTGCTTCAAGTGCCGAGCTGTGACACTTGATAGTTCGCGCTCATCTTCTGTTTGTTCGTTTAGCGGCATCCCTGAGCTCGAGTGACATTCGTACGCGCCGTAACATGAGCGCGGACATCAAGGTGAGAGCGTGAAACATTCCTCTACTCCTCGCCACGAGAAAACCGCGCGAGCAGACAGCGGAAGGGCAAGCTTCTCCCACGCGCAAATATAAGAAGAAGCGAGCGAGCTCGCCGACGACTTTTAAATGCGCCCGTCGGGCTCCTAGCGCCACCTCGCTGGTAATGAAGAAACGCCTATTATCGCCCGCTGTCTCTGAGTCCGTCCAGCGCTAAATGGTGTGTATATAACGCTCGCCGTTAGCTACGTGGAGGATCTGCGTTTCGTGGCGTAGTGGATAGCGCCGCTCGCTGCGGAACAAGAGGTCCCTGGTTCGATTCCGCGCTTCGGAAGCATTTTCTGAATTGTTTTTCTTTGGGGCCTTTATATATATATACATACTTATACATATACGGTGCATGACGGCGGCGACGGCGACGGCGACGGCAAAATCCAGCCGAGAGTGTCCATATAATTGCTATCGCAATAAAAAGCTTGCTTGCGATCCGGTGTCCACTTTAAAACTTATCTCCCAGTTGCTAACTTGTGCCTTAGCGATCCAATCCCTCTCGCGTCTTGCTGTTGTGATCTCGAGGATGTCAAAGTTCTCGTCTTGCCGTTTGCTAACTTCGCTTACTACAGCTGACGTACAACAAATTGCAAGTGGTTAGGTTTGTGGCACAACCGACACTTCTTTCCAAAGGCTGGGCATTGTTTGGGTTTGTGCCAGCGGTTGCACCTGCGACAGCGACGTTGTTCTTTCGCTTATTTTCTTTCTTTTGAGGGAGCCGAATGCCTTGAAGCCGCATCAACACTGTCTACGCTTTGCTGTCGTCTCCGCTGCCCTGCACATGTCTTCTGCTTTTTGCAAAGTCAGCTGCATGTGCCACAGCATTTTCTCTCGTAGTCCAGGATTGTGCGTGCCAAATACGATCTGGTCCCTGATCATAAAATTTTTGCAAAGTGCCAAAGTTACAATGCTCTGCTTGTTTTTTCAGTTCACGAGCAAATTTTTGAAATGGTTCTCCTTCCGCTTGCTTTCTTGAACGGAACGCATATCTCTCGTGCATTCCATAGCAAACTTCGGCGCAAGAGGTATCAAATTTTCTCACCATGGCACTGTAGTCGTTCCTTTCCTCGTTCGGCTTGAACTGGAAGTTGTTGAAGACGTCCAACGCGTCGTCTGCGCCGGATGTGTTCAGAAGTTGCGCTGCCTTCTATGCTTCCGTTTTTGGCTGGTCCGTTGCCGCCGTCGCCAGCAGAAATAACTCAAAACTTCTGCTTCAATCGCTTCCAGTTTTCCGTGGCGTTACCCGTCAGCCGAAATGGCTCCGGAGTCGTCAGGAGATCCATAACGCACCATACGCGGGAAAGATTTTCCCCGGCGTCGAGAGGCTGCTTCTGACACCATATATGGCTAGCGCAACGGGCACAGAGGCGACGCTTACAGCACCATAGTCAGTGCAAGAATAACCGCGAAGTTTATTGAACCACACCTTATAAAGACACGAGCGAGCGCACTAAACATCAATGCTGCCGTGCCGATTCAATCAGTACACGTGTGCCAGGGGCGTAGCCAGAAATTTTTTTCGGGGGGGGTTCAACCATACTTTATGTATGTTCGTGCGTGCGTTTGTATGTGTGCGTGCCTATATACGCAAGCAAAATTGAAAAATTTCGGGGGGGGTTTGAACCCCCCCAACCCCCCCCCTTGGCTACGCCCCTGACGTGTGCGATAGATATATGACTGCAAGGCGTTTAGTTTTCCTGAAAATAAATGCGCAATATTTCATCTAAATTTTAATCATGCCTCTGAATGCGGGCCCCGTTGTGCTTTTCTCAAGCGGGCGGTCAAATGCAAACATCGATTCTTCAGCACTGAAACTGTCCTTGAAGCCACTGCTATCACGTGACGGCCTATAACACAGAGCGCGAACATAGAAAAAAAGGACAGCAGAAAACGAGTACTTGCTTCCAACTAGTCTTTATTTTGCATAAGAGCAAAATATGTATATGCCATCGATGTTAAAGGTCGTCATGAACTAAAAGCAACTCCTACAAACTTCTACACTTGTACACCGCTGTCATGTTGATGCATATGATGCGGGTCAGCAGCCGAGCACCGTCAGCACGAGTTATGCAAAAAATAATTACGCCATGACGTCATCACATGACGTCACAGATCATAAAATTTTGTGACATCATCGTGACGTCACATAACGTGAAGTCCTCATATTACATTTTCGCTTGGTCAAAATGGGCCGATGACGGAGGTAGTGCATGACTCCGCTGACGCGCAGAAAGCTTGCACTGCCTCCGATCCTTGAGGCTGTAAGAAAACCACGTTAGGCGCAGAAACATCTCGGAAATATCTCTGAAATAAAAAATAAAACGCGAATACTATCAAAGTCGAGTGCAAGTATCGAACCGGCAGCACGGCCTGACAGACTGTCTGCGGAATACGTACAGCGGTAGTGGAAAGACACGCGAACATGCGGCATCTGCATTCTTTGCTATTTCGCATTTATTTTCAAGTGGTTATAGCCTGGATGATTGAGGAAAAGACGACGTCATCCATGACACAATAAGATACTATCAAGCATCTTTTTATTGCCACCACGGTTAGAGCGCGATGAAAACAGCGTGCCACTACGTTCGCGTTTCTTTCCATCCCCCCTGTACCTGTGAAAGCTTGCGAGAAGCACAAATGCAGTTAAATTCGGATGCAATAGTAGAAATAGTAGGTAGCCACCTCTAGTTCTTGGAGTGTTCATTAGATGGCGCTGTCGTAGCCACCTCTAGTTCTCAGAAAGATCCCTTGATGGCTCGGGAGCAAAAGGGAATATACGGCTCTGGCCATGGAGGAAGGAAAAACTGAGGAGAGGCCCTATCGTATCCCAATGCATTGCGAAAAGTGTGGCGGAAGTGACGTCAGATTTATGGGGCAAACAAGCCGATATGGGGCAAACAAAACAGCAGACGCCCCGCGGCGTGCTCTCCGCGGTGGTTCGCTTCTGTTCGGATTTGTAGTCCCGGCGTAAACTTAGCGCGTATTGTGCGGTTCGCACGCAGTAAAATGTTGCACGCAGACGTTTACCAGGCTGTTCGTGCGCGGCAGGCCCGAGCGTTGCGTGCTGAATTTCTTCGAGGAGTGTTTTTGTGCAACAGTACAGAAATTACCGGTACGTGCCGTAATCAAAAAACATTCTGCCCCTGCCTCATCGTATTCGAACTCACCTAGCAGTGACTTACGCGTTCTGCTGGGCGTTAGGCCTTTCTTTTCCTTTGTTGTAGCCCGATTTCCAGATCTATTGCCCGATTAGCGGTTCTTTGCTCGTGTATATGTAGTGAGCGCAGTAGCTATTCGGCGCAACGCCAACCTATAGTTGACGTAACTTCACGTCGAAAAGAAGACACCGCTGTATTGTATACGCGATCGTGCACGTAAAGTTTGTAATTCCAGTGCGCACACAACACAAGCACGCAGCGAGCGCACACCGCACGATACATACATCACGTAGTCCGATAACAACAACAAAAGTTTATTGCCCTTTCGTTTGAACGACATGGCCTCTAAAACGTACGATGTCTTCAGCGCATGGTATGTTCGGCGCGTCAGACGCCAAAAACAAAATTTCACGTGTGTTCCGAGTTGACACAACGAGTAAGAAGCAACAGAGCGCACATCCGAGTGCTCCGCATGCAAATACCATGCCTTAGTGATCAGTAATGAAACGAACGTATACGTACACATGAAAAGTGACACCCGTTACTGCTCGCAGTATACACGCGATTCGCACAGGGTATACGCAACAGCTGGGCATTGCGTAGCTTTCCTAAAGAACACACACAAAGAGCAGCATGCGTGAATCGACTACACCGCTTGCACGGCGAAAAACAAACAAACAAAAAAAGGCTGCAAAGTTTCGCGATGCGCGCATGCGCTTGCAAACGTCGCAACGGAAATCGCGAAATGTTTCGCTGCGCCTTCGCTAGGAGGCGATGCGGGTGTTTGCGATGTGGGGGCTTCACGAATGTGACGTCAGGGCCTCTCCTTAGTATTCCTTCCTCCATGCTCTAGCGGCTCTAGTCCCCCCCCCCCCCTTCCTCTCTCGCCTCGCGAGGCCGACGCAGGCAGCGTCTGCTAGCGAGTTTCTTGATTGAAAAAACCGACTGATCGCGCTGCACAACCGTTCACTGACCACCCCGTATAGATAGGCACTGGATTTTGACCTCCAAGGCAGTGCCTGTGTGAGGTTTCTCCTGTGCGTGATTAAACAATAAAAATTCACAGCGTACATGTAAAATAAAGTGAGGTGCAAGTCGCCATGACTCTCATCGACCCTTTAGTATAAAGCGCCAGATCTCACGTCGTTGATGATGTACTGGGCAGAATTCACGGAAGATTCACATATGGTGCATGTCATTGGTGGAAGGTAATCGTCTGATTTAGTGCGGCGACGTACGCTAGGGGGCCCATTGTAATGAAGGGACCACGTAAACCGACAGTACAATAAAAGTTTGATGTTTAATATATACACGGTGTTTCTCACGTGTTTACTTGATCATATATTGGGCGAATTACTCGGAGTATTCACGGTTTACCGATGATTTTCTCCGGAGCTTCGCCCCACTCATCATCATTCACCCAGGGCCTACACATATCGCGCAAGGGCGAACACACATTAACGGCACTGCGCATCTGAACAGAAACCCATGCATCTGAACAAAAACATTTCACCGAACTGTGCAAATCCTGAATTGACTAATTAATTGACTGAAAAATTTTATTGATCAAGTATAAGAAGTGAGAGAGCGGCAGGGGTGGGTCTTTAGTCCAGGACTCCAGCGCCGTTGCTGTGCGCCAAGCCTGATCCTAGAGACCTTCTGGGTCTCTTAGATAATTTAGCACGCCACTTGTGAGTCTGTCACGACTGCTATAAAGCTCCCACTTGTGTCTGTCCAACAAATCGTCGTGATGAATGGCCTAACATTCAAAGCTCAAAACATAACACACGCGGAGGAAGTCGCCATCGCACTAGCCGCCGCAGACCAGGACTCGCGCGTCATCATAATCGACTGGAAAGGGGCCTGCAGATATATTGAACAGGGGTGCATTCCTCACCTTGCGTATCGCATCCTTCAATAAAGCAATTACTTCGGGACCCCCGCGTATCGAATGATCATATGGAATTCTGCTCATGCAGGCCTCGAAGGCAACGAAACGGCAGTGAGCATGCGAGCCGCTGCTCGCATGCTCACTCTCCGGGCAACGTCTTCAGACTCTTCCGAAATGGATCCCGAACCCAATCCGGCCTTCGCTTTTAGGTGAATTTATCAATTGTACCAATTCGGCCACGAAATTTATCCTAAACCCTGTAATGGTTTTACAAAGGCAGAGGAACGCACACTCCTCCGCCTTTACACCACAACACCGCAGTGCCCTGCAGGTTTAAAACACTTTGATGCTGCGTGTACAGGAATAATAATAATAATAATAATAATAATAATAATAATAATAATAATAATAATATAATAATAATAATAATAATAATAATAATAATAATAATAATAATTCCTAGGGTTTAACTTCCCAAAACAACGATATGATTATGAGAGACGCCGTAGCGAAGGGCTCCGGAAATTTAGACCGCCTGGAAATCTTTAACGTGCACCTCAATCTAAGAACACGGGCCTCAAGCATTTTCGCCTCCATCGAAAATGCGGATGTCGCGGCCGAGATTCGATCCCGCGACCTGAGGGTCAGCAGTAGAGTACTATAACTACTAGACCACCGTGGCGGGTTGCCTGTACAGAAAAGGGCCCGCACTGTGCGGAAACATCTTCGGACATTTTCCACGTGGTATATATTATCGGCATGCCAATAAACCCCCAACCTCGCTTCAAAACCAAAGCACATCAGGGAGGAGTGGGAGGCAGCCCTGCTCAGCCGACCTGGCGAGCCACAAGGCCCTGGTCGAATGAGCCCGAGCCGCAGCGGTCGTCAATGGGCTCCTGTAATGAGGAACCGACCTAGTGATTGTGAGGGGTGGCACCCTCCGGGTTACCTCGAGCTTCCTCCCTATTGCACCTGATATGAAGTTTTTCAAGCAAGCAAGCTTTTCTAATTGCTAAAGCTATTGCAGTTGCTTCAGCTGTGCCCGTACAATGGCTGCTCACTGAGGCCGAGAATTTGAGTGTTTAGAGTAGTTTACTGCCTTTAGGGCGTGACCATGGTCGGACTTTGCGACGTCCGTGCCGGTGACGTCACGCTGGCCAAGAATATTTTAGTGAGTTCTCTCGCTCTCGAAGTGCGCCTTGTGCCATATGCCTCCACAATGCCGCTTCATTTTGGGAGATGAGTGAGCTATGTCTCACATGGAGGTCAAAACGAGGCTGGCTTTCTGTGTAGACGAAACAGTGGAATTTTCGGTTTTTTCGCTGGCCATTTTAAGGCACGTCTGTCACTGACGCTTGGCAGACTCTCGAGCCATTATGCCCAAAATAACAAACTACTTACCTTGCTAACTACATAACTAATATTTTACGAACTGACTACTGTGTGAACACATCTAGAAACGGTTCATTGCCCGCTGTTGCTAGGAGGGAGCGTGCGAGGCTCTATCAGCGATGAGATACACAGCAAAGGAGGCAATGATACATTTAGTCCCATCGCCGTAATCAGCAGTATTTACTGTGTAAGCGCGTCATCAATATTTCAAAGTAAGATGAAAATAGAAAGTTTCTATTTGCTTCTGAAGTAGATTCTGCGTTTTTTTAAAACTTATTTTGAAGTAAAATATCGTCTCCTTCCTATTTTCTTCTCTGATCCACTCCCCTATCTTTTCATGTTGTGCCTATCAACTGTATATCATCTGTCTAGCTGCATGGATGGTTTCATGTTTATTCCGGAGCTTGCTCGTACATGGGAGAAATACGTTGGCGTAAGCCAGTTCTTCAAAGCATTAATTTCGTCAAGAGACAGTATCCGTATTGCCGTGATAGCTCTAGAAATCTCACAGTTACTCGACCTTGGGGTACGTGACTTTTCGGAGGATGTGTACGCCTGCTGATGACGTAAAGAAATATCAGGCTGATACCGTAGCAAAGGAAGCTTTGGATATTGGTGCTTTGCTGGGCCAGTTGGTTCATACTGATGCTTCAGAAAAAAACAGCGAAAATTGAGGCGTAAACACGAAGGGAAGTGTTATAATATCTCGGGTTTTCGTGCCAACACTGGATTACGAGGTACGCCGTAGGGGAGGGCTCCAGAAATTTTGACCATCTGGTGTTCTTTAAGGTGCACTGACATCGCAAAGTACACCGGCCTCCCGTATTTCGCCTCCATTGAAATGCGACCGCCGCGGCCGCGATCGAACCCGCGACCTTCGGGTCAGCAGCCGAGCACCGTCGCCGCTACACCACCGCGGCGGACTACGAAGCGTCGTTGTTCCGTTAGGTGTTGCGTCTTCTCTCCATGCTTGCGCCTGATTTTCCGCTGTTTTTATTGCGATAGCAATTATATGGACAGTCTCGGCTGGATTTTGCCGTCGCCGTCGCCGCCGTCATGCACCGTATATGTATAAGTATGTATATATATATAAAGGCCCCACAGAAAAATAACTCAGAAAAATGCTTCCAAAGCGCGGAATCGAACCAGGGACCTCTTGCACCGCAGCGAGCGGCGCTATCCACTACGCCACGAAACGCAGATCCTCCACGTAGCTAACGGCGAGCGTTATATACACACCATTTAGCGCTGGACGGACTCGGAGACAGCAGGCGATAATAAGCGTTTCTTCATTACCAGCGAGGTGGCGCTAGGAGCCCGACGGTCGCATTTAAAAGTCGTCGGCGAGCTCGCTCGCTTCTTCTTATATTTGCGCATGGGAGAAGCTTGCCCTTCCGCTGTCTGCTCGCGCGGTTTTCTCGTGGCGAGGGGTAGAGGAATGTTTTACGCTTTCACCGTGATGTCCGCGCTCATGTTACGGCGCGTACGAATGTCACTCGAGCTCAGGGACGCCGCTAAACGAACAAACAGAAGATGAGTGCGAACTATCAAGTGTCACAGCTCGACACTTGAAGCACCCTAGTTGCCTTCGCTGCTTCGGCCGCCTTTGCAACAGAAGCGCTGTTCAAACTGAGAGTATCCATTGGCGAGCCTCACTTCGTATAGCATTAGTTCCTTGCTATCGCATTCATTGCTTCGCCCTTGCGGCGAAACTGTGACTTTTTTTAAGTAGCAGTTTGAATAATGCATCTAAAGTACGGCTTGCGTCCTTATCAAAAGATCAGGGTTGCAACGTGGGCTTGTTGGTTACTCATACAAAAGGCTTTTGGTGTAGCGCGAAGGAAACACGGTGTTCCTAAGTGCCTTCTCGTGTCCGTGCTTCCTTCGCGCTACACAAAAGCCTTTCTTATGAAAAGACACGCACGGCCCGTTTAATAGGGGGTGCACCACGCTGCTCTTCAGCAAGGTAGCGAATTAGACTGAGCACCGGTAACTACACAAATGGGACCCAAACTGAGGCTTCAGCGTATCTCAAAAACAGGACATAGCAAGTGATTAACCGGATTGCTTTCGGTGTCACATTCATAAAGCTTTCTGCCGACCTCATAGGCGGCCGTGACTCCGGCGCCAATTGCGAGCACTGCCAAGTGCCGGAGAAGCTTGATCACGTGTACTGAACACGTGAGCAGCGTGCGTGCATGAAAGCTACATCGCTAGCCTGCAAGCTTCTGTCCATTTCATAAATACGGCGAGAATGAAAGGATCGTACAATTTTGCTCTAAGGCTTGATCTCGTTCCCGGCAATCTAATCTGCTTATTAAAGGGGAAGTCGTGCTCAGGGAGCCATATACCTAACACAATGTTTTCCACTTGGTAACTCCGATGTAAATAAATTAGCATGCGAGATTATCCCCGACTTCTTTTAATGGGGGAAAGCAGGTATCGTTCACAGCTGAATAAGCAGTTCACTTTGCACACAATGACACAACAAGCATGATTTGTTCTGCACAACACACGCATTCATCCTTACTAAAATAGCCTGCAAGAGTAGAAAAATATACACTGAGCAGGTTATCTTACGGCAACTGGAGTAACTATTCTCGGTACTCTTCACGCATGAGCATCTCTCAATTATGGTAAAAAGGCTTAATTCTCAGAAGAAACTTGTCAACATAGTTAAGGACACAATATCTGCCTAGGTATAGCCTAGCAAGAGCGTAGGTGCAGTATCTGTACATGTTCACTGCATGCTCAGAAGTACTGAAACAATTAGACTCGGCAGAAGCAGGGATAAAGATTGCCGGAAAATATCTCAGCAGCCTAAGATTTGCAGATGACATAGTGCTCTTCAGTAATGATGGCAACGAATTAAAAAAAAAAAGATGTGACTGAAGACCAATATCGACATTGAATAAAAATATGGCTAAAGATGAATCTGCTCAAAACGAAGTCAGTGCCCGATAGCATGGCGAAAGTGGAAACGTTCACGATTGTAAAGCAACCACTGGAGCCTGCACAAGAATATGTATGCCTAGGTCAATTACTAACAGGGGACCCCACTCACCAGAAGAAAATTAATCGAAGTTTAAGTACGGGTTGGAGCGGGGACGGCAGGCGCCCCTAACTAGTAAGGGTCGTCTGCCGCTGTACTTAAAGGCCAACTCCGGCGATTTTTTGGCCATGACAAAGTAATGCTGCTTTTACGTTCCTGAGACGCTCCTGTCCCGGGCCCGATAGCAGAAATACTCGGCAAATTGAGAATAATCTTGAATAAGCAAAAAACGCCAGGTCTTAGCGGAAAGCGCAGCACAGTCACAGCGAAAGCTTGAAGAGCGGCATTTCTAGAGCCCATTATAAACTCCTTTGTGGGTACTAATACAAGTACACTAGCAGCGTGCGCACTACGCTACAAATCATATCTTTTGTGAAGTTGGGAAGCACCCATCACGACATTACTCGTCATTATGAAGAGAAGAGTGGTACCATGTGTAAGACATTATGTGCAGTTTCTTGATGCGACGGCTGATGACGATGAAAAATTATGACGGAGCCTTTTTGGTTGGAAGCTTTAAAGGACCCACTAGTTTCGTAATTCGCATTGTGTGACGCCCGGTCGTTATTTCACTCTCCCACCACGCTCTATAGGCCTGCCTGGCTGCCCAGGCGGCGCTGCGAAAGCGGTGCTAAAAAGCGCCCCCTACGATAACTTCGTTGGTTTCGAGTAGGCAGACTGGCGGCTGCATGCAGCACTAAGCTCAGATGCACATTGGAGCCACCGCTGTCGGTTGTGCTGCGCTTTGGATTTCGGCCAATTTCTGGCGTGGCTGAGTTCTTCAGGCTCAACAATCTGCGTAAAAGCAAGAAGCTCGTCAACGTCAAGTATGTTTACGACGTGCAAGAGATTAAAGGAACCGTTTCGGCGCGCTGCAACTCGCAAATGCAGCGAATCTCATACGACGTTGAACTCGAGGTAAGTTCTACGAGGCATGCTCGCGCGATTAGCGACAGTGCATAAACGAAAAGATTGCTCTTAAGAAAGCCAAAATGATGTGCAATACACGACGAAACGGAATTAAGAAAGGTCCAGTGACGAAGGCTAGCCGCCGGCGGCCCGAATGACCGCATTCGCGCCGTGTGCCATTTTCTGCCGTATTCAGTCGCAAACACACTTTTGCACGATGCACGGTGTCGTGCCTGGGTATTTGAATCAATCCCTTCTCGGCAACCAGGTTGTTGCTACGATAGGGCAGCGTCGTACCCGGACTCCGTTTGGTAGCGTAGTCGAGTCTCCGGGTTGAGGAACTGATGCTAGCAAGATGGGAAAACAATAACAAGTTTACTGGCACTTTTCGTACACTCAATTACATCATGACAAGGAAAGAGTTCAGCGACGAGCGCATTGGATGAGCCTGTTACCGAGGGCTCAGAGCCCCATTTCTCACTCAGCACCGTCGTTTTAACCCCTCAGTTTGGCTCCTCCTTCTTGATGACCACCAATCACACACACGACACCTCCCACCATGGCACATTCCATTTCACTGTCGCGGAGGGGTCGTCGCACACTTGAAGCAGCAAGGGTCCGGCGGTTGACGGCACGCAGGTGGGGGAAGCAGGACAACAGGTTCCTCGTGCTTGCCCCTGCAGTTCTTTCCCCGAAGGCAGAACAAGGCTTGCGGAGACTCCCGTCCAAACATACCCGTCAGATGGCTTCGGCAGCGTACCAAGCCAAGCCCAGGTGGCCCATTGTCTCCGGCTTTGCCGTCCCAGACTTTGAGGCCGAGATTCTGCCCATTGTTGGTCACTCGTCGTCCCAGAAATTCCGTTTCCAGGAAGGATGCAGGTGTTCTAGCAGTGTGAGAACGCCTCGTCCGCCGATTCTCATGGTCAGCGCTTCGCCACCGACTGCCGGTCATAACAACGGTCGTAATTTTCAACATTTGCTTTCAGGGAATTCGTCAAATTCTGTCAGCGTGCGCTGGCGGTCGAGGAGCGACGGCGCGCAATGTTGGTTGTGTGCCGAAGCTTCGCTTCGAAGGGGGACCTGTACCTCTCAAGTCCAGTTGAAAGCGGCCGACTGTAAGCTGCCGGAACAATCGTAGGCACACAATATGCAGGGTGGCTCATGGCATCGTTTTTCTCGTTTCCCACGAAGTGCGGGCTGCATATAATCGTGTTCGCCGTCGGCAGCCACGGCGTGCCGTCAGGACAGCACACAGGGAATATATACTTATATAGAACGCGTGCAAGAAAAGTAATCAGCACGTTGCGTAGCGGACCGCGTTTTTCTCGCGTACTCACTTCACGCTTTGGACGGCACTTATCCAGCGGTTCCATCGCTCCACTTCGTACGGCTTTCAGGGCAACCGGTAGAATCGCGCATCAGGATCCTTACCCTCATGTTCGTGGCAATTAACTACGCAGCAATAACGGCGGCGACCGCGCTTCGGGACCACGTGCTGCTCAGAGCCATCGTCCAGTCCACTTGCTTTCGGCACGGTTTGTTGACGCACGGATCGCTCGTCAAACATGTCAGGCTTTGCAGGCATAGCAGACAAGCTCCTTCGTACGTTTGAAGCACTTTTTGAGTCTAAATCTACGCGCAAAATTAAGTAAACCGCTCAAAGCAAGTGAAAACTGTGTAACTCATCGGTCGGCGTCCATTTTTGACTACCCAACCAACTTCGGCGCACGCCACCAGGCCACGCCACAGTACTCAAAACTCCAGCGCGTCAGCCCTATAACATACGCTAACGTGAGAAAGAGATAGAGAGAGGGAATTAACTTTATTGAGACCCTGAAGAAATAGAACATGGGAGCCTTATGGGCTTCCTTGGAAACCAATACAGGTGCACTTGCGAGGAACCCACTACGCTATAAATTGTCATAATTTTTGTGAAGTAAGGAAGCAGCCACTATGCAATTTTTCGTCATTCTGCGGAGAACCGTAGTACCTGCTAACTGTAACAAAACGGAAACTTGGGCCAGTTGGTTGTACTTCATATTTACCGGCAGCGCAACCACATACACGAACAGAGAAAAGAAGCGAAACGGAAACACAGCGCTGACATTCAAACTAAACTTTTTATTGCAGAAACAACACTTATATGATCAAGCCCCTACGTTCCCCGCATGCGCAAGCTGAGAGAACGCATAGAGCTTGCGTACGGGTAAAAGCAAAAAGCGAAGCGAGCCGAACAACAATGTACATCAAAGTTACACGTGCTGGTTCAAAAATTCGAACTCACAGTCATATAACGTCACCGATCGTTCGCTGATACATGACCCCCTTTGTTTCCTAATGTAATAATAATATCTGGGATTTAACGTCCCAAAACCACGATTTGATTATGAGAGACGCCGTCGTGGAGGGCTCCGGAAATTTTGACCGCCTAGGGTTCTTAACGTGCACCTATATCTAAGTACACGGGCCTGAAACATTCTCGCCTCCATTTGTTTCCTAATGTAATATGCCTCATTTAACTCTCGAAAAAGCCGGCAGATCCCACGCATTGTGGGAATCGATGTAATGCGAAGCAGCCAGCAAAGAGCTGCATACATCGTCTTGTACGTCATTGAGGAAAATGCGTGCCATGGTTTTCATGTTAACTCCTATTATTTATGTTCGTCACGCAGTAACGTCGCGCAATACCAACTTCGGGGTCGATCAAGCTAGAGAAACGGCCGCCAGCGCCCCATGATCGTGGCACGTAAGTCATGCTGTACATGACATGCGTGTCATTATTTTCATGTTAACTCGTGTTATTATGTTCGTCACATAGTCACGTCGCGCAATACCAATTTCGGGGTAGATCAAGCTAGCGAAACGGCCGCCAGCACTCCATGAGCGTGGCACGTAAGTCATGCTGTACGTGACATGCGTGTCATGATTTTCATGTTAACTCGTGTTTTTATGTTCGCCACACAGTCACGTCGCGCAATACCAATTTCGGGGTAGAGCAAGCATTTTTGATGTGCTGAAGAGTGCGACAAACAGCGGACGTACCAAGGATCTGAGACCGGTAACGAGCTAGTTAGCTTCCAACGGCTTAAGAGGTTTGGTGGCGGACAAAGAGGGCGTTTTCGTGGTTCTATCGCAGCGTACGTTCAATGAGAAGGCGTGTGCTGCGGTAAAAAAGAGCTTCAAGATTGGGACACAGAAGCCTTCAAAAGTGAAGCAAACGGCCTTGAAGTTGCTGCAACGTCACCATCTGGAAAGATTGAGCACTTCGGTTAAAAAGGCAAGTGTTGATACTTTGCAAATCTTCCTCACCGCCAAAACCCATAAGGTGGACGTTCCATTTCGGGCCATTGTTACAGAAAGGAACACTTGGCAAGTGCAAGTTTCCGGGTTCCTACAATTGCACCTGTCTTCATTGAAGCTGGCTGACCCTTGTGCCTTGGTCAACTCGGACGAGCTAGTGTCCTATTTTGAGACAGCAAACCTAAGTTCGTGTAACATGTTCAGTGTCGACATTGAAGACCTATTTTATTCAATTCCTCAAGACAAACTTTTCGAATGCGTAAAATTGTGTATTGTTGAATATAATGATGAGAGCATGTTCACAGAAAAGTGCGGTGTATCATTTGAAAGTTTTTTGGATATCCTCTTGTTTTACCTGCAGAGCACCCTAGTCAGTTGGAATGGGCAGACTTTCGTACAAAGGTCGGGAATCTGTATTGGTTCCAGAGTGTCGCCTATACTAAGCAGCATTTTTCTTGCAAAACTAGATCGTCACTTGCATCTCAGCATGGAATCCTTGGGAATTATAAAATTATTTACATATACTGATAATTTTTTGGTGATCATGAAAACAGGTGATTTGTGCCGTCAAATGACTGATGTCTTAAAGCTGTTCCGGGAATGCGGTTTTGGATTACGGTGCACTGGCGAGGCGCCGAATAAAGGTGAACTTCAATTTTTCGATATTAAGTTGAGGCTTATGAAACAGCATATTTGTTGGATGTATTCGCCAAGATCCACAAAACCGCTTCTAGATTGTCGTTCAGGTCACTCTAATATAGTGAAAAATGGCATCATAACGTCATGTTTAAAGTCAGCCATCTCTAGGTCGCGCCCCCATGTACTAAATGAAAGTTTCAACCAGCAGATTGAAAGGCCCAAATCTGCAGGGTATGATAATCAACTGTTAAGCAGCCGCGTCATGAAGTTGCTACGATGGGTGGAGTATGGGAAGCCATCAGGGGATTTAGAAAGCCGTAACAAGGAAAGGAAAACGGTCACTATCCCTTAGGTCCATTGTTTTTTACATGGCGTGAAGACGGTGGGGGCTAGATACGGCGTAAATGTTGCCTTGTCCGCCCCGAATAAGCTGGTTAGCGTGTGTAAGAAGATTCAGGATAAAATAAGCGGAAAAAAGGATGATAACGTTTTTAAAGTCAGGCACAGAAAGCAACATGTGCCATGTAATATGGGTGTGGTTTATTCAATTCCTTTGACATGCCGGGCGTGTTACATAGGACAAACGGGCAGATGTGTCAACGTTAGGTTAAAAGAACACGAGAAGTCATTAAACACAAAATGGTATGCTCATGGTATGCGCTTTTGGTATGCGCTTTTTGCTTTTACCCGTACGCAAGCTCTATGCGTTCTCTCAGTTTGCGCATGCGGGGAACGTAGGGGGTTTGATCATATAAATGTTGTTTCTAGAATAAAGAGTTTAGTTGTGAGTGTCAGCGCTGTGTTTCCGTTTCGCTTCTTTTCTCTGTCCTTGTGTGTGGTTGCGCTGCCGGTAAAAATGAAGTACCTGCTAAACACCTGTAAGGCATAATGTGCACTTTGTTGATGCTGTGGCTGATGACGATGAAGAATTATGGCAGAACCCTTTGCAATGGGTTGGACACATTCAACAACCAACTCGTTGCGCACTTCGCATTGTGTGACGCCTGGTTACGCAATTCGCGTTCTGTGACGCTCGGTTGTTACTTTACTCTTCTACCACGCTATATTGCATATGTTAATGTGGTTCCTTTCCGACATGAAACCTGTATACGGTCTTTTTGCAAAGCAGTTTCAAGCACCGGCATGGCTCTGAGGTAGAATTCTTGGCTCCTACGCAGAGGGCCCAGGTTCGAACCTAGTTCCATCCTAGAATTTTTTTCTTTCGTTTTTGTTTTCTTATTTCGAGCGATAGTGGTTACGGACACTGGCAGCGGCGGCGGCGGCGGCGGACAACTACGGCGCCAAAAACGGCCATTGTTGAGATCTCATAACAGCTTTAAAAACGCTGTAAAAAGCGCAACACCGAAACCGAAACGCAACCAGCCAACTGTCGTATAAGTCGGCAAAAACCGGAAATAATGCAAGGCATGCCGGTCCCGTCAGCGCGTAGTATGAAAGCTGCGAAAGCGGCGAAGAGCAGACGCTCAGGGGAAAGGTGACTCCGTCGCGAACATATCTTGTGTGTGACTGACAGTGCCACGTGCATAAGCTCCTCGGAGCTGTCGGAAAATGACAGCTGCAATTGCGACGCATTTGGAGGCCAACTAAAATCGCCATTCCTCTTCGAGGAAGTGCAACAAACCTGTTTGGTTCTTTGCTTGCCTGGTTGCGCAATCCACCGCCAGATGGCGCGACCTGTCCAGGCGGCTGAAGTTTGCAGGGCGGCGATCGGGTAAAATGCTATTGCTGAGAAGTTTGTGGACTAACTAAAGCTTCTTAATATTGCTATGGGAAGAGTGCATAAGTTTGGCAATAGCGGCGTTCAACATCGCGTTTGTAGGGCCGAAGGAATTTAATATATGCCAAGTACGAGCCACCTTTCACGCCAGCGTTACTAGATTGGGCTACCTTGCTTCGCACGACGCGCAGCTCACCATATACCCATAGGCCCGGTGCACCCTGTATATGTTGCGGGAGGTGTTTCCGTACGGTAATGTTCACGCGTGTGGATTCTTTAGCCGGTACGGTATTAACGCGCTTTCCGTGCGGTAAACCGGCATTGCTAGCTAAAACACTCAAATATTACGCACTTTACGCACGGTAAACGTTAGGTGCGAGTGTTTCGTGACTGCCAACGGGGAATCGTGTCACATGAAAATGGCATGTGAATTTCCAGCTGGAAATCGGGTTTCCAGCCTGGTTTTCAGCTGGAAACGGCTCTTGAGGCTGGAAATTTTCCATTCCCAGCTGGAATGGAAATTGTATTTCCAGCTGGTAATGAAAACCATTCCAGGCTGGAAATCGTATTTCCAGCATGGATATGGAAATAATTCCCGACTGGAAAGCCATTTCCAGCTTGAAGTTTCCAGTTCCAGTTGGGAAGTTATATTTCCAACTGGAAATTTTTCCAGCTTTGGCTGGGAAATAATTTGCATGAAATTGTGCTGTTTGTGCGAGGAAGTGGTATAGTTGACAAAAGGAATTCCAGCTGCCCAAAGATTGATCTGCATACAGCGATAGCAGATTAAGTGTAATGCAGACCGCGCATTTAGACATGACTTAAAACAGTGGTTCTCAAATGGGGGTCCGCGAGGTCATTTATCGGGGTCTGCAAAAGCCAAGCTTGCAAAAAAAAAGTTTTTTTAATCCCACAACTTGCTCTCTCCGACGCCGCGGCCATGAAAAACGCCGCACTGCCGCGATGTTTGTCAACGTTTATAGAACCAGGTCAGTTGCAAAACTGAGCGATGTTGCGCGGCGCCGCCGCCATCAGCGACAGATGTGGCGCTGCTGTCGCAACAGGATTCACTCGCTGCGCTCTTCAGCCGGCGTTGCGGCGCGTCGCGTCAGTATCCGTGGAGGCTGCTTTCTGCGCGAACAGCTTGGCGTTTTCCGTTGTGCTTCGGATATGCTGCGTGTCTGCACCATGCCGACATGTTCTGTTCCGAGACACCCCGACATTTCTTTTGTGCCTAGGGTTACCAACTCTTCAATGTAGGGAGTCGGGACGGGGTGTCCATTGTTTCGGCCTCTTCAGCTGGCTACGTGCTGCTCGCAACACTTCCTCTTGCTGGAGAATGTATCCGTAAAAGTTGTCGCGTTTCGCACAGAAGTTCAGACGAAATAACTGAAGCCCTTCGCAGCCACCGCAACATTGCTTCGTGCGTGCTATTCGTGAGAACTTTGTGTTCTGGAGCGTGACGCGCGTTGTCGGGCGTGCGTTGGATCACATAAAAAGTTCTAACTGGACGGTACGGAATAAATCCGGGACATATAGCTGTCCCGACAGGGACGGCTCACAACGCTGTATAAAAAGACGGGACAGTCCCGCGAAATGCGAGATGGTTGGTAACTATTTGTGCCCCGCGTGACCTTGACCAGCGAGCGACGTGGGATCGCGCCATTCCTCGTATGGACAAGAAACTGTCCGACATATCACTTGCATGTGATATGCACATTCATGAGGAAGACATCCTGAAGACGTTCACTCACACGGTCAATGATAAGAGTTAAGGTTGAAATCGCCAGCGGAAAGGAGCCTCGTCGAAGATTGCGTCCCAAAGATATTCCCGAACTTGCCTTGATTTGAGTGATTCTAAAAATTGTGCTGTAAATAATGTTTTATACTTAATTAGAGCTGTCTTGATAAGGTTTGATGCCTGAGACTGTAAATAAGTTGTGCCGTTTGTGTGCATCACACCATACATGCAATATCTGAAAAATTGTTTCTCTGCATTGCGTGCGAAAAATAAATACAATTTTTCTTTCTATAGCAGGACTGAAATTGTGGCGTGCAGTACACACACGGCGATTTTACCACTTAATAATTACAAGTAACGACAGCCGCGATACAGAATGAAAACTCCTCACTTCAAAAAAGTGAAAGTGAAGAATTATCGAAAAAAAATAGCGCGAAAAACTACGGAGCACCAGAAAAAGGATTACACAAACAACAGCGCTGACTTACAGCAAAGATTTATTCGTTAACACCACGCAATACTTGCACAGTCCAAAACGAAAAGATATAAGTACCAACACGTCCAAGCATCCGCTTTAGCTAAATAATTACGCTACGAGAATGCGCCATATAGTTAATTTCTTATAGGGTAATGGACAGACTCTTATGCTATGCTATCAAGCGTCAGTTATCTTGGAAAGTCTTGAAAGCCATAGCTTTACTGACTTTGCCTTACCGCTGCTAAATATTACTCAGTTTTACATTGCAGCGGCAGCGCAACGAAAAATCACGATAATATACAGACGGCGAGTAAACAACCGAGCCCTTTCTGAACGGCTGCCCCGGCGTTTGCCACGCAGACTACGCGTTTTCGTCTGCTAGCGGAAGCTTGTTGCGCCGCCAGCGCCACCAAACCGGAAGCTGTCCCGGCGCCGCGCGACGGGTTGGCTGACGCGGGGAGTTTTGCAACTTACCTGGTTCTATAAACGTTGATGTTTGTTGGCAAAGGCATATCAGTAGCTCTATTCTCGTATAATTTCTTGGTGAATTATGACGTTAATGCTAAATAATAACCTACTCTGTAATATCAATACAGCGTACAAAAGTTGTATTTCTTTTTTAAGGTTAACACCATTAAAGACAGCGGTCCAATAGACCGCATAATCATTATGTCGCCGCAGTCAGCCACAGTTTCGTACAGCACATGGCGGCTAGTCGTGGTGATATCTGTACGTGTGTGTGCTCAGTGTTCGCTAGTCTAGAGAGTTTCCTTAATGCATATCTGTGTGACAGTTACACGGAATAGCTTTTTTTGGTCAGGTTTATCTCTGGAAAGTGTTATGAGTGATGACCAGCATGGTCGAGTGGTTTTTAGTGCTGTACTGTGTGCGATGTCTTGGATACACCAGCGCCGATCAAGGGACAGCGATTTTCTCAGCTCTGAGGTGTCCCATTTGAAGGTAAGTTGCACTTCTATATTTCAAGTATAAGTGAACGTTTGTCCCGAATGTTTGTGGGCTTCGCTATCACGGTGTCATGTTACCTGGCTGTGTGTAATGTTTATATATGCGCGAAGTACGCTACAGGCCGGTTTGTGTAAGCAGCCTTTGTCTCCAATAGCCCTGTGCCGTGCAATGCTTGTGCCTACTGGTGCGCATGCGTCAATGAAACAAACTCGAGTAATTACATATGTTCGAGTGAACTCATTGGACGCCCATTCGGAGTAGTTTAAGGTCGATATAAATAATCCTACATAGCACCTACAGTATAAACAGCAGTGCTCATCAGATCTTGCTCACCTTTGCTTTGCACTGCATTGACTTTGTATTGTGGTACTGCTTTTGAAAGCTGTATTGATGCTCTTCATGTGATTTGATAAAACTATACTTTTGGTAGAATTGCGTTTTATGGATCATTGTGGATTTGATGTTTGCTCACTATGTATAAATATTTTTTTTCAGGTGGTGTATGAGGATATGAGCAAACTCAGTCTACATCTCGAGATATGTTCCAAGAAGCGTTCACATAAATGCTGTTAAATTTCACCACCATGTTCTTTGACTGTGTGCAGTTCACTGGACGAACAGGTCCTGTAGGAACCATGCTAAGGCGCATGCAATAGCCGTGAGGTAAAATCTGGAAATTCTTCCATTTCCAGCTGGGAATGAAGGATTCCAACTGGAAATTTTGCCATTTCCTGCTGGAAATATTTCCATTTCCAACAGGAAATATTTCCATTCCCAGCTGGGTTATGGAACCTGGAAATTTTTCCAGGCTGGAAATTTTTCCATTTCCAGCTGGGAAAATTTCCAGCCTGGAAAGATTTCCAGGTTTCATAACCCAGCTGGGAATGGGAATCATTTTCACCTGGGCAGCCCACAAAGCAACACTACTTGCCACCCATCGCAAGCACTACCAGAAGGAACTGAAATTCGCACGCCCAGCCAACGAAGCGTTGGCCAAACACACACGATTGTTGCCTTGCTGATAGCAGACGCTCTAGTGGCCCCTCGGTTCCGTCACTCCCGCTTTGCCGAAAATGACGTCACGCGCACAATGTTGCCAGTTTTTGGGACGCGAGGTGGGGAGAGTCGGGGTAATCAATAAAATTCATTTGTAATGAATCTGCATATCTCTCCAGCTGGTAATTTGGCATAAATAACGGGAACGTCAAAAAAACGTATCCAGAGAATTTTATTGAGATCCATTGACCTCGAAAAGACGCCGGAGTTGGCCTTTAAAGCAAAAGTAAACAATCACTGCATAGTGCCTGTTCTAAAATATAGGGCTGAAAGTAGGACAGCAAGGAAACTAACGAAAGAGGTAGTGAGCACGCAGCGTGCAACGCAAGGGAAACTGGTAGGCGTAACATTGAGAGATCAGACGACGGCAGAATGGGTCAGGGAACAAACAGGGGTAACGGTTATTGTAGTTGATATCGCCACACGCGCTTCTTTCTACCTTTCATGTTACCGACCCCTTACACATGCAACTACTGCCTTGCGCAAATCACGCCAGAATGACTGGAAACCTTCCCGATTATTTTAAATGCTTCCGTTGAGATTACGCGCACAACGCCAACAATAGAGTTTAGTCTGGAACTTACGCGGTCTCTAGCGATAACGCTGGAATATTCTATGGCACGTGCAGTGGCGGATCCAGGGGGGGGGGCGATTGGGCGATCGCCCCCCCCAAAGCTATAAGCCAACCCAACCCCCCCCCCCCGCTTTTCACCTCACCGAAGGCCATTTTTCAGAACGTAGAATTTTTTCAGGTGGTCGCTGTGTCCATCCCAATCCGAGACTAGGGAAGCACCCCTCACACAGCCCAGCGCTTTTGTTAAGAGCGAAACAGGCTTTCTAGAAAAGATTTCTTCTGCGTCCTGCATCTTTCAAATAGGCATCGACGAGCACAAGCCTCAACTATTTTGCTAAAGCAACTGCTGCCTTTATGGAAGCGAGCTAAAGTTTCCTCCCCACTCCCAGGGCCATCAGCTCTTCAGCAAAGCGAGGGGTCTTCAAATTCTCCCATCTTTTTCTCAGAGACAGGAGTCTGTTCTGTGTCATTCAAACTGGCATCTTTCGTCCCACCACGGCCGGGCTAGACTGCACGTGCGCGCTTGAGCGCGCACGTGCAGTCTAGCCCGGCCGTGGTCCCACAAAGCGTGCAGAACAAGTTACCTTTTAGTCAACCTTCAGCGGCTGGTCCAAAAAAAAAAAAGAAGGAAGGCAGGCAGTGGTGCTGTGAATTATATTCGCCGAAGTACCGAGCAAGCCTCCGAGAGCACGTGCGCGGGGTATAATCGAGCGCGACTCCGAAAGCTCCGTTTGACCGTCCTTAGGCTGCGGAGATAGAAAGGGCATTTTCTGGCAACACGACCGGCCAGAAAAAAAGGCAATGGGGAGGAGGGGGCGGGGTAACAAAGGGAGGCTTACTCCGAAACTACGTTCAAGGAATACTAGAGCTCGCCGTTGTGGGAATACTCATTTATCGAGCAGGTGGCCTGCCCTTCCCTCTTTCACCCTCCTCTTACCAACAACACTGATACGTGTTCTCCAATGTTTAGCGGAAATATGCGAAATTTTAGATAATGAAATGGCACTGAGCAATGCAACTGAGAACAAAAATAATGAGCATTTGGTTACTAACGTGAAGTTTTAAAGTTGGGCAACGCCCCCCCCCCCCCTCTCCCCCCCCCCCAACAACCAACCGCCCCCCCCAAAGCAAGCGCCTGGATCCGCCCCTGGGCACGTGTATAACTGCCAACGCGCTTTGCCGCTTGGGAGATAATCGATGGCTGACGCTCTGTTCACGGCTATCAGTGCACAGCGTGTTTTGCTTGTAGTTTCACTATTCGTCTCCCGTCACAAGTTCGCCGGAATAAAGAGTTTCGTCTTGAACACGCCGACTACTGCTTTCTTCAACGGCGCGACCACATGACAATAATAAACAAGAGTGATTGACCTGGGAGGGCCAGGTAATGCGTAGGACTGACAACCGGTGGTCAGTTATAGCAACGAAATTTTTACCGAGAGACGGGAACACGCGGTCGAGGACGGCAGCGAGTTAGACAAAGTGCTGAAATTGAGAAATTATTATGGATAAGATGCAATCAGCTCGCACAAGATAAGCTCAGTTGGACACCATTGGGAGAGGCCGTCATGCTACAGTGGACCCATATGAGTGTGCATATACCACTTCCATATTTCTCTAGCGTCATTCCGTAATGTTTCGCTCAATGCGAAAAATTACGCCACAGTCACCATCCCGCGCATGCTTCGCATAATATCGATTCCCACGATAAGTCGGATCTGCCAAATTTTTTTTTCCAACCAAAGGATACGCATCTATTGGCTCAAATTGCCACCTTGGTGCTACAAAACGAATTTCGCTGACGATTTTGGTATTTGCAAGATGTCTCAGAAATATGCAAACATGTAGAAGATTTCTCTCACCGTTTAGAGCAACTTAGTACAGTGATGTGGTCGTTAATGGACAACGCATTACACTCTGCACACCTCCGACAGCCCTATGTCCATTGCGGGCAAGAGGTATGGGCACATGGCGTCGTACGAGTGCTCGAGGTTCGAGCGCTGCATGTGTTGCAGATTCGGGCCCAACGAAAACGATACAGAATGCCCCTAAGCACTGCCTGCCTGGTTTGTATCGGGTAATTACATTATCGGTGCCTACCCTCCGCCGTGTGGGGTCATCCCTCAGCAAATTTCGTTATCGGGTTCGCTTATCAGTCTAATGGTGGGGTCGTTACCAAGTCGCGGGTGGCGCGCAGTATTTATTGTTTCTATCACGACCTCTTCTGCTGCCATTATTTTTTGTTTCTTGGTCAATTGAGCCACAAGAATGACAGTATAGAGAACGGATGGATCAGGTCAGCAGCATTAACGCGCCTTCATTAAAGAGGCACAGGAAAAAAAAACAAGAGGATAAGTGCTCTCAGAATAAGCACACGTGTACACGTGCCGGGAGGAGAAACTCGGCGAGCGAGAAAATGCGCAAAATGAAAATGCGTGTGGCGGCGCCACCCCGAAATTTCAGCACCAAACGTCATGACATCGTAGATTTTGACGGCATCTACTAGGTCCTGCGTAGTTCGTAATTAGTAAACTTGAAGTGCGTTGTCCTCTGAGGGGCTTAACGTACTAAGTTTCAGGAAATTTTGTTGAGCGAATGTTGCCAAAAACTGAAGCTACGCTTTGAAATCAGTGACGACACGTGCGGCAATTTCAGTGCGAAATTTAAAAGTGAGTTCTTCACCTTGATTCTCTCCGCTTATTAAACTTATGTTGGTGCAATTAACGACATTAAAGTTCCCAAGTTATCAATTTAAAGCGATTCATTTCTTCAATTTAGTGCCCCTTGAAGGCGACTGTAGTTTTAAAACTTTGTCTTATTTATGGTTAACACACGGGCCTGCCATGTCGCTAACAACGGTAGTAATGAAAGTCTATCACTCTCTGAAGAAACCTATGGAAATAATAAAAGCAAGAAGGAGAATTTAAGGGATCGTTTTTTTTTGTTAGACAACCTTAAGTAGAACCAACGTACAATTTCCAAGGAAAGCATAGTGAACGTTATTTGTAGTAATTCTGGTAAAATGTGAAGAAATTGAAGTGGAGAAATTATATAAAACTTGCCGTGGGCAAGGACCGAACCCGCAAACTTCGAATAGCGCGTCCGATGCTCTACCAATAGAGCTACGGCGTCAGTCATCCTCCCGTCCACTTTATTGGGTATTGTTTCGACCGGCCTTCGCAGGCACCGGAGACTCCCCAGGAAGAGGCTGGAGGAAGGCGAACTTAACAGAGGTATTATTACATTCCTTGTGTTACGTCCAAAGCCCGGAGACAAACGTAGAACAGTGGCAAGCACTTTATTGCTACATCGTGCCGCAAGTACGACGGCACAAAAGGAAATGAAAAGTGAGGGGCAGCCGAGACATGCCAGCTTTATAGTTATCGCAGTCGGGTCACATGATTACTAGGCAGCTTAGCTGGCCGCTCTTATCAACAACACGTGGCGCTATCGCATACATGACATTTCCTCCCGCTTAAATTGTGGCGAGCTACCACTACACAAAATTAAGATGGCGTGTAGCGATCTGGCGCTCGTCGATTGCGCACGGGATATCTTCGTACTGGTGGTGCTGCCTCGGAGGCTGCGGGCGCTGCCGTCGGTGTCTACGCAGTGGCGTCCGAGAACTCCCAGAAGGTGTCCTTGTTCTCCTCAGCCTTGGAGACGTCAGCTGCACCCAGGAGAAGGTGATCTTGGTGACGATGCCACACGGCCAGGCCCCTTGGCGTGTGTACCTTGACGGCATACGAAACGGGTCCTTTCTGCCGTACCACAGTACCCGGAAGCCATCTGGGTGATCCCCTGTAATTTCGAACAAGAACACAGTCGCCTACAGCAAACTGTCGAGCTTTGAAGCTGCCTTGGCTGGACTAAATAAATTGTTGGTGGCGAACTAATTCCTCTACTTCTGGCTTGAGAATGTCAAGTTTGGAACGAAGACGGCGACCGAACATCAGGTTAGCCGGCGCTTCTTTTGTCGTAGCGTGGGGTGTATTCCGATAAGCGAGTAAGAAGCTGTTAAGGCTGGCCTGCAGGTTTCCAGTGCTGAAATCTTTCTTCATGGCAGCCTTTAGGTACTGAACGAAACGTTCTGCCAAACCATTCGAACTTGGGTGATAAGGCGCTGTTGTGACGTGGCGCGCTCCTATCTCACGAACAAACGTCTGAAACTCGGCAGATTTAAATTATGGCCCTTTGTCAGACACGATTGTTGCCGGATAACGGAAGCGGCTAAACATTTCGCGAAGACGATCAATGGTTGCTGTGCTAGTTGTGTTTTTCATGATGCACACCTCTGGTCATTTAGAATGCGCAATAGCCACAACTAAGAACATGTGCTGCCGGAAGGGCCAAGCAAAATCGATGTGTACTCGCTTCCAGGGGGATGTTGGCCACGACCATGGGTGCAAAGGAGCACTGTTAGGGGCACTACGCTGCTCCTGGCAAGGTTTGCATCCTTTGACGTGAGACTCAAGATCCGAGTCAATTGAAGGCCACCAAACATAGCTGCGGGCCAACTCTTTGGATCGCACAATACCTGGATGACCGTCGTGAAGTTCTTGTAGAACCAGAGACCTCAGCTTTGCAGGCACCACAACACGCATTCCCCACAGGAGGCAGCCTTGGTGTGTGGTCAGCTGTGTTCGCCTGTCAAAGAAAGCCTTGAGCTCCACGTCGTCCGTAAAGTTAGGCCACCCCGTACTTGTGAGCTCGAGTACTCTGCAAAGAAGTTGGTCATGCGAGGTTGCACGTGTAATATTTTTGTGTGTGACCGGCATTAATTGCAAGCGTAACGAGTAGAACGTTTCTTCTGCGTCATTAGCGGACTCCTGGCGAACTGGCAAGCGGGACAAGCAGTCAGCCTCTAGATTTTCATTTGCCGGTCGAAACTTCAAGGAGTACGTGTAGGCAGACAACATCACTGCCCAACGTTGAAGTCTTGCTGCCGCCAAAGTTGGTATGCCCGACTTTGGGCCTAAAATAGTCTGCAGTGGTTTATGGTCCGTTATCAGTGTGAACGGGCGCCCGTAAATGTAGTAGTGAAACTTCTTAACGCCGAAGATGATAGCTAGCGCTTCTTTCTCGATCTGGCTATACTTCTGCTCAGCATCGGACAGCGTCCGTGAAGCGTAAGGAACAGGGCGAATGGTGCCATCAGCAAAAATATGAGAAAGTACAGCACCTACCCCGTAATGAGATGCGTCGCAAGCCATTTGAAGTGGTCTTTGCGGATCATAGTGAGCCAGAACTTCCGTAGACGCCAACGCAGCCTTAATGTCGTCAAAGGCCGTTTGGCACTCGCTGCTCCACGCCCATGCTTGGTCGTCACGCAGCAGTTTTTACAGGGGATGGGCCAGCGTTGCCAGTTGAGGTAAAAATTTTTCGTAGTAGTTTACGGCTCCGAGCGAAGAACGAAGCTGCTGCTTGTTCTCTGGCGCAGGTGCGGCTACAATGGCATCAGTCTTGTCCGTAGTGGGATGTATGCCATCGGCACTCAACTTGTGCCCCAAGTAGGTCAATTCCTTCTGAAAAAAAGTGAATTTCTCAGCTCTTAGTCGAACTCCCCGGTTTTCCAAACGGGTTAGAACTGCTCCCAAGTTCTGCAGGTCTTCGGCTCTAGTCCTTCCGGTCACTAGAATATCGTCCAAATAGCATGCGACACCTTTGAGATCTTTGAGCATGGTGTCCATTATTCGCTGAAAAATACCAGGCGCTGAAGACACGCCGAAAGGTAGCCGGTTAACGGCGAACAGTCCTTTCGTCGTGTTGATCGCCAGAAGACGACGCGCCGGTTCCGCTAGCACTACCTGTTGATAGGCCCTGTTCAAGTCAATTTGAGAAAATTCTTGTCCTCCACTGAGTGCAGCAAAAATTTCTTCAACACGTGGTAAAGGATAGCGATCGGTGTCTAGCATAGGGTTCACAGTTGTCTTATAGTCGCCACACAGGCGGATGTTTCCGTCTTTCTTTACCACCGGCACTACCGGCGTGGCATACTCGCACGTGGCTAATGGTGTGATCACACCCATTGACTGCATTTTGTCAAGCTCTTTTTCAACTGCTGGAACCAGTGCGAAAGGCACACTGCGCGCCTTCAAAAACTTCGGACGAGCGGCCGCTTTGAGAAAGAGTTCTGCCCTTTCTTCTGTGATACATCCCAATTCTTCTTTGAAAAGTTTGTTGTACTTTTGCAAAAGCTTCCTTACCTCTGCTTTTGCTTCCGTGTTCGTCGGCTCCCGTGCCGAGCAGAGCTTGTTGCAGGAAAATACAGCGTTCCAGTCGAGCCGCACGTGCTGTAACCACTCTCGGCCCAGAAGGGGCGGTCCTCCCTGCTCAGTGACATACAAGGGTAATAGAACACTTTGACCATTATGTTCAACAACAACTTCAGCCACTCCTGCTGGTTCGACTAATGCACCTGTGTAAGTGCGTAGGCGCAAATTTGTCATGCGCAACTTCAAAAAATCACAGCATATCCACGGAGTGAATGATGATGAGTGGGCGAAGCTGCGGAGGTTCATGGGTAAACCGTGAATCTTCCGTGAATTCTGCCCAGTACATCATCACCGACGTGAGATCGGGCGCGTTTATACTAAAGGTTCGATGAGAGTTATGACGACTTGCAGCTCACTTTAATTTTACATGTACGCTGTGAATTTTCATTGTTTAGAAAACCATTGCTTTAGAAAAGATCTGGCGTCTTTCGTTAAGCAGCTGGCGTCTTTTCGTTTTGCTTTAGAAACATCTGGCGTTCTTTCGTTTTGCTTTTAGAAAACATCTGGCGTCTTTCGTTGGTTTATTTCATCAATGAACGGCGTTTTGGACAAAATTTTTATTGTTTAATCACGCACAGGAGAAATCTCACCAGGCACTACCTTGGAGGTAAACAATGGCTGCTAATGGGAATGAGAGACAGAAGAATTCGGCTTTTAGTTAACGCGGACGCTGCGAATTTTTTATTGTTCAACGACGCACAGGAAAAATCTCCCACCAGCACCACCTTGGAGGTCAAGATCTGGTACTAGCGTTACGACTGGTTGCGCACTACGACTACGAGGGACGAACGGGTGCCGCTTTAGGGAGCTTCGCCCCTAAAAGGGGAGCAACTGTTGCTGTTGCCTGCGAGAAATTACGGATACCGCCGTTCCCGTATCTAATTCCATTTCAAGCGGAGTCTTCTTTATCAGCAGACGTACGATTATGGCATCTTTTGCCGAGCACGTCATGCCGTTTAGCATCACTTCTGTGGCGCAGTCAAGAACTTTCATGTGCGCTCGCGCGTGAGACAACTTTACGTTCTTATCAGACTGACATATACGCTGAATCACGGCCGGTCTAGAGGCGCGCGCTCGCTCCTTCCCTTACGGCCGGAGCAGCCGGCGGGAGTACAATGGAACTTTTTCTATACAGTAACGACGGCGCGCTCCGCGTGAGGGCGTCGCGAGCCAACCGCCCAAAGCGCGTTTCGCCGCATGCGCTTCGTGTTGTAAACCAGCTGTGCCCGGCCAATTTCTCGTGCTAATTACTTCTTTCGGTTGTACCAAGCGGTGAAGGAAGTACAGGTGCGTGTGGGGACAGTCTGCCTTTCTCGGCACTCGGCAATAGAATACGCACACGCAGCGCTACTAGCAACAACAATATTTTTTAAGACCCGACCACCTTATATTCGATTGAGGCGAAAATGCCTGAGGCCCGTGTGCTTAGATTTAGGTGCACGTTAGAGAACCCCAGCTGCCACAGCAGTGCATTTTTGGTGGGCCACGCATATTTACAACGTCACAGAGGGGATTACCCATCTAACCTGGAAAATATGAATGTAATGCGTGCAGTGCAAGTATTGCCGCTCCAAGTTATTGGCGCACTGGAACATCTGCGAAACTTGAGGGGCAACTCCTCTATCGTTCTATTCAAGGATGCAGCATCCACAATCAACTTCGTGAAAGCCATAAAGAGATGGTTCGACATTCACAACACTACGTACAGTGGAAATGACTGCAAACTTCCCATCTCAAAGCAGGACGACAGTCGATTGCTGTGGCTGGAAAATGAATTTTCAGGCTACATTAAGCGCATCCAGGATTCTTCTGTCGCCGCTGGCGTTGGAAACTTTACAGACGAGACGTACGCTGCCCTGCTTTTCACCACAAAGTCCACAGTGGAGACAGTCCGATTTCTTCTGAGAAAAACAGTAAACTATGTGCTCACGAAGAAATTTAACAGTGATCCTATATAGGCATTGTTTGGAAAATTGAGGGCAATATGCGGGGGCAATGACGCGCTAGACGCAAGAGCCGTCACAGCTGCTTTGACCCACATTGTCAAGGAAAAGGCGCTACCTTTAAAAGACATGGGCATTCGCGACGAAAACATTGAAGAAGCGGCGGTGTCTATTCCGGAAGATGTTATTGAGGAACTTGAAGCTCTGCGAGAACCTCCTCGCAAACCACCGAACTCTTTTGCCTATTCAGGCTTGGTGTATGCCAAACTCATCACTGATGTCGGTTGCGAAACATGCGCCATGCTAGTGACGACAAACAAAACGAGCAGTCCTTTGTATCATCTTCTCCGTCAGCAAGATGCCTATGATCTACACTACCCAAAGCCGGAGTTACTATCAATGCTGGACACAATTGTGACGTTCTTCCAGAAAGCAGTCAAATATCTTCCTCGAACGAAAATCCTCGAGACTCTGCAATTGACTGTTGAGCCATACCTTGAAGATTCGCCACTTCTGGACTGTCCGGAAGATGTGAACAAGAGTCACGCGAGAGTGCTGGCTCATATTATTTCTGAGAAGTTTCTCCGGATTCTTCTTATTAACTACACAAAAAAGTTAAGATCAGAATGACAGTCCTTCCGGTTTTATTCACAAGCCCTCGCGGAAGCATACGAGGCTGTGACATGCTTGACTCCTTTAAACTGTGATCGTCACTACAGTGTTTTACCAGCAGTGGTTTTTTTCAGTTCTCCATGCGCATATTGTTGTAGTACCAAGGAAAACATTGTTTCCCATTGAAAGGATTCTCTGAAAGTTTTTTATGTTTCCTCTTCGTCTGCAGCGTGGCCGTCCCCATTATGCAGTGACTTTCACTTTTTTGAAGTATTTGTTTCAATATTAACGCACGAATTAAGATGACTCCAACAAAATAAACAGCATATCCACGGGGTGAATGATGATGAGTGGGGCGAAGCTACGGAGGGAATCATCTGTAAACCGTGAAACTCTTCCGTGAAATGCGCCCAGTACATAATATAAAGAGTGTGAAACATCGTGTATATATTAAACATCAAACTTTTATTGTACTGTTGGTTTACGTGGTCCCTTCATTATCACTTGTGATCGGTGAAATGCAAGGAAGAAGTCCACTCCCGAGCGAAAGAGCGCCAAGAGCGACCGCATTCCCCGCTCGCCCTGTGCGAATTAAAGGCAAGGCTAGAGGGAAGACAGGACGCGCGTTCCACGACGCCAGGTCGGTAGCATGCCCAACGAAAGCCAACGGAACGCGATCGTGCAAGTGCTCCGGCTTCGCATCGCCTCATGGTTCCATTTAGCGTCCCAAAACCAAACATATTGCTCAAGGTGTGCCTTGCGTTTTTCGTAGAAATAATTTCTTTATCATGTACACTAAGACCGAAAAGTTGAAAGCTCACTAGAGTGTATCGCCCGCAAAGTATGTCTTTTAGTGTGATTTAACTCTCGTACGGCAGGGTCCTCGCGCCGTTGCCGGTCCACCTCGCCCGTTGACGATCGGGCGAGGTGGCTACATGCAACTACTACCCTACTACTACTACACTTTAAGAAAAACATCTGGCATTCTTTCGTTCTGCTTTTACAAAACATCTGGCGTCTTTCGTTGGTTTATTTCATCAATCAACGGCGTTTTGAACAAAATTTTTATTGTTTAATCACGCACAGGAGAAATCTCACCAGGCACTACCTTGGAGGTAAACAATGGCTGCTAATGGCAATGAGAGACAGAAGAAGTCGGCTTTTAGCTAACACTTACACTTCTACTTCTACTAACGTTTCCTACTGGAACATGCCAATGGCTGCTAATGGGGAATGAGAGACAGAAGAATTCGGCTTTTAGTTAACGCGCACGCTGCGAATTTTTTATTGTTCAACAACGCACAGGAGAAATCTCCCACCGGCACCACCTTGGAGGTCAAAGCGTAAGACTTGTTACTCACTACTACGACCACTACGAGGGACGAACGGGTGCCGCCTTAAGGAGCTTCGCCCCTAAAATGTGCAATTTTGTTATTTTCAAGTACAGCGACGGCCGGCACATACATTTTGAAATAAACATTTCCTAAACCATGATTAAACCGTTTCCTCAACCAAATGCAATGTTCATCCTCTTACTTATTCTCGAAGTTACAGAAACCTAAAAAAAAACAAGGCTGCGTTACAACCGCGTCCATGCTTTGCCGAGCAACAGAAGCGGGCTTATGAGCGGCCTGCGCCACCACTTCTGTAAAGCGGTATTTACCAGAGTCATCATATATACTTGCTACAATGTTTCTATCACATTGGTACCATGAATACCATTAGAGTAACTTCAGAAAGCGCCACGGTAAGTCAGAAGCCGAGCATTCCCTGCGCGCGCTAGCCTCCGCAACGGCCGGGAGTGAGTTAGGGAGCAGTTAGAGTCACTGTATATGCTACCTTTAGGTAGCAGAGTTGCGCAAAGGTCCGGCTAGCAACCACAGCACTGCGGTGAAGTCGTACTCCGTTTTTGCAGGCGACATGCCTACCGTGCCGCCGATAAACATGTCTGGCGTGTCGAAGGCCGGCGATAAACATTGGCTGTCGATGACTAGTGTTAATTCAGTTCGCTGCAGCGGCGGCGTGGATAAATACAAAAATTGGCCCGAGCGTCAGCTTCTCCGCAATGCATGGTTGCTAGCGGCGTTTGGAAGACAGATGCGCAACTCTGCTACCTAAAGGTAGCATATACAGTAACTCTAGGAGCAGTTGGCTCGGAGCGCCCCCACGAAATTGCGGCCATAGGTAGCAACAGCCCCCCGTGCGCAGGCCGTAAAGGAAGGAGCGAGCGCGCGCCTCCAGACCGGCCGTGGCTGAATATGCCCTTTCTTGCCACAGCCGAAACACGTCGCCGACGCATATATGCAGTTTTTGCTCACGCGCTTAAAAGAGCCACACCGCCAACACATTTTTGACGCTTTCTTTTCGCTGGCATCTTTTACTGAAACTGCTTTCTGCCCTTGCTTTTGTGCAGTTACATGATTTACGTTAGAGGCGCTCGTTGAACCATGTACTTCTGCTGCACTTTTTGTTGCGGAATCCATCGCTAAAGCTTTTTCAACTGCCTTCTGAAATGTTAACTTCTTGTCTTCAGCAAATAGCACTCGCTGAATATCTTCTCTTCGTAACCCGCAAACGAACCTGTCCCTCAGTGCCTCGTCTAAAAAATTATCGAACTCGCACGAACTCGAGAGGGAACGCAGTTCCGAGACAAATTCGGCAATGGATTCAGTCTCGCGCTGAGACCGTCGATAAAACTTGGCTCTCTCACCAATTACTGAAGGCTTCGGTGCCAGATGGTCGCCAAGCTATTTCCTGAGGGTGTCGTAAGACTTGCTTGACGGAAGGTCAGGGGCGGTAAGCGACTTGAGTAGGGCGTACGTCTTCGCCCTTATTAGGCTCAGAAACGCGTGAACCTTGTCTGCCTCCGGTACTTTGTTGAAGTGGAGAAACGATGTCAACCGCTCGTCGTATGAAGTCCAGTCGCTTGCGGAGTCGTCAAAAGGCTCCATGTGGCCAACACTTCCCACCACTTGCGTCACTGAATCTGCCATCCCTGCTGTTCCGGTAGCTCGCAATGCGGCAGCGACAGCCCCAGGAACTTCAAACAGGGTACAAACTTTCTTCCGTTATGCCAGCGCCGCTGCAGGTTCGAATCCCATCTTCGTCGCCAGATGTTACGTCCAAAGCCCGGAGACAAATGTAGAACAGTAGCAAGCACTTTAATGCTACATCGTGCCGCAAGTACGACGGTACAAAAGGAAATGAAAAGTGAGGGGTAGCCGAGACATGCCAGCTTTATAGTTATCGCAGTCGGGTCACATGATTACTGGGCAGCTTAGCTGGCCGCTCTTATCAACAACACGTGGCGCTATCCCATACATGGCACTTTGCATGGCGAAAAAGTCCTGTTGGAATGAGGTCGGGGGCTCTTTATAAAGCGTATCTTCTCCCCAGCTCCCTAGATGGGGGAATTGCTCCAAGTTGAGACGGTCAAATCACGTTACACACAGCACTAATGAGGGTGCCACCCACACCCGCCCAGGTCAACGTCCTCGACTGGGGGATGGCCACCCCAATCTGCACCTGTGGCACCAAGGGGGTCCTTCCTTGCCATGTGAACGCCGTAGAGCGATGGCTCACACGCTCAGACAACGAAAAGGTGCGCCGCTCCGAAGTATCTCACCACCCAATTGGCGGGACTGGTTGTAATCCGCGCTGACGCCGCTGTCTCTTCAAGGAAGATTTGGCGACAGGAACCATTACGGTCGTCTAGTTGAACCTTGATGTGTCGAAGTGCATGGCGCCTCACTTCCCGAGTTTCGGGAGAACAATTCAAGAGCATGAGCGGCTATCAGCAGGCAAGCAGCCCATTCGGCGCCCTGTTCGAAGAACCGAGGACAACTCTCGCTCTTCGGCGCAGGGGCCTGCCACGGTGGTCTAGTGGTTATGGCGCTCGACTGCTGACCCGAAGGTCGCGGGATCGAATCCCGGCCGCGGCGGCTGCATTTTCGATGGAGGCGAAAATGTCTGAGGCCCGTGTACCTAGATTTAGGTGCACGTTAAAGAACCCCAGGTGGTCGAAATTTCCGGAGCCCTCCACTACGGCGTCTCTCATAATCATATCGTGGTTTTGGGACGTTAAACCCCAGATATTATTATTATCGGCGCAGGGGCCTATCGTAACAGCATATTTGTGCATTTAAGCCATCTTTGGCCATATAGACAACCACTCTCTCACAGAGGACAAAATCCGAAGGCCAGTGGCCTACCCAGTCCTCAGCGCGAGTGGTTATGAGGGCGTTGCTTCGTTTTCTTCGAGAAACCGCGGACAAGTTATCACTGGTCTCAGACATATTGGTGTGTGGCTTCCAGAGAGTGCTATGTCATGTAGTATCGTTATAGACTTTCTCCTGCCGCAGGTAGGGATGTATTCGCTCATTCTTTCGCACCCCCTTCCCTTCCCAAGTACTGTGTAGCCAACCGGAGTTCTTCCTCGTTAACCTCCCTGTCTTTCCTCTACCTTTCACTCCCTCACTGTTTCTCTTGTCTGTCATGTAGTATCGTTATAGACTTTCTCCTACCGCAGGCAGGGATGTATTTGGTCCTCCTTTCGCATCCCATTCTTTTCCCAAGTACGGGTAGCCAACCGGAGTTCTTCCTCATTAACCTCCCTGTCTTTGCTCTACCTTTAACTCTCTCTCTTTCTCTCTTTTCTGTCATGCAGTATCGTTACAGACTTTCTCCTGCTGCAGGCAGGGATTCGGTCATTCTTTCGCCCCCCCTTCCCTTCCCAAGTACAGGGTAGCCAACCGGAGTTCTTGCTCATTAGCCTCCCTGTTTTTGCTCTTCCTTTCACTCTCTCTCTCTTTCTCTTGTCTGTCATGTAGTATCGTTATAGACTTTCTCCTGCCGCAGGCAGGGATGTATTCGGTCATCTTTCGCACCCTCTTCTCTTCCCAAGTACAGGGTAGCCAACCGGAGTTCTTCCTCGATAGCGTTCCTGTCTTTGCTCTTCCTTTCACTCTCTCTCTCTCTCTCTCTCTTTCTCTTGTCTGTCATGTAGTATCGTTATAGACTTTCTCCTGCCGCAGGCAGGGATGTATTCGGTCATTCTTTCGTGCCCCCTTCCCTTCCCAAGTACAGGGTAGCCAACCGGAGTTCTTCCTCGTTAACCTCCCTGTCTTTGCTCTACCTTTCACTCTATCTCTCTCTCTCTCTCATTCTCTTGTCTGTCATGTAGTATCGTTATAGACTCTCCTGCCGCAGGCAGGGATGTATTCGGTCATTCTTTCGCCTCCCTTTCCCTTCCCAAGTAGAGGGTAGCCAACCGGAGTTCTTCCTCCTTAGCCTCCCTGTCGTTTCTCTTCCTTTCACTCTCTCTCTCTCTCTCTCTCTTTCTCTTGTCCGTCATGTATTATCGTTATAGGCTTTCTCCTGCCGCAGCCAGGGATGTATTCGGTCATTCTTTCGCCCCCCCTTCCCTTCCCAAGTACAGGGTAGTCAACCGGAGTTCTTCCTCGTTAGCGTCCCTGTCTTTGCTCTTCCTTTCACTCTCTCTCTCTCTCTTTCTCTTGTCTGTCATGTAGCATCGTTATAGACTTTATCCTGCCGCTGGCAGGGATATATACGGTCATTCTCCCGCCCCCCCCCCTTCCTTCCCAAGTACAGGATACACAACCGGAGTTCTTCCTCGTTAGCCTCCCTGTCTTTTCTCTTCCTTTCACTCTCTCTCTCTCTTTCTCTCGTCTGTCATGTAGTATCGTTATAGACTTTCTCCTGCTGCAGGCAGGGATGTATTCGGTCATTCTTTCGCCCCCCCTTCCCTTCCCAAGTACAGGGTAGCCAACCGGAGTTCTTCCTCGTTAGCGTCCATGTCTTTGCTCTTCCTTTCACCCTCTCTCTCTCTCTTTCTCTTGTCTGTCATGTAGCATCGTTATAGACTTTATCCTGCCGCTGGCAGGGATATATTCGGTCATTCTTCCGCCCCCCCCCCTTCCCTTCCCAAGTACAGGATAGACAACCGGAGTTCTTCCTCGTTAGCCTCCCTGTCTTTTCTCTTCCTTTCACTCTCTCTCTCTTTCTCTCGTCTGTCATGTAGTATCGTTATAGACTTTCTCCTGCTGCAGGCAGGGATGTATTCGGTCATTCTTTCGCGCTCCCTTCCCTTCCCAAGTAGAGAGTAGCCAACCGGAGGTCTTCCTCGTTAACCTCCCTGTCTTTCCTCTACATTTCTCTCTCTTTCTCTTGTCTGTCATGTAGTATCGTTATAGACTTTCTCCTGCCGCAGGCAGAGATATATTCGGTCATTCTTTCACCCCCCCTTCCCTTCCCAAGTACAGGATAGCCAACCGGAGTTCTTCCTCGTTAGCCTCCCTGTCTTTGCTCTTCCTTTCACTCTCTCTCTTTCTCTTGTCTATCATGTAGTATCGTTATAGACTTTCTCCTGCCGCAGGCAGGGATGTATTTGGTCATTCTTTCGCGCTCCCTTCCCTTCCCAAGTAGAGAGTAGCCAACCGGAGGTCTTCCTCGTTAACCTCCCTGTCTTTCCTCTACATTTCTCTCTCTTTCTCTTGTCTATCATGTAGTATCGTTATAGACTTTCTCCTGCCGCAGGCAGAGATATATTCGGTCATTCTTTCACCCCCCCTTCCCTTCCCAAGTACAGGATAGACAACCGGAGTTCTTCCTCGTTAGCCTCCCTGTCTTTTCTCTTCCTTTCACTCTCTCTCTCTTTCTCTCGTCTGTCATGTAGTATCGTTATAGACTTTCTCCTGCTGCAGGCAGGGATGTATTCGGTCATTCTTTCGCGCTCCCTTCCCTTCCCAAGTAGAGAGTAGCCAACCGGAGGTCTTCCTCGTTAACCTCCCTGTCTTTCCTCTACATTTCTCTCTCTTTCTCTTGTCTGTCATGTAGTATCGTTATAGACTTTCTCCTGCCGCAGGCAGAGATATATTCGGTCATTCTTTCACCCCCCCTTCCCTTCCCAAGTACAGGATAGCCAACCGGAGTTCTTCCTCGTTAGCCTCCCTGTCTTTGCTCTTCCTTTCACTCTCTCTCTTTCTCTTGTCTATCATGTAGTATCGTTATAGACTTTCTCCTGCCGCAGGCAGGGATGTATTTGGTCATTCTTTCGCGCCCCCTTCCCTTCCCAAGTACAGGGTAGCCAACCGGAGTTCTTCCTCGTTAACTTCCCTGTCTTTCCTCTACATTTCTCTCTCTCTCTCTTTCTCTTGTCTGTCATGTACGTAGTATCGTTATAGGCTTTCTCCTGCCGCAAGCAGGGATATATTCGGTCATCCTTTCAAACCACCTTCGCTTCCCAAGTACAGGGTAGCCAGCCGGAGTTCTTCCTCGTTAGCCTCCCTGTCTTTCCTCTATCTTTCTCTCTCTCTCTCTCTCTTTCTCTTGTCTGTTGGTTCTCATTAAGGCTATGGACATAATGGAGGCATAATATTTGCCTACAGGTTGATTCTACATAGAAGATCATTCACGTGCAGCCTCTCTACATTCACTGTAATACACATTTTTCTGACTAGTTTTATCGTGCTAGGATGCTCCAAAAATCGACCAACACGGGAGGAAAGGCCTCAGAAAAAAGCGCATATGTAGGTAATACCACTAAACCCTTTAGAGCAACCACTGTTTTCAGTGCAGCGATATGATCGAGAATTAAAAATAGTTTACACTCCGCCTTCCTTCGACAACCTCACATCAATAGTTGGCAAAACGGCCTTGCATATAGCCTCGTACGAGTACGCGAGTATTCAGTCTTGTGTGATGGTCTGTCGCGGAACAAACGCAAACAATATAAAGTGTCACTAGCGACTGCCGGCCTGGTTTTTCCCCGATAATTTGATTATTCTGTATGGCATACGGCACTTTTGGCCATCTGAAAGCAAACTTTGTTATTGTGCCTATAATTATTGGTCTAATAGAGCAGTCGTCACCGCGGCACAAATGAGGCGTGATAGATAATGTATGCCAATCATTGCCTCTTCTACTAGCCTTATTTTTTCTCAGGAAAGTGGGCGCTAAGAAAGACAATATAGAAAGTGCCCCCAGCCGGACAGGACAGTTTTAAAAGCAATTCCACTGCCTTTTAAATAGGCACAGGAAAAAGAGAAGGTTTAGTGATGTCGGAGTGAGCAGACGTAAAAAGCCCGCTCTATATAATAGAAATAAGCTGCAGCAAGGCTGAATGCGCTGTACGTTGAGCGGAGTTCAAACTTGGGCGACCAAAAGAAACGCTGATATACTTACTCAACTTTTGTCCTTATGGCATTTTATTTCCAGTAGAGTACGTGGGCTCTATGGCACCACCCTGTTGTTTATTGGACTTGCTGATGTTGAATGAGCACTAGTTGTTACAGTGAACATTAACGAACTCGTCAAGCGTTCGGCTTTCTAGTTAGCGGTAGGTGCAAAAAAGCACGTACTAGTGAATAAACGGAAAAACGCAGCTCCACCACCGTGAAACCTAATGAAGTGCGTAGCACGGGTAACCCAGCGATTCAGTTTCAGTTTCAGTTTATTTAGCAATCTTTTTTTTTTTTTTTCAGCAATCATGTTAAAGCACAATGTTAAGGTACAATGAATTCAATATTGTCATACAATAGTAATGGTCAACACAAAACAAAATGCAAATCAGATTAAAAAAGTGAAAAAAAAAAGATGCAAGGACAGGAATTAAAAGCTGCTAAAATGCAGCTTGACGGGATTCCTGACCCTAAGCAGATTGACCGCAGACATGTGGTCATGTAGAAAAAAAAATACAAGCAGGTAAACAGGAAAAGTACAAGGAAGCATAACACAAGCAAGCAAATATCAGTAAAATTAGCACCACATTTCAACTGCAGAGATAGTGTAAAAAAAAATCGACAAACACTGAAGAATACGGTATAAATATGGGAGAATAATGTGAGAAAAAATTGAAATGAACACAACTATATATATATATATATACAAGAAACACTACATTGAAACGGTATGCATACCGAAAACACAAGTACATGAAACAGCTCATGTTTGTAGATGTACATATGAAAAGAAAAATATGCACTTCTAATCAAACAAAATATCAAATGGAATATGGTACTATCACATAATACATAGTGCAATGAACTGTCTCTGAAATCACATTCAGAGACAGTGTCTGGGGCTACTAATTAAATATTCTTTCCACTGCTTGTTTGTCAGCGTATCAGGCGTAATGCCTTTGTTGTTCAGATAATTCAAAAAGTTTGGCATTATATGCTTAAGACTTGGCGCATGTCACCGCCACGGCAGTCGTGTGCCTGCGAGGCGGTGGCGCCCTCTTTTACCTGGCATAGGTATCAGCCGCATGTTTCAGAAGCGTTTCTGGCAATTTTAGGTAAATTATTTCGATTAATTCTTAGTTATTTTTATAGCCTATACTAATTGTTGAGGTGTTTATTAGACGGCAGTCGGCGACGATGCTCAATGGCGACAGTCAAGCAAGAACACGAGCTCAGAGCGCGAGCGGGAAGAGCCCAAGAGGACGACCCACTAGAAGGCCATAAAGAGCGCTACCCATTACTCAACTCAAAGGCTTCGCTACAATTACCCCGGGAACGAAAAGGGAGCCGTCCGGCGACCTAACAGTTCGTCACTATGAGTGGGTCATAGTAGGCCTTGAGGCGCTCCACGTTGACTATGTCGCGCCCTCGACGGCGCATGTCCGAAGATGGTTCGATGGGTTCGATCACGTAGTTGACCGGGGATGTGCGCTCGACGACCCGATAGGGGCCTTCGTATTTCGGCAGTAGTTTTGAAGAGAGGCCAGTTGCAGTGGTAGGGACCGAGAGCCATACGAGCGCTCCAGGGAGGAACGTGGACTCAGAAGTGGTGGTGCCACCGCGAATGCTCTTCTGCCGCTCTTGTTCCTGCGTTGTAAAAGTCTTGGCAAGCTCGCGACACTCTTCCGCAAGCCTGGCTGTGTCAGAAATCGGCGCACACTCAGTTGAATCCGGCTTGTATGGGAGTATCGTGTCGATTGTGTGCGACGGGTGCCTTCCGTACAATAAGAAGGGTGAAAACCCAGTTGTGCTTTGAGGGGCGGTATTATAGGCGTAGGTGACGAAGGGCAGAATGGCATCCCAATTTGTGTGATCGGCGGCGACGTACATTGAGAGCATGTCGCCGAGCGTGCGGTTAAAGCGTTCGGTTAGGCCATTCGTCTGCGGGTGGTAAGCAGTAGTTTTGCGGTGAACAGCATGGCACTCTTTGAGAATGGCTTCGACGACTTCCGACAAGAAGACACGGCCTCGATCGCTGAGAAGCTCCTGGGGTGGACCGTGACGCAACATGAATCGGTGTAGCAGGAAGGAGGCAACGTCGCGTGCTGTAGCCGCCGGGAGGGCGGCGGTTTCGGCGTATCGCGTTAGATGGTCAACAGCGACGATTGCCCAGCGGTTACCAGCCGATGTCAGAGGAAGTGGTCCGTACAAGTCGATGCCCACGCGCCCGAACGGACGGTTAGGGCAAGGTAATGGTTGTAGACCAGCGGGTGACACGTGCGTTGAAGGTTTTCGGCGTTGGCAATCGAGGCAGGAGCGAACGAACTTCTGCACGTAGCGGTACATCCCTCGCCAGAAGTATCGTTGTCGAATGCGGTGGTAAGTTTTGGATACCCCAGAGTGCGCGCATTGTGGATCAGAGTGGAAGGACTCGCATATTTCAGAACGCAGACTGCGGGGTATCACAAGTAGCCACTGGCGGCCATCGGCGTTGTAATTGCGTCGGTGCAATGGGTCGTCACGATTGGCGAAATGGTGGGCTTGACGACGCAACGCACGAGTGGTTGGTCTTGCCGACGGATCAGTGAGCAAGTCTATCAGCGAGGCGATCCATTTATCCTTGCGCTGTTCGGTAGCGATGGTGTGAACGTCGATGGAAGAAACGACAATGTTACGTGACGAGCATAGAGTATTGTCGTCAGGCAAGGGCGAGCGCGAGAGGGCGTCGGCGTCAGCATGCTGGCGTCCGTTTCGGTACAGCACGCGGATATCGTAGTCCTGTAGGCGAAGTGCCCAGCGGGCGAGGCGGCCTGAGGGATCCCTCAATGACGACAACCAGCATAGTGCATGATGGTCGGTGATGACATCAAATGGGCGACCATAAAAATAGGGTCGGAACTTCGTAAGGGCCCAGATGATCGCCAGGCATTCCTTTTCGGTGACGGTGTAATTGGTCTCGGCTTTAGTAAGCGTACGACTTGCATATGCCACGACATATTCAGGGAACCCCGGTTTGCGCTGCGCAAGGACAACGCCAAGGCCAACACCGCTGGCGTCTGTGTGTACCTCTGTAGGGGCCGTAGGGTCGTAGTGGCGTAGTATGGGAGGCGACGTCAACAAACGACGGAGCGTTGCGAAAGCGTCGTCGCACTCTGACGACCACGAATGGAGGGGCCCGTTACTTCTGAGGAGCCTCGTCAGCGGCGATATGATAGTCGCGAAGTTTCGAATGAAGCGCCGAAAGTAGGAACTGAAGCAAGGTGTGTGACCGGGCTAGTTGGTATTCCATACTGACGTGAACAGCGCGTGTAATACACAAGGACGAAGAAACGACGAGGACTAGCGCTAGTCCTCGTCGTTTCTTCGTCCTTGTGTATTACACGCGCTGTTCACGTCAATATGAAAGTAGGAACACAGTCCTACGAAACTGCGCAGTTCTTTGACGGACGTAGGTTTCGGGAACTCGGTCACGGCCCGAAGCTTGGCTGGATCGGGGAGAATTCCGTCCTTGGACACGACGTAGCCGAGTATTGTCAGCTGCCGTGCTGCAAATCGGCACTTCTTTAGATTCAGTTGCAGACCAGCGTTGCTCAAACGCGTCAACACATGCCGGAGTCGTTGAAGATGCGTGGAGAAGTCTGGAGCAAACACGACGACGTCGTCGAGGTAGCACAAGCACGTGTGCCATTTCAGGTTGCGCAGGATAGTATCCATCATGCGCTCGAAGGTGGCGGGCGCATTACACAGCCCAAACGGCATGACGTTGAATTCGTACAAGCCGTCGGGCGTGACAAAGGCGGTCTTCGGTCGAGCGTCATCAGCCATAGGTACTTGCCAGTACCGTGAGCGCAAATCGATGGATGAAAAGAATTCTGCTCCTTGTAGGCTGTCAATCGCGTCGTCTATTCGCGATAGTGGATACACGTCCTTACGAGTGATCTTGTTGAGTCGTCGGTAGTTCACACAGAACCGCACAGAACCGTCCTTCTTCGCAACAAGAACGACAGGAGACGCCCAGGGGCTGTTAGATGGTCGAATAACATCGCGTCGAAGCATGTCGTCGACTTGCTCGTTGATTACGCGGCGTTCTGTGTGAGATACGCGATATGGACGTTGCCGCAGTGGCGGTTGGGCGCCAGTGTCGATGCGATGCGTAACAGTGGACGTGCGGCCGAGAGAAGTTTGTCAGCAATGGTTGTCAGCAATGGAAGAAGCGAATACGTCATCGGGCGATGAACCAGACGTGGTAACAGCACTGAGCGTACTGGAGTTGGGGCAGTGCGTGTCATCTGGTTCGTCCATAACTTGTGCGTCTTCGAGGGGTTCCACGCTGCCGAGACATTCTCCTCGCACCAACGCAACACTGTACGGAAATGGGTTGATAACAAAAATTGACGCGCTGCCCTGAGTGACTTGCACGGTCGCGAAAGGCACCAGCAAGCCTTTCCTCGTGCAAACACGGTCAGATGGCGAGAGGAGTGCAACGATGTCGGAGAGACTGGCGCAATAGACGGACACCGCCGTTGACGAGTTTGCAGGCACTGTGGTGTCGTCTCTGACGAGTACCTTGCTCACAGACGATGGACTGTCAGCCGGCGTCAGGTCAGAGAATGGCGAGAGCTCTATTTCGGCTGGTGCGCAATGAATCACGGCGTCGTGGTGGGAGAGAAAATCCCATCCTAGGATGACGTCGTGAGAGCTTGCTGGAATTATGATCAATTCGACGGCGTACAGAGCATCGTTAATCATGACGCGGGCTGTGGACACCGCTGTAGGGTGAATACTTTGGGCGCTGGCTGTACGGAGGGAGAGCCCGGGAAGTGGCGTCGTCACTTTTCGCAGTAATCGGCTAAGTTTGGCGTCAATAACGGATACGGCGGCTCCACTGTCGATAAGGGCAGATGCGCGAACACCGTCCACAAACACGTCTAACACGTTCGATGGGCTTCTCTGAGGGCTTTCGCAGTTCGACAGCGTCGCAGCCCTTGTCTCGTGGACTGCGACGACTAGTTTTCCTGGTCACGTGGGGCCGGACGTGGCCGCATCGGTGACAGTGATCGGCGTCGTGGTGACGGCGAACGGCGTGTAGATGGAGCTGGGCGAGACGACGGTGACATAGGCGGCGGTGAAGCGTAATACGGGTGGCTTGACTGGCTGGTGATGGTTGAGCCGACACGAGGCGGCTGCACGCGATTGCAATAGCGGGCAACATGACCGGCGCAACCGCACGCGAAGCAGATCGGGCGGTTGTCAGAAGTGCGCCATCGATTCGTCGGGGTAGGTCCCATCCATGACGCAGGACGCGGTGGACGAGGCGTCTGCTGATACGACTGCATGATGGGCTGCATCGGTGGCCGAGGTATGACGTCGGCAAACGCAGCCGGCACACTCGCTTCAAAGGCTTGAGGTCTGGCGATGGCTTCGGCGTAAGTAAGTGGGGCAGCCACAGAGATCGCTTGGGGTGACCTGGCTACAACTTGCGCGTAACTGAGCGGTGCAGGCGCCGGAGGGGGCTGGTGGTATTCTGGCATGACCTCCGCGATTTCCTGCTAAATAGCGCGCCGTAATGGAGGCAGCAGCGTGGTCGATGGCTGTTCAACATGCTGCTGCTGAGGGAAGGCCAGTAGGGAGAACTGGCGGGCAATTTCCTCGCTCACAAATGACTTGATCTCGGCTAGCAAGGCGGACTGATCAGAAATGGCCGACAAGCCAGCGAGATCGGCGTCGCGTGATGCAGGTCGACGGGTCAGCAACCGCTGCCGGCGCAGCTCCTCGTAGCTTTGGCAGAGCGTGATCACCTCGGCCACAGTACGAGGGTTCTTGGCGAGCAGCATAGTGAAGGCGTCGTCGTCGATGCCTTTCATAACGTTGCGGATCTTGTCAGACTCAGGCATAGCTGCGTCGGCTTTCTTGCATAAGTCCAGGACGTCTTCTATGTAGCTCGTAAAGGACTCACCGGTCTACTGAGCTCGTTCACGTAAACGTTGTTCGGCTTGCAGTTTACGAAGAGCAGGGCGGCCAAACACGTCGATGATGGTGGTCTTGAAAGCAGACCACGTGGGGAAACCGGTGGCGTGGTTGTTGTACCACAGGCCCGCCACACCCGCGAGGTAGAAAACCAAGTTGCTGAGTTTGCCTGCCTCGTCCCATTTATTGGGTACGCTCACACGCTGGTACATCGCAAGCCAGTCCTCAACGTCGGTCCCATCCGCGCCGGTGATGATAGGGGGGTCGCGGATGCGGGGGACACCGGGGCAGGAGGTCGTTGTTGGAGGAGGCGTTTGCTGAGCAACGTCTTGAGGCATGGTAGTTGGCAGGGTACGGGATCTTAGCTCCAGGGGCATCGAATGGGAGCACAGCACTCTCCACCAATTTGTTGAGGTGTTTATTAGACGGCAGTCGGCGACGATGCTCAATGGCGACAGTCAAGCAAGAACACGAGCTCAGAGCGCGAGCGGGAAGAGCCCAAGAGGACGACCCACTACCCAGGTGAAAATGATTCCCATTCCCAGCTGGGTTATGAAACCTGGAAATCTTTCCAGGCTGGAAAATTTCCCAGCTGGAAATGGGAAAATTTCCAGCCTGGAAAAATTTCCAGGTTCCATAACCCAGCTGGGAATGGAAATATTTCCAGTTGGGAATGGAAATATTTCCAGCAAATATTTCCAGCAGGAAATGGCAAAATTTCTAGTTGGAATCCTTCATTCCCAGCTGGAAATGGAAGAGTTTCCAGATTTGACCTCGCGGCTATCGCATGCGTCTTAGCATGGTTCCTATAGGACCTGTTCGTCCAGTGAACTGCACACAGTCAAAGAACATGGTGGTGAAATTTAACAGCATTTATTTGAACGCTTGTAGCAAGTGTTGGAACATATCTCGAGATGTAGAATGAGTTTGCTCATATCCTCGTACACCACCTGAAAAAAAAATATTTATACATGGTGAGCAAACATCAAAACCACAATGACCCATAAAACGCAATTATAGCAAAAGTATAGTTTTACCAAATCCCATGAACAGCATCAATACAGCTTTCAAAAGCAGTCGCACAATACAAAGTCAATGCAGTGCAAAGCAAAGGTGAGCAAGATCTGATGAGCACTGCGGTTCATACTGTAGGTCGTGCTATGTAACGATTATTTATATCGACCTTAAACTACTCCGAATAGGCGTCCAATGAGTTCACTCGAACATATGTAATTACTCGCGTTTGTTGCATAGACGCATGCGCACCAGTAGGCACAAGCATTGCACGGCACAGGGCTACTGGAGACAAAGGCTGCTTACACAAACCGTAGTGTACTTCGCGCATATATAAACATTACACGCAGCCAGGTAACATGACATCGTGATAACGAAGCCCACAAACATTCGAGACAAACGTTCACTTATACTTGAAATATATCAGTGCAACTTACCTCCAAATGGAATAATTAGAGCTGAGAAAATCGCTGTCCCTTGATCGGCGCTGGTGTATCCAAGACATCGCACACAGTACAGCAATAAAAACCGCTCGAACATGCTGGTCATCACTCGTAACACTTTCCAGAGATAAACCTGACCACAAAGAACTATTCCATGTAACTGTCGCACAGATATTCATCAAGGAAACTCCCTAGAGTAGCGAACACCGAGCACACACACGCACAGATATCACCAATATCACCACGACTAGCCGCCATGTGCTGTACGAAACTGTGGCTGACTGCGGCGACATAATAATTTATGCGGTCTATCGGACCACTGTCTTTAATGGTGTTAACCTTAAAAAAAGAAACACAACTTTTCTACGCTGTATTTATATTACAGAGTAGGTTATTATTTAGCATTAACGTCATAAGTCACCGAGAAATGATACGAGAATAGAGCTACTGAGACGCCAACAAACATCGCGGCAGTGCGGCGTTTTTCATGGCCGCGGCGTCGGAGGGAGCAAGTTAGCAAAGTTCACTGCTATTCGATCGTGGCAGTCAATGGCGAATGCTGAAAATAATGTCCCTTTTCACAAGGAAGTAACTACTATTGTTTAAACACTAGCTATTGGCGCAACGGCTCAATGATGAACTGAGCAAGCACCTGGTTAACATATTTGTAATGCCGTGTCGACCGGGCGCACGACAACTGAAAAGGTCAAATAAAAGTGCGTGTTACCCCAGCCATACATACTTTTCAATTTTTTTGCAACCCAGCCGTACGGGGCGCGGAAGATCACGGTTGTAAAATGTATCCTATGTGCCATGTGATGAATATTCAATGTGGTTCTCAGACATGGATGTTTCAGGGGGACCCCTTGCAGTCAGAGGAAGAGGGGGTGGGTGGGTTATACGCAATATGCAGCGTGTGAAATAGGTGCCTTTTATTTCTACGTGGCGAAGAATGGTCAGGCAAAAGTGCCACGTCAATTCGATCTGAACAACTTGTCAATAAGTTCTCTAGCCTGCAGCCACATTCAACCTCTTTATCGCGATGTTTGATTTTCAAATATACAAGCCTGGAAAAAGCATGCTCGCATATGTCGTAGAAAACTGCAACAGAAACTTTACAGCCACCTCATGAAGGAGAAACATAACTCAGCTCCGTCGCACTGCACAAGTGTAATGCAGTGAAGCATACCAAAAACCAGAAGGGCCGCTGTCACGGGACATAGTGGGCCTTCAAAAAACTCTCTCTTTTTTTGCAAGCTTAATTGGGTGTTGCAGACCCCTAAGAATGACCTCGCGGACCCCCATTTGAGAACCACTGTTCTAAGTCATGTCTAAATGCACGGTCTGCATTACACACTTAATCTGCTATCACTATTGTATGCAGATCAATCTTTGGGCAGCTGGAATTCCTTTTGTCAACTACACCACTTCCTCGCTCAAACAAGAAAATTTCATGCTGAGGAAATTATTTCCCAACTGAAGCTAGAAAAATTTCCAGCTGGAAATATAACTTCCCAACTGGAACTGGAAACGTCAAGCTGGAAATGGCTTTCCAGTCGGGAATTATTTCCATATCCGTGCGGGAAATACCATTTCCAGCCTGGAATGGGTTTCATTCCCAGCTGGAAATTGTATTTCCAGCTGGGAATGGAAAATTTCCAACCTGAAGAGCCATTTCCAGCTGAAAACCAGGCTGGAAACCCGATTTCCAGCTGGGAATTCACATCCCATTTTCACGTGGGTAGAAGGCCATAAAGAGCGCAACCCATTACTCAACTCAAAGGCTTCGCTACATAATTTAGAACTTCTTAGTTTATTTCGCACTGGTTTTGAGCATTGTTAGTATTGTTTTAGGCCTGTATTGACCACTAGGTGACCATGCGACGTGACATGGTGGACGAAAAGCCGCGCCCCTAAAGTGGCTTAAAAAGCCACTTAAAAAGCGGTATGGGGAATTCAATGAAACAACTGTTCATGCTTCTAGCACCAAGAGGTGTTTTTTTAAACCACGGATTTTAATTTTAATGCCATTACTTAATTTAAATGGCCTTGCCTTTTGACTCACCCACTTCGTCACGGCGAGCTCTCATTTTCCCAAACCCCCACTCCAGCTTTCGCAGTTGCTCTCTCCTCCTCCTTTGTTTGGAGTTAATGATTATTAATGCACAAGGACCAATTTTGGCCAGCCAAAGAGTGCCAGGCACAAGGTGCGAGTGAGTTGACAATGATATGACTCGTCGGTGCAAAAGGCTGTATAGAGGCCTAAAATCGATCGTCTAAACATGTTTAAGTTATATATGTAATGAAATTATGGCAGTGGTAAGTGAGGGTCCCTATGACATTAAAATTCACGAGGTGATAATCAAGGCAAGTATAATTCGTAAGTGTAGGTTGGTTATTTACAAGGAGCAATAATGCCTCATTGGAGCCCTTGAAACCAAGGGTCGGGAGGCACGTGCAGTAATTATCACAGCCACAGCGGTAGCATCTGAAAAGATGCGGTGCTAAGGGTCTCTTTTAAGTTCTTCCTGCAAAAAGTGTGCATCGTTCAAAAACGCTACAACTGATCTCACGCTAAAAAGCGGATCTTTTCCTAGGAGCATTGCCGGATGAAGAGGACTAAATTGTTTATATACCTGCGGAAAGTGCTTTCTCCTATAAGCGTCTGTCTCACGGCACTCCAAGAAGACGTGCAGAACAGTCAGTGGTTCAGCACATTTACTACAAACGGGGGGATCATCACTAGTCAAGAGATGGGAGTGCGTTTTAGAGGTGTGTCCTATTCTAAGTCAACAGAAAATTACGATAATATGTCGCATTTTTGTGAGTGGCGCCCATCTTCCTTTATGGGGCTTAATAAGGTGAAGCTTGTTTGCGTTTCATTGTTCCACATTTCGCTGCCAATGGTGTCTTAGTTTGTTGCGCAAAAAAAAAAGCTGTAGGCCTAAAGCAGAAACTGCTACCATGGAGATGGTAGGTTTCGCTGCGTTTGGTGTTGAAATGTCGTCTGCAAACATGTTCCCTTCAATGCCTCTGTGCCCAGGCACCCAGCATAAGGTGATAGACTGGTTTGAAATACACGTTGTGCATACAACAGAGTAAATCTCGTTTAGTACAGGATTCTTATGCTTAGTGAATGACTTTATAGCAGTGATACAGAACTATCGATGGTACTATCGATACTATCGATAGCGGAGTCACTATCGAACTATCGATGGTAAAAAATACTATCGATAGTGCTATCGATAGTAAGTACTATCGATAGTATAAAATCAACAGCGCGAGCTCATTGCAGCATAAACTTGGTTCCCCGCGCGCGTTGTACATAGAGCCGGAGGAGCAGGCTGAAGGGCAAGAAAGTTAACATGCTTGTGTTCTTCACCAGAGTGCTTCGCTGACATATGATCATAAAGTCAAACTGTTCAGCTGTAGCGGCAAGGAAGCAGTTACATGTGGTGGAACTGTGCGGCTTCAAATTTATATTGCATTTTATGATTCCAAAATAAGAACCAAGTTTGTTAATCGTAAGGTGTAGCTGGTTGCTTTTGAATATGAATTTATTATTGGACATATTCCGCCATTTTCCCTGCGGTTATAATTTATTTCTCTCGCCAAATATTGCGCATCAATTAAACAAAGCTGTTAGTAGGCTATCGCAAATATTTTGGCAATATGGCCAGCCAGCAACATCATAATTATTCGCACCACTATGGATAGTTTGTCACGTGGCTGTGAGGGTGAAGAATGCTGCAGAAAGACTGGGAAATACGAAGCTATTTATTTGGGTGAACTTGTGCCCAGAAAATCAACTCAACATACAAGCGATATACGGTGCACACTGATAGCGGCGAGAACAGTCGCCGGCGGTCGAATAATCTGATGATCGGTAGAACGCTTCGTCTTTTATACATCAGTCATCGAACCACGGTGCATCGAACCTTCCAGCGTTATCGCTGGTGCTCGCGTAGGCTCTCGAATGAACTTGACTATTCGCGTCCAGCGCGTAATCTTAACAAAATGATCTCAAACAATCGCGAAGCTTCTCAAACATTGCGGCGCGGTCTGCGTCAAACGCTCGGAACATTCTTTGTTGGTGAAACCCGAATACATCAAAACAAAGCAATAAGCACGCGTGCCAGTAATGTAGCTAGTAATATTACTGATGGTACTACTGACTGGACTATCGATAGTTTGTCGATAGTAGTACTATCGATAGTTTAATTACACTATCTATAGTTTCAAAAAAACTATCGATACTATCGATAGTCAATTTACCGATAGTTCTGCATCACTACATTATAGCCCTTATGACGCTTAAAAAGTGAAAAGATAACAGATCTAGGTAGACTTTTTTATATGTTGGACAGCAGATAGTGTTGCATAAGCATCTGCAGTAAGTATACTGGTTTCTGGATGCAGGACATAAGGTTCCGGAAAATCCGGGCCTACAGCTGCGTAAAAACGCCAGCACGTGTCTTCGACGCATCTGTGTAAAATTGAAGGCAGGGATACTTTAACTGCAACTCCATAAAGTGCATGTGTAGCGGACTTCAGGAGCGTGTTTAGTGACCTCTACAAAGGATATGTCACAATAACAAAGGATATGAGTTGCCACCGCCGTGGCGGCGAGGATATTGCCGGATCCATTAACTGGTGTTCAAGCAGTGAAACGCCCAATCCTTCCCCAAGCCTCCTCACACGAAGTGTGAACGGCTCTCCAACTAAAGGTCTCTTATGAAACAGTCGGTCCCATGAGGTATCATTCCTATAATTGTACAGGGGGTGTTCGCGATTCGCACATGCATTGAGAAACTATCTAAATCTGGAGTATGAACGTGAAGGGGAAGCGACCATTCATTCGACTCAACATAGAGGCTCTGTACTGGACTTGCTCTGAAAGCCCCAGTGGCTAAACGTAGGCCGGGATGGCGGACTGGGTGTAGTGTTTTTAATGCGCTTAAGGTTGCAGAATTGTATACAATGGCGCCATAGTCAAGTCATGAGCAGACTAGCCTCTTAAAGTTTAGAAGGCACTTCCGATCGCTACCCATGTACCGTGTACGCGATAAAAGTTTGAGCAGATGGAGTGTTTTCAAGCATTTCATTTTCAGATGTTTAAGATGGGAGGCGAACGTAAGTCTAGAGTCCAGAATTACTCCAAGGAACTTATGTTCGTAGCTCACAGAAAGCGCATCGCCTTTGATCGAAATTCTGGGGACTGCCGTCACACCTGTCTTGTTTGTGAACAGCACACAAGTACTCTTCTGCGTATTTATTTTGAAGCCGTTTTCGTCTGTCCACTTAGACAAGCTGTTTAAACACAGCTGCACCTGTCGCTCGCAGATAGCAATATGACATGATTTGAATCCTAGTTGAACCGCATCAACGTATACTGAGTAAGACATTGGGCGTAGAACAACCGTGCGAAGTGAATTCATCTTTACAATAAAGAGTTTACAAGCAGACCCCCTTGCGGCACTCTGGTCTTTGGGACAAATGGCTAGACAAAGAATTTCCAACCTTTAGTTGAAATGTGCGATCACAGAGATAGCTTTGAATGACGTTCAACATGTTGCCGCTGACATCCATAGCAGAAAGATCTCGTAAAATTCCAAAGCGCCATGTTGTATCATATGCTTTTTCAATGTCCAAAAACACAGACAACAAGTATTGCTTGCGCATGAAGTCGTCTCTAATATCCCTCTCAATGCGAAGCGTATGATCAGCTGTTGATGTGCGCTTCCTAAAACCGCACTGACATGGGTCGAGCAGCTTGTAACTCTCCACGAAATGTAATAGGAGCCTGTCTACCATTTTCTCGAAACATTTGCAAAGGCAACTGGTTAATGCTATGGGCCTATAGCTACCAGGCAATCATGAATATTTTCTTTCTTTCAGAATTGGTATTATGATAGCCTCTTTCCAAGCAGACGGAATACATGTCGCAGATGCTGAGGAACGGCGATCGCAGGCACTGAGCAAGATCGTCGACGGCGAGCGTGACGCAGCACGGATGACGCAGGATCAACTTCGACGTCGCGCCGACCATACAGCAAAGGGGCTCCATTTTGGACGCTGCTGAGAGGTCAGTGTGGCCAGACGGGTATGATAGCCAGAGAGTCAGATTAGCCATAGAATTTTATTTATTTTTATTTGTTTATTTATACAATACCGCAGACCCTATTTGGGTCCGAGCAGGAGGGCAAATACATCAATATATATATGTATATATACATGAATAGCAATCAGAAAAAACAGGAAAGAAGAAAGTCACAACTAAAAAGATGTGCACTGAAGAAATACGAATAACATTAGCAATAAAAACGACGTCAGAAGGAAATAACAGTAGTAAGAACTTATTGCATGCACATAAACATTTGCTTATACCCCCGCAAGTCACTTGAAATACAAAAAAAATAGGAACACTAAAAATAAGAAATACAGGATTAGTCACACGACAATGGCAAACATCAAGTAGATATACGTTCAATGAAATCTGCGCTTATTAGTTGTGATAAATTCAGGTTATTCCCATCGGTTATAGTGCGCGGAAAGAAAGAAAATTTGAAAAGGTTAGTTCTTGTCTTATAGGGGGTTAAAGAGAACTTGTAACGATGCCGTGTTCGACGTGCTGCAAGCGGTGTCACATAAGACTGGGATGAGAGAGAAAGAGTTGTTTTACAGCGAAAGCTGTTATGAGATCATTTCACCGGCCGTTTTTGGCGCCGTAGTTGTCCGCCGCCGCCGCCGCCGTCGCCGGTGTCCGTAACCAGTATCGCTCGAAATAAAAAAAAAACGAAATAAGAAAAAAATTCCAGGATGGAACGAGGTTCGAACCTGGGCCCTCTGCGTGGGAGCCCAGTATTCAACCTCTGAGCCATGCCGGTATTTTTTTTCATGGTATTTATTAAAATGTGTTTTTGAAATTATCACAAACGCTATGACGTAGTGATCCATTCACTTAGCGACAATAATCACACAAGCACTGCACAAGCATTCAAAGGCTTACATTGTGCAAGTCCAGAGAAACAGGAAAAGTTCTTCAAAGCTTGTTGCACGTGGAGGCTGGTAAGGGTGAACACGGTACTTGAAACTGCTTTGCAAAAAGGTCCTATACAGGCTTCATGTCGGGAAGGAACCACATTAGCATATGCAATATAGCGTGGTAGAAGAGTAAAATAAGCACCAAGCGTCGCACAACGCGAATTCTGTAACCAGGCGTCACACAATGCGAATGGCGCAACGAGTAGGTTGTTGAATGCTTCCAACCCATTACAAAGGGCTCTGCCATAATTCTTCATCGTCATCAGGCACAGCATCAACAAAGTGCGCATAATGCCCTACATGCGTTTAGCAGGTACCGACGCTCCGTAGAATGACGAAAAATGGCACAGTGCCTGCTGCCCTACTTCTCAAAAATTACAATGATTTATAGCGTAGTGGGTTCCTCGCAGGTGCACTTGTATTCGTTGCCAAGGAAGCCCATAAGCGCATGATCCACTTCCTCGGGGTCTCAGTAAAATTACAATGATTTATAGCGTAGTGGGTTCCTCGCAAGTGCATTTTATTGGTTGCCAAGGAAGCCCATAAGCGCATGATCCATTTCCTCGGGGTCTCAGTAAAGTTCTTCGCCCCCCCCCCCCGTCTCTCTCCCACGTCAACGTATGTTATACAGCATGACGGGAGAGGGAAATAGCGACCGGGCTTCACCCAATGCAAATTACATACCTGGTGGGCCGTTTAATGCTTCCAACCTATACAAAGGGCTGAGCCATAATTCTTCATCGTAATCAGTCGTCGCGTCAACAAAGTGCACATAATGCCTTACAGACGTGTAGGTGGTGCCTCGCTTCTCCGCAGAATGACGAATAATGGCTTAGTAGGTGCTTCCCAACTTCACAAAAATTGTGATTTATGGCGTAGTGGGTACCTTTCTAGTGTACTTGTATTGTAGTCCCAAGAGAGCTTAACGGGCTCTAGAAACGCCCCTCTTCCAGCTTTCGCTGTGAGTGTGCTGCGGTTTCAGCGCAGGCTTGGCGTTTTCTTTTAGGGGCGAAGCTCCTTAAGGCGGCACCCGTTCGTCCCTCGTAGTCGTAGTCGTAGTGCGTAACCAGTCTTACGCTTTGACCTCCAAGGTGGTGCCGGTGGGAGATTTTTCCTGTGCGTTGTTGAACAATAAAAAATTCGCAGCGGTAGCTAAAAGCCGACTTCTTCTGTCTCTCATTCCCATTAGCAGCCATTCTTTACCTCCGAGGTAGTGCCTGGTGAGATTCCTCCTGTGCGTGATTAAACAATAAAAATTTTGTTCAAAAAACGCCGTTGATTGATGAAATAAACCAACGAAAGACGCCAGATGTTTTGTAAAAGCAAAACGGAAGAACGTCAGATGTTTCTAAAGCAAAACGAAAAGACGCCAGCTGCTTAACGAAAGACGCCAGATGTTTTCTAAAGCAATGGTTTTCTAAACAATGAAAATTCACAGCGTACATGTAAAATTAAAGTGAGCTGCAAGTCGTCATAACTCATCGAACCTTTAGTATAGACGTGCCCGATCTCACGTCGGTGATGATGTACTGGGCAGAATTCACGGAAGATTCACGGTTTACCGATGAACCTCCGCAGCTTCGCCCACTCATCATCATTCACTCCGTGGATATGCTGTGATTTTTTTAAGTTGGAAAAGAAATTTTAGCCTCTGTATTTTCCTTCGAAGCCGAAGTGTCTGGATATTATGTTCTTTCATTAGGCTAGTGCGAAAGTCAGTTATTCTATATTTAGAAAAAATGAACCCAACTGCTCTGCGTTGAATCATCTCTAGAGCATTAATGTTAGTTTTTGTGTAGGGATCCCATACGATGCATGTATATTCTAGTTTCGGTCGGATGAGTGAAGTGTAGGCTAGTATTCTAGTATCATGAGAAGTGTGCTTTAGTTTGTGCCTGAGGATACAAAGTTTTTTGAAGGAGAAATTACATATGTTGGAAATGTGGTTATTCCAACTTAGGTCATTGGTTATCGTGATTACAAGATACTTATATTGGTTTACTTTGGTGAGCGGTGTAGATGCTAGGTTATCCGCAAACGACATCTTATTAATTTTTTCTTATAGACATGTAGACTGTTTTTCCTTGTTCCATTCCATACCCCATCGCCCGCACCACGACAGGATGTTTTGAAGGTTGAAATTAAGTATAATTGATCATTAAGGGATTATATGAAAGGCTTTTGGTGTAGCGCGAAAGGAAACACGGACACGAGAAGGCACATAGGAACACCACACAGCGCTACTAGCAACAACATGTGAACCTTCTTGAGATTATGTGACAGCTGGTAATCCCCTATGTTCACCAGCTGTCACATAATCTCAAGAAGGTGGCACTCCACGATAATAGTAGGGTAGTCTTTTCAGTGCCCGACAAGCTCGCGAAACTGTGCGCCATGACAAATTCAGTTAGATCAGAAAAAGTTGGTTGCACAAAAAAAGCATGGAAACAATTTTTTCTATTTTAAGTGTTTTTTAATTTATCGTGTTCCATTCTCTTGTGGAAAGCAATACTTCGGCCAAACTAGCAGATGTGTCAATGAGCGATTAAGAGAGCACCATTACAAATCGAATAGCCTGGCGCCTGATTGGCTTCTAGCACACCGCGTTCATGCGTGCGGTTGCCGACCATTTTAGATGTGAAGCATCTTATAGCGGAGTTCAATCCGGTGGTGGTGGTGGTGGTGTGCGGCGTGACCACCCTTACTGCGCATGCGCAAACCTTCTCCACTTCCCCTCTCCACTCCCTCTCTCCCCTTTCCCTCTCCACATCACCTCTCCCCTTCCCTTTCCCCCTCTCATTTCCCTTTCCCACCCCCTATCCACTTCCCCTCTCCACTACTCCCCTCGCATTTCCCCTTCCTTTTCCCCTCCCCCTCTCCACTTCCCCTCTCCCCTTTCCCCCTCACCACTCCACCTCTGAAACGCGGGCTCTACATGCCGAAACACTGCTTCGCATCGCCTCATGGTCCCCTTTAGCGGGAGATGGTGTGATTGTCTCATAACACCGTCATTGTTGGTCAACATAAAGAAGAGATCACCCGTCTTACAGTTGAAGCCTAGCTTATTGATGCGCTTGGTGAGTTGCGTGCGAGCGAGCCATCGATAACATTGTCACCTAAAGAGTAGGGGTTCTTGCGCAAGCGGTGATTTGCAGTCTTACCTGTCATGATTTTGCTTAGTGAAGTGGTTTTTTACGCATTATCTGAGTGATCCCACGTGTTCAGCTGTCTGCCTGATTTTGATGGTACAAAAGCGGTCTGGTTCTTGAAATTAAACATGTTGCTAGTAGCGCTGTGCGGTGTTCCTATGTGCCTTCTCGTGTCCGTGTTTCCTTTCGCGCTACACCAAAAGCCTTTCAATGAGCAACCAACAAGCCCACGTTGCAACCCTCATCATTAAGCGAACAATCTTCGTTAAACAATATACAATCGTCTGCGAATAGCCTAATTCGAATAGGAGGACAAATTGCGTGAACGATGTCATTTATATATATTAGAAATAGTAAAGGTCCTAAAATACTACCATGGGGTACTCCAGACGTTACTGAAAGTTCATTAGAAAAGCAATTACCAATTGATACAAACTGTTTGCGATTACGCAGATAAGCTGCTACCCAGTTAACTGTGTATGCGGGAAGGCTAATTGACTGCAGTTTTTCAATGAGTTTACTGTGAGGAACAAGGTCAAACGCTTTCTTAAAATGCAGAAATATCACGTCGATTTGGCTTGACTTGTCAAGTGTACTAGCAAAGTACTGAATAATTGTCGTTAATTGTGTTACAGTCGATAACACTCTACGAAAATTATGCTGGTGAGGAGAAAGTACAGTGTTATTATTTAGAAACTTTCTTATTTCTTTACCAATAATGTGTTAAACTAATTTGCAGCATGTGGACGTTAATGAAATGGGTCGATAATTTGTTACTTGTGCTGCATCGACCTTTTTCGGAATGGGAAGGACACGCGCAGTTAGCCAGTCTGAAGGAAGAATATCTGACGACAACGAGGAACGAAAAATGATTACCAAAAAAGGGGGCTAATGCTTCAGCATATCTGCGAAGAAAGGCATTCGGTATGTTGTCTGGTCCTGGAGATGTTTTAACTTTAGGGTTCAGCAACATTGATACCACACGTGGTTGTGATACAATATCAGCGTTCGAGTCACATGGCAAGCGAAGAGGGTTTACAGTGGTATTAGAACTTGAAAATACACTTTGAAAATAATGACTTAAACGCTCTGCGACGCATTGCTTATCGACGACGACGAGGGCCTCGTGATCGATTTGGTCAATTGAGTTTGTTTTTGTGCTTAAAAAAGACTAAAATTTTGGAGTGCCGTGCGAATGAAGTTTGGCAACGTGTGCTAGAAATACCAGCGCTTAACTAGCCTTACTTCAAGGTATAATTTATCTTGCGTGAATCACAACACGTGAGGCACGTCGTCGCCTTTGGCGCTTTACTTTTCTTTTGAGGTGTAAGATTTCTCTCGTTATCTAAGGAGTAGCCTTCGATGCTTCTTTAGTTTTGTTGGGAATAAAGTTGCTAAAACAGTAAGCAATAATTGGTCAATCATAATCATATCTTGGTTTTGGGACGTTAAACTCCAGATATTATTATTATTATTATTATTATAGGTGTTAGGTACCTTCAAAGAAAAAGAACAATATACTAGGTTGCGATCAGAAATTCCAGGATCAACCGATACAGAAAAGTTTTCTAGTTAACGACTAATAAACACAAGGTCTAGTATGGATGCTGACATATCACATGTGCGTGTTGGCTGTTTAACTATATGATCCCGATTGTGAGATAGGATGATGTCACGCAAATATTGTAAATGTGAATTATTCGCGGTGCAAAAAAAATCTGTTTTCCCAATAGACATCTGGCAGATTAAAATCACCTATAAGAAAAACCTTATCGTTTACGAAAGACGCTATGTGCGTATAAAAACATGGCTGATCCCTCCGTCATAGGAATCGGTATAACACGAAAGTGAAAAGTGTCTTCACAGAAGTAGTGCTTATTGTGTAGTGATATATGAGAGCTTGTACAATGTCTGTTCGTGTTTGGCAGCTATAGCACCGTTTGACGTGGATGCACCCATGTTGACAGCATGTCTCTATCGCGACGACTAACGCCCATGATCGTGATTAAACCGTTGTGGTAGCTGACGGTGTGAACATATATTTGGACACAGCGAATCGTGAATCCCGCGTAAGGATGATATCAACAAGCTCATAATCAACACTGGTACCCGGTACGCACTTCTTCAAAGCGTCGTCAATTAAGGAGAGAAACGGCACGGTGTGCGCATTCTAGTAATGGGTAGCCGACGCCTGTGCTCATGCATACATAACACACACTGCGCTTCAGCAACACGGGAGGTAGAGGTTCGTAGCCTGAGCCGCAAACGCGTGCGCCCCGCTGGCCTCTGTCTCGCAGGCGCTGCTCTCGCTCCACCAAGGCACGACATTCGCCCGTCGAAATCGCGTCATTTCTGCAAGGCACATCGCAGCAGTTTTGTGTCGGTGCTCTCGCAATTGAAGCAGTCGGCGGCGGAGCAATCCCGTTGGTGCACGTGGAAGCTGCACAACTCTGATGAGCCGACGCATGCTAACACGAAGCCAAAGGCAAAGAACGTAACTGCGTCGAGGGTGCCTCGGCGACGCCAGCGCGGCCATTCTACCTCTCCGGTATCGAGACGCTTTAACCATGACCTCCGATATCGCGTGTAATCTCGGAGTAAGCGCTAGTAAGCGTCGATCGTGAAGCATTACTTCTTTTTACCTCTCACAGACGGCGGCACCGGCCCGCTCCGCCCGCCGCGAAAGAGAATGTGTGAAAGATATAAGGTGCGTTCGCGCCGTGTCTGGCATCACCCGAGTTTGCTTAGTCGGTTGGGCGTCGGGCGCTTGCCTGCGCGGGCGCAACGTCGTGGGTTCGATTCCCAGCGGGGTATCTTTTTCTTAGTTTTTAGGGGCGAAGCTCCTTAAGGCGGCACCCGTTCGTCCCTCGTAGTAGTGCGTAATCAGTCGTAACGCTAGTACCAGATCTTGACCTCCAAGGTGGTGCCGGTGGGAGATTTTTCCTGTGCGTTGTTGAACAATGAAAAATTCGCAGCCTGCGCGTTAACTAAAAGCCAAATTCTTCTGTCTCTCATTCCCCATTAGCAGCCATTGGCATGTTCCAGTAGGAAACGTTAGTAGAAGTAGAAGTGTAAGTGTTAGCTAAAAGCCGACTTCTTCTGTCTCTCATTCCCATTAGCAGCCATTGTTTACCTCCAAGGTAGTGCCTGGTGAGATTTCTCCTGTGCGTGAATAAACAACAAAAATTTTGTTCAAAACGCCGTTGATTGATGAAATAAACCAACGAAAGACGCCAGATGTTTTCTAAAAGCAAAATGAAAGAACGCCAGATGTTTCTAAAGCAAAACGAAAAGACGCCAGCTGCTTAACGAAAGACGCCAGATGTTTTCTAAAGCAATGGTTTTCTAAACAATGAAAATTTATAGCGTACATGTAAAAATTAAAGTGAGCTGCAAGTCGTCATAACTCATCGAACCTTTAGTATAAACGCGCCCGACCTCACGTCGGTGATGATGTACTGGGCAGAATTCACGGAAGATTTACGGTTTACCGATGAACCTCCGCAGCTTCGCCCACTCATCATCATTCACTCCGTGGATATGCTGTGATTTTTTTCTTTCTCACCCGTTGGCGTCCATTTTATCAACGTCATATCCGTGACGGAAGTACTTGGTGGACCCCGGCATAAAACACTTTCGTGTTAAAAGATCGCAGTGACTATTCTCTGGTCCAGACCACAGGATAAACTGCAGCTTTATTATGTGGACCAGACCACGAAATAAAGTGCAGCGTTATGTGGAGCATACAATAAAGTTGTGCCACTGGTTGTGCGCTGTGGGCCGTGCAGAATGCACGCACGCGATAGATGAGGTCCACAAAATTTTAGAACCGCTGTCATTTGTTATCATTATACGCCTTCGTTTTGCTGCTTCCATGCACAATAACAAGTTTATCTGCGGCTGATATAAAGACTCGCATATGTCAAAACATTGGAATTGGAAACGTGGCTTCAATATCGATTCACAAAACGACGATATTGCGATTCGCGAGAGATGCTCTCGTCAAGGGAGAAGTGAGCAGCGCTTGTTCTGTGGACCAGACCACAAAATAAACACTCGCAATTTGTGACATAAAACCGCTGTTAAGCGAGGTAGGCTCTATGGGCTACAGCGAAGTCTGGTGCGCACGCTCGAAAGCACAACTCTGTTATTGCGATAGCAATGATATGGACACTCTCGGCTGGTTTTTGTCCGCCCCCGTCGCCGCCGCCGTCATGTACCGTATATGTTTAATTATGTATATTTACTATATAAAAGCCCCAACGAAAAATATTCAGAAAAATGCTTCCGAAGCGCGGAATCGAACCAGGGACCTCTCGCTCCTCAGCGCGTGACGGTAACCACTACGCCACGAAACGCAGATCCTCCAGGTAGCTAACGGCGAGCGTTATATGGACACCCCTTACCGCTGGCCGGACTCAGAGACGGCAGGTGCTTATAAGCGTTTCTTCATTACCAGCGAGATGGCGTAATGCGCGCGCTGGGCGTTGGGCGCTGGGTGCGCTTTCAAGGTCGTCGCCGCGCTCCTGCGAACGCCGATGCTCTGCGCCCTACAGAGCGTGGTCGCTTTCGTGCGCTTATCTCAAGGAAAGAAGGGGGGCGGGCTGGGGGTTGTATGTCTTGTGCTTTCCCATCGATGTCCGCGCTGAAGTCAGATCGTAGGAAGGGCACTTCGCTCGCTGCAGCGGCCGCGTTTGCGAAAGGAGCGCGCTGTTCAAACAGAAATAAGTAACAACTGCGACATTTAGTTCGCGCTCGTCCTTTGTGTACCTGTGCGTTTGTTTCGCGTGTCCTGCTTTATGTTTCAGCAGTGCGCTTCAAGTATCGAGCTGTGACGCTTGATAGTTCGCGTTCGTCCTGTGTGCGTTCTTTTCGTGCGTCCTTTGGGCTCGAGCGACGCGCTGGCAATTTCGAGCTGCTTTCCGTTCTTCGCGTTACATTCCAATTTGTTGCTACCGCAATCATTTGCTTCGCCGTCGCGGCGAAACTGTGACTTTTTTAACACGAAAGTGTTTTATGCCGGGGTCCACCAAGACTTCAGTGACGTATTTCCGTCACGGAAATGACGTCGAAAAATTTTACACGATCAGATGGCAAAGAAAAAAAGGTTCCGTTAACGGGCATCGAACCTACGACCACTCGGTCCGCAACAACAGATGGCGGGCACGCTATCCACTGCGCCACGGTCACAGACTCCACAAGCTTTGCAAACGCGCCTTTTATATCTACCACTCTGCCGGTCGGCGGGGTGGTGTTGCCCTCTGGGAGCGGTAAGGTAAAGTCATTCATTACTTTGGGCTCCGCGATTTGCACGTGCAACGCGTTACACGTCCGTCCCTTTCGGCGCGTTTTCAGTAGAAGTTCAATTTTGTCAGTGCCTTAACACACCGCGAGGTGGCAACCTTAGCCCAAGCGTCGTAGAAGCGTCGGCCTCGCTCATAGCATCACGCTAATAAAAACCAAGAAAAGCTCTGCGACGCGCGCCTGCCTCACATGGCTGTAACACCGCGTTCCCCGCTCACGCGCTCACCCCGAGAAAAATCGCGGCCAGGCTACCGGGGCGGCACGACGCGCTTTGCGTTTCCCTCTAGTCCGGCCGTGGTGTTCACTTGCATTTTAACATGCCGCGCGATGGCGACTAAGTTCTGCGTCCAATATGCGACGCTCTTCTAACTATCACACCTCATTCTCCAATTACACTTTCACCGTTAACTACTACGGCTACCACAAGGGTTTGTTTAATCACTTAACATGGACATTAGTCGTCGGTATTGAGATGTACCATCAAAGTGGGTGCATGCAAGTTAAACGGTGCCATTAGCTGCCAGACATCAATATACATATTGCAAACTGTCTTATGTCAATATACAGTAAACATTCAGTTACCTCTGTAAGGGGACGCTTTACTTTCGTGTTATTCCGATTCCTATGACGAAGGGATCAACCATGTTTTTTGATGTGGTCTACAAAATAAAGCTGCACTTTATTTTGTGGTCTGGTCCACAGAACAAAGCTGCAGTTTACCCTGTTTAGTTCACAGAATAGATTGGGACTATATTCTGTGGTCTGGCGCACAGAAACTGTCGTCAAGAGAGGTGGGCTGCTTGGGCTACATTAAATTCCGCACAGCCCGTAGCGCGCAAGTTTACTGTGTGGTCCACAAAATAACGCTGCATTTTATTCTGTGGTCTGCTCCACAGGATAAAGCTGGAGTTTATCCTGTGGCCTGGACCACAGAATAGGCACTGCGTAAAAAGTTCGCGAAAACATTCGGGGGGGGGGGGGGAGGAAGTCAAGTGGCCGATAAACGGCAAAAAGTTAGAATGATCTATCCCAGCAACAAAACTTTACTGAAACGGTTTCTAGTTATCAGCCAGTGGTATTGTAGTAGCGGTTATAGTGTTTTTTTAACAAAACAGCCCCCCTGCCCCCTAGTACTTCTGTAACGGCGATACGCCCTATGCGACGGAGGAAACACCACTGGATCTTCAATATTATCGTGCAGCCAAGTTTCAGTTATGACAACTACATGACAACTTAAAATAGTAGACTCGAGGCATTCCGATTTAATAACGACACTGCAGGCGTTAATGTTGAAAGCTCGAAGTTCTTTAGAATCAAGGGAAGCCTCCACGAAAGAGGGTCAAGTATTTCTGGAACTATTTTGACGACTGTCGATTTTAAGTGCGAAGCATTTCTTAGCGAACCTTTGGCACTTAGAGCGTTTCTATCTACGTATCTATCTATCGTGTAGCCGCCTACGTCTGGGGGCTCTCATGATCACCTCCTTAACTTGGTGTATACAAAAATTGGCATGGGAGGGTAAGAGGACTTGACGAATATGACTGTCGGGTCATGACATGAATAGCGTGAAAATCCTGTCGAGTACGTCGTCAAACCCTTTCCTCCAGACACGTGTGGCACATACCCGTTTACCACGGGCCGCGGTGCACGGGTACGCGCCACAGGTGATTGACAGTTTATATCTACCCAGGAACGCCGAAAAGAGACATTAAATGCGAGAGCGTTAATAAAAAAAATCACAGCATATCCACGGAGTGAATGATGATGAGTGGGCGAAGCTGCGGAGGTTCATCGGTAAACCGTGAATCTTCCGTGAATTCTGCCCAGTACATCATCACCGACATGAGATCGGGCGCGTTTATACTAAAGGTTCGATGAGTTATGGCGACTTGCAGCTCATTTTAATTTTACATGCGCGCTGTGAATTTTCATTGTTTAGAAAACCATTGCTTTAGAAAACATCTGGCGTCTTTCGTTAAGCAGCTGGCGTCTTTTCGTTTTGCTTTAGAAACATCTGGCGTTCTTTCGTTTTGCTTTTACAAAACATCTGGCGTCTTTCGTTGGTTTATTTCATCAATCAACGGCGTTTTGAACAAAATTTTTATTGTTTAATCACGCACAGGAGAAATCTCACCAGGCACTACCTTGGAGGTAAACAATGGCTGCTAATGAGAATGAGAGACAGAAGAAGTTGGCTTTTAGCTAACACTTACACTTCTACTTCTACTAACGTTTCCTACTGGAACATGCCAATGGCTGCTAATGGGGAATGAGAGACAGAAGAATTTGGCTTTTAGTTAACGCGCAGGCTGCGAATTTTTTATTGTTCAACAACGCACAGGAAAAATCTCCCACCGGCACCACCTTGGAGGTCAAAGCGTAAGACTGGTTACGCACTACGACTACTACGACTACTACTACGACTACGAGGGACGAACGGGTGCCGCCTTAAGGAGCTTCGCCCCTAAAACCGACATCGGCAGCGTTGACAAGACGAATAAAAATGAGGGTCCCAGTAGGAATCGAACCCAAGCATTCCGCGTGGCAATCAGGTATTCTACCACAGAGCCACGCCAAGTCTATAAACTGGTTTGGACAAACAGCCTATGCAAGCGTAATATTGGTGCAACGTGAATTGTTGTTGTGGTGGTGGCTATCTAATTTTACAAGAAAGCAATAAACGCTACATATGTACTCCTACGACACATGCGTCATATGAGATTAACGTCTGTGGTTCCAGGGTTGGCTCCGCATTTATAGCAGTCTAGTATACATTACATTGGTATTCCTATTATTCAGCAAGCTATATTTATTTATTTATTTATTTATTTACAATACCTCAAAGGCTCCTTTTAGGGGTTTTACATGAGGGGTGGGCAGTACATTAACATAGCACAAGTTTTACAACGACTTCTTTGAAGAGTATCGAACTGGAGTGGTGCACGGTGCCGGCAGGGAGAGTCGTTTGGCGTGCGCACGAAAAACGAGGACGAATGCGCTACAGTCCGAGCATAGGGCGGGAGAACAGATTTGGTGTGGTTGAGTCTGCTGGAATGGCGATGAGCTGGAATGATTACAGGTGTACGAGCGGTAGCGTGATAAAATTTGTGAAAAAGACTGAGCCGATCGACTTTGCGGCGAAGAGCAAGGTTCGGAAGATTAATACGAGATTTAAGCTCCGTAATACTGCTAGTGTATGAATAGTCAGAGAGGATAAACCTAGTTGCACGATTTTGGACAGATTCTAATGTTTTAATCAGGTTACATTGGTGAGGATCCCATATGGTACATGCATATCCTAACTTGGGTCGCAGTAGAGTGTTATAAGCTAGCAGTTTTAGTGAAGATTGTGCTAGGCGTAAGTTCCGGCGGAGGTAACCGAGTACGCGGTTAGCTTTGCTGGCTATATTGGTTATGCGGGGTGTCCACGTGAGATCGGTGGTGAGTTCTATGCCAAGGTATGTATACGAGAAAACAGAGGAAATTGGAGAAGTGCTAAGAAGGTATTGTGGTGTGTGGTAGTCTTTCCTGCGATGGAAACAGAGAAGAGATGTTTTATTACCGTTTAGTGACATCAGCCACTTGGCGCACCAGTCTTCAACGTGAATTAGGTCGGATTGTAGCGCTAGCGTGTCGTTACTGTTGTGAATGGGCCGATAGATGGCACAGTCGTCAGCGAATAATCTGATGTTAGATGAAATATTTGTAGGAAGGTCATTGATATAGATAAAAAAGAGCAGAGGGCCAACTAGAGACCCTTGGGGAACACCTGATCTAACGGGAGATGACGCAGAAGAGTAATTGTTTGGAAAGATAAATTGTTTTCTGTTGGACAAAAACTCTTGAAACTAATTAATTACAAGTGGGTGAAAATTCAGGCGCGATAGCTTTAAAAAGTCTTTTGTGCGGGACCTTGTCAAAGGCCTTTTCAAAATCGAGAAATAAGGCATCTACCGGTACGTTAAAATCTATGGCGGAGCTAATGTCATTTATAAATAAAGCTAATTGTGTCTCACATGAAAAGCCTTTTTGGAAACCGTGTTGGTTAGGGCGGAAATAGTCAACAGAAAGAAGAAACGTAGCTACATGTGAGTAAATGACGTCATGCAATGTGCAGGAAACGCCGCTGCTGTGCCCTTTTTCTACTCATTGGGGCCTCACTTATCGACTCTCCCTCCGTAGGGTTGTCGCTGTCCCCTTTTTCTAATTTCTTTAGTCCCTGAGCCTCCACGAACGGGTCCGCCTGCTTTGCCATCTCATCTACCGTGCGTAACTTCCTCTCTTTCAAAAATACCCCCAACTTCTTGCTGCACCAGTTTAGGAATTGCTCGACGACGACCCTGTCGCGGACTCCTTCGTAAGTCTTTTCTTTCTCTGGCAGCTCTATCCAGCGATCAAAATAGTTGGCAAGCGGCATACAAACCCTTTGCCAGTCTAGGAGTCCTCAAGTCTACACGTCCGGATCTCGGGCATACTGGCCGCGAGATCGAGCGGAGTCGCCGCCTGGCGGCTTCTGACTGAAACGCGCCTAGTGTGGATTGCTCCATGCGTCGTCTGCTAGCCACGTTGTGTTTGCATGTGCGCGTACGCCATAATAATAATATGTGGGGTTTGACGTCCCAAAACCACCATATGATTATGAGAGACGCCGTAGTGGAGGGCTCCGGAAATTTTGACCACCTGGGGTTCTTTAACGTGCACCTAAATCTAAGTACACAGGCCTCAAACATTTTCGCCTCCATGGAAAATGCAGCCGCCGCGGCCGGGATTCGATCCCGCGACCTTCGGGTCAGCAGTCGAGCGCCATAACCACTAGACCACCGTGGCGGGGCGGCGCGTACGCCATGCAGGTCCTCTTAGGGCGGTTTGTTCTGTTGCGTTAGTACAACTTTAATCGCTCGTACGTATGCCTAACACGATATAAAGAAGCATTTGGCCTTCATCGGCTGTATACGTACTGTAATAAGATCATTGCGTGGACTTGTCGAGAGTGCTGTGTGTGGTCGTCGTACCCTCCGTTCACGAGAGTCATATCAGTGTAGGTGCCGCTCTGTGGTTCAAGCGTATTGCGAAGTGCACTTTGCGTTGTCCTAAAGATGAGAAGTATTAACTCTCATGAGAATATAGCCTTCTAGCGGCTCGGTGGTAAAAAGAAAAAGGGCTCTCATGCACTTGCGCGTTGTGGTTAGGTGTAAAACTTGAGGACTGTCGTTTATATGTTACGCGACGACTTTTAGTTGTGTACGGTCCTGGTCCCACTGCAGAGAAATATTTACGTCAAGCCACGTCTGACACATCGGTACGTAACTTGTCCCCTAAACAGAACAGAAAATAGAATGTCGGAAATCGCCAAACTGAGTTGCCTTGCGCAATTATAACATGTAGCGAAATGCATACAAAGACACCCGTGTACTTCGATTAAGATACGCCTTAAAGAGCCTTGGTGGTCAAAATAAATCCAAGCGTCGCACTTTACATTTATGTCGTAGTGATTTCACGCGAAGCCACATCTTTTTTTCTTACATTATCTTGAACGTTGGTGCTGCGTTGTTATAGTAGATTGACGGAAGGCAGCGGACATTACTCGCATGAAAAAACGTACTTTGGCCGTGAAATAACGGGGCCGTTGCTCCATTACTGTCGTGCAAGTAATCAATCGAAGAAAGTTCCGTCCTGTACATTTACCTTCGTGTACTGTTACTGGAATAGAAACAATCGTGTGAGTGTTAGTCTCCGTAGCGCTAAAGCGCTGTGCGACTTTCCTCAGTAAACCCATCAACTGTCCTACATTTCATGGAGAACTGAATAAGAAATGCGGAAGAATATTTGAGCGCGCAGTGCACATAGTGCTATTTGAACTCATCGTGCAGGAATACGGGCTTTATTTTTGTTAGGGGGTATCCAGATGAACAAGAAGTAAATACTTAATTCAGTCGTACTACAGCAGTGAGTAGTAGGTGGAACACAAGCTAAATATCTACAAAAAAAAAAACAAAAGAAGAAAACATCATCCATTGCGAGAACGCCGACTGTTGCCGAAGGCGAGCAACCCGTTCGTTGGCAGAATGCGCTTCTCACACAAGTAATAGTAATGTTCAGCGCACATCGTGCATTAATTCGGAAATGAAGAGCGCGCACATTACCAGAATTTAAAGCTGCAGTCAACGCTCACATCGAAGTGCTGTTGTGTGCGTTTGTATCTATCTCGCGGCGAATTGGGAGATCGATCGCAGTCGCCGCCTGACGGCTACTGGCTGAAGCACACGTAGTGCGGATTGCTCCGTGCGTCGTCTGCTAGCCACGTCGTGTTTGCTAGTGCGAGTACGTCATGCACGTTCTCAAAGGGCAGTTTATTATGTTATGTTAGCGCGAGTTTAGCTGCTCGAACGTATACCTAACATGGTGTACAGAAGCAAATGGGCTTGCTCGGCTGCATGCGCGTTGTAATAAGATCAGTGAGTGCGACTTTCGAGAAGGCTGTGTATTGGTGTCGTATCCTTCGTTCGCCAGAATCATTTCAGCGTTGGTGCCGCTTTCTGGTTTAAGAGCATCCTAAAGTGCGCTTGGCATAGCCCACAACATGAGGAGCAATAAATAGTGCGTGAAGGCAACATTTTAGTGACTCGTTGCTAAACAAAAACGAGGCTCTAGGCCGTGCACTTTCGCGTTGTTTTTATGTGTATAACTGCGGCACTGTAGCTGATCGGTTACGCGATGAGTTTTGTCCTCTTTTTGATGTCCTTTTTTTGTACGATCATGGTCCTGCTACAGCGAAATATTTCTATCAAGTGAACTCTGACACTTCGGTACTCAAACTGTCCCCTAAAAAAACACACAATGGAATGACACGGCGTTGATATAACGGAGTTGCCACGCGCAATTTTAACTCGGGGCAAGATTCACGCAGAACCACCCGTGTGCTTAGATTTAGGTACGCTTTGAAGAACCCTGATGTTCAAAATTAATCCTGACGGCGTGCCTTACATTGCTGTCGTATAATTTCACGCAAAGTCTCATCCTTTTTTATTACATTACCTTGAGAGTTTGTGTGGAGTTGTTACAAATTGATTGAAGGCAGCGGACATTATTTGTTGAAAAAACACTTATTCCATAAACTAACCAGACCTTTGTTGCATCACTGTCGTGCATGTAATCAATCGATGAAAGCTCTGTGATAAACTCTTACCTTTTTATTCTGTTACTGGAGCAAGAACAAGTGCGTACGCGTTGAACGTCTCCGTGGCGCTAAAGCGCTGTCTATCACGCAGCTTTCCTGACTAAACTTATCAACTGTCCCACATGTCATGGAGAAATGAACAATAATAATAAAATGCGCATTTGCGAGAGGAGTGCTAATTGCACAGGAATATGGACTGGTATGCAAGTGAACAAGAAGTAAACACTTAAGTAGTTCAGTCGTACTACAGCAGTGCAGTACATAGAACACAAGCCCAACACGTACAGAGAAAACAACCAAAAGCGTCATAAAGTGCTAAGCGCAGACTGTCATCCAGGGCGAGCATCCCTTTCATCGGCAGATTGCGCTTCTCTCACTAGTAATAATAACATTGGATGATCTTCGTGCATCGATTCAACAATGAAGAGCTTATATATTACCAGTAAGCTGCAATCAACGCATTTTATTCGCCGAGAATCGGCTCAAACAGCTCACAATGAAGCGCCGCTGTGTGCATTTGTATACGCGCCGTCGACGGCCTCTCCACACTAACGTGGCGATGGTGCTGCCACCTATAGGTCGGTCTCGCGGCCAATAGTCATGAATTGCCGAACGAGCCATAGTACACAGGAATCACCGGTGATCTGGCAGCTATGCCAGAAAAGGGGGCACAAGGCTTACGAGTGCAGAAGTAGACCCGTAGAGAATGCTGCAAGTGCAGTCAGGTCCGAAGAGAAACCGGAGATTGTTAGCACAGTGATGGACATGTCGATAGGCAGCGATATGGCAGTGGTGAAAGGCGAGGTAAACGGCGAAAGGGTAACTGTGTTGAGGGACTCAGGAGCAGTCACTGTATTTCTGAGAAGTCTGGTAAATGAAAGAGATTTCACGGCGAGAGTAGGAACAGTTGTCCTTGTTGATGGTTCTAAGCAGAGGTTACCGGAGGGAAAAATAAAGCTAGATACTTTTTATTTCCTAGGCGAACTCACTGCTAAGTGTATGGAAGATGCCATATATGATGCGATTTTAGGAAATAGGCCAGGTGTACGAAAGGTTGATGACCCAGTGCCACGAAATATCTATACCAACCAAAGAAAGCAGGACATCCAAAAAGAGAAGGCAAATAAAAGTCCCGATAACTCAGAAGCGAGAGAGAGAAGTGCGAGTAATGAAAGGTGAACTGAGATTATGTTGCCTAATATTGAGCATATAGGCGTATGCATAGGCGTGCGCAGGGTTCACCACAAGGGGGGCGAAGGCTCATCGCAGCGCCCCCCCCCCCCTTGTAGGTCAATGTACGAGGCAGATTTTGCGCCCCCCTCTTAGGTGACTAGGGGTTCAATGTACGAAGGAGATTTTGCGCCACCCTTTTAGGTTATATGGGGGGGGGGCGGCCCCCCACCCTGCTGTGCGCACGCCTATGGGCGTATTCTCGGAGGAACTCTCCAAAGAGTAGAGGAAAGACAGAACCCTGAGGTACGCAGTAAACAGGATCGGCCGTAGATCGAGAAGAGAAAATATAGAGATGGAATACTTTACAAATCGAGCAAGGATTTGACATTCCGGGAGTTTTGGAAAGATGGAAGTAGAATTAGACAACAGATGGTGCGAGGCAGGCCATTTAGCGCATTACTCTGTGAACGCGTGCAGAGATCCGAAGAACCTACGCAAGGAAGTGACTAGAACGGCATTTTGGCCTGGAATGGCCAAAATGCCGTTCCAGGGCACGGCGGATCATTAGAACAAACATGTGGATTTATAAACCTTTCCTCTGCTTCATGCGGGTATGCGTTGGTCTAGCCGCATCAACTGTGCAGTCGCGTCCAGCTGTCAACACGGGATTGTGCCGACCATATCTGACGAACAATGAAGCGTGGCCCCTAATCGCATCAGCTTCTTCGGCGCCGCTGGTACAGCCCAGCTTGCTTCGTGACAACGCCCCTATGCTCCTGCAAGACGCTCTTCCTGAGGCGCCACTTGTTCATCACGTGACGTCAGCACGCCATTTTAAAAGGAATCGACCCCAGGCCTACAGTTTTTGTGGGCACGGCGGAGCATCAACAAACATGTGGATTTATAAGCCTTTCATCTGCTTCATGCAGGTCAGTGACTACTATTGTACAATTAAGAGTGATTATCGTGGTCTTATGGTCTTGCCGTGCCCCCAACAGTGCTTCTCTATTGTCAAAAATTTGTATTGTGTGTGCTTGCTCGCGCTGTGCGGGGATGTTGAGTTAAATCCCGGCCCCTCCAGCGGCAGCAACTCCTCCGTTGAATCCATGTTCAAGGAACTATTATCAGGTCAAAGTAAACTGACAAAAGAAATAATAGCGCTTAGGGAAGAACAGTCTACCATGGAAATACTGGTGGCTGATCTTGGAGCCAGGTTTTCTGAGCTAGAAAAAAAAGTTTCTCGTGTCGATGACCTCGAACGAACAGTAAAATCTCTGGAAGCAAAACTGACTGACCTCGAGGATAGGAGTAGGCGTTCAAATATGGTAGTCTTCGGTATTTCTGAAGACCCGAATGAAACGGAATCAGTCCTTAAAAGTAAAGTTCTCGAAGAAACTTTCGCTGCAAAACTTGACATTCATTGTAAATTAGTCGGTAAAATACACCGCCTTGGGAGGCCGGGCAAACAAAGACCAGTCATAGTATATTTCCAGGACTTTAATGAAAAGCAGCTTGTGCTGAAGAATGCTTACAAATTGAAAGGCTCCAGTATATCGATCCAGAATGAGTATTCCCGAATTACACTGATGAAGAGAAGGCACCTATGGATCAGCGCAAGAGCTGAGAAAGAGCAGGGAAAGAAAGTTAGCTTAATTAATGACAAACTGCGGGTGGTAATAAGCTTTTCATTTGGGATGAACAGAAAAACTCGAGAATCCAAATTCAAATTGACCAGGGCACTTCCAAGAATGACTGACGCGCTCCCGTAGCACCTAAAGAATTGCGTGTCCTAAACATTAATGCTCGAAGCATTGTTAACAAATCTGAGAATCTTGAATCGCTTATCTTGAGTTACAGCCCTCACGTAGTTGTCTTAACTGAAACGTGGCTGCATGACGATATTGATGACACAGTTGTTTTCCCTCCGTCTTATCAGACCTTTCGTCGCGATAGGTCTTCGAGGGGTGGCGGGGTTGCAGTTTTGGTTAAAGAAAACATATCTGCTCTTCTTTTACGTCAAGCGAATAACTTACAAACTGTTTCATTCAAACGTTCTTGTTGGGGTAAATTATGTTTGTTGTTTGCCGTTGTTTGTTGTTTGTTGTTTACCGCAGTTCATTGTCTTTGAAAAACGACACCGTTTTCTTGATCAGAGCCGACGAAGGTGGGGAGTCCTTGTTGACAGTCCTACGCAAGGTATCCACTCCATCAAGAAGGCACCGTTCCTGGTCTTCAAGTTCAGCTTTCCTTGAGATGCGCCTATTCAATGCCAGCATTCAAAGCCAGTTATTCAAAGCCAGTTATTCAAAGCCAGTTATTAAGTGACAAGGAGGGTAATTTTGTAGTAGCCCCGGCTGCAGTCTTCAACGACAAAGCCATCCAGGCTGTCAACAAGAACTTCATTCCATCCACAGCGAAACCTCACAAGGTAAAAAGCAAAGCAGTTTCCTTGTTGGATAACGTAGGCCTCACCAAACTTGCTAAAGGTGTCAAACAATGCAAGGTGCTCGCCCTGGAAGTTTTTTTCACTGCTAAGACGCACAAATTGGATGTGCCTTTCCGTACAATAGTCAGTGAAAACAATTGTTGGCAGATATTAGTTAGCCGCTTTTTGCAAAAACAGTTGAATCTGCTGACCATTGAAGATCCTTTCGGCATAAAAAACTCCTCCGATGTTGTTTCCTTTCTGAGAGACAACCACTCAGTTGTCAACTTTTTTTCTGTGGACGTCGAAGATTTGTATTATTCGATACCGCACGATGAGCTTTTTCGCTGTGTGATGGCCTGCATCGAAGAAAATGGAGAGTTAGACTTTCGCAACGCCACTGGTATGTCCTCAGAAAAATTCTTGTCCGTTCTTGAGTTTTATCTAAGCGCAACTTTTATCTCGTTCGGAAACCAGCTATTTATTCAAAAAAAGGGTGTGTGTATTGGTTCGTGTGTGGCGCCTGCTCTTTGTAATATTTTTTTAGCCTTTGTCGACCGTGCTCTTAAGAGTGTTTTAGACAATGACCTGGTCCAGATTTTTAGATATATTGACGATTTCCTTGTTGTGATAAAACAAACTAACCACGAAGGCTCTGGCGCAGTAGCTGATATTTTATCTATGTTCAAGGACAACGGCAAAGGTTTAACCTTCACACATGAACTCACAAAGGATGGTAAACTGCAGTTTCTGGATCTACAACTTTCCTTACAAGCAGGTCATGCCTGCTGGATGTACTCACCGCGTGCACGTAAGGGTCTTCTGCCATACGAGTCTGCGCACTCTAAGGTTGTGAAACGTGCCATTGCCATGATGTGTCTTGAATCATCATTAATGAAATCGTGCCATCACACAGCTAACGAGAGCTTTAACGCGCAGTTAAAAAGGTTGCACGATGCGCGTTACCCAAGTGTGGTTGTCACGTCGGTCTCTGAAGTTTTGCTTCAGAAGCTGAAAGGCAAGCGCCAGAGGTGTAGAAACCACACTGAGAAGAAGCCAGTAGTAGTGCCGTATTGCCATAAAGTGGCTCACAATCTTAAGAATGTGGCCACTAGGTACCAAATCCCGGTTGTATTTTCTGCCCCCCGGAAACTGTCTATGTTGTGCAGGCGTGTTTGTAAAGAAAACAAAAATCCGCAATGTGAAAAGAGACACCAGAAGTTTGTCGAGTGCAGCGTAGGGGTTGTCTACAAGATTCCACTCTCTTGTGGCAAAGTGTATGTAGGTCAATCAGGCCGCTGTGTGAATGAGCGCCTTAAAGAACATGAGCGATCCCTGCCGACTGGTACAGGCTCACATTTAGCTCAACACTGCAAAAAATGCAATTGTCAAGCCTTGTTTAGACTAACCACTATCTTAAAGAAGAGTCGTGACACCACCGCCCGAGAATTATCGGAAGCTTTTTTCATTCAATCATTGGGGTCGCAGTGCATTAGTGTGCCTTCCATTACATTGTTTTCTGCTGAATTTTGTTTTTTGGATGCGCTTTCATGATTGCGCTCAGGTGTCCAAGGTGTAGTGGTTGTGCGCTTAGGGTGCACGGCGCATGTCCTACCGGTATCTGGCTGCTATAAAGAGTGGAGTGACGCAATAAACCATGTCAGTTGAGAGTAGCGCTGTGTCCCGTCTTCTTTCTTGTGGTGTCGTTTTTTGCGCTAAAAAAGCAATATGGATCCTCACCAACTAGCCCGCCAACGCATTTTGTTGACAAGTACTTGGGAATCACAATATCTAACAACCTTAGTTGAAATACGCACATTACCAACATATGCAACTCTTCGTTCAGAAAGCTTTGCTTTCTCAGACATAAGCTAAAAGACACACCCTCTGGCACTAGATTAACGGCTTTTACATCACTAATTCGGCCTAAACTTGAATATGCCAGCATTGTCTGGTGTCCGTACACAAAAACTATCGATTCACTGGAAATGATTCAGCGTAAAGCTGTCAGGTTCATCTATTCTAAATATCGTAATAGTGATCTCCCTCTAGTTTAATGACGCAGAATGGTATTGAAACACTACAGTTACGCAGAAAAATACAGAGACTAAAATTTCTGTTTTCGCTGAAAAATTAAGACATCGTCGCGCTGACTCTTTAACACCCTATCGCACATGCACTAATCTTTCCAAATATTCCTTCTTCGCGCGAACCATCACCGACTGGAACAACCTACCATTTCCCCCCTTACAAAACGCCGATTTCTTAGAACATGTAATTATTTTAACTTCTGACCGTGATGTACCAATTTCTTATACCTTCATTATCTGTTATTTCCTGTTTCTCTGATCCTTAGTCTAAAAAGCCAAAGTCACTTGCCTTATTTTATGCCTCTATGTGTACATATATGTATGACGTGCTTTTGCAACATGGTCCCTTTTCGAGTGTGTGAAAATTTCCGTTTGATTATGTTTCTACTTTTGTTGCTTCAATTGGGGGTGCCCCTTCTAAAGAAATTATGCGGCTTTTGCCTTATTTTATACTGCAGTTTATTTTTTATATTTGTCATTGTTAATTTCTGTTGAGTATGCGATTGCTCTGCCTTTATTTGATCTGCCTTCTCATGTACTTTTGCCCCTCCTGCTTGGGCCCCTATTTGGGCCTGCAGAATTTTGTAAATAAAATAAAATAAAAATATACAAAGATGTAAATCACTTTGTGAAAAACGTTGTCAGAAAAGTTGCCATTAAAGTAATGGCAACTCGACGTTATCAAATAGGCTAGAGATGGCGGGCTATAGTGTTCTTCCAATGACCTCTGCGAACAGCGAATGAATTACGGATGTGCTTGTGTAGTGAGTTGGGGGATATTGTGCTGTGGTAATGTGAAAAGTGAATATCGGTGGAAACGTGCGGTGATGGAACGTGATAAGTCAACCCGCGCACGAGTGATCACCATTTCCAAAGCACCAGCAGAACAGCAGAAGGAGGTGAAGAGCAGTTTTTAAAAAAAAAAAAACTCTAAGAAAGGGGGCCATTGTCACCATTAAAGAGGCACGAGGCACGTTCCGAACGTCGGAAAGTGGCGATGGTGTGCGAGGCATGAAAAATCCCCCCAAGGTCACGTCCCCGCACGCGATTGGCCAGGGAAGGGCTCGTGGCACGCGACCCGAAGCGTGGTGAGAAACACCCAGAGAAGAAATTGGCATTTTTCAGGGGAGCGCCGTACGAGGAAAGTGGAAGAAGTCAGCGTCACACTCGCGGCGAGAGCAGCAGTCGCCCGGAGCTGGAGGCAGCGGCATGAGAAGCTCAGGAAGCCGCTGTCGACCTTGGTACACACCGAGCGAGGCTCCCCGGGCCTGCAGCTCTTCACCGCAGCAGTTTTTTAGTGCTTTTTATGAACCGTGACTCAAGCACGTTTGAGTTGAGTAAGTTGAATTATTTTATTGCTGTATAGCACTTGGTTGTGCTTGCTTATTTGTATTTATTTTTTCATACAACTTGTCCTTTCTATACATATTTGTTTCTCTGAATGTATATCATTTATGGAAGTTGCATTTGATGTATTCTTTTTTATAACATAGGCTCAGAATGTAGCATTTCATTTCTGCATCATCACATGCTTACTATTTATTATTTCACCATTTTAAAATAAAGGATCATACATTGGCTTCATGAGAGTTTCTTTCATGCTTGGCTTTTCTATTGTACTAGCAATCTTTTCCATGACCATAGAAAGATAAGTTGCAATTTCCACTGAGAGCAAGCTAGATTATTATGTGCTCCCTCGGGTATCAGTATGAGTTGTTTTGTCAAATGTGTGCCTGAGAAAATTTTTCATGGGAACATCGGTTCCACTAAAGTAGATAGTGTTCAACCAAGGTATGCTGCAAGTAATAACATATGGGGCAGAAATTTGGACATAGAGACTGGAGTAGTTAAGAACCACGCAGCGTGCATAAAGTTAGCATGACTAATGTCTTTGCTACACTAATACACCACACAAGCATTCTCACGCTTGCATAATGTCGCTCTTTAGCACCTTGGCCACGGTGTCCACTGCCCAAGTCCTGGCTCACGGTGAATGTCCTCCACATGAAAGCGTCGTGCACAGACCCCGGGTGCGAGGGCAGTGATCGACAGGGTTCGTCACCTACCTGCAGAGTGTTGCGTGGAAGGAAGTCGGCAACAGCAATACAACCAGCTATATGATGTACAACCGTAACTGTGTGGTGCAACGTATTTATTTCTCTCAAGTTGATTTCCAAGCTCAGCTTCGAAGCTTTATCTTTCATTTCATATTTTGCAGTTACTGCTTATCTGCATATCACTTTTTATGGAATCAGAGCGCAATCAGTACGTTTGGTTTCCTTTCATGCATTACTTTGCTTAAATACAAGACGGCAGGCCCGTAGCCAGGAATTTTGTCCGGGGGAGAGGCACTTGCTGAAAACCTTGACTGTCTGAGGAAACACGTATTTTCAGTATTTATTTTTGGTAAAAACACATACTTCACCAAAATTTCGGGGGAGGGGCCGGGCCTCAAGACACCCCCCCTTTCTGGCTACGGGCCTGCATGACAGCTACTATGATCAAATATGAAGCTCGATGAACTATTTATGGTGTCGTCAAGTCACCCCTGTCGACTCTAAATAGCGAAGGAAACCCCGTTTACCGCGACTACTGCATTCTTTTCTATCACTGCAGTTTGAGCCACTCAAAATGTCGTTGAAAAATTGGAGAGTGGCCAAAGGGTGTCTTTCACGTTCTCCTTTGCATTCTTCTAACAGCATGCGCAAGATTAAATAAGACAAAATTTCTTCTCACCACCATGACGTTCGGGGCGCAAAAGTTCTTGCGGCAGAAGTAGGCAGCCTTGTTGCCGTCGTCCTTTTCATACGGCACACTTATGCACACAAACGTGTCTTCGACCACCTCGACGCAGCCTTCAAATCATGCATCCATGTGGACATGACTGTGAGGGCGATCCACTCAATTGCGAGGCGCTCGTGATCGCTTAGAATTAATCGTGAGACCCACACGGGACTAGCTCGTCGCCACGTCCTCGCTGTTTGCGATCACGGCCTGGTAACTGCCGGCGGCGAAGAAGCGAAAGGCGCCCAGCACTTGCAGCTCAACGAAAACAACAACAACGGTCGGGGCTGTTCTCGTGCACGCACGCGCCTCTGCAGGTCCTGGCGAAGCTCCCCGCACAGCCATCGCGCAATGTATTTCGTCAGCCGGTACCGCAGTTAAAACTTATCGGTCGTCGCAAAAGTATCGCGGTACTCGCGGAACTCTCTTTCTTCCTGCAGCTCCAACGTACACGATGAAGGGCAGCGACATTTTTCTTCGCGTATCTAGCGTTATTTTTTGGTGAGAACAACTTCGAACATGTCAAGTTATATAACCACCTTTTATTAAATGCGAAGCATTTCTCAGCGAACCTTTGGAACTTTGAGCGTTTCTATCTATCTATCTATCTATCTATCTATCTATCTATCTATCTATCTATCTATCTATCTATCTATCTATCTATCTATCTATCTATCTATCTATCTATCTATCTATCTATCTATCTATCTATCTATCTATCTATCTATCTATCTATCTATCTATCTATCTATCTATCTATCTATCTATCTATCTATCTATCTATCTATCTATCTATCTATCTATCTATCTATCTATCTATCCAGCTGCCTACGTCTGGGTGCTCTCGTGATTCCTCCTTCACTTGGCGTAGACCAAAAGTTTCATGCGAGGGTAAGAGGATTTGACGAATATGACTGTCGGGTCATGACATAACGTGAAAATCTTGTCGCGTACGTCGTAAAACCCTTTCTCCAAAACACGTGTGGCACATACCCGTTTACCACGGCCCGCGGTGTAAGGGTATGCGTCACAGGTGACTGACAGTTTATGTCTACCCAGGAACGGCGAACACAGACGTTGGTAATTTAAATGAGAGAGTTGGGGAAAAACCGACATCGGCAGTGTTGACCCGACGAATGGTAAGAATAAGAGTTAGGATCTCAGCAGGAATCAAACCCAAGCATTCTGCGTGGCAGTCAGGTATTCTACCACAGAGCCACGCCAGGTCTATAATATGGTTTGGAAAAACAGTCCGTGCTGGCGAAATGTCGGTGCAGCGTCAATTGTGGTTGTGGTGCTGGCTATTTAATTTTTCAAGAAAGCAATAAACACTACATATGTACTCCTTCGATACAGGCGTCATATCAGATTAACGTCTGTGGTTCGAGCGTTGGCTCCGGTTTTATAGCGCTCTACTAAACATTGCATTTGTATTCCCGTGATTCAGCAAGCTATATTGAAGCATTGCTCGACCCCGGAGGAATAAATTAACGAAAGTTAAGTATAATATTCACATGATTACACCATAAAGTGCACTTAGTTTTGATAATACTGACGCATATGCTCTAACGTGAGTGCTGACGCTACGTCAGACTATCATTTACCCTTTAAGCGCCATTGTTGTCGACGTGTCTGGTTAGCCCACGATGCACACACAGCTACTACACTTACAAAAACACGTCGATCCACCTCGTAACACTTGGCTCAAAGCCATAAAATACGGCAAAAAAGTACTCGCTGACTGCCTTGCATGAAACCGATTCCCACAACGCGTGGGATCTGCCGAATTTTTTTTAAAACCAAGATTCATATACACTTTATAATAAAACTAACGGAAAACATGCTTTCAAAGTAACTCACGGAATGACACCCAGATATACGTATGTGAGGTGGCACATCGAACAAGCAACTCGGCTCACAAAATATGGCTTCCAATTTTGGGTACTTCGTCGTTCTCACATTTTAAGCAGCGAATTTGAGGGGATGCAACGTCGCACAGCGTCAAATTGACGCCACAGAAAGTGTGGTCCTGTGACACAATGACCATCATCAGCTGCTCCATGGATCATGAGCTGATCCTTGATGTGTAGGCGGGCGAGTTTTGGGGCTTCTTCAGGGGCGCTGAAGGTAGACAGTCACGTCGATGTTTTCTTCGTCGGTGAGCGTCGTTGCCGGGTTCTTTCCGAATACCATCTTGTATGGCGTTATTTGCATCGTTTCTTGCACGGTCATGTGGTATGGGAAGGTTACGTACGGAAGGATGGCATCGAACAAGCAACTCGGCGTCTTTATTCGACGTCGACCTACATGATCAGCATGTCGGCGATGGTCTGATTTACACGCTCGGTGAGGCTTGTCTGTAAGCGGTGGTCCGGAGGTGGCTTGTCTGGTTGTATCCCAAGATTGCCTGAGTTGGGTCCGCAGTAAAGACCGTACCTCAGTCAGTAATCAGGACCTCTGGGGCGCGGTGACGCAGAACAATGTTCTCAGTGGAGAACTCGGCTATCTCGGCGGTACTGCCTTTTGGCCGGGCCCTTGTCTCGGCGTAGCGGGTGAGGTAGTCAGTAGCTACGACCTTGAAGTCGGCAACGGCCCCAGTAAGACCATACCGATTTGCTGGAACGGTAAGACCATACCGATTTGCATCGGCCGGCGAAATGGCTCGATGGGCTGCAGAAGTGCGGCCGACCTACACGGCGGTGTTTCCGTCGCTAACTGTCTCGGCAACTCTTTACGTAGTGGGTGACGTCGACAGTGAGGCGAGGCCAGTAGTACCTTTTGTTAGGTTTCGCCGCTCATAAGTCGATCGTGGAGACGGGACGGCGCGGCACTGTACGTCGTACAAAGCTTCTTTCTCGGCTCTCTCTCTGCCTGGTCTTTGGCTGTGCAATTATCAATAGAAAGCAAACGGCTTCCTTTGAGCAGCTTGCCTACCCCGATGGCCAGCGTGGGTTGCGGTCAAGCGACCGTTCTCAGAGGTCGGCAGCCCGAATGTGTGGGAAAATGAGGAGGGAAAACGTCTCCTGCTCTATGCCGTCGCCCGAGGCGACAGTATGCGTGACCCCAACAACGACCGGCATGCGCTTTCGGCGTGCCGGGTTGAGTCGCAACAATGCACGGTCCGAATGCGGGGGAGGCAGGGACACGTATACGCCTTTTCTTTCCCGGCACCGTTTAACGACTGGCCCCGTGGGCTCAACTCGATGAGTATGGGAAAATGGCGTGAATGCACCAGGGCTAAGATACCGATGTATTTCGACCGTGAGAATCCCTGAGAGCGTGGGAAGGAGAGGGAGAGCCATGATGGGAAAGAGTGCCAAAACATCTGTCTGCACTGTAAAGACACTGCTGTCGAGATTAGGGACAGCCCAGTAGGGAGTGGCTTAACATGAGGATAAACGGATTGGATAAGGGAGTGTCCAGGCGGACCACCAGTGGCCACCTCCCCTTTTCTTTCTTTACCGCAAGGTACTTAAGACTGGACGGAATTCGTTTCCCTTCAGTCTAGGCTGTAATCACTTAACTGATCGATCAGTAAGACTCCGTACGATGCAACGTTTGTCTGGGCCGTAACCACCTGGTGGTCGAACAGTGAGACTCGGTTCTTCGTATGTAGTAACAGTGTTCTAGGCTCTAACTTAAGAAAAGGTAAGTAGAAGAGTAAGATGCTGTTGATGTCTATGTTATCATCAGTGTGCTTCGGCAAGATGTACATATGACTGTAAATATTTCGCTGCAATATACCTTCAAGTTTTTATTACCTCCAACCTGCCTCTTGCTTCATCGACGTCAATCATCTCCTTGACGGGACTTCAATCCACATTAAGGAGAAAACGAACAAGAAAAAAACATAACTCCTTTCTTGTATTCTCGTGAGTGTGCGGAAACATCTAAGTTGTCCAGCCGTCATGCAAAGCTTCCAGAACCTCGGGACACAATGCGAAAGGTACTACGAGGAGGTGTTGGCCCGGAGTGGCGAGAAGTTCTTGTTTAGGAGAACGCCATTCCACAAGAAAAAATCCACAGCATATCCACGGGGTGAATGATGATGAGTGGGGCGAAGCTCCGGAGGAAATCATCGGTAAACCGTGATTACTCCGAGCGAAACTGAAAGCGCGCCAACAGCGAGCGGATTTTATTACAACGGTCCCCCTAGCGTACGTCGCCGCACTAAATCGAACGATTGACTTCCAACAATGACACGCGCCATATGTGAATCTTCTGTGAATTCTGCCCAGTACATCATCAACAACGTGAGATCGGGCGCGTTTATACTCAAGGGCATCTTACCGGTACTTACCTACGGATCAGAAACCTGGAGTCTTACAAAGAGGGTTCAACTTAAATTGAGGACGACGCAGAGAGCGATGGAAAGGAAAATTATAGGTGTAACCTTAAGAGACAGGAAGAGAGCAGAGTGGGCCAGGGAACAAACGGGGGTTAAGGACATCATAGCTGAAATCAAGAAGAAATGGATATGGGCCGGGCACGTAGCACGTCGGCAGGATAACCGGTGGTCATTAAGGGTAACTGACTGGATTCCAAGAGACGGCAAACGCGTGAGGGGGAGACAGAAAATTAGGTGGGTAGATGAGATTAAGAAGTTTGTAGGTATAACGTGGCAGCCGAAAGCACAGGACCGGGTTGATTGGCGGAACATGGGAGAGGCCTTTGCCCTGCAGTGGGCGTAGACAGGCTGATGATTATGATGATGATGATGATACTAAAGGGTCGATGAGAGTAATGGTGACTTGCAGCTCACTTTCATTTTACATGTACGCTGTGAATTTTTATTGTTTAATCACGCACAGGAGAAATCTCACACAGGCACTCCCTTGAAGGTCAAAATGCGGTGTCTATATATTGTCACGACTAAAAGCCGGCAGACTGACAGAGGACAACGAAGTGAGGAGCACAAGCAGCAACCACGGTCGCTCTCTGAGGTAGACGACGTTGAAGTGGCTGCTCTTTTGATCTGTCAATACAGACCTTGTTTTTCTTGTCGCACCGTGGTCCTGTGTCCTGTTCTTTCCGCGTTGCGACACCGGTGGAGGTGCTGGACTTCAACGCCTGATGCTCAACACTCCTCCCCGGAGCGGCATTGTCAGTCCAATCCCGCAAACCGTTCCTGCAGTGGACACCCCTATCCACCGCTACAGTCGCCGACTGCGTGGCCTAAGTCCCGAGGCAATCCCCCTGGAACTTCCCCAGCCAAGGACTCCGTCTCGAGAAATGACAACCGCCGGCGCTTCACAGGTGACTGTTGAGCAGCCTCGGATTCCTGAAACCTTCCACGGTGAAGCTTATGAGGACGTCGAGGATTGGCTCGAGCAGTATGAGCGAGTCGCCAAGGCGAATCATCGGAACGTCGATCAGAAGCTGTCACGCGTCTACTTTGCCCTAGCAGACAGCGCTCGTACGTGGTACGAGAACCGGGAAGCCACATTGTCTTCCTGGGATGCATTTCGGCAGCAACTTCTTGGAAGCTTTGCGAACAGCGACCGTCGCGATTCCGCTCAGCAACTCATCGAGTCGCGCATACAAAAGCCGAATGAGAGTGTCGCCATGTTTGCGGAGGATATGACCCGCCTGTTTCGCCGAGCTGACCCCGAGATGCCTGAGGCTAAGAAACTCCGCTATTTGATGAGAGGCGTCAAAGAACAGCTTTTTGCCGGTCTCCTTCGCAACCCGCCAACAACCGTAGCAAAATTCATCAAGGAGGCTACAGCCATCGAGCGAGCACTCCAGCAAAGGTGCCGCTACCACGACCGACCAAACAGCGCATCGATAAACGTCTCTGCTTTGACTGCCGGCCGCGAATGTTCTCTGCGTAAGCTCATTCGCGAGGTCGGTCGTGAGGAGATCCGCAACCTCCTTGTGACTCCGCAAGAACCCGCCATGGCTTCTGTCGCAGTTGTGCGGCAAGAAATCCGCCAGGCATTGTCGTTGCCCGAATTAGAGCACTGCACGGGCCGTGATTTTCGGCCCGGGCCCGGCCCGGGCCCGGAACTCGTTCAAGTTTACCCGCCCGAGCCCGGCCCGGTGATTCAATACGCGGCCCGTGCCCGGCCCGAACCCGAGAAAAAATTTCGCCTACCCGGCCCGGCCCGGCCCGACGGCAGATCAGGCCCGACAGAGGCCCGAGCCAATAATATAGGTGGTGTTGCCAGAACATAGAATCTACAGCAACGTGTTTAAGTAGCAAATATATACGCTTTGTTGGCTAACAATTCTACTTAAACCTACGGTAATTTCGTGTAATAAGGGGCTCAAGGAGGAAATAGTTGAGTGGACATACTGGGTACAATGAACGTCTGTTCGGCAATGGTATACTATAGCTTTCTTTCTTTTTTTTTTTTTTGCAAATGCAATGGGGATCATCAAGAGCGTTTTGTAGCAGATATTGCAGCAAGGAAAGTGATTTGCAGCATGAGTTCAGTTTCGATAGGAAGTGCAATAAAAACAGAGGAGACAGAGAACAGAACGCTCTCATTGCGCTCTTTACTGAAACTTAAAGCATGCTCTAACGACAAAGCCAATCATGCGCCCTTCTGGATATGTAACACGTCTTCAGCATGATAGTACCTTGCCAAAGCAAGATGGACGAAGAAAGCCAAGTTTATTACCTTGCTGTATGTACACTAACCTAGATAAAAATTATAACGAACTGTGTGCACCACGTGTACTTTTAGAAATACGTATAGGCAGCCGAAAGGACGAAAAATGTATTTGTGGTAGCATTCTTTTCATATATCATATATATTTCATATGTCACCACGGCTACTATATACAGTCCATAAGTCTTTTGTGGCATACTTTATAGTTTATTTCTTCACGTGTTATTGTGGAAAAATTCAAATTATCTAGATATTCCGGCTTTAAGCACGCCATACACCATTGTATTATATATCCTGCCACGCTAAAGTTTCTCCCACTGCATGCGCTAGCCGCAGGGGTGCACATCTGCCTTGCGAAATGTGAAAGCGTCGGCAGTCGTTGTTCTTAACTTCCACTAATGGAGCAAATTCAGGATGTCTTTGTGGACCTCTGCAGAATGAATGTAGCTGTGCAGCTTATTTCATTTCGATCCTTCCCGAACGTCGTGACACTCTTCAGTATCACCTATAAAACTCCTTTCTGAGGGCTTCTGCTTGCAGTTTGCAGCAGCGTATGTTATGCACGGCTTGCACCACGCTCTTCTTTTCTTCCATATCATAATGCTTTATGCCTTCCTAACGATGTTGTACTGGTAGAAGGTGACCACTGCACTACGCGGGTAGGACTGGCAGGAGGTGGACGAAGCGATTTCGATCTATTTTTGGTGTTTGTTATAGTTTGGTAATAAAGGCGCGAATAAGCTTCTCGACGCTTATTCATTGAATGCATATGGTTCGAAGGTAAAGGGACGTCGCCCGGCACGGAATTCGTGATAGTCTTTTTTCAAGCCTGATATTTCGTCAAGCGAATATATATGCCTCACGCCTTATGCTGTTTGAAGCTATGCTATTCCTGCACATTCCAACGGTGTTGTGGCAGTGTCATGTAGCTCTCACACTATACCTAACCGTGAAACAAAACTCTATATTTCAAAATCGGCGTCCTGATTTTAGTCATGTTGAAGATAGGTATCGATATGTTGGAATCCTGCCGCCAAATACCCTTCAGAAACGACCCATATGTGACATACGGGAAAGCTCTTCTTTTAAATGGCAACGTTAGCTGACATTTGGTACGACCTAGCCCCTCTCCCCCCCCCCCCCCCCCCGCGCTTTAAGCTGCGTTCCTGTCCTGGCCCTTACGGGAGTAAATTTTGGTGAATGCGGTCCGTTAGCTGAGATGGGTTTGAGACCCCTGATATAGCGGAAAGAGGCGAAAGTTCAAATGTTAACAAATTGGGCGCACCAAGCAGGCTGTGCACGTCCATCTCGCGTCACATGACCACTGGGGGCCATGACGAAGCCACGGAAAAAGAATGTCTCTGTATAGGAATTCTATGTAACGAGTCACCGTGCAGTCCTTTCGTTTTAGTGGAGGGCTGGAAACTACAAAAACGTTTCCTCGCTTTGGAGCTCTATGATCGGTCTTGCGATAAGTTACACGTACTTATTTATTATATTACATGTATTACTGCGATTACAGAATAACATTTGGGATATAATATCTTAACGAATGCAATTAAAGCACAGAATAACTCTCTAATAAAATTTCTCTAAATAGCTTGCCCCACATAAAAAAAGCTTTTTTTTTTCGAGAGAAAATGTTAAAAATATATGTATATATGCACAACGTATGTGGAACAAACATGAAGGGGCACTAGAAAGAAAAACAATTTCTCTATTATCAGCAAATTACTCTTCAGCAATTCCTAAATCACCACGCTCGCCAGGAAGAGACTCTTGGTAAGTCAGAAAACGCGCAAAAAGGTAAATGCGGGTGGCGACGCCCCTTTAAAGGGACCCTGAAACGGTTTTGACGATTTTGTACGAACACATTGAGCCGGTAGAGCATGTCCTAAGGATCATTTACAGGCCGATTTAAGCTCTGTGCGTAAACTGTGTAATTTATTACAAGGCTTTGAAGCTGCGAATCGCCACCGATCACAGCGGCTCAGCCAAACGTGTTTTCAAACCGCCCACTTCCAGTGCGCGTCGTATTGGAAGCGCGACGTCACGCAGGCGGCTGATCTGATTGGATATGTCCAGTACACGTCACTGAACCTCCTGTGGGCAGCGAGCGTCGTCTGCCTGTGCTACAACGTACTCCGTGCTGACGTGAGCTGAGCGACAGTGTTTATCTCGAGGTTTCTTTTCTTGGACATAATTAATTTCCCTAGCCGTGTTGTGTTCCACATATCTAGCAATTTCTAGCAATTGGTGACTTGTAAAGCTGCGACATCGTGCAATGTTCGTGAGGCATCTGGCGAGCGGAATCCCTTCAGCTCATCGCTGCAATGAGCGTCGCGCTCTCGCTATCCGTTCAACGCCACGATCCACGTTTTTTGTGGCTGTAACTTCACCCCTGAAGACACAACCACATTGCCCGAGTTTACGCTTATCGGTGATCGTTCTCGAATGATTTTTGTTTGTCCGCATGCTTTTGCAGATTGTTGCTGTACAGGAGAATAAAATAAGATCTGCTGGTAGTGTGGCGGCACCTGTCGGAGCAGATAACCACTCCGCGAGCTTCGTCTTTGTTGGGCCTCCGAGATTGCGCGCAACCCGTCGGCGCACAGTATCTGAGGCCATGACTGGGCGAAGCTCAAAACCGTCGAGTGCGCTCATGAGAGCGCTGCGATCGCCGGCGATGTCAGGGTGTCTGTGAGTTGAGGGTGCAAGGCAGTGGTGAGGAGGAGGGTATAGATATAAAATTCCGTAGCGGCCTTGGTAGACAGTGCGTCGCTAAATTTGTGGTGCGAATGATTTGGGGATGCCCCTGCCTAAACGCTGACTAAACTTCAAAAAACCGTTTCAGGGTCCCTTTAAGTTCGCGCAGCAGACACTGTGACATCTTCGATTCTGACGTTTGAAATCCGTGGCGTCACGCTCCGAGATTTCGGCGCGAAATTTAAAAAATGGAATTCTGAACTTGATTTTCTCGTCTGATAATAAACGTATGATCGTGAAATGAATGACATTCGAGTTCTTAGACTTCACTTTATCAGTCTAAACCGCTTCAGTGATTCATTATAGTGTCCATTTAAGAACCCAGCAATGTCCAAGCCCGGCACGACCCTAGCCCGCCACCTCAAACCCGGGCCCGGCCCTAAGCCCTGAGCTTCAAGCCCGAGCCCGGTCCGGGCCCGCCGTGAGAACTGCTTTATCCGGCCCGGCCCGGCCCACGGGCCGGGCCGGGCCCGGGTTTTCGGGTAGGCCCAAGCCCGTGCAGTGCTCTAGCCCGAATCCCCATCACACCAGCGGTCTGTAAACTACGCATCTGCCGTCCGTCGTCCTACTCCAGTGACACACAACTCGTCACCACTGTCTTACTACAACGTCACCACAGGACCTTACAACGAGTCATTGACCACAGCGTGCAATCCGCCACCGCCCTTGACCCCAGCGTACAATCCGCCGCCGCCGACTCCACAGTCTAATGTGCCTACGGAAGCATCGCCGCTCTACCCTTCGCCGATATCTGCAACTTGGTTGCCAAGGATGCCCACCAGTCGACCATTCGTCCGTAAGACGGACTTGTGGCGCACCGTCGACCGCCGTCCACTTTGCTTCCATTGCGGAGAAGCCGGCCATGTTTACCGCATTTGCCCGTATCGTGACCATAGATATGGCACCTTCGCACCGACCTTCCCTCGTACTCGTTTTGATAACCGACGTGACAGCAATGCATGCCCGCAAGCACAGCCACTCGACACGCCGTATCGTCGATCCCGCTCTCCGTCTCCTGCGCCAAACTCACCGCACCAACGCAGTTACGCCGACGCGGTCCGGGGCAGATCGCCTAGCCCTCGTCGGGGAAACTAACAGCAGCGACCTTTGGGGGGAAGGTTGCCGCCCGTCGAGATGCTACAACACCCCCAACGTGTTCAGTACGACACAATACGATGGACGATACGACGTTGCCGCAAGCAAAGGAAATCGTAAGCGCCAATTTAGACGTTCGCATAGACGGACGCCCAGTAACAGCGCTGGTAGACACTGGTGCAGACTTCTCTATCATTAGCCGGAAGCTCGCCGACTGCCTAAAGAAAGTAAAAACTTTATGGACGGGCCCCAACATTAGAACCACGGGGGGTCAACTGGTGACGCCAACAGGCAAATGTACCGCTTGAATTAATATCGGCAGTTCGGTAATATCGGCAGTTCGGATTTTGTCGCTACTTTTGTCATTTTACCGGAATGCTGCAATGATCTGATCTTGGGAATGGATTTCCTGCGTGAATACGGCGCCGTTATAAACATTCCTGACAGATCGGTTACGTTTCGGATGGCCCCTGGTCAGATTTTGGATTCGCCCTGTACAGATCAACGACGTAAACCTCTGCGCGTTTTCGGCGATGACGTCACCATCCCACCGCGGTCAAGCGCACTTGTGGCTGTGACATGTGACATGCCAAGCAACTCTGCCAACATTGCCGAGCAAATTCCGACGCTGCTATTCAGTCATGGATTGTCTATTGCAAGAGGCGTCGTGAACATAAACTGCGGACACACGCAAGTTCTTGTTACGAACTTCAGCTCCGAGCGCCGACATCTTACGAGAGGTATGGCAGTCACGTACGTGGAAGAGCTCGCCGAGGGGACAGAAATGCTTGACTGTTCAGCAGGATGATTCAACTGACCCGCCGCCCGGACCTCTATCCGTTGATGGGGGCCCAAGTTTGCTGCCTGCGCAGAAGCAAAGCCTCCTCGAGCTAATTAACCAGTTTCAGGACTGTTTCTCTTCGACTTCCAGAGTTCATCAAACGCCGTTGACGAAACATCGAATTATAACGGACGACGCGACCAGACCCATACGGCAAAACCCGTACCGGGTAGCTCCGCGGGAACGAGAAGCCATTGAAAGTCAGGTGCGACAGATGCTTCAGGATGATGTTATTCAACCGTCGAAGAGCCCTTGGGTATCGCCGGCAGTATTAGTGAGGAAAAAGGACGGCACCTTACGATTCTGCGTGGATTAGCGGAAGCTCAATGAGGTAACAAAAAAAGACCCACTACCACGTAATGATGATTCACTCGACCGACTACGGCATGCACGTTATTTTTCGTCGATGGATTTACGTAGCGGATATTGGCAGATAGAAGTCGACGAAAGGGACAGGGAAAAACAGCATTCGTGACACCTGATGGTCTTTATGAATTCAAAGTACTTCCATTCGGCTTGTGCTCAGCACCAGCAACATTTCAGCGTCTAACGGACACCGTGCTATCAGGCCTCAAGTGGCAGACGTGCTTAGTGTATTTGGACGACGTCATCGTATTCTCTGCGACATTTGAAGAACACATGAAGCGACTGCACGCAGTATTTCAAGCTATACGTTCTGCTGGACTAACGCTTCAGCCTGAAAAATGACACTTTGGCTTCGACGAGCTTCTGTTCCTGGGGCATCTTGTCAGCAGTGAAGGTGTGCGGCCTGACCCCGAAAAAATAGCTGCCGTTGCAAATTTTCCAGCACCAACCGACAAAAAGGCAGTCAGACGATGTTTAGGACTGTGCGCCTACTATCGACGCTTCATTGAAAACTTCTCACGCATTGCCTCGCCACTGACACGCCTCACCAGAGAAGACGTCGCATTCGTATGGGATGACGAGCAGCAAAAAGCGTTCAACGAGCTGCGGCAACGCCTCCTAAAGCCACCGGTCCTCGGACACTTTGACGAAGATGCCCCGACAATAGTTCACACCGACGCCAGCAACGTCGGCTTAGGAGCTGTACTCGTGCCGCAGCAAGATGGCGCTGAACGAGTAATCGCTTACGCTAGCAGAACCCTTTCCCGCACGGAAGAGAATTATTCCACCACAGAAAAAGAGTGTCTTGCGGTGGTGTGGGCGGTTATAAAGTTCCGCCCATATTTGTACGGCCGTCCTTTTAATGTTGTCAGTGACCATCACTCCCTTTGTTGGCTGACGAATTTAAAAGACCCATCCGGACGATTAGCGCGCTGGAGCCTTAAGCTTCAAGAATTCGACATGGCTATTGTCTACAGATCGGGGAAGCGACATTCAGATGCCGATTGCCTTTCTCGTGCTCCATACGAGCCTGCGAATGTAGAAGATGACGATGCAGCATTTGTCGGAGTTGTAAACACGACTACGTAGCACAGCTGCAGTGAGACGATCCGGAACTGGATCCCATAATTGGTTTTTTGGAGGGTCGCACTTCAGCTGTACCGAAACTGTTTGCGAGAGGACTATCATCATTTTGCTTGCGCAACGACGTCCTGTATAAAGTGAACTTTACGCCGAACGGAAACGACTACTTACTCGTCGTTCCAACATCTCTAAGGAGCGAAGTATTACAGGCATGCCATGACGAATCAACATCCGGCCACTTGGGTTACGCGCGAAAGCTGTGCAGAGTGAGGCAGAAGTACTACTGGCCAAGACTGACGGCGACCGTTCAACAGTACGTTCGCACATGCCTTGATTGCCAACGCAGGAAAGTACCGCCCGTCATACCAGAAGGCCTGCTCCATCCTACTGACGTCCCTGGTACTCCATTCGCTCAAGTCGGAATGGATCTCCTAGGCCCATTTCCAACCTCGTCGGCTGGTCGTAGATGGATTATAGTAGCCACAGACTACCTTACTCGCTACGCCGAAACCAAGGCTCTGGAGAGGGGCACTGCAAGTGAAGCAGCTCGATTTTTTGTAGGGAATGTGGTTCTGAGGCATGGCGCTCCATCAGTGGTAATAAATGACAGGGGAACTGCATTCACAGCCGAGCTATTAGAGACAGTTTTAAGACTTAGTGGCACATCTCACCGGCGAATAACGGCGTATCATCCGCAAACGAATGGTCTGACGGAGCGCCTCAACAAGACACTTGCGGATATGCTTTGCATGTACGCCGATGTGGAGCATACAAACTGGGACGAGATCTTGCCGTATGTCACGTTCGCATATAACACGGATCACCAAGAAACAACACGAATGACACCGTTCCGCCTTCTCCACGGTCGTGAAGTGACAACTATGCTAGATGTTATGCTGCCACATGAATGCGAAGGAGCCGAAACGGATGCTGATTACATCACCCAGCTTGCTGAAGAAGCCCGACAACTTGCGCGTATACGTATTCGTCGCCAGCAGGACTACGCTTCAAGGCAGTACAATCTTCGTCACCGACCACTCTCATACACGCCGGGAAAGTTTGGGTCTGGAGTGCTATGCAGGATGGCCCGAGCTTCTCGGGCACACGAGTTTGCTCCGAGCCCGCCCTACGGCGGTCATGACAGGAAGACAGTGCGGAGCGCGCGATAGAAGCGTTGATAAAAACGGCTAAAAGAACGAGAATGGAGTCAAACGCATGCGCGGCATTTGCGGCGGTTTTCAAAGGAATACCGCGTGCGAACGCGTCAGCGCCGCCACTCCGTCAACATTTTGACAGTGCAGCGACGTCAGCGCGATTGTCGCGCTATCTTTTTGCCAACTGATCATCGCGCCTCCCACGGATGTGTTTGTGGGCGTTTGTCCTCTTTCGGAAAATTCTTTCATTCCACCTGCAGCATGGAAATTTCCACTCTCGAAGGCAACAAGTGCGCAAACGCAGCACTCTGGTGCAGCTCGTTTCGCTTCTCTGGAATATTACAGATAAATAAATGGACAGGTTACTGCTATACTTACATTACACGTCTGAAGATAATTCTGTAGTAACGAATCGGTAGAAACAATTTGCCTCCACAAACAAGTAAATAATAACATTTCTCGCCGCAAATCCCACCAGGGGCGCTTGCTTCGTGGCTGTGAGTGGTACGTCGTGAGCGCGGTGAAATTGAATGCGAGACATCGTAGCCACCTGAAGATATAACCTTTAGTTCTTCGTGCGTGTGTGCATAGTCTGTGCGATTAAGCTCATAGATGAATCGTGCCGCTCGCTGGCGTTGTTGCGTGAGCACTGCTCCTCGGCAAGAGGGAACGCGGTGGGCGGACCCGCTCTTCGCCGCGGGCGTCGGTCAATCAAACTGATTGACGCGCGAACTCGGGCACAAACTCGTTGATTCTGAAAAGGCCCCAGTTCAACTCGTGACTGTCATAGTGCCGGTGTGCCTGTCAAGTGTTTCATGCGGTGGACGCTACTCAGCAGCTTCTTTGCATATAAAATAATTTGTTACGCTTGCAGTGCTTGTGCACGGCTTGGGCCATCGGTGGAGTTTGTGGTCACCTACCTTCTTCCACCCTTTTACGTGGCTCGTCTACTCAGTCTGCTTGGTTTGCTTCGGTGTAAGCACCGTGTCAGTTCGGTCTCAATATTGGTGTCATTGATTAGGCAGGCCTTAACTAACATGATATTGAATAGTACTGTCCTAATTGAGAAGGTTTTAATTACCACGACATTAATTAAGTACATAGGTAATTATCATAATAATAATTAGCACGATCCCAATTAACACGTCCTCGGTGAGTAAGGTCTTGATTATCTTTGTTTTCATTACACGCTCCTAATTATCGTCGTGTTTAATTAGCATTGATTGATAATGTTTAAATACCGCGCCATTAATTACTCAGGTTTAATTCGCAATGTCCTGAATAGTACAGAGGTAATTAGCGTAATCCTAATGAGCACGATCCTAATTAGCACGCTCATAATTCGCGTCGTGTTAATTAACAATAGCTAATAATGTCTTAATTACCACGGCATTGATTACACAGGTTTAATCTGCAAGGTCCAGAATAGTACAGAGGTAATTAGCATAATCGTAATTAGAACGATCCTAATTAACACGATCTCGGCGAGTAAGGTCTTGATGTTCTTGGTTTTAATTACACGATCCTAATTAGCGTCATGTTATTTATCATGATCTCAATTACCTTGTTCTTAGCTTTACAGGACTTCATTAGCATGGTCTTAGTAAGACGTGGCTTAGTTAGCTCGTTTTGACTTAGCTAGGTGTTATGTTTGCCGCTCATAAGTCGATCCTGCAGACAGGACGGCGCGGCACGGTACGTCGTACAAAGCTTCTTTCTCGGCTCTCCCTCTGCCTGGTCTTTTCGCTGGGCAATTATCAAGAGAAAGCAAACGGCTTCCTTTGAACAAGCTTGTCTACCCCGATGGCCAGCATGGGTTGCGGTCAAGCGACCGTTCTCAGGGGTCGGCGGCCGGAATGTGTGGGAAAATGAGGAGGACATCCCCCGCTCTAAGCCGTCACTCGAGACGACAGTATGCGTGACCCCAACACGGGCCAAGATGTGCTTTTGCAACAATGCAAGGTCGAATGCGTGGGAGGCAGGGTCACGCAGACGCCTTTTCTTTCCCGGAACGGTTTAACGACTGGCTCCGCGAGTTCACCTCGATGTGTATGGGAAAATGGCGTGAATGCACCTGGGCTATGATACCGATGTATTTCGACCGTGAGAATCCCTGAGAGCATGGGAAGGAGAGAGAAAGCCATGATGGGAAAGAGTGCCAAAACGCCTGTCTGCGCTGTAAAGACACTGCTGTCGAGATTAAGGACAGCCCGGTAGGGAGTGGCTTAATCTGAGAATGAACGGATTGGATAAGGGAATGTCGAGGCGGACCACCAGTGGCCACCTCCCCTTTTCTTTGTTACCGCAAGGTACTTAAGACTGGACGGAATTCGTTTCCCTTCAGTCTAGGCTGTAATCACTTAACTGATAGATCAGTAAGACTCCGTACGATGCAACTTCTGTCTGGGCCGTAACCACTTGGTGGTCGAACAGTGAGACGCGGTTCTTCGTATGTAGTAACAGTGGTCTAGGCTCTAACTTAAGAAAAGTTAAGTAGAAGAGTAAGATGCTGTTGATGTCTATGTTATCATCAGTGTGCTTCGGCAAGATGTACATATGACTGTAAATATTTCGCTGCAATATACCTTCAAGTTTTCATTAAACTCCATTGTTTCAGTACCTCCGCGTGTTCTCACCATGTGCTCTACACATAAACTGCCATGCCAACTTGAGAAAGACGCAAGAAATCCTGCTCACCCTTTGCTGAATGCTCCGTCGTTCCTGGATCTCCTCCACGGCGCCGGAGTTGACTGCTGTGGGATCGTCTCGACGTTGCCGCTGGTGGCTGTTGGATGCCTTGCCCCTCGGGTCTTCTCAGCGCTGGTCCAGTGTATGGTGTTGTAGAGCTCGCCGATCCCTGTCAGACTGCGCCAGTTATGTTTTTCTTTTGTTCGTTTTCTCCTTGATGTGGATTGAAGTCCCGTCAAGGAGATGATCGACGTCGATGAAGCAGGAGGCAGGTTGGAGGTAATAAAAACTTGAAGGTATATTGCAGCGAAATATTTACAGTCATATGTACATCTTGCCGAAGCACACTGATGATAACATAGACATCAACAGCATCTTACTCTTCTACTTAACTTTTCTTAAGTTAGAGCCTAGACCACTGTTACTACATACGAAGAAACCGCGTCTCACTGTTCGACCACCAAGTGGTTACGGCCCAGACAGAAGTTGCATCGTACGGAGTCTTACTGATCTATCAGTTAAGTGATTACAGCCTAGACTGAAGGGAAACGAATTCCGTCCAGTCTTAAGTACCTTGCGGTAACAAAGAAAAGGGGAGGTGGCCACTGGTGGTCCGCCTCGACATTCCCTTATCCAATCCGTTCATTCTCAGATTAAGCCACTCCCTACCGGGCTGTCCTTAATCTCGACAGCAGTGTCTTTACAGCGCAGACAGGCGTTTTGGCACTCTTTCCCATCATGGCTTTCTCTCTCCTTCCCATGCTCTCAGGGATTCTCACGGTCGAAATACATCGGTATCATAGCCCAGGTGCATTCACGCCATTTTCCCATACACATCGAGGTGAACTCGCGGAGCCAGTCGTTAAACCGTTCCGGGAAAGAAAAGGCGTCTGCGTGACCCTGCCTCCCACGCATTCGACCTTGCATTGTTGCAAAAGCACATCTTGGCCCGTGTTGGGGTCACGCATACTGTCGTCTCGAGTGACGGCTTAGAGCGGGGGATGTCCTCCTCATTTTCCCACACATTCCGGCCGCCGACCCCTGAGAACGGTCGCTTGACCGCAACCCATGCTGGCCATCGGGGTAGACAAGCTTGTTCAAAGGAAGCCGTTTGCTTTCTCTTGATAATTGCCCAGCGAAAAGACCAGGCAGAGGGAGAGCCGAGAAAGAAGCTTTGTACGACGTACCGTGCCGCGCCGTCCTGTCTGCAGGATCGACTTATGAGCGGCAAACATAACACGTCCCCTCTAAAGAGTACGCTGGGCTGTTCTACGCTCAGTGGTACGATAAATCACTGCCGCGATTAGGTCACTGGACTTTCTAACCATACAACATTCTACACAAACATCAAACACAATTGCGAGACAACACGACAGGAGAATACAAGAAACGTAAACAAGTACATGCTAAACAATCAAGCACACCATTGCTGCTTCAAGCAGTATGATCACTAGTGTCTGTTTCTTGAATTCGCAATCACACAGTCCACAATATACAGCAGCAAGTGGGCAGGAACATTCACGTCCCCCCCAGTTGGCATGGCACTGTTATTCTGATGGCTTCCATAAACTATTCTGGAGCCTTGATAATGCATCCGCATTACCGTGACATACGCCCTTCCGATGTTGTACTGACACATGATATCGCTGCAACGCCAGCGCCCATCTTGTCAATTTCGCCCCGTGCGGAGTCGAAGTTGTAAGGTACGACAGCGGATTGTGGTCGGAAACGACGTTTACTATGGCACCAAAAAGCCAGTAGTCAAACTTCTTTAAGGCCCATATTATTGCGAACGCTTCCCTCTCAATGGTCGACCAGCGCATCTGGGTCGGTGAGAAACGGTGGCTTGCAAAGGCGATAGGCTTCTCTTGCCCCTCGGCTGACATTTGCGCCAAACATGCTCCCGCCGCCGTAGCTGATGCGTCTGTGAAAAGCCAGTAGGGCTGAGATGGCTCTGGAGTGTTAAGCGCCACGGCCTCGCACAAAGATTGTTTGAGAATCTCAAAATGCCGTCTGGGCTTCCTCCGGCCAGGGTATCTTATTAGGTACCGCTTTCTTTGTTAACAGCGTGAGCGGGCTCGTCACCTCTGCGTATCCTCGGACGTACTCGCGATAGTAGCCACAAAGTCCTAACAGGCTGCGTAGTTCCTTTTTGGTGCGCGGTGGTACCAGGTTCTTAATCGCTGCTATTTTTTCAGGGTCTGGTGCATGTGTCCCTGAACCGACAATATGCCCCAGGTAATGTATATGGGATTGCGCAACCTGACACTTCTCCGGACTGGCTTTCAGTCCCGCCTTATCTAAGACCTTAAGAATAATGTCGAGATGCTTTAAGTGCTCCTCCCAAGTGCTAGAAAAAATAGCAATATCATCAAGGTATGCCGTGGCATACATTTGATGTTGCGCCAAGAGTTTATTCACCATTCTTTGAAAGGTTGCCGCGGAATTTTTTAGCCCGAAAGGCATCACTTTCCATGCGTACTGACCCTCGTGCGTTACAAACGCGGTGAATTTCTGACTCTTCTCTTCCATCGGTACCTGCCAGTACCCGCGCCTAAGGTCCACTACCGTGATGAACTGCGCTCTGCCTACTCGGAAAATCAATTCCTGAGGATTCATCATAGGGAACGCATCCACTTTGGTGACAGCATTTAACGCCCTATAGTCCACACACATGCGGATAGTCCCATCTTTCTTTCCGACGCATACTACCGGGTGTGCGAACTCACTCTCCGTGGGGTAGATCAACTTCGAAGCCAACAGTTCGTCAACTTGCCGGCTGACTTCCTTCTTTAATAGTTCCGGCACCCGATAAGGAAACACCTTTTTTGGCTGGTGGCCCGGTTCTATTTCTATCTTATGTTCGTCTACCTTCGCTATACCCGGGGTGCCGTCAAAGAGTGTGCAATGTCTTTGGAACACCGCCTGTACTTCCGCCTGTGCGTCAGCATCAAGGTGAGCAACCTTCTCGCTCGTTAGCACTAGCTCTTCCCGCTTTATAGTGGTTGGTTGTGGAGCATATTCCACCTCCCCAAAATCATGGTCCTCATCGAAGACTACCCCAATATGACTGACCCTTGCATAGTAAGGTCGAATGTTGTTGGCGTGGACACTTTCACCTTTCCCGCAGATGTTTCAACGCGGTAAGAATGTTCGCGCTCACGTCCAACCACTGTGAATGGGCCTAGCCATTTAGGTGACATCTTACAATTCCGATCATTGTCGAAAACCACAACTTGGTCGCCAACGTTAAAAGCTTTGAGCCTGGTGCTGCGATTATACGCACTGGCGTAACTCTCCTGATGAGTTGCACTCATTAGCTCAGCAATATTAGCGGCAGTCTCGAGCTGCTCTTTAAGTTGCTGTAAATACTTAGCGGGGTTTTCTCTCAGTGTTGCGGGCACCGGCATTTCTCCCGTCCACGTCCTCTGCAGTATTAGAAGCGGTCCCGTGGGATTCCTTCCATACAATAGACGAAACGGAGCTACTCCGTTACCTCATGGGGAACTTCCCGATAAGCCCATAAAACCATTGGGATCAATTTGTCCCAATTCTTGGAGTCTCTCTGAATGACATGGTACAACATGTTTTTCAGTACTCGATTCCACCTCTCTACAACTCCATTACTCTCTGGGTGTTCTGGGGTTGAGAATCTTGGTGTGCAACCTAATTTCTCCAGCATCGTTTGCGTGAGCTGAGATTTGAAATTAGTGCCCTGATCGGAGCAGATCATCTCCGGAACGCCTGTGCGACTGAAGATCTCAATCAGTGCATCACAAGTCGCCTTAGCTGTCAAAGAGCGCAGTGGGACCACCTCTGGCCACCTCGTGCAAAGGTCCACTAAGCACAGCGCGTACTTATGCCCTCTCGCTGACGGTGTGTCCAGGGGTCCGATTACATCTACATTGACAACTTGGAAAGGGTGTTCGGGTCTAGTGAGCGGAGTTATGGGCACCCTATCCGTGCGACGCCTGTCTGAACGAATTTGACATCCATGGCACGAACGACAATGCTCTAATATCTCCTTCGCCATACCCGGCCAAAAGAAGTTATACCTAATGCGAGCTTTTGTTTTCTTTGGCCCTAGGTGCCCCCCACATAGTGACTCATGGGCTAAGTGCATTACCTCAGTGCGCTTATCTTTGGGGACAACTAGCTGACTCACTCGAGTGCCTGCTATTGAGTCGCAGTGGTATAATAGTCCGTCTGAAATGAACATGCCGGATTTCCCACTACGAGCATCATCCCAACATTTTTTTAGCGTAGTGTCACCCAACTGCACTTTGCGGAACTCTTCTCTTTGGCCTAACGACGCCCTCCTTTTCTTCATCAATTTGCGCATCTTCCCCGGAAACGTCTTTTTCCTCCAAGGTAAGATTGCAGGCCACTACTTTTGGTTTCTCTACTGCTTGTTCCTCATGAGTAGGCTCGGCCGGTGCTCGACAGGGTGCCAGAGGGCTGCTGGCCTTCAACAAAAGTTTCCAATCTTCCTCGGTCAACAAACCGTCTGTGCCCTCGACGAGCTCATCAGTTAACGCGCAGAGTAGGTCGACGCTCTGAGGCTCCGTCACCTCTCGCGGGCTATTTAATTTGACCGGCAACGTAGCTAGCCTCGCCTCGATAGTTTTACCAAAAGCAGACACTAATCTCACCTTGCCACACGACTCTATTAGACTACGCGGAAGCAGACTCTCCCGAATGACGGTTATCTCACTCCCCGTATCCAAAATCGCATCTGCGGCTATACCTGCACATGATACAGGAATTAACTGCAGTTTATTTGTGCCTTGACCCTCGTGTTTCAGAGACTTCACCTTTGCGCTAAGTACTCCATCAGGTATTTCAGTTTCCGTCTCGTGGGATAACGTTACCTTTTGTACCTTCCGCTTTGGCTCAATAGCCTTCTTGGGGTTGCTCTCCTTATCACTAGCCTTCGGGCACTCTTTAGCGAAATGGCCTGAGCCGTGACATAAGTGGCACTTCAGAGCGCCTTTCTCAACTCGTGTCGCCGGCTTTTGCCCCATTTCTACCGCTGTTTGCTTTGAAGCACGACCTTTCCCTTTCGCTTGCTCGAAAGTTTGGAGCACTTTAGCGATCTCGGTTGGCCTAAGCCATCCCTCGCCTTCCCTTAATCTCACATACTCAAGACCCTCCATACTTAGTCCCGATTTTATACGGTCAGCAACCATGAGTTCGGCCATCACTTCTACCGTGTCGGCCTCTCTCACTTGAAGGTAGTATGAGAAATACGTTTTCACGCGGGACGCGAACTGCGCCCACGTCTCTTCCTTCTGCTTTACTGCTCTTTCGAACCTCTGCAGATACTCTGCCGGAGAAAGCTTCAGTTCCGTCAGTACTGCTGCTTTAACTGACTCGTAATCTGCACACTCTTCAGGGTTGAGGTTACGCAGTAGGTAACGAACTCGTTCGGTTAGCGCTGGCATAACCAAATGCACGCGACTCTCATTCGGTACTTGGTAAGTAGCAAACAGTTTTCTACTTCCTCAAACCATAATGGCACATCCGCGTCACTCGGCAGGCGAAACCCTTTCAGCACTTTTGCACATTGCTGGACAGAATCGAAACACCGTCGCCTCTGATCACCCGTCTCCGACCCAGAGTTGGACAACGTGCCACTGAGACGTTCCGCGTTCATTCTAGTTTGCAATAGCTTTTCGTACTCAATCTGGAGATTGAGCCTTTGAATTTCAAGTTCGAGCATTCTCGTTTCACTTGAATTCGGCAAAACCTGAGATGCCTGCTGCATCGATTCTTGCGTCTGAGTAGGCACTCTCGCCTCAGCTGATTTATCAGAATTTAGACTACCATTATTTGATGGCTCTCGATTCCGATCCACTTCCGCTACACTCGCACCTTCATCTTCATTAAACTCCATTGTTTCAGTACCCCCGCGTGTTCTCACCATGGGCTCTACACATAAACTGCCATGCCAACTTGAGAAAGACGCAAGAAATCCTGCTCACCCTTTGCTGAATGCTCTGTCGTTCCTGGATCTCCTCCACGGCGCCGGAGTTGACTGCTGTGGGATCGTCTCGACGTTGCCGCTGGTGGCTGTTGGATGCCTTGCCCCTCGGGTCTTCTCAGCGCTGGTCCAGTGTATGGTGTTGTAGAGCTCGCCGATCCCTGTCAGACTGCGCCAGTTATGTTTTGTGCTCACGAGTATTTCCTGCAGACAGGACGGCGCGGCACGGTACGTCGTACAAAGCTTCTTTCTCGGCTCTCCCTCTGCCTGGTCTTTTCGCTGGGCAATTATCAAGAGAAAGCAAACGGCTTCCTTTGAACAAGCTTGTCTACCCCGATGGCCAGCATGGGTTGCGGTCAAGCGACCGTTCTCAGGGGTCGGCGGCCGGAATGTGTGGGAAAATGAGGAGGACATCCCCCGCTCTAAGCCGTCACTCGAGACGACAGTATGCGTGACCCCAACACGGGCCAAGATGTGCTTTTGCAACAATGCAAGGTCGAATGCGTGGGAGGCAGGGTCACGCAGACGCCTTTTCTTTCCCGGAACGGTTTAACGACTGGCTCCGCGAGTTCACCTCGATGTGTATGGGAAAATGGCGTGAATGCACCTGGGCTATGATACCGATGTATTTCGACCGTGAGAATCCCTGAGAGCATGGGAAGGAGAGAGAAAGCCATGATGGGAAAGAGTGCCAAAACGCCTGTCTGCGCTGTAAAGACACTGCTGTCGAGATTAAGGACAGCCCGGTAGGGAGTGGCTTAATCTGAGAATGAACGGATTGGATAAGGGAATGTCGAGGCGGACCACCAGTGGCCACCTCCCCTTTTCTTTGTTACCGCAAGGTACTTAAGACTGGACGGAATTCGTTTCCCTTCAGTCTAGGCTGTAATCACTTAACTGATAGATCAGTAAGACTCCGTACGATGCAACTTCTGTCTGGGCCGTAACCACTTGGTGGTCGAACAGTGAGACGCGGTTCTTCGTATGTAGTAACAGTGGTCTAGGCTCTAACTTAAGAAAAGTTAAGTAGAAGAGTAAGATGCTGTTGATGTCTATGTTATCATCAGTGTGCTTCGGCAAGATGTACATATGACTGTAAATATTTCGCTGCAATATACCTTCAAGTTTTCATTACCTCCAACCTGCCTCCTGCTTCATCGACGTCGATCATCTCCTTGACGGGACTTCAATCCACATCAAGGAGAAAACGAACAAAAGAAAAACATAACTCTAGGTATACCGCCCAGCCAATTAGCTAATCATCCGGGCGCACGTGCTCTGGGACCGAGCACACGATGAAGAAGAGAACGACGAGGGCGCGCGCCGGCCGAGCAACGCGCTAGAATGTACTGGCCGACCATGGTGATTATACACGTGGCCTCGGCGATTAGCTCTAGCCGCGGTGTTGTAAGGCGCTCGGTCGGAACTAATCTCGGAGGCCACGGTGCTGCTTACTCTAAGGGATACTTGCTGCAGACATTAAACGCTTGAAAATGAATTCAAACGGCCCGCGCACGCATAAAAATATAGTTAGTAGAGCTTTCTGCCAATTTTCCTGCATGGGTGCACGTCTGCACTCAGTGGAACGACAAACAAATGAAAGAAGGTGCCTCTAGTTTTACGACACCACCCAACCTTCTCGACCGCCCTTGACGTGACGCCGCGTTCCATCGTAACCAATGGAACGGAGCGCGCGCTGAGGGATGGATTTCACCTTATCGTACTATTAGCTCGTTCAAAAGGGGGTGTCGCCAGAGCTCATAAAGATACCGAGTTTCGCCAAACTCGGGCCATCCTGCATAGCACCCCTGGACTCCAATTCGACGTCGTGGCCTATCAGAAAAGCTGTTAAGACGGTACTTCGGGCCGTATAAAGTTCTCCGACGTCTCACTGACGTCAACTATGAGTTTGTTCCCGATACTGCTCATGGCTCAAGGCGTAAAAGGCATGCACCAGAAGTCGTACACGTGGTTGGGATGAAGCCCTATTTGTCCGAATGAAATCATACGCTGCCAGTGAGTACAGACCCCTGTGGTTATGAAGCATCAGGACGATGCTTTCTTGGAAGGGAGGCTGATGTCACGACTAAAAGCCGGCAGACTGACAGAGGACAACGAAGTGAGGAGCACGAGCAGCAACCACGGTCGCTCTCTGAGGAAGACGACGTTGAAGTGGCTGCTCTTTTGATCTGTCAATACAGACCTTGTTTTTAGATGCGAAGTATCTTAAGGCGGAGCTCAATCCGGTGGTGGTGGTGGTGTGCAGCGTGACCACCCTTACTGCGCATGCGCGTACCCTCTCCACACACCTCCTCTCCACTCCCCCTCACCATTCCGCATGTCCTCATGGTCCCCTTTAGCGGGAGATGGTGTAATTTTTTCTTGTCGCACCGTGGTCCTGTGTCCTGTTCTTTCAGCGTTGCGACAATATACGGTGTGGTCAGTGAACGGTTGTGCAGCGCGAGCAGTCGGTTTTTCAATCAAGAAACTCTCTAGCAGATGCTGCCTACGAGGAGGGCGGGGGACTAGAGCATGCATCTGCAACGGAGCGAGCGCGGAGCGTCGGCGTCGCAAGGCGAGAGAGGGGGCGGACTACTGATCGGCGCTCGCCCGTTGCCGATCGGGCGAGATGGCTACATACTACTACTACTACTACTACTACAGAGGAGGGACCGACCCACACCCTAAGGAGCTTCGCCGCTAAAAATGATGCCAGTCCTCGCTTGAATACCTTTGGAACAACGATGGCCTTGCCCTCGAGGTATTCTACAAAGCCCTTAAGTTCTGGGTGGGCTCGCTGCCGTTTAGCGAGGTGGTTGGCACTTATGGTTTCCAAGAAGCAGTCATCATCCTGGTAGTCGTGCGGTGGGGGATGGCGGGGAAACGAAACAAGCAGTCCGCGTCAGAGTGGTTTCGTCCGGACTTGTAAGCGACGATAATGTCCAATTTCATGGTGAAGTCGTAGACTCCACCATGAGACGCGACCTGAAAGGTACTTCAAGTTAGCTAGCCAACAAAAGACGTGGTGGTCGCTCACAACTTTGAGAGGCCTGCCATGAAATAGGGGTGAAAGTTTGATGTACCGCAAATGACTGCAATGCACTTCTTGCCTGTTGTGGAATATTTGGCTTCCGCCTTAGACAGCGACAGGCTAGCATAACCGAGAACCCTTTCTAGTCCGTGAGTCCTCTGCACTACGATGCATCTGAGCCCTACGCTGCTTGCGTCCGTGTGGATTTCCGTGCCGGCGGATTCGTCGAAGTGCGCAAGTATTGGCGACGTCTGCAGGTATCTTTGCAGTTCTTCAAATGCTTCTACTTTTGCCCTTCCCCACTTGAATTCCACGTCGGTTTTCCTGAGGCGACTTAGCGGCTCGGCGATCCTTGAATATTCTTTGACGAAACGTCTGTAATAGGCGCGCAAGCTCAGAAGTCGGTGTACGGCCTTCTTGTCGGTGGGCGGCGGGAAGGCAGTGATGGCAGCTGTTTTCCGTGGGTTGAGGTGAGCTCCAGACTTGCTAATCACGTGGCCGAAGAACAAGAGCTCCACGTACGCCAAGCGGCATTTTTCTGGCTTCAGAATGTGTCCGGAGGTTTTCATTACTTGAAGTACAGCTTGAAGGCACCGGAGGTGCTCGTCTAAGGCTGAGGCAAACACAACAACGTCGTCCAGGTACACGAGGCAAGAGAGAGAGAGAGAGAATTTATTTGAAGGCAGAGAAGGCAGAGAGGATTTCGGAGGATAGTTACTAGTGACATCGGTCTGTCTGTCAAGGCGAGCGAGAGTGATTGCGAGTGAGTAGCGAGGACAGTCGCAGAAAATTTGTTGCAAAGCCTCCTCGGTACCGCAGGCGTCGCATCGATCGACGTCCTTTCGTGGATGTGGTGGCTGTGCTTGCGATTATGGGACGCCTGGCGCATATACGTTCCCGAATGCAGCAGAGCTAACACCACTGCATTCGTTGTCTTGAACAGTGAAGTTATCGTGGTCATCTGCTAGTTGCACTAAGGTGCTTCGCTTTTGCCGGTGGAGTTAGTAGAAATTGATTGCTCTTTAATATTTGCCGAAGACCGCTTTTTGGAAATCCCAAATTGGATGTGGCCTCTTCGCACGAAGGACTACGATTTTCGTATTAAACAAAATCAGAAGGCGTACGTACAGACGTATTGCGCAGTAGCTGCAGGCAACAGCAGCTCAACCATTCCACGCCTCAGCCGGCACACGTTATGATGCATAACAGCGTGAGGGTTAGAGCTAGTTTGTGATGAAGGGAACGAAGTACACCGACCAAATGAAAGCTTCAAAGAAAACGACGTTTCGACTTCCATACAGAAGGCTTGTTCACAATGAGGCCAAACAACTATTAATGTCTCCTATATAGGCTGGTTGTGCTCCATACGGTTGGGTATTGGGTGTCTCAGCTTGCGGCTGCATCTGCGCAGAGCTGATAGACGGAGCAGACAAGGCGACGGTGAGTTAAGGCAAATTTATATACTTATAAACAGAGGCGTTACATATTCGGCACTGGGACCGACAGCTTATGGGGCTCGCACTGTGGCGCGATGACGACCCGGGATTTCTTCGTTCGCTGTCCCCCCTCTCCGCGCAGCTTGGCTCTTTTATAGCCCTGGCCGACTCCTTACATCAGCTAGTAGTTCAAAGCCTCCAATCAGGAACCGCCGTTGGTCGCTGGCTAGAATCGGTCCGTGTATGAGAGGGCTTGCCGCACGTTGCGTGAGAAATTGCCGTCAGTTGCGTCAGACGCATCGCAAGAGTGGCCGGGGGTTGCATGAGACTCCCGCTTTAGTTGGCACTCGTTTGCATCAGGCACCTCGCTGGTGTTGACGTTGGTTGCATCAGGCAGTCTATCGATGTTGACACCACTTGCGTCAGACGTTCTACCAGCTTGGATGCCTTGCAGAAGCAAGGAAGTTTGGGTTGGGAGCCCTGGCATAACAGCACCCCCGCCGCAAGACAATGCACCGGAAAGACGAGCTGCTTCCACGTGGCTCGGATGCCGGGCGCGCTCGTTCGCCAGGTCCATCCAGGTTCACCTCTAGTGCCATGGGGGACATGTGGCTCCACGCTTCGTTCCGTGAACAGATCTCATTCGCCAGGCCGGATCCCGGCTCCAGCGGCTTGTCAGCAAGATGTGTCGACTAGGTTTGCTCGTATCTTCTGACGAACTTTGGTATCCGCACTGGTTGATCTTTCTGCAACTTGTCAAGAACGGTCCGACAACAGACAACGCACGACACAAGCAAGTGCCCTCGGTCACCCGACAGAAAACCAGACCTAAATAGCATAATATATTCCCAGCTACGTGTCTGTCGAAATTTTGTTCCCTCTATATCAAGAGGCGCATGTGGGACACAAAACTCTTAAAAGCAGAACTCAAAATATTACATGTGTAACAAACGCAATGAAACAGAATTCAAAATAACGTTGTCCGCTTGAGATCACTCAGGATGGAAGCGCTCAGCTGAGGCCGCATTGAGGACAAAATTGTGCCCCAATTTGCCAGCGAAAAACCGAAAGGATAGCCGAAGATGGCACTGAATAGAACGCGCGACTCTGCGCGTCTGCGTTTGCGTTTAGCTTTCCTTTCTTGTAACGAACGTTCAAGTTGTGCTGTTAGAGTATCATGCTCCACCTCAGTAACACGCCGCTTTTGGACGACATGTTATTTAACCAGGTTAGAGGACAGTGGTCCGTTTCGACCACAAACTTGGAACCGGAGACATAAGAGGCCAGCTTTTGAACGGCCCACACGAGGCAGACATATTCCTTTTCAGAGGTACTATATGCCTCTACCCTGCAGCTCAGTTTTCTGCTTAAATACAAAAGTGGTCTTTCGTGACCACTGCCATCTTCTTGGCACAATATAGTTCCCATGCCGCGATCACTCGCGTCGCACTGAATGATAAAGCCCTTGGAAAAGTCGGGCGCCATGAGAACGGTCTTTTCGCTTTAGGCTTGTTCAAGCTTGCAAAACGCATTTTCTTTCTCTGAGCCCCATGCCACTTTAATTGGCTCCGACTTCCGAAGTGCGTCAGTTAGAGGGCTGGCAATGGTACAGTAGTTTTGCACATAACGCTGATAGTATCCCGCTAGCCCTAAGAAAGCCCTTATCTCAGACTTGGTGGTTGGTCGTGGATAGCTCACGACGGCGGCTACCTTGATCTCTGAAGGTCTACGCCAGCCACGCCCCACAACGTGTCCCAGGTAAGACACCTCACCGCATCCTAGGTGACATTTAGCAGGTTTCGCTGTAAGACCCGCTTCTTTCAACTTGTTCAGCGCGACTCGTAAATGCTCGACATGTTCTTCCCAGCTGGTCGTGAAGACGGCGACATCGTCGGGATACGGCAGTGCGAACTCGGACAGGCCATTAAGAACGCGGTCCATTAGACCCGAAAAGCAATAAGGCAAATTTTTTCAGTCCGAAACAGCATAAGTGGACGATACTTTCCGAATGGAGAAACGAACATGGCGTATCGGCTAGCACGCTCGGTAAGAGGAACCTGCCAATAACCTCGCACAAGGTCTAGCGTGGAAATGTAGTTTGACTTTGACACCGCTGCCACCCTTTCCTCTAGACTTGGTATCGGATTAGTCTGGTCTCGAGTTATGGCGTTAAGGCGCCGATAATCGATGCATGGCCTAGGATCCTTTCCGGGCACTTGAACCAATATTATAGGAGATGTATAGTCACTCTCACCGGGTACTATGACTCCCAACTCAAGCATGCTGTCGATTTCATCTGTCATGATCGGCTTCTGCACAGGAGAACATCGATATGGCTTACTACGGATTGGTTCCTCACATGTTAGCTCGATGTCGTGCTTAATAACTGTCGTTTTTCCGGGACGGCTGGAAAACACGTCCTTAAACTCAGAAACAATCCTTCTCAAGTCCTCCTTCTGGACTTGACTTAACCTTGGCTCCAGGTTCAACTGTTCCAACATCACCTCTGAACCCCTTTCGCTTACATCGCTAGAAGCCAGAATTTCTGCTCCTTCCTCCTCTGAAGCATTCAAAAGCAGTTTTACGACCGCCTGACGTTGAACGTACGGCTTCATCAAGTTGCTGTGATAAATTTTGTTAGACCGCTTTCCTAATCGTAGTTGGTATCGGAAAGCTTCGATATTACTTTAGCGGGCCTCTCCCAATGAAACTCCAGCTTGTTCTTCTTGGAAGGCCGCAGCAACATTACCTGACTTCCCACTTCGAAGGTACGTTTTTTTTGCTGATTTTTCGTAGCATTCTTTCGACAATAGTTGCGCTGCCTTCATGTGGCTCTCCACAAGATCTTTTGTTTTTCCAAGCCTCTGAAGGAGGTCGAGAACATAAGCAACTACACTTGGGTCCTCATCATATACCTCCAAGGATTCGCGTAGCATTTGCAAAGGTGTTCTTAAGCAAAATATAACAGCACGAAGGACGGGACTGAAGATACAAAAACCACAGGACGGGTGCTGACTACCAACTGAGATTATTTTGATGAAAGTGCTTTCTTTATTGTGTCACACGTCACCACCAACAACACGCCCCCACTCACGAAACCAGTAATAGCACTATCGTGAACGCTATATCATACAAAACCTGAATCAACGCACAGTTAACTACCGGAAACAGCACCCACAGATTATACAGACGTGCATGGCAATTGTCGAAACACGCTTTAAGACACATTATCACAGTTTAACATGTAAGTGCACACATCTAGTTAGAACACTGTGTTGCGCATGCTCCTCCCAATCAGCACAGCTAGAAAACAAGATGTTCCAACGACTAAAGCCCATAAAGAAAAAAAAACAATAAAGCAAAAAACCAACGACTAAAACGTGGCAGCTGGAAAAGACGATGAACCACCAACAACCGCAAAAATGTGAGTGCTCTGCCATACAGAAGATGATCAACAAATGAAACCCAGCCCTGTCTAATTAAAACTTAAAACTTAAAGGTTGCTCATACATGACCTTCCAAAAAGGCCAGCTCGTCTTTGGAGAGAAATAAGGAAGGTTCGCTAACACATTGATCGCCAGCTTTGTTGATAAGAAACGCCTCCATTATTTCTCTCTCGAATTTGTTGCTCGCTCTTTTTCAAAAACTGCTTCTCTGAAACTCTGGTGCACAACTACACCTGCGGCAGTGGTCCGCCATGTGCCCCCCTGACTTGTTTTGCACATTCAACCTGTGCTCTCGAGCCCTATCATTAAAACATCGGCCCGTTTGGCCGATGTATTTCCGTCCGCAACTGCGCGGGATTTCATAAACGACCTGAGACTGGCAATGAGTGAACTTGTTCCTGTGATTCTTCTCACACAACTCAGGCACCCTGTATACTAAGGAACAAACTTTACTCAGCTTCTGAGGGGCAGAAAAAACAACATTGACTCCGTATCTTGATGCAACTTTTTTTATGTTGTGCGGTACTTTATGTAGGTACGGAATTGCCTGTACCCTCTTATTTTCTTTCTTGTTTCGCCTTCCCTGAGGGTGTTGTCTGCAGCAGCTGCTAACACACGGAAGTGATTGTTGATTCCGGGCATCCTGAACGCAAAAGGCACGTAATTTTGGAGGAAAAGCCTGATTGCACAAGGTGGGTACACGACTTTTTTAACGATGCGCCAAGACAAGTGATGGCGATCCCTCTTTTGGTAGTTTTAGAATGAGCACTATCATACGGTAGGAACCCCAGAGCGCGGATTGTAAATCCAGCGGACACGAGCTTCATGAAAATGCAAGGGAACATGTAAAAACTGAATGACGTCATTCTCTTGTTTCTCAAAAGTAAAGCGTAATCCACTGCCGTACATCTTAAAAGTGCTGATGACACCATCAATACATTCATCAAGAGCAAGAACCAAGAAATCATACGCATACCTAAAAATGTTTACTACTCTTGAATCAGAGAGATTAGCCTGAACATCATGATCTATACCCGACAAAAATATATTGCACAGTATGGGTGCGACGGGGGACCCAATACATATACCACTCCTTTGCACATAATGCTTGTCCTCAAAGATTACAACAGTCGACTGAAGATAGAATTACAACAAGGCCATAAAATGTTCACTAGTGATGCCCGAGCTATTTTGAAATTTCACGTCCCCCACTTCCTCATTCTTTGTTCTAACCGCACTAAAATGTTCCGCGTGCGGCACTGAGTAATATATTTCCTGTATGTCGATCGAGAAGGCCGTCAAGCCAAACCCGAATAGAGCATATGGCAGTGGACAGAGACGCGAATTCGCGACACAGTGAAGGAAGATTTTTCTGTCAATGTTCTCCCAAACATTTCTTGCTTACATTGCAATGTGCGTTCTTCTAGTTCTAATTTCTATACCCCTGTAAGCTGCTTCTGCGCAACAAGAAACAATACATTACTGCGCCCTACAGGTAGCCTTCAGTACCTGTGGTAGCACACTGTCATTGGACCACGTGAAATAAGAAAACAAAAACACGTACAACTTTAATGAAGATCTTTTATTTTTCTTGTTTGGTACTGGTAAACATTCTGAGAATTGTCTTTCCACCCGTGGAGGGACCTTATTTATTGGGGTTATTGGCGAAAACGCTGAGATTAGCAAATTTCATGAACTAGCTGTTGTGAGCGTAACAGAGAATTTTAAAGAGATAGCGCACGCGATCTGAGCGGTGACATAACATCGGGAAACCAAGTGTCAAGTTCTGCACTTTTACTGGAAGCGTGGACGGTGGTTGGTGCAGTTACAACACATCGAAAGAGCGGTTGGCATTTCGAACCACCATAACTCATGAGACATCGCAGGCTATCTGTTATCTTAAATGCGGAAGTAGTTCTCTTGCTGAAGCTTCCAGAGATTAGATGGCGTTGTCACAATCGCAGAAACCAGGACCATTCTGAGGCTCAATCATGAGTCCGCGTCTGCAATATAGGGACAAATAAGTTAAATTATTCAGTAGGATGAACAACTAAAATGATATGGCGCCACGTCAGTTACTCCCCGGCTTTCTGGGACAATGAACACATTAAAAAATTCAGTCACGTGCAAAGACGACCAAAGGCAAAACTAGTCATCATTGTTCTCGTTATGAACGAGCATGACTCGCAAACAGCGTGCAGGAGTATAGGTAGGCCTAATGATGAAAAGAATGAGTACAGCTGTGGACACTGAAATAGTAATAAAATATTTTTTCTTTTAATTTTACCGGCCTGCTAAAGCTACCACATAGTTGCCTACAGCCGCAATTGTACTAACGCTTGCACGCGCACTTCAGCCTGCTTTGCTAAATGCTTAGCAGAGCGATGAATGGGTAAATGTGGGGCGCGTCGCAAGAGATGTTGGTATGAAAACATAGAAGCGACACACAGCCGCACTCTCGCTTAAGGCTTGGCCTATATTGCCACGACACGGCAGCAATCTCCGCATTGAACAATTGATAGAGGTTCAAAAAGGCTCGTATATATTACACTACTTTCTTCGCTCGAGCAGGTGCGGGGAGATAGGTGTCGCGTATGCGGGACAGGCTGTTTTGATTTTATATACTGCCTTGGTGTAATAAAGAAAAACGTTGTTCGTCAGCGCTCGTGTTGTCGTTCGTTCTCTCTTGGTCCTTGTTTCACGCGCTGTCGTTCACTTCAAACTATGCAACACGAAGCAGCCGAACGCCGTACTCCTTTGTGCCCATTGGAGGAACACGTCAGACGAACACGATGGCGCATTTCAGTGGTACGTGCTCGCGGGATAGTCGGTTCATTCTTGTCGAACAACTGTTGCAGTAGCAAAAAGACAGGTAAGAGAAACGCTCCCATTGCTTGCGCCCCTCCCCATGTTTCTTTCCTGAACGATGTAACCATACTGGAGTGCGTCCGGAATTTGTCAGCATACACAGAAAGCTCAATGCCGTCTATATACGAAGCATGCTTACAGGTTTCTAGTGACAGAGAGCCATTCACGCCAATGTAGCGCCCAGAAATGCCGAAATATCTAAAAACGTACCGAATTATATATTTATAATCAGTGCAATAGGCCAGTTCCTTCAAATAATGTGTTACGACTAGGGATGTGCGAATAGGAAATTTTATGTTCCAAACGAATACAAAGCAAATAGTGATTCTGTTGAATAATTTCGAATCAATTAGTTCGAATGGCATATGTTATAAGACAAACGAGCATATTTGTCACGACCCCATCAACCTGCACAATATTTTTTATAATTGGAACATGGCATGTGCGAATGCCATTCCTTTTGGCTCAAAGTGACCTGGAAGTGACCTGAATGGCAGCAGGATTGAATGTCAGTGGGATGCTAGTGATAACCGGTAAAACACGTTAGCTATAAAATTTCATTCATTTAGAGCATGCAAATCTATATACCAAGCTTTTAAACTAAAAAAATGATTAAGCATACAGCGTAATATGTTCATTCACCTTGAAGTAGGGCTTTTTCCCGTACAGGTGCTTGACGGCATAGCACTATTACTCTGCAGTGAAACCAGCTAGAGAGGGGGGATACATCCGGTCTAATATACTCATGGGCGTGCGCAGGGGGGGGGGCGCAGGGGGGCGGCCGCCCCCCCTAGTCACCTATGGAGAGGGGGGGGGGCGCAAAGTCTGCCCCATACATTGAATTATTAGGGAGCGGACACGCTGCGATGAACCTTCACCCGCCTTCGTCCTCCCTGAAGGGGAACCCTGGGCACGCTTATGAATATACTCAACTACAAGCCACAAAAGTGTGGCTGTTTCTGCGCAAGGAAATAACGAGGGAAGGGGTCCAGGGAAGCGCAAACTCCTGGACTCCTCCTTCGTTATTCCCTTGCGCAGAAACAGCCACACTTTTGTGGCTTGTGCTTACACATGAACCGACTAACCCAGCAACCTGTACTTCTAGGCATAATATACGCCTATTCGTTCATGTCGAGTAGTTGGAAATTTCGAATAATTTAAATTCCTGTCGAAGTGAATTAGAATACCGCAATAATCGATCGGCTAATCCAAGTGCTCGAACATTCGCACATTCCAGGTTATGACGTGACAGTGGAATAAAGTGCAGGGGTGCACCTAACTGGTTAATTATTTGGACGGGAACAAACACGGTGGACACGGGGCGGTGAAAGAACGACAGACAAGAGTGCCGACTGTCGCTTTGTCGCCGTCCGGCGCTTAAATTATTGTTTACGAACAGTTTCGGTAAGCGTCCTGCCTTCATCAGGGAATGAATTTCACTGTTGAATATTTATGTCACGGTTGAAGACAACGCCTCCGCTGTGCCCCATAACAGGTGTAATAACAGGTGTTTTACACACATATATATATATATATATATGTGTGTGTGTGTGTGTGTGTGTGTGTGTGTGTGTGTGTGTGTGTGTGTGTGTGTGTGTATGTGTGTGCAGGGACTAACTTCTTGGACGCCCGTAAATAATACGATTAAAAACAAGACACGTCGAAAAACAGCATGGTTTCTTAACCGTTTCGTCAGAATAACAGAAGTGACAGTCGTGCTACAGCATATAAGCGTTTACGTTTCGATTACAATGATCACGTGAGCACAAACATCATTAAAGGAAGTGCAACAATCAGACATGAGATATATTGGCGAGCCGTATCACTTACTACTTATAAGCAATCAATTCGATTTTATTCATATTGTCACGTGGTCGTGACGTCGACGAAGACAGCAGTCGGCGTTTGCAGGATGAAACTGTTTGGCCGAACTTGTGGCCGGAAAATGAGAACTTGAACTACAGCAATACACGCTGTACAATGATAGCGGCGAACAGGGCGTCGTCCGTCGATCAACTGACAAGCGGTCAAGCGCGTCGGCTTTTATACAGGCGCTATCGAACTTTCCAGCGATATCGCTGGTGGTTGCGCAATCTCTAGAATGAGCTCGAGCGTTCGCGTCTTCCGCGCAATCTTAACAAAATCATCTACAACAATCGTGAAGCTTCTCGAAGAATGAGGCGCGGTTTGCGCTGAGCGTTGCCGACAGCCTTTGTGGGCGAATGCAGCAAAAGTGATAAGAAACGTACGTGGCAATATATATATATATATATATATATATATATATATATATATATATATATATATATATATATATATATATATATATATATATATATATATATATATATATATATATATATATATATGTATATGTATAGATATTGCCGCGTCATCTTAGCCGCATTCAAATAACGCGCCCATCCATTCAAGTTCGCCACTCTCTCGAAGAGGTCCAAGCAGTCCTCCACGTCTTCGAACGAGTCGCCATGGAATACTGGCGGCTAGTGAGGTTGATTGACGACCACTTGTGACGGTGTTGCCTGACTAGTCATAGCGGTGGCGTCCGCCGTCTGAGTTCCCCTTGGCGTGAAGTGTAGAGGACTGAACTCAGGCGAGTCACCTCGAAGACGACGGCTGGCCCTCTGGTGCACTGGTGTCAGCTCCACGCGATCGACTCGTTGTTGGTCGGGGCTAAGCTCTCTTGCGTTCGTGGGGCTTCGATTCATACCCCGCACCTCCACCAGAAATGTAGCGATGCTGAAGCACAGAGACTAGTCAAACAAACGTATTTATTAAGGGCGAACCTGTGCCCACAACTCTAAGTGGCTGCGGTCGTAAAAACTGCGACTCAGTCGAACACCATAGAGAACATCTCACTGTCTTCCTCTTTCTCTTCATCCGAAGTCCCGAGCGCGTGGCGCATGCGAGCCGAGTCCGACCAGGTGCGCGTGCCACGATGGTCTTTGCGCGGCAACGACAATACGGCACGCATGCGTGTCCTGTATGCGCATGGATGGGCGCGTTATTTGAATGCGGCTAAGATGACGCGGTAATATATATATATATATATATATATATATATATATATATATATATATATATATATATATTGTAATGGGGAAGAGAGACAGCGAGACAGCATCGAGTAGGAGTGGAAGAAGACCAAGACGAAGAGCCGATCGAGAGCGCGCGTTACAGTGTTTGACACCGCTGAACCCAGGCCTTTGGTTGTGTTAATAAACCCCCTTACAATTTGGTGGAGGTGCTGGGTACCCTTCGAAGCTGGATCTACGAAGCCGCACCTTACCTCCAGTGTCAGCAATGCCGGAAGAATCCACCAACCAAGGTACCTCCAGGATTCCAGCCACTGCATGTCCCGGCGTGTTGCCACTGCGTCACCCGCCGATATTCAGCGGCACTGACGACCAAGACGTTGAGGAGTGGTTGGCTACATACCACAAGGTGAGCGCAGCGAACAAGTGGGACGATGCGGCTAAGCTGACTTATGTTAGCTTTTACTTGGCCGGCGTCGCTAGTATCTGGTTGCGGAATCACGAAGCTGATATTACCAACTGGGCTTCGTTCAAGACGGCCAAGAAGTCTTCGACCGCCCCGCTGTACGAAAGCTCCGCGCGGAACAGTGACTTCGTGAGGGTGCTCAACAGCCAGGAGAGAACTTCACCCGCTACATTGAAGACGTTGTTGACTTGTGCAAGCGTGTGAACCCATCGATGCTCGAAGCAGACAAGATCAAGCAGATTCTCAAGGGAATAGCCGATGACGCATTGTAGATGCATTCCAGACGCATTCCAGAAGGACCCACGAACCGTAGCCGAACTGGTCAGTTTGTGCCAGAGTTTCGACGAGCTGCGCAAGCAACGCGCCCAGACACGACGCTCTCTGGAACATCGTGACTCGATCGCAGCTTTGACTCTCGGAGACCAGAATTCCATGTTGGCTCAGATAAAAAACGCCAGGCCTGCGCTGAAACCGCAGCACAGTCACAGCGAAAGCTGGAAGAGCGGCGTTTCTAGAGCCCGTTAGGCTCTTTTGGGGCTACAATACAAGTAGACTAGAAAGGTACCCACTACGCCATAAATCACAATTTTTATGAAGTTGGGAAGCACCTCCTAAGGCAATATTCGTCATTCTGCGGAGAAGCGAGGCACCAGCTACACGTCTGTAAGGCGTTATGTGCACTTTGTTGACGCGACGACTGATGACGATGAAGAATTATGGCTCAGCCCTTTGTAATGGGTTGGAAGCTTTAAACGGCCCACCAGTTATGTAATTTGCATTGGGTGACGCCCACTCACTATTTCCCTCTCCCGTCATGCTGTATAACATACGTTGACGTGGGAGAGAGACGGGAGGGGGGAGGGAAGAACTTTACTGAGACCCCGAGGAAATGGATCATGCGCTCATGGGCTTCCTTGGCAACCAATCAAAGTGCACTTGCGAGGAACCCACTACGCTCTAAATCATTCTAATTTTGGAGAAGTAGGGCAGCAGGCACTGTGCCATTTTTCGTCATTTTACGGTGGTCCGTGGTACCTGCTAAACGCATGTAAGGCATTATGCGCACTTTGTTGATGCTGTGCCTGATGACGACGAAGAATTATGGCAGAGATCTTTGTAATGGGTTGGAAGCATTTCACAACCTACTCGTTGCGCAATTCGCATTGTGTGACGCCTGGTTACATAATTCGCGTTGTGCGACGCTTGGTGCTTATTTTACTCTTCTACCACGCTATATTGCATATGCTAATGTGGTTCCTTCCCAACATGAAGCCTGTATAGGACGTTTTTGCAAAGCAGTTTCAAGCACCGGCATGGCTCAGAGGTTGAATACTGGGCTCCCACGCAGAGAGCCCAGGTTCGAACCTCGTTCCATCTTGGAATTTTTTTTCTTATTTCGTTTTTTTTCTTATTTCGATCGATACTGGTTACGGACACCAGCGGCGGCGGCGGCGGCGGACAACTACGGCGCCGAAAACGGCCGGTGAAATGATCTCATAACAGCTTTCGCTGTAAAACAGTTTGTGCGAGTTTGTGCAGCTCTCCATTTTATCAAGCACGCCCGAACCAGCACAGACACATCATCTGGCCCCAGCTATACGACAAGCTATCCAAGAAGAGGTAACTGACGCTTTGCCTTTCCCTCGTTCACCACCTCTGGAGGCTGCGCCCTTGACGTACGCACAGGTCGTCGCAGCCAACTTATTCTCCCTCGCCGGTGCCTGTTCAGTCATCACCAGTTCCGTTCGGCCGACCCATCGCTACGCTTCCTAAGCTGTGGCGCACCGCAGACAACCGCCCTATCTGCTATTCTTGTGGCTATGCAGGACATGTGGCACGTTTCTGCCGCCGCCGCCGTCTCGTCCACACAGATACCATGCCACGATCTTCGCACGACCCTCGACGGTTTAGCGGCACAACACGGCCAAAAGAATCTTCTTCACCCGACCGCCTTCCCTCAGTTAGCCGCCGATCTCCATCGCCCCGACGTCGCTCCTTGTCACCTATGCGCCGTCGACCCTACCCTTCAGACACGGAAAACTAGATGCAGCAGTTCCCGAGGCACGAACTGCGTCGTCCTCGAAAGAATCAAGTCCTCGCATTTCTCCGGCAAACCTCATCGAAGTTTTTGTGGATGGCTTTCGTACCCTTGCGCTTCTGGACACTGGTGCTGCCGTTTCAGTGTTAGATTTAAAACTTTGCCGATTGCTTCGGAAGGTCACTACGACGTCAGAGGGATTGTTCCTCCGTACCGCCAGTGCTCACCATATTCGGCCATCAGCTGCCTGCACAGCCCGCGTTCTCATCCAAGGTGTTTTGTATACCGTTGAATTTCTTGTGCTACCTGCGTGTTCGCATGATGTGATTCACGGCTTGGATTTTCTCTCTCGTAATCATGTGGTTATCGACTGTGCTCGTGCCGAAGTTGCCTTCTCTGCGTTGTGTTCCTCATCGCCTGAAGCTACGTTGAACAAGCTCTTTGTCGCCGACAATATCGACACACCACCCAATAGTGCAGCCTTTGTTCCCGTGTCCTGTGCCGATGTGTCCGAGTCTCCAGTTTTGTTTACTCCCCCCCAAACCTTCCAACGTCGCAGGAGTCTCGCGTTCCCTTTCGCTATTCTCGACGTAACCACCGGCGTTACGAACTTATTTGTCACGAACCCCTTGCCGTCTACATCAACCTTACTCCGCGGAGAATGCATTGGCACATATCAAGAGTTGGACGCTACCTCCATCTTCGGCCTTGGCGGCGCGAGTGATTTGCTCCTTAATGCACTGACACCATCTGCCTGTACGCCTGATCGCCCGACTACTGATGCGTTTGGACCCTCAATTGATGGCGACATTGAAGAAAAACACCGAGAGCAACTCCTCGAACTTCTGCACCAGTTTCGCGGCTCGTTTGATTGCCAGCAGACGCCGTTAGGTCGAACACACACCGTTGTCCATCACATTAACACCGGCTCACAAGCGCCTCTGCGACAGCGCCCCTACCGCGTGTCTCCTGCTGAGCGTCGAGTGATCACCGACCAAGTAGACGACATGCTTCAACGTGGCGTCATTCGGCCGTCCAGCGGTCCCTGGTCGTCACCTGTTGCCCTCGTGAAGAAGAAAGACGGCTCGATTCGCTTCTGCGTCGATTACCGCCGTTTAAACAAAGTTACGCGCAAAGATGTGTACCCTTTGCCACGCATCGATGACGCCCTGGACTGCTTGCAAGGCGCTGAATTCTTCTCATCACTAGACTTACGGTCCGGCTATTGGCAGGTCCCCATGGCACCATCATATCGCCCGAAAACTGCTTTTCTGACACCCGATGGCCTATACGAATTCAATGTTACGCCCTTCGGCCTTTCTAATGCGCCAGCAACATTCGAAAGGATGATGGATAGCGTCTTACGTGGGTTAAAGTGGAAGACATGCCTTTGTTACTTGGATGATGTCGTTGTCTTCTCCCCCGATTTCGACAGTCACCTGCGTCTTCTCAAAGAAGTCTTGAGCTGCCTCACGCGTGCAGGCCTTCAGCTCAACATCAAGAAGTGCCGCTTTGGAGCTCGCAAGCTTACAATACTGGGCCACGTTGTCTCAAAGGAGGGCGTCCTCCGTGACCCGGAGAAGCTTCGGGCAGTTGCTGAGTTCCCGAAGCCTACGACCGTGAAAGCGCTTCGCACCTTCGTCGGTCTCTGCGCATACTTTCGCCGCTTTGTGAAGAACTTCGCTTCTGTAATCGCACCGCTCACAAAGCTGCTCACCGGTGATGGACACCTCTCTGATTGGTCGCCAGCATGCGATGATGCTTTCGCAACACTACGCCATCTCCTGACTTCGCCACCCATTTTACGCCACTTCGACCCTACTGCTCCAACCGAAGTGCACACGGATGCCAGTGGCATAGGCCTTGGCGCTGTCCTTGCTCAACGCAAGCCAGGCTTCTCCGAGTATGCCGTTGCGTATGCTAGTCGCGCCCTCACCAAGACAGAGTGCAAATACTCGGTTACCGAAAAGGAATGTTTGGCCATTGTTTGGTCATTACACAAATTTCGCCCGTACGTGTACGGCCGTCAGTTTGATGTCGTTACCGACCATCATTCCCTTTGTTGGCTTGCTTCAGAGAAGGATCCTTCGGGCCGGCTTGGGCGTTGGGCGCTCCGTCTACAGGAATTTGATATTCGCATGATTTACCGCTCCGGACGCAAGCATACCGACGCCGACGCACTTTCTCGTTCGCCCCTGCCTTCCGTTGCACCCGCGTCACTTGCCGAGGCTACTATCGCCAGCATTGATCTCGCTGACATGCCTTCGGAACAGCGCAAAGACCCTTGGATAGCGTCGCTCATAGATGTTCTCTCCACGTCTTCGGCGACACCATACCAACGGCTACCTCGTGCACTACGCCGACAATCCCCTCATTATGCGATACGGGATGCCATGTTGTATCGCCGCAACTATCAGCCAGATGGTAGAAAGTGGCTTCTTGTTATACCTCGCCATTTGCGCTCCGACCTGTGCACGTACTTCCACGCAGACCCACGAAGCGCCCACGCTGGCGTTTTGAAAACTTACGACCGCCTTCGCCAGCGATTCTTCTGGCGTGGAATGTACACATACGTTCGCAAGTACAGCGGAAGGGTACAGCGGAGGGTACAGCGGAGCAGACAGCGGAAGGGTAAGGTTCTCTCTGCGCAAATATAAGAAGAAGCGAGCGAGCTCGCCGACGACTTTTAAATCCGACAGCCGCGCTCCTCGCGCCATCTCGCTGGTAATGAAGAAACGCTTATAAGCGCCTGCAGTCTCTGAGTCCTGCCAGCGGTAAAGGGTGTGTATATAACGCTCGCCGTTAGCTACCTGAAGGATCTGCGCTTTCTGGCGTAGTGGTTAGCGCCACGCGCTGCGGAACGACAGGTCGCTGGTCCGATTCCGCGCTTCGGAAGCATTTTTCTGAATTATTTTTCTTTGCGACTTATATATATATATATATATATATATATATATATATATATATATATATATATATATATATATATATATATATATATATATATATATATATATATCTATGCGTGCAAGCCCTCACGACGACCGACACGCTATCGAGCTTGCACGTTACTGCTCGCCCTGCCGATCAGCAGCCGCTGCTATCCACCATCAAGGAGTTTATCCGCGAAGAGGTAGTGCGTCAGCTTTTACTACTACCTCTCACGATCTAGCCAGTGCAGACTTTGGCCCCTGACCTTCAACACGTCATTCGGACCCAAATTGCTGAGCACCTACCACCATCTATACCCCAACAACCACTCGTCACTGCGCCGCTCACTTACGCAGCTGTCGCTGCTCGGCCCCCACAGCAGCCTATGCCGTATACCCGACCTGCGATGCCAACCCCTGCGATGCCAACTCCTGCGATGCCGACCCCTGCCTCACCGCTGACCACGACTTCGTCGCCGCTTCACTACGCGGGGCCCTCGCCTTCGTTTTTCCGCCGTCAAGACGTGTGGCGAACGCCGGACAACAGGCCCATCTGCTTCGCCTGCGGTGTCGCTGGACACGTCGCTCGCCACTGCCGCCGTTGCCCACCTTCTTTCTTCGACACCGTGGTCACACCTGATCCTTCGTCGTCACGCACACCACCTAGGTACGCCGCTGATAATCGACCATCCTTCTCCAATCGTCGATCACCATCTCCTCGACGACGCTCTGTGTCACCCATGCGTCGTCGCTAAGCTACAGAGGAGGGAAACTGATTGCTGCAGTTCCGGAGGCAAGAGCTGCATGCAAGTCGAACTGCCCAAGGCCTCCATGTGTTTCGCCGCCAAATGTTATAGACGTCGATGTCGAAGGAACCGCCGCCGTTGCGCTTATTGACAGAGGGGCCGCCGTTTCCGTCATCTCTGAGACACTGTGCCGCAAGATAAAGAAGTTGACGACGTCGCTATCAGGACTAATGCTCCGTACTGCCAGCTCACAGTGCATTGCGCCGTCAGCTGTCTGCACTGTGCGAGTCACCATACAAGGTGCACTTTACGTGATCGAGTTCTTTGTGCTACCGTCCTGCTCCCACGACATTATTCTCGGTTGGGACTTGGATGGATGGATGGATGCTATGAGCGTCCCCTTTATAACGGGGCGGTGACATGTCTGCCACCAGGCTCGAAGGCGAAAAAAAAAGAAAGAAAAAAAAAATAAACTTCCTTGTTTCATGTTGTCCTAATGCCTTATCTACATTGATTAAATCTACGTTATTATACCAAAAAATATAAATTCACGGTCCATCTCTCTGCCTCTTAAGGCAGAATGACCTTTTTTTTCCCAGTTATTTATTTTTGTACTTTATCTCTACTTTTCTGCCACCAATACTCTAACCGTCTCTTACTTATTTCTATCGCGGACGTGTTCAGCTTTCCATTGTTGTCCCTAAAACCCAAGGCTTCATGTAGACTCGTGCCCACACGTATACCTGGGTGAATATCGCCACATTCAATCAGTACATGTTCCATCGTTTCCTTAGTTCCCCCGCAGCATGTACATTGTTCTTCTTCGTTACTGAATCTCGCTTTATAACTACGCGTTCTAAGGCAGCCCGACCTTGCTTCAAACAGTAAAGCGCTTCCCCTTGAATTATCATAAAACCTTTCCCTCCTTATTTCGTTTTTTCCCTTTCGGTAGTTACTCAGAGCCGGCTTCTTTTCCATCGCTGCCATCCAATAAGTCCTCTCCGCCTCTCTGACCTTCCGCTTAATGCTCCTTGTTGCCATATCGCCCACACTGCTAGCCGTATATTTACTGGTGAGCCTCCTAGTTCTTTTTCTCCACTGCGTGTCAACGCTTTTTCTATACAAATACCTGAAAACCTTCTCTGCCCATCTACTGTTCTTCATTTTCCTCAGCCTCTCTTCGAATCTCATTTTGCTCTGAGCTTCCCTCACTTCAAAGCTTGTCCATCCCATATCACCCTTTACAGCCTCATTTGTCGTCTTCCCATGAGCGCCCAACGCGAGGCGGCCCACCGTCCTTTGATTTACATCCATTCCTGATTGTACCTCTGACTTCATGCACACTACTGAGTTCCCAAATGTAAGCCCCGGGACCATCACACCCTTCCACAGCCCTCGAAGCACCTCGTACCTATTGTATCCCCATAAAGCTCTGTGCTTCATAATTGCAGCATTCCTCTTTCCCTTTGCTACCGATGCTTTCTCTTGTACTTCCATATATCTATCCCCCTCATTTACCCATACTCCGAGGTACTTGTACTCGCTTACCCTCGGTATTTTTTGGCCCTGTATTAAGACCGTATGGTCTCCGTGATCATTGAATACCATCAATCCACATTTTGTTGCACTAAATCCTAGTCCTAGAGCCTCACACTCCCTTCCGCATATATCTGCCAGTCGCTGTATATCATCTTGACTGTCCGCAAATAAGACAATATCATCAGCATAAAATAGACCAGGAAGCTTCTGCTCAACCATCGCTCCGACCTGTTTGTGTGACAAATTAAATCCAATGTTGCTACCTTCTAGCGCTTTTTCCATCCTCGCCATGTACAGCATGAATAACAGCGGGGACAGAGGGCATCCCTGTCTCAGCCCCTTGCTAATTTCAACGCTGTCCTTGCCACTTATTCCTTCCCATTCTATACAAACTGTATTTTCTCGGTATATTTCCCTCAAAAGCTGTACACAGTCGTCACCTATGCCCACTTCCTTCAATATATCCCACAAAATTTCCTGATTAACGTTGTCATACGCCCCGGTGATATCTAGATAAGCTACGTATAAGGGCCTGTTTTCTATTTTAGATATTTCTATACACTGGGTAAGAACAAACAGATTATCGTCTAACCGCCTGTCGATTCGAAATCCATTCTGAAGTTCTCCCAAAATATCATTTTGTTCTACCCACGCTTCTATTTTTAATTTTACTGCCTGCATCGCCAACCTGTATAGCACCGATGTAATTGTTAGCGGTCTATACGAGCGAATGTTATCCTTTTCTCCCTTGCCTTTATAGATTAAGTTCATTCTACTTTTTCGCCAACTGTCTGGTATTTCCCTCTTCTGCAAGCACTTTTCTACGGCTTTCAGCAGTGCTTCTTTAGTGTTATGTCCGAGTTCGTTAATGAGGCTGACGGGAACCCCATCTAAGCCCGGAGTAGTGCGCTTAGGAATTTTTCCTTCGGCCTTCTTCCAATTGAAATTCTCTAGTACTACATCTTCGTCGGTTGCACTCCTTTGCGTACTTTCACTCACCGGGGGAATCCCCTGGGGGACCTTTTTAAACGAATCGGCTGTTATCTTTCGGATGTAACCTAGCGCTTCATATCCTTCCAATTTATTTCCTCCTTCATCTACCATATGCTGTTGCATTGTGACAGACTTCCTACCCAGCGCTTTTAGGTGGCTCCAAAATATCCTAGGCGCGGCCTTCTTCTTTTCGCGAATCTCTGTCATCCAGCGTTCACTTTCACCTTTAATTTTTGCCTCGACTAATTTTTGCACAATGGATTTTTGCTCTAAATATATTTCCCATATTTGGTTGACTTCGTCCTGTGGCCGCTTCTCCTTTTTTGCCTGTCTGTGCTCCCGTGATGCCTGACGTCGCATCTCGATTGCTTCCCGGATTTCTTTGTTCCACCAACTTTTTGGCTTTTTCTTTCCTTTCCAACAAATAGTTTTCTTCTCTATTTCCATTTCTTTCGTGATTACATGTAGCAGCTCACTATACTTCCAGTCTTTGCCTGGTAGTTCGTATACTTTTTCCTCGACTCTTGCGGCTATATTTGTTATTTGTTTGTCATTTAGATACGAGCTGCCAAACTTTGATTCAGTGTTCTTATTTTCAGTTTTATATCCCATTTGTAATATTATGCGTTTATGATCACTACCCAAGCTGTTAATGCCTTCTTCGTCTATTCTCATCTCTCTAAGTTTGTCATATATTCCTTCTGTCATGAGACAGTAATCAATGCTCGATTGCCTGTTTCTGACTTCCCACGTGATCTGCCCCTCACACTTAGGCCCCACGTTAACTATCTCAAGACAATGTTGCTCGCAGAGATCTAGCAATAACTTGCCATTGGTGTCTGAATATCCGTCAAGGTCATGAATGTGAGCGTTCATGTCCCCTAGAAGGATTATCTCGGCATCATGACCAAATTCTTTAATATCGGTGCTTATGCATTTCACTATCTCCAGATTCTTTTCTCTGCAGTTATTCCCTGTCCACAAGTAAGCTACACCTAGCCACGTTTTCTTTCCACCTACTGTGCCCGAAACCCATATGTGCTCTGAACACGTTTGTTTCACTCTCTCCCATTTTGTTCTGCTATGAATTAGCATTCCAACCTCCCCACCTCTCCTTTCTGATGTGATCCTGTTACATCCTTCCCAAACATAATTTTCAATATGTGGTGGCTCTTCCAAGACTCTAAGGTGTGTTTCTGTAACCGCATAAACACCTATCTGTTCCTTGTTTAACTGTCCCTCAATCTCTAACCATTTTGCCTTTTTTCTGCCACCCTGCATGTTAATGTAACTAATTGCAACACGCGCCTTCTCCCTTCTTTTACCTTTTCTCTGTTTTTTCGCTATACTACCTGTCAAAGAGTCCCCCTGGTTGTTTTCCTCATTACAAGCTACCATGGGCACCGAAGGGCCCGCGTGCCCCCCAAAAAAGCTACTGCGCGTCCTGCAAGACGCCAACCCACCTCATGGCCAAGCCTCCTGTCGAAGTGTATTCCGTCTCTTCGAAAACCACCCCACCTGTGCACCTCTCTGTTTATTTCCACTACCTCGATGCCTTTCTCTCTACTCATCTGCCATATCTGTTTGTTTGCGTCGACAACCGCTCTTTGCAGGTTGCCGTCACGCACCGGTACCTCCGGTATTGTGCATACCACTATCTGCACCTGAGGGGAAATGGCGCGCATGTCATCGACACCTTTCGCCAATGTGGTCGCTAGTTCGGCTGATTCGTTACTCAAGACGTCGTTTAGACCTCCCGCGATTATCACGAGGTTACGTCCATTAGACTTAGTTGCGAGTTTTGCGTTAGCTTGTTTCATCACTGATCCCAGCCTATGGCCCGGGAACTTCCCTATTAAAACTCGTTTGTCACCTCTCACCCTTTCCTTGACTGCTTCTGCGCATGTAGCTAAATTCGAGTCCCCGGCGATTATCACGTGATCCGACTTTTCTGCTGGACTGTCCCGCACCTGGCCACTGCACCTGTTACTAGCGCGTGCTACTGCTGTTGTTTTGTCCCCTCCCGTTCCCAAGACTACTTCGCGGAAGGTGGGTCCTGTGACCCTTGCACCTGTCTTTTCCAAACCTGTTTCCCCCTTCGCGCCTACCACTGTGGGGGTCGATGCCCCATTTTTTCCCGCTGCCGCTTGCTTCCTTGTTCCCCGTGGCTACCTTTGCTGGCATGGCTACCTTTGCTAATCCCTCCTCGGCTGACTTAAGCCTTTCCGCCATAGCCATCGTTTTTTCCCGTTCTGTCGCCACCGCTTTCTCCAGCTCGGAGATTCTCACCATGAGCTCGTTCTGGGCGGCCATCATTATTTCCATCTTCGCCTCTAACTCGCATTGCTTACACTTGGCGTCAGCTCTCTCTGTCGTCTCATCCTCACAAACCTCTATTTTCCGCCCCATTCCGCATCCTGAACACTTTACGGTCTTTTTGACCATGGCTATAGATCGTTCGCGCGGAGGATTGGATACACTTAAAGCCAAATGATATCACAAAACTCCGCTGATACTCCGCAAGTATGTTACACTTCAAAGCACCCGTGCACCTTTCAGCCACGTGGTGGCCGAACAAACAAATATTAAAAAAAAACACCCGAAGCGACTGTCACACCACTTTGTACCAACAGTACAAAGTTGTAAGCTCTATTAAGCTGCAATCTAGTGGCTTAACTAAGAAAACAAGCTCGAATCATGCAAAAAAAAAATCCACTTATCTGACGCTGTCATTCCGGAGCCCACGAAAAACCTATCGAATCATAGCGCCATCATAGACTGTTCTCGTGCAGAAGTAGCTCTTATGCCGCTGCAGACCTCTCTTTCGTCGGACCCTCCCCACAAACTAGTCGTCGCTGAGGACACAAATATACCCCCAAACACAAATACCCTTGTAGCACTGACCTGTACGACCGCACCAGACGGAACAGCACTCTTTGCCCCGTCGGACGTATTTCTACGTCGTCGCGGCTTACGACTGCCCTTTGCAGTACTATCGATTAATTCTGGCGCTACGATAATGCTCGTTGCCAACTCGCTGACGTCCGCCGTCACCTTGCTTCGCGGGGAATCTTTGGGGCACGTACAAGGCGTCGACCTCTTGCGTTCCCTGGACTTCTCTGAGGACCAACACCACCTTCAGCTGAACGCCATGACGTCACCTGTTCCCAACTCTTCAGCCCCAGATAATTTCCGCCCTTCAATCGCCGACGATCCACCGCCATCGCATCGCAGCCAACTCCTCGCCCTTCTGCAAGACTTCCGCTCGTCCTTCGATTGTGCCCAGCCAACCTTGGGCCGCACGACGAGCGTCACACACCACATCGACACCGGTTCACATGCTCCCTTACGCCAACGACCCTATCGAGTTTCCGCGGCAGAACGGCAAATTATCAATGAACAAGTCGACGACATGCTTAAACGCGCAGTGATACAGCCGTCCCAGAGCCCCTGGTCCTCTCCTGTCGTACTTGTGCGCAAGAAGGATGGATCAAGAAGGTTCTGCGTTGACTATCGCCGCCTCAATAAGATTACTCGAAAGGATGTGTACCCGTTGCCACGCATCGATGACGCTCTCGATTGCTTACAAGGGGCAGAATATTTCTCGTCTTTAGATCTACGCTCGGGTTATTGGCAAGTACCGATGGATGTCACCGATCGTGCGAAGATCGTCACTCCTGATGGACTCTACGAGTTTAACGTCATGCCGTTCGGATTGTGCAACGCCCCCGCTACCTTCGAACGAATGATGGACAACATCCTTCGCGGCTACAAGCGGAACACCTGCCTTTGCTACCTCGACGACATCGTAGTCTTTTCTAGGGATTTCCCTACACACCTTGTCCGCCTGCGTGAGATTTTGACGTGCCTCACCTCAGCTGGTCTTCAACTCAACATCAAAAAGTGTCATTTTGCGGCGCGCCAGTTGACGATACTGGGTCACGTCGTCTGCAAGGAAGGCGTTCTTCCGGACCCAGCGAAACTCCGGGCCGTTGCCGAATACCCCAAGCCCACTTGCATGAAGACGCTTCGAAGTTTCATTGGGCTGTGTTCCTATTTTCGCCGATTTGTCCGCGACTTTTCTTCCATCATCGCCCCTCTTACTAATCTTTTGACAACTTCTAATGGCCTGTCTGCTTGGTCAAGAGAGTGCGACACATCTTTCGAAACGCTACGGCGCTTACTGACATCGCCTCCAATACTTCGGCACTTTGACCCTGATGCGCCAACGGAAATCCATACTGACGCCAGCGGCGTCGGCCTTGGTGCAGTACTGGCTCAAAAGAAACCGGGATACGAAGAATACGTCGTCACTTACGCGAGTCGAACTCTCAAGAAAGCTGAGTGCAATTATTCGGTTACTGAGAAGGAATGCCTTGCCATAATTTGGGCTTTGGCTAAGTTTCGCCCGTACCTCTATGGCCGCCCTTTCGACGTCGTCACGGACCACCATGCTCTATGTTGGCTCTCATCGCTGAAAGATCCGTCGGGACGCCTCGGTCGTTGGGCGCTTCGGCTGCAAGAGTACGACATTCGTGCTGTGTACCGATCGGGCCGCAAGCACTCTGATGCTGATGCGCTCTCCCGCTCACCGCTAGCGTCCGACACAGCTTCCCCATCAGCTTCCTTGTCGCCAATAGACGTCGCAGACATGTCGTTGGAGCAACGCAAGGATGCGTGGGTTTGCCACATGCTCGACTTTCTGGCTGATCCATCATCTTACCCCGCTTCAAGAACTCTTCGTCGCCAAGCGCCCCATTTCGCTATTCGAGATGGTCTCCTCTATCGGCGGAATTACGCGTCTGATGGTCGGAGGTGGCTCCTTGTGATACCTCGCCACATGCGCATGGAAATGTGCGCTGCTTTTCACGCCGACCCGCAAAGCGCTCACGCCGGCGTTCTCAAGACCTACAACCGCCTGCGTCAGCGATACTATTGGCGCGGACTGTATTCATTTGTGTGCAAGTATGTCCGCACTTGTACCGCCTGTCAGCGACGAAAGGCTCCACCCCAACGACCAGCCGGTACACTTCAGCCTCTCCCGTGCCCGGCGCGTCCGTTTGACCGCGTCGGTATTGATTTATACGGCCCGCTTCCCTCGACCACTTCTGGGAACAGATGGATTATTGTCGGGGTAGACCACCTCACGCGTTACGCAGAGACTGCAGCTTTGGCCACAGCAACAGCCAGAGAAGTTGCGTTTTTCATTCTACGCAACTTCGTCCTGCGTCACGGCGCCCCGCGCGAACTTTTGAGCGACAGAGGACGTGTTTTCCTGTCCGAAGCTATTGAAGCATTGCTCGTTCAGTGCAACATCGTTCACCGCATGACGACCGCATATCATCCACAAACCAATGGCCTAACCGAAAGATTTAATCGCACTCTCGGGGATATGCTGACGATGTACACCGCATCCGACCAGACCAACTGGGACACCGTTCTTCCTTTCGTGACATACGCGTACAACACTGCTACGCAAGCCACCACAGGATTCTCACCGTTCTTTCTTTTATACGGACGAGAGCCATCATGCATGCTGGACACCATGCTTCCTTACACACCGGACGCATGTGAGTACAGCCCAATTTCCGAGTTTGCCAGGTACGCAGAAGATTGCCGACAGTTGGCCCGTTCATTTACGACAGAAGACCAAGGTCGCCAGAAGCTTAGGCGCGACGACGACGGACCTCTTGCTGCTTTCAAGACAGGTGCTGTCGTCTGGCTTTGGGTACCGCCGAACACTCCTGGACTTTCCTCCAAGTTACTAGCCCGATACCACGGCCCCTACCGCATTCTTGTTCAGACTTCTCCCGTCAATTACGAGGTCGAGCCCTTGACAACATCTGACGACTTGCGCCGTCGCGGCCGAGAAATCGTCCACGTGTCTCGGATCAAGCCATATTATGACCCCGCTATCTTGTCAACGCCTTAAGTCGCCAGGATGGCTCCGTTATTCCCCGGGGGCCAATGTAGTGAAGAGAGGACGACGAAGAAACACACGAGCAAGCTAGCAAGCAAGCAAGCCGCAGTGTCAAGAGTAGCAGGGGACTCAAGCTCGCGCTTGCCCGGATTTTGGCTGCTTGACGCCCGCCGCTCTCCGACGCCCTACTCTAGACGTTTGTTGACATTCCCTGAAGACGCGTCAATAAACCACGTCACACACACACACACACACACACACACACACACACACACACACACACACACACACACACACACACACACACCACACACACACATATATATATATATATATATATATATACATACTTATACATATACGGTGAATGACGGCGACGGCAAAATCCAGCCGAGACTGTCCATACAATTGCTATTGCAATAAAACAAAAGCGGCTAAACAATGGAGGTCGTCAAAAGTTAAAACGGCATAAAAACAGAAGTCGTAAGAAGGTAAAACAGTATAAGATCCCCCGCACCTCCCCGAAGGGGATCGTGAGGAAATGCGAATGCATTTGGGTGCACCCGATGAGTGTGCGATTAATTAATGAAGAGACGAGAGTGTGCACGTAGAGGCGTAATGCTCGAGTTGCATTGTGTTAAACTTCGTCCTAGTGGTATCGTTGCCGCGAGAGATTCGACTTCACCAACTTCCATCGCTATCAAGACACCAAAGCGCGCGCTCCCTGCATGATATATATAGGTCCGAGCGCGGAGAGGAGGAGCGCCCGAGCTCACTCTCCGCCGAGCGAGCTCCGCGATGCGAGAGCCGTCACCGGGTACACTCCTCCTCTCCCTTACCCTCCACCGCTCACCACCTGCTCCAGTTGCTAGGCGCGGCGCAGCTGTTGCTAGGGGCGAGGAGGAGCGCGCGCGGAGAGATCTTTGCGCACGCCGGCCAGCGACGCCGGAGAACCCCCGACTAAGAAATGCATTCGCATTTAAAAGGTATAAAAAAAGAGGACCCTTAAAAGGTTCAAACCTAAAACGTAAGAGCAAAATTAAGTAAAATTCCCTGATTTTGCAAAAACACCAGCTCTTTCTTCGTATGCGATACAGAGGGCATGCTAACACAACTGGGTACAACAATGTACCAACTAGCTTGGATCCAGCTTCTGATTGGGTTTCACTGTCTGAAACGTTTACACGCTCTCATCTCCCTCACTTGTGGTAGAGCCTGTATAAGGCAAAGCGGGAGATGCTTCAATGTTAGGTTACGGGAGCACAATGAGATGCAGGTGCAAGCCAAGACTTGATGAAACTGTTATCTTGGACAAAAGCAGATGTGAAATGATATGATGGGTCATAGAAGCACGTAGCATATTAGCATCTGGTTAAACAGTCGCTAGTAACCCGTCGATGGTCTTGTCAAAAAAGTGGCTCATTATCTTTGGACCAAGTGAAATTGCGTTTGCTCAATAAATTAGCTCACATTGAAAAAGTGCTCATTTATGCTGTTTGCTATGAAATGTTCATTCGATGTGAAATGCTGTAAGTACTGCTGGAAAACAAAAATAAGCGTTCTGTTGGAAGTTAGCGCCGTGTGTCGTCAGATGTCTCCTGCTTTGTGGGTCTTCGTTCATTGCTGCGGTATTACACGTCTTCCAAAAGGTACAATTAACTCCTCGCTATCGTTTGCACTACTTTAACGTTTCTCCCCTACATATAAGGCACCACCTTTGTTGTCGTGACCGACCTTCACGCCACTTCCGTTGGCTAGCAGACTTGAGGGATTCTATGGAGTTCCAGACTTCAGGCATTCTACACCTTGATAGTTTAAACGTCCGCAGTAAAGCACTGTGATGCCGACTTATTGCACCGCACCCCGCATGAGCCGACCTTGACGAAGTTACTTTCATGTAACAAGAGTGCTAACGACTTCCCCGAATGGCGGGATGCTCGCCCAGAACTAGGAAACCTGGTGAAATACTTGGAAGGCAAGCCCGCCGTTTTATTAAGGTGTTTAGGCGTGGATGGGCACCCTTTTACTCACAACGCGGCATTTTCTTGCGCGAAAACTTTTCAGCCGTCCAAGCCAATTTCCAACCCGTCGTTCATTGATCATTGCTGCCGAAGTTACTGCAGGCCCTGCATGACGAGCCAGCAGAGGGAGACTACGATTTCCCTCACACGCTTTCGAGAATACAAGAGAAGTATTACTGGCCGCGCAGTACCGCAGAGGTCGCTCCTTGTCAGAACAGATGCCGCGAGTGCCGGCGACTCAAGAAAGACGCCGTCGACAAGGACCCGTCGAAAGCCGATCGAAGCACCAAGTCGACCGTACCAGCATATTGGTATGCCTTGCCCACTACGCCGCAGTAATAAATGAAAGTTCTGCAACAAATGAAGATATTTGTCGAGAATACTCTGCTATACCATGGTGCCCCAGGAGTCCTCATCGCCGATAGAGGCACGGTGGAGCATGCAGAAGCAATTCTGCCATATGATCAGAAAGTCGCAGCAGAACAAGTGCCGTATTCGAATGGCCTTACTAAGCGTCTAAAGAAAGCCCTCGCCTATGCCTAGTGATATTATGTCGACTTCGAACGCGACGCGTTGGATGCCATCATTTCCGATTGTCACGTATCTTTTTGATGTATAGGCAGTGTTTATGAGTGACAGAGCAACGGGGTTTTTGCAGAATGCGCTTGCAGTTTATAATAATAATAATAATAATTGTTGAGGTTTAATGTCCCAAAACCACGATATGGCTATGAGAGACGCCGTAGTGGAGGACTGGAAATTGCGACCACCTGGTGTTCTTTAACGTGCACCTAAATCAAAGCACACGGGCCTGAAGCGTTTGGAACTTGGAAGTGACACTTCATTCGTAGCGCCATAGAACCTACTACTGTCTCACGTATGCAAGCATAGCCACCAAACAGCACAACAGCAATATAGTGAACCTGGTTGACTTGTCAAGCAGTTTAGAAATGGAGAACGTATAAGTGCATGGCATTTAAACAAAAATGCTATTGCCTGCTGCTATTTTTTGTTTTAAATAAAACATCGCAGTTTTGCCGCAAGGGCGAAGCGATGAATCGGATAGCTAGAAACTGGAGTGGTATACGAAGTAAGGCTAGCAGCTAACTTGTTTAGATCCGATCTCGTGTAACTCTACAAAATGCCGATGCGAGGGAGCACGGTATTCGCGCTGTCTGTCGTCTCAACGCGAAGTAAGCGGTGAGAGCACAGCACGTGTTCGAGCCGTCTAGTGATATCTGTCGAGATGGCCGCACCCTCATGATCTAATTGAGCAGCTGCTTGTGTTAAAAAAAAACAACAACAAAAAACTAAGGTACACTTAGCGCAAAACGACGAAAAAAGGGAGGGAAGAGAAACAATGTGAGCGCAGTTGCTGCTCGAGAGACGCCACTCCGCCTCCCCCCCTCCCCCACCAATTTTATTTCTTTATTTATTTGAAAATACTGCCAATTCCAAAGGGATCATAGCAGGAGGGAATATACAGTAGTTCAATACAAAATAACACAAGTTGTGATACAATGGAAACAACAAATAATTACAAAGAAAGTGCAACACAAGAACGATTAGTGGTATGTGAATGTAAACGAAACAGGCTCGCATAATAAAACCGTAGGGAAGGGAAGAAAAAAACGAGAAAAAAGGGGAAAAAAAGAAAAGAAAGACATTGTGAGACCATGGTGTAAGCATTTTAACACAGTGGTGCCACGGCCGCTGGATAAAAAGCGCACGGTACGGCCTGCCGCGTCGGGCGGCTTTCTATGGGAGAGCGCGTGTTGGCCCTAGTTGCAGTTGCGGCCGCTGCGGCGCGACGGGGCGGGGAAGGGGAAACGGGTGCCGGCGGCTCCGTTGGGGCAGCAGCCGCAGCAAATTAGTTGGTGGTGGTCACAACAGCGATCTCCCTCAGCTGTTCTAAGCGGTTTTTTTCTATCTCATCCATCGCAGTCACGACATATCATGCATTCAGTTGAGTCCGTTCGCGTAATCTGGTTAAATAGCCACTTAAATTTCCGTGTACGTGCCGAGCTCCTGGAAATTTTTTTTCCAGGACTAGCTTTTTGCTTTGTGTCTGAAAGAATATTCCACAACGCGCGTAGCAACATTATATGACGCTGAAGTGTGAAAAAGTGGTTGTTATATTTATGTGCGTGCAGTGAATGCATCGTTTGTTATTTTAACATATTGATTTCCGTGACATTTCTTCAGCACCTTTGAGTTTTCTTAGCTGAAAATGCTTGACAGGTATATATGAACATCTGACAATACACGTTCATGTTCTTTATACACAGGAAGTGCTTGTAAAAACATATGTTGAATCTTTTTCATGACGTCTGATACTTGATACTGTGCCGAAACGTAATTCAGCTTCGGATGCTTGATACTAGCGGATTCTACAAATACAGTGATGCACTCCTCGTAACTTTGTTGAAAAGGCTACGGAATTATATATTCATTAGAAGTTGCTTGCAAATATTCTTGACAGTTCTTAGCTGGGCAATGTCATCAAATTGATGTACCAGTTGAGCGACTATAACTCAAGATACAAAACCACGAAATGGCGGGGATCAACTCAAGTTATATATATATATATATATATATATATATATATATATATATATATATATATATATATATATATATATATATATATATATATATATATATATATATATATATATATATATATATATATTCATGCGTGACATTCGCTTACCCGGGTATATTCGAGGCGGCCGGGTCAAGTGACAACCACGTTTTTATATTTACACAAGCATACTATAGTAGCACGCAAAACCACGGCTGCTGTAGGACAGTCAAGTACGTATATCTTTGTTGGAGCGAGCACGGGTGCCTTCGTAGAAAATATATATTAGAAAAAATGAACAGTAATAGATAACAGAACCACATGACGGAGACTTCCAGAAGACAATCACGTTCGTGCGCAACGAAGATTCGCCAGTGCCTGTACAGCGGCTAACGTCAAAGGACCAAAACGAAAGGTTTTTTGGTCTGCACAGACTGGAAGTAGACATGGGAAGCCAAAATTTGGGCTCACAAGCTGGAGGCAGAACAAAACAATAATAAAAAATAAGAAGAAAACAGAGACGAGTACAAGGAAAGCGTTTACCTCCCCCCAGCTTTTTTTTTGTTGTTGTTTACCGTATAGCTGTCAAAAGCGACCCACCTATAACCTTGTCCCTGTGAGTCGCTCGCAATGTGTGTGTTGGCTACCACGTATATTTGAAATGAAATCTTGTCGACGCCCACCAGCCTCTTTTCTGCACTTTTTTGTCGCCGCATGTTTTGCTGAGGTAAGTTTGAATCTGTGCCCTGTACCGCTAATGACCACAAACAACCCAACTCTCTGAATAAAAGGAGTACACGTGCTTTTCACGGCAACCAACATCAGTACCACATGGCATTGCGGGGCAACGCACGCCACCGCAACGCGACAGCGTTCGGAAACAACCTGAACCGATGACAAAGGTGCCGCGGGCTGAAAGGTGGCAACTAAAAAAAGAACGAGATATAAGAGAAAACGGGAAGATGGTGTTATGGCCACTGGATTTCAACGACGTTTGCAACAAGCCACCGTTTGCAGCTAGCAGGGATGAGCCCTGAATTCATAATAAATAAAATAACTTCTCCCATTTTGTCCAGATTTTATGTTCACTGTTGAATTCGTTACACGATCATGAAAACGGCGTAACGGCAAGAGACAGAAATGCTGAAAAGCGCAGGAATTCAAGCAGTTGTGTTCGTGTGTTTTTCAGCCTTTTCATCACTCTTTCCGTCTGACCGTTTTCATATTATTTAATCCGTAACAGCTCGCCCAATTGTCAGTATTGAAGATGTAGTCAATGAAATTTCAAAGTGACTCGAATCTCGTTCTGTGAGATGGTCACACATATGATAAGCATTATTTCATGGCGGTTGCATGCGATACCGTACCGCATGTGTACCATATACATGTTAAGATGATGGAAGAAGTTTATCTTATTTTGTGTAAAATAAACAGTGGCCGCTGCAGTTTCTGAGATCGCTTTTTTTTTTAAATGAAATGATTATATCTGAAGCAACATACGCAGAGCCAAAATAAAGAATTTCGATGCATTAGGAAAGGTGCAGCGCCTCCAGGTTGGTTAGCTGTGGTCTTCTAGGATACCAGAAAAATATGCCCACGCGATTACTTCCGCAAAAAGCGATCGGTGCGCGAAGTTGCACCTTTGGCAAGGCAAGAACAAAAATTCCTAAGCGCTGCAAGAATGTACAAGAAATATCGGTAATTAACTGATGTGTACACGCTAGATAAATTTTAGAAGAAGATTTCGGGCGTCACATGAAGACGCACGCGCTCAAGCATAACTGCCGCAAGCGCGCCGCGCATGTGATCCCGCGGGCGTCCGCGAAACCCGTCCCCCCCCGGTGGCGCCGCGGTGGTGGTCCGGGAAACTAGGCCCGTCACGCCGGTTTCGGAGCACGCGGCAGGCCGTACCCGTGCGCTTTTTATCCAGCGGCCGTGGTGGTGCTTTAGCGCGAGGCGACAAACTGTGGGGCTTCAGGTATGGGAGAAAAAATAAGAGCAGAAAATGCATTAAGAACAAACAAGTGACAGGTGCAGTTTCACACGTCAATAGGAGGGGAAAAAAACAGAACTACTCGTATCTAACAGGGTTCACAGTTCGCTTTTAAGTGCTGTTAAGAACTGTGTTAGTGATGTGCTTTCTATGTTATGTAGGGGAAGGTTATTCCATTCTCGTAGGGTCAATGGAAAAAATGAATTCTTGAAACAGGCGGTATGGAAGGTGTATTCAGTGAGCATCTCTGTATGGTTATGTCTGGTAGGGCGTGTTTGTAAGCTTGTGATGAAGTTTGTGGCATCAGAATTCGCTTTGTTATGTATAAGTAAGTACATAAATATCAGTCTAGCTATTCTGGCTCGGCGCTGAAGAGATCGATACCGTAGGTGATTCATGTGGCCCATACTTCCTAAAAATGAACCTTATTGCCTTTCTTCGTACGCCTTCAAGCTTAGCGATGTCTTGTTTAGTAAAAGAAAAACATACGATGTTTGCGTAGTCTAGTATCGGCCTTAATAATGCGTTATAAGCCAACAGTTTGGTATGTTATCGAAGGCGGCGTCGGCTAAAAAAGAGTCGTTTGAGCGCGGTCGCTGTTATGTGGCTTATATGACTACTCCATCTAAGGTCCTCAGTTATTGTTATTCCAAGGTATTTGTGTTCAGTGATGGCGCTTAATTCCGTGTTATTAATTTTATACCGGAATAACGATTTATTCATTGTTCCCGATATTATGAGTAGGGCTGATGTTTTTTGCATTTAATGCAATTTGCCAGTCGGAGCACCATTTTGTTACTGTTTGTAAAGCGCAGTCAAGGGCTAAATGATCTTCGTGCGTGTTGATTACATTATAGATAATGCAGTCATCTGCGAACAGTTTGATGTTGACATGTATATTAGCTGGTAGGTCGTTGATGAAGATTAAAAAAAAAACGGAGCCAAAACACAACGCTATGGAACACCGAATATCACTGGGGCAGCATCAGACGACTGGCCGTCAATTTCAACAAGCTGTAAACGACCTCTTAAGTAATCAGTTATCCGATCTTAAGTAATCAGTTAATCAGATATGGAAGCATCGCACTCACGTTGACGCCCAATGGCACATCTCCGTACCGACGACAAACGCCCATGATCATGATTTAACCCTTGCGGTAGCTGAAGTTCTTAACATATACGTGGACTCCACATATGGTGAATCGCGCGCAAAGATGGCATCAACAAGGACGTAGTAAACACTAATGCTCGATATGCACTCCGTCAAAGCGTTGTGAAATGCGAAGAGAAACGCTCCGCACGTCGCGTCTTCCCTCTAGCCTGGCCGTTACTTCTCACAGGGCGAGCAGGGAACGCGGTGCTACAGCCAGGCGTGCGTCGGAGAGCTATTTGTCGATATGGATGGATGCCATGAGCGAGGCTTGCGCTAAAACCGCCACCTCACGGTGGGTTAAAGCATTGACAAAATTAAACTTGTATTGGAAACGCGCCGAATGAGATGGTCGTTGCAACGGCGCGTTTTTTTTTTTTTTCGAGCCTGGTGGCACAGATGTCACCGCCTCGTTTTAAAGGGGACGCTCATAGTATCCACCCATCCAAGGTCACTGTGAGGGGCAAGTGTGAAAGATAAAAGGTGCGTTCATGTCGTCTCCGTAATGTGTTTGGTGGTAGGTCAGTGGGTTAAACGCCCGCCAGCGATCGTCGCGAACCGAGAGGTCATGCGTTCGATTCCTGCCAAAGGAATATTTTTTCTTTGCCATCTGACGGCATTCATTTTGCTGACGTACTTCCGTGACGGACATGCGTCATGAAAGTCTTGGTGGACCCGGGCATAAAACACTTTCGTGTTAAAATCTTGTAGTATAAGGTCAATTTGTTTTCTGGAATTGATGCCCAGGGCAAGGCCGTGAACAAGTTCCAAAAGTTGTGTCACCGTAGACAATCCACGGCGAAAGCCATGTTGGAATGGTGTTAGGATAGATTCAGCGTCAAGCAACGATGTTATGTGTTTGAGAATAACGTGTTCAAGTATTTTAGATGCTGCGCATATTATCGAGATAGGCCTGAAATTAGCTGCATCGCACTTGTTTCCTGATTTGTGTACAGGAGTTATTCGAGCGGTCTTCCATTCTTTTCGAAGCATACCAGTTGATAGCGATTTGTCAAAGAATAAACATAAATACTTTGCGACCCATTCTGCGTATTTCTTCAGAAACACGTTAGGAATATTATCAGGCCCAGAGCCTTTCTTGGCATCTAAATTAAGTAGAAGGTTAAGGATACCTGACTCAGTGATTGTAACCCAATGGGCATTGAAACTCCCTAGGACAACCGAATAAAATCCAAACGTCCACGTCCTAATCAGTTGAGCAGGGGACATCCGATGGATACCAATGTCGGAATAAATTTTTACATCCGTTTGGTTTTCTCCAGCGGACGTCCTCGGAAAATAACATGCAAGACATATCGTCAGTCGTGTACGATTCTAAATAACTTGTTTCGGGCTTTATTTGCGAACTTCTGGTTTTAGGTGCTCATGAATCAAGGATATGTCTTTGAGGGCCATCATGCGCACGATAGGTCGACTTTTCAACAGAAAATGGGATGTACATAATTCACGACGCTTTTCAAGTACTTATAATTACAGCATCAAGCCTATATATCGCTTTCAAAAACTCCTCGGTCATACAGCGCAGAAAGCGCGCCGCGCCCGAGAAAACCCGCACGCTGCCAGTATGGCCACCACGGGTGTTTATTGGAAGCTGCAATCAATGTCGAGATTTGCATTATGCTTTAAATCATTTTTATTGACGCGAAGCAAGGGAAAAAAGGTGGCGAATCCGCCTGCCCTGTAATATATTGTGAGGATCCAAGCTCATGGAGCGTTTAATAATTTTATTCTGGAAGTATTAAGAAAAATAAATTTTAAGTAAATGTCTTTTCTTTCATAAAAAAATTGGCCGCGTATCTGCGTGCTGCACTGCAAATGTCGTCGAAAGACGTTAGTCTTCTGCCGGCCGTACTAGATGAGTCCGTTGAATCGCCGCATCTGGCTCATAGCGTCGCATTTTCAGCACAGCACAAAAAACACTAGCATTTTCAGCGCAGCCTAAGAAACACTAGGGTCTTTATAATTACGTATCTGTGTATTTTCTACTAAAGGAACACACCATCTAATACTTACGTATTGATGGTGCGCCTCAGATATGCGTAATATTTGCTTTTTGATCGATAATGTTCACAAGTATGAACCCCGCTACCAGTTCAAGATGGCTGAGTGTTCAGTAAGTGGCCAAAAGTTGGCCGGGTGGCTGAATCGGGTGCCAGACAGACAGACAGACCAAAATATCTGCGTTTAAGTTCCCCAAGAAAGACTATCGTCTTTAATAATTGACGATATGGCGTGCAAGGTCACGCTGAGGCAGCGACGCCCTTTAAAACAAATTACACATATTTTGAAGCTACAAATCCTACTAGATCGTTGCAAGCGACTACGGTTGATCTGCGGTTGCCACGCGCATTTTTCCCCTCCGTGGAAATGAAAACATAAATACAATAAAAGAGCTCCTGCGTCCGTTGAACATCCGCATATCCGCCGTAGACACCCGCAGGACACCTGCTGGATTGCCAATTAGTATGCGCCTTACAGTCCTGCGGATGTCCGCTGTACGCCTATCGGCAATTTGCGGATGACCACTGGACGGCCAAGACATCCAGAAGTGGTTATCCAGTGGACGTCCATCGATGTTTAAATGACCAATGGGAAGATGTTCTATATGTCTCTTAGCACATGCATCCATATGAGGCATACAGCCATGATCTGCCAACTGCGATAGCAGTTATTTGGACACTCTCGGCGGATTTTTGCCGTCGCGGTCATCTCCCGTATATGTGCATGTATGTATATATACACAAAAAACCACAAATACAGATAATTCAGTAGAAAAAATTTTTGAAGCGCACCACCGGGTTTCCAACCCGCAGCCACTGTGTATCATCCTGTGTATACCTCTGCGTTCTTTTCGTTCGGCCTTCTTTGTGTTTGACCAGCGTGCTGCAAGTTCGCACTTGCACTCTGTGTACTTCTCCTGCGTCCTTTGTGCTTGAAGAGCGCGCAGCAAGCTTCAAGCTGCTTGCCGTTCTTCGCGTGACATTCCAATTTGTTGCTATCGCATTCATTGCTTCGCCCTTAAGGTGAAACTGTGACTTTTTGTGTAGCCTAATGCTTAATTACCGTTCATATGTTCACGGTGGTTAGTTCAAGAAATGTGTTCTGACAAAATGACTTCTAAACACTTGTATGTGAAACTCTTCAGTTACCCGCCACAGTGGTCTAGTGGTTATGGTGTTCGACCGCTCATGCGAAGGTCACGGGAGCGCATCCCGGCCACGGTGGCATATTTCGGTAGAGGCGAAATGCTAGAGGCCCGCGTACTTAATTATTTGCAAGTTAAAGATATCCAGGTGGTTGAAACTTCCGGAGCCTTCTACTACGGCATTCCTCATAATCATATCGTGGTTTCGGGACGTAAAACCCCAACAATGTTTCAAAATTGTTGGGGTTTTCATTCATCTAAATGAACATGAACCGACTAGCCCAACAACGTGTGCTTCTGGATTAAAATATAAAAAACCTGTTAGGCGGCCTGGCTTCTAGCAAATAGTCAAAATAAAAGCGGTTACGTCGATTGCAAAGCATGTAATTTTGCAGAGCTTGCACAGCATGACAATAGGGGATATTCAAAATGTACAGCACCATCTCTCAACAATCCCATAAGTTCAATCCGCCATGTTTCGTTGGGCGCGAAAACGAAGCCAGTCGCATATCGCAGCCTTTCAGGTGCTAGATACTCGTTTTTTATCTTCGTTCTGTGATGTCTTCCCAAAGTTTCGCGTGCTCTTCAGGCAACGAGGGAGCCCTGGTAACACTATTTAGTGTTAGCTTGGTAACAAGGTAACACTATTTTTAATCGAATTGATCAGTTACCTGAACGAAGAAACAGATGTACCGACACGAACTTGTTTCGTCAACAAGGTCGGCACTGCGCTTTAATTCGGAAATGATCGGCGCACAAAAGCGCTCTTCAACGCCAGTTCTTATTTCTCCGTGCAATTTAGTTGCTCGCCTGCAATATAAGGTAGACTTGCAGAACAATATATCCCGATATATGCATTTTAACGCATATATCGCGCGTGTGCGACGGCCGACGTCGCACACGCGCGAGAGAGCACGATTGATCAACATTAACTTGTCAGTGTTGCAGATCGACGAAAGCAAGGATTTACGTCAAACATGTGTAAACAGTACCACAGACGCTGCTGTGCGCGTCCGCGGAAAATCAGCGCTGCCACAGAAGGCTCGATCGGCGCAACTTAGATCCCAACAGGCATCTCTTTGCAAACTTCGCAAGACACCGTGCGCTGAAGTCCGCATGCTGCGTCTGCCCTTCGCTTTACACCTCATTATCCCTCTCCCTTTATTGTTCTTTTGCTTTCTTCGTACAGTGTGCGCTGCGAACACTGAACCAAGAGTTACGGAGCCGTACAGTAGGTGGAGCTGTTTGTCCGACAGATATCGCACTAATCTTTCCGCTGATGCGACAGCAAAGAGCGCAATATTTCACAAAAATATGCGAATGAACGCACACGTATAGCGTTAAAGAAAAAAAGAACGACAGTACTAAATCGGCGCCACAGATTACGACCACAAAATATTATAAACAACCAGTGCGAACGTAAAACAGCATTACTCGGGTCGCTCTCTTTGTATACAATTGAAACGTGGATGAGTATTTTAACACGAAAGTGTTTTATGCCGGGGTCCACCAAGACTTCAGTGACGTATTTCCGTCACGGAAATGACGTCGAAAAAATATACACAATCAGATGGCAAAGAAAAAAAGGTACCATCAACGGGCATCGAACCCACGACCGCTCGGTCCGCCACAACAGATGCCAGGCACGCTATCCACTGCGCCACGGTAACAGACTCTGAGGGTTTTACGAACGCGCCTTTTATATCTACTACTCTCCCGGTCGGCTGGGTGGTGTTGACCTCTGGGAGTGGTAAGGTAAAGTAATTCGTCATTGTTGTGGCCTCCGCGACTAGCACCTGCAACGCGTTTACGCGTCTGTCCCATTCGGCGCGTTTTCAATAGAAGTTGAATTTTGTCAATGCTTTAGCACACCGCGAGGTAGCGACCTTTGCCCAAGCGTCGTTCAAGTAGAGCGTACTAGTACACTCTAGTTCAAGCGTAGGCTTCGCTCAGCATCAGGCTAATACAAACCAAAAAAAGAAAAGCTGCAACACCGCGTTCCATGCTCACGCGCTCGCCCCGAGAAAAATCGTGGCCGAGCTACCGGGGCGGCACGACGCGCTTTGCGTTTCCCTCTAGTCCGGCCGTGGTGGTCAATCACATTTTTAACATGCTGCGGGATGGCGACCAAGTTCTGCGTCCAATATGCGACACTCTTCTGGCTATCACACCACGTTCTCTGATTACGCTTTCACCGTTATACTACAGCTACCACAAGGGTTTGTTTAATCATTTAACATGGACGTCAGTCGTCGGGATGGAGACGTACCACCAATCATCAAAGTGGGTGCATACACGTTAAACGGCACCATTAGCTGCCAGACATCAATATACATTGTGCAAACTATCTTATATCAATGCACAGTAAGCATTCAGTTACTTCTGTAAGGGCACGCTTTACTTTCGTGTTATTCCGATTCCTATGACGGAGGAATCAACCGTGTTTTTTTTTTTGTTTGGTTTGCGGCGCACTGCTCATGTATATTTCCATGCCGTGTTTATTTCGAAAAAACTACGACACACTACTGGGGAGGGTGTAGAGATACTTGTGGCTAAAAAAAATGAGCCGAGGAAAGCAGCACAGCGCTGCACAGGTCACGCAGAAACAACGCGGTGTCGATATCTGACGAGCGCTTATGACGCGTGTATATAATCGCCGCGGTAAATACATGGAGATGTATTGCATTGCAAGGTTATCTTAGAAGTTTGGCAGTCACATCTCCTCTGCAACGAACACTTTCCTTGAACGCCTACCTCAGATCGGAAGCGCACGCTACTAGATAACAGGAGTTCGGCTTTGCGAAGTGATGCGCCTCTTGTAGCTGCCGTCCGGATGAGTTTTTATGCGCTCGGAACTCCGATATTGTGTTCTCGTCGATTTGTGGCAGTACACTGAGATCCTCTGACCGTTCGTCTCTGGGTGTCGAAGAAAACATCCGCATTTTCTTGGCTCGAAAGCTCCGCCAACGACTGCTGCTCAACCTCTCTGTGGACTTTCCTTATGGAGCCGCTAGCAGACGATTCCGCGACTGCGCCCAGCATAAAATGGCGGAAGCGCCCAGTGTTGCCGGAGCACCAACCATTATGAATATCCCCTATTTACAAAGCATGAAAAACTAACGCAATAAGATAATTCTAAGACGTTGCTTAAAACAGTGCCTCCTCTATTTTTCAATGCCTGGGCGAACGCTCTCCTTGGGCCGTCGAGCGCGCGCTCCGCGTCCGCTCGCCGCTGCCGCGTGGTGGAGCTGTGCAAGTAGACTGTGGCGCTGAACGGCCACGCGTATCCCGAAGCTCACAAAATCATGTATGCATCCGAGTTTAATTGCATTTGTGCTTCTTGCAGGCTTTCACCGGTGCAGGGGGGTGGAAAGAAACGCGAACATAGCGGCGCGCTGTTTTTATCACGCTCTAACCATGGTGGCAATAAAAAGATGCTAGATGTTCTTTTATTGTGTCATGGATGACATCGTATTCTCATCAATCATCCAGGCTATAACCACTTGAAAATAGATGCGAAACAGCAAAGAACGCAGATGCCGCATTCTTTGCTGTTCGTGTGTTTTTCCATCCCCGCTGTAAGTATTCCGCAGGCAGACTGTCAAACCGTGCTGCCAGTTCGATACTTGCACTCGACTTGACAGTATTCGCGTTTTATTTTCTGTTTCAGGCTATTGCAACTGCCCCAATGCCTTAGTATGTCATACTGTTGTGTTCCACTCTGCAAATGGAACTGAAAGAAATCACGATTGTCTTTTTTTTCTGCTTTATTGATAAAGAAAAAAACCTCACAGGGTTCCTTATGCATTCATCTAAGACGACTGAAAGGCGAAAGCCATCTTCTTTTTCTTGTAGTCAATGTATTGAACATTCTCTGCCTCCCTCCGGGATATTTCTGCGCCTAACGTGCTTTTCTTACAGCCTCAAGGATCGGAGGCAGCGCAAGCTTTCTGCACATCAGCGGAGGCATGCACTGCCTCCGTGATCGGCCCATTTTGACCAAGCGAAGATGTGATATGACGACGTCACGTTACGTGACGTCACTACGATGTCACAAAATTTTGCGATCTGTGACGTCATATGATGACGTCATCACATAATTATTTTTTGCATCACTCGTGCTGACGCCGCCGACGGTCAATTTTCGCGTTTGATGAGGCATCTAAGGCTTTCGCCTTAATACACTGTTCGGCTGTCGTTCCATGAAATTCCAGTTGCCGTTGGAGTTCGGTAGAGGTGGCTTGCAGTAATTAGACGGGACAATTGGTCTCCTAATACATCCTCAAACTACACTACAATATGCAGGCGCCGTTTACGACCCGAGCATTTCATAGAATATAAGAAGCGGCGGCGTACGAAGGATGCAGTAGCGTCACTCTTTGCAGACCACTCTTCACGTTTGCAGCCCAAGGTAACAACTGAATCAAGCATGGCAAGTATCCCTAAACGTGACCGTGTGGCGTCCGAACAGTCAACGAATGCATGTAGTACCAGTAGCAACGCTGCCTCGCGATCGCCGCCATGTGCATGCAGCGCGGACATTAGGTCCCGAAGCTGAAGAATCGGGGCCCACGGACACTACATGCGGTACAGGCGAAAAAACCGACAATCATTATGTAGTACATTGTCACTGGAAGGAGCTTAGTGACACTTCATGCTATTTAGCGCATGAACTCATGGCCTGCGTATAGTGTGCTACACCAGTAGACGGTAGCACGCATCGGGGATCTTTAAGCGCCCAAGCTTTCAGTATTAGCTCTTGGCAAATGCTGCTTTCGAAAATCGACTTTCAGACAGTCAATAACCGACTCTCAGTCAAGCGAACGTAACGGTGACAAAAGAATTTTCCGCGCATCAATGGCATGCGCTCTCTGGAATAAAAATGCGCTCTCCCGAGGCATAAAAAAAAATCACAGCATATCCACGGAGTGAATGATGATGAGTGGGCGAAGCTGCGGAGGTTCATCGGTAAACCGTGAATCTTCCGTGAATTCTGCCCAGTACATCATCACCGACGTGAGATCGGGCGCGTTTATACTAAAGGTTCGATGAGTTATGACGACTTGCAGCTCACTTTAATTTTACATGTACGCTGTGAATTTTCATTGTTTAGAAAAGCATTGCTTTAGAAAACATCTGGCGTCTTTCGTTAAGCAGCTGGCGTCTTTTCGTTTTGCTTTAGAAACATCTGGCGTTCTTTCGTTTTGCTTTCAGAAAACATCTGGCGTCTTTCGTTGGTTTATTTCATCAATAAACGGCGTTTTGAACAAAATTTTTTATTGTTTAATCACGAACAGGAGAAATCTCACCAGGCACTACCTTGGAGGTAAACAATGGCTGCTAATGGGAATGAGAGACAGAAGAAGTCGGCTTTTAGCTAACACTTACACTTCTACTTCTACTAACGTTTCCTACTGGAACACGCCAATGGCTGCTAATGGGGAATGAGAGACAGAAGAATTCAGCTTTTAGTTAACGCGCACACTGCGAATTTTTTATTGTTCAACAACGCACAGGAAAAATCTCCCACCGGCACCACCTTGGAGGTCAAAGCGTAAGACTGGTTACGCACTACGACTACTACGACTACGACTACGAGGGACGAACGGGTGCCGTCTTAAGGAGCTTCGCCCCTAAAAGTGACGACAGAGTTCAGGATCAGATGCCTGCTCAAAGAAAAAGATTCGTGGTGGTGCCACACAACGTTGCCACACAATAATAATTGGGCCAGCCGCCCAATTATTATGACGAATGGGCTCGCAGCTGTACTGGAAACGCCAGAAGTGGATCAGCACCTGCACCATTTCGGAGACGCAAGACTGATCAGACGATGGAAGTGGCAGAAGCTCCGCTTTAAGGTCAGGCTACACATCGCGAAGGTCACGCCACAAGGAGAGCATTACGCCTCCTAACTCGAAAAAGAAAGTTTGTTCGCCAAGTGTGATGCACTTACGGGCACATTACATGCTAAATCTGCCTGGCACCTACTCAGGCATTTAAAAGACGCGGAACAATCACGTGGAGCCGCTTGTCGTAATCTTCTGTGAGAAATCCATGCTAATGCAGGATCAACACTTTCGACATCTGTAAAAAAAATCATCAATACCTCCGTGAACTCTTACCACATTTCCGAATACAACGAAACCGCTAACTTATAAAGGGACCGTGACTTCATGTGTGCGGAGATCACAGCGGAATTTGGCAGGATGCGTCGCGGAACGCCACTAGGTCCAGATAAAATTACTATTACTGCCCTTACGTCCAACTTAGGTGACGGCATGCTCAAACACTGTATTGATCGGATTATTAAGTATTGGCAAGATGACAGCCTTCCCGAAGATGAAATCGGCTGAAATCACATTTATTTCCAAACTCAGAAAGCCTACGAATATTGTCACGCGATGTGACGGTGACGAAGGCTGTAGCATGACTGAGAACTACCGAACTCATTATTTGGGCAAACATTTGCCCGCCAATTAAAGTGAAAGTACAAACAATTCACGCTGTAGCGGTTGGAACCGTCGTCGGCCTTTGAGTCATCTCCGTAGCGGTAAACCACGTCAGCCTTTATACATGTGCCGTCGGATATTCCAGCGTTACCGCTTATGGCCGCCTAAGTTCCAGAATAAACTCTAATGTTCACGTTGCGCGCGTAATCTTATCGAAAGGTTCTAAAATAGTCTGGAAGGTTGCCAGTCAATCGAGTGCGGTTTTCGCAAGACAGTAGTTACACATGTAATGAGCCGGTAACATAAAAATAGAAAAAAGTCATCGCTGATGCCTCAGTCATAGGAATCAGCATAGCATGAAAGTTATTGTCCGCTGTTGTCTGCTGTACTCGTGGTGCCAAGAGCCTAGTTAGGCTTGAACACGCCTTTTGTTCCGGCACCATGACAATTCATGTCTCATGTATTGTCAAAACTGTAAGTGAACTTCAAACGTGCCTTCACAGAAGTAGTGCTTATTGTGTAGTGATATAGGAGAGCTTGCACAATGTCTATTGGTGTTTGGCAGCTTTAGCACCGTTATATATGAATGCACCCACGTTGACGCCTAGTGGCACATCTCCATCGCGACGACTGACACCCATGATCATGATTTATTGGTGATAGCTAAAGTTTTTAACATATACCTGGACACAGCGTATCGTCAGTCCCCCGCAAAGATGACATCAACAAGCACAAAATAAACAGTGGTACTCATTATGCACTTGTTCAAAGCGTCGACAATTAGGGAGAGAAACGGCATGGGGTGCGCTCCCGAGTAATAGGGTAACCGAAGCCTGTGGTCGTGCATACACTACCACATTGTGCTTCAGCAACACGGGAGGCAGAGGTTCGTACCTTAAGCCGCGAAGGCGCGCAGGCGTGCAACGTCCTGCTGGCCTCTATCTCGCTCTACTAATGCCGTCGTCCATCAAAATCGTTGCGTTTCTGCAGCGCTTATTGCAGCAGTTGCATTAATCGGTGCTATCGCACTCGAAGCAGTCGGCGGCGAAACACGGTTGGGCGCATGTGGAAGCTGCACTACTCCGACAACGAACCGTCACGTGCTAACACGTAACGAAAGGCAAAAAAATGCCCCCACCTCCCCGAAGGGAATCGTTAGGAAATCCGAATGCATTTCTTGCGCCGAGAGAGGGAACCGTTGCCGTCAGACATTCGCCTTCACCGACTTCTGTCATCGCCTTGAGAGGCGCCCAGCCAGCGAACGGTCGAGAGTGAGGCGCGAGCGGACGGGAGAATGGGGCGTAGGGAGGAGAGAGAGCGAACGGCGAGAGAAGGAGTGGCGAAGCACTGTATCTACCCTCTCCTACACTCTCTCGCACCACATGCCCCGGTTGCTAGGGGCGAGGATAAGCGCGCGCGCCCGCAGCTGTTGCTATGGTCGAGGGCGCCGCGAACAACGCCGGACGCCTGACATAGACCGACTAAGAAATGCATTCGCATTTAAAAAACTACATCATCTCCCGCTAGAGGGGACCATGAGGCGATGGGAAGCCGGAGCACTTGCATGATCACGTTCTATTGTCTTTCGTTGGGCATGCTACCGACCTCGCGTCGTGGAACGCGAACAGGAACACTACGCACGTCATGTCTTCCCTTCCGTCATGTCTTCCGGGGTCAGGCCGTTAACCCTTTCAGACGCCACCTATGAAGAACTGTCTGTAAATGTGCCAAATCGATACAACGTTATTTCAAGGCACTCAATATTCTATTACAGCAAAAATAATGTCATAATATGTTCATTTACGCGTGTTATAGCACCTAATCCTAATTAAGTTGTAATTAAATTACTATTTATCCTGAAGCCACTGATGCTATGTTTTGGCATAAATAGAATGAAATCTGAGGCTAGAAATATAGTGCAAGTTCATTTTTGGTTATGTCCGCTTTGAGCAAAGAAAAATTGTACTTTTCACATGACTAGCAGGAAGCGGCACGTCGAACGACTCGTCGAACGTGGTAGTACCGTCAGCAAAGTGATCATATGCAATAGTACAATGTATAATGAAGCCAAATGAAGACAAGCTTATTATACAGGAGGTTCAATTCATCCAAACTTCGATATATCTCGCTCTTCCTTAGCCCCTAGTTGATACAAATAGCAAAAACAAGTGGTGTACAGAATTGTGTACGTAGCGTGTCAAAGTGTTATTTCTCACAGGGCGAGCGGGGAACTTGGTTTACAGGCGCCCGAGACGGAGGCAGCGTAGGAGAGGAGAGAGAGGGGGAGGAGACGCGCATGCGCTGGCGCTCATCGCGGCGCTGCGCAGGAGAGAATTTCGGCATGTCGAGCCCGCATTCCAGAGGAGTCAGCCGAAGCAAGAACGCGTGCAGCGCTCTACCACTTGAAGGAGAGGAGGCTAGAGGAGGAGAGTAGCGCATGCGCCGCGACAGCAGAAGCAAGAACGCAGGAGAAGCGCAAGCAGCCGCTGGGAGAGAAGTGGAGAGAGTAACGCGCAGCTGTTGGAGAGAGGGAACGAGGACAGTTGCGCATGCGTAGTGTGAGTGCGGAATATCATGCCGCGGGACATGCAAGCAAGAGAAGCTTCGCATCTAAAACGTGTGGGAATCGAGCGCGCCCTCCCCTTTGGCGCCTCGTTTCCCAGCTAGCGCGTGTGCTGGCCCCGCGCGGCTCGAGCGCGGGGCCATGTCGCCTGGTTAATCGGCGACATGGCTACCGTGGCTACGCCGCCAAACCTTTTTGCTCTGTGCGAGCCATGCGATGGTCTTCCCCGCACGAGCCACGCGTCCGAACTTGCCTGAGCATGCTCGCGCCACCACGTGACCACGCTATCCTCGTCACTGCGCAACGCCTGTCCTCATTGACCGCCAGTGACAACCCCCTTCCTCCTTGAGCTCGCTTCTGCCTGGCGCTGGCTTGCCCGCGGGAGATGCACTCAGGCCGGCACGAGAGGCGGACGCGCTGCTCTAGCAGGCGGCTTCTCGTTCGAGTGCCCGACTGCTGCCCTTTGTGTGATGGTCGTAGCGCCACTGGCGAGCGTACTCGATCGGTCTTGCGGAGTTCCCTTTACTGCCTGCAAGCCCGTGACTGTCGTACTGTGCTGCATCTGGTTAATAAACCCGTGTTTTTGTTGAGAACCTACCTCGAGTGCGTTTTCTGCGCCATGCTGGAGAGTCAACGAACCCGGCCGTAGCGTCTTTGTTCGCTGCGGCAGTGGAGAACGTCGCGTCCCTTGCCGGTCGCCTCTTAAGGTAAGCGTCTCGCAAACCTATCTCCACAAACGTAACCGTGTCTACAGCGACTCTCCGATGCTAATGCAGCCAGTGTTGAAACGATTTAACCATTCCCTCCGAGATTTTGCGCTGGCGTGAAATCCGAAGGCCAGGTTTTAACTGTGTCGTTGTCGAAGGGTTCTCTATCGGCGCTACTAAGTGCCATGCCGCATTACTTTCCTCCATCGCTCACATACGGCGGCACCGCCCCGCCAACAGAAAGCACCACGCGAGAGAGAATGTGTGAGAGACATGAGACGTGTTTGTGGAGTGTCGCACATATGCCTCGGTAGCTTACTGGGTACAACGCGGGGCGCTTGTCGTCGTGGACTAAGAGGTTGTAGGTTCGATACCCGGCGGGGGAACTTTTTCTTACAGTGCTTTGTGCCGGGGTCGAGTAACCTATTTCTCTCACGAAAATGACGTCGAAAAAATGCACACGATAGGATAGCGAATAAAAATTTGAAGAAAAAAATTGGCCGCGTATCTGCGTGCTTCGCTGCAAATGTCGTGTAAAGACGATAGAAGAGGCGCTGCGTGAGATATGAACGCCATCTGGCAATACGTCGGGAAACGTGAATGCTGTGTTGCGGGCTGGTAGTCCCGGCGCAGCAGCAGGCAAGACCGGCGGTGACCAACGCGACCGGCGGGGACGCCAGCGAGCCCGAACACGCGGTTTGGCGCGAAGCGCCGAAGCAGAAGAAACGTCCGCACTCAACGAGTACTCTCCACACACTCTTTTATATTCACGTCGCCTGGGTAAAGCGGGAATGCCAGAGCGGCGCCCCATGGCACTCGTACAGTGCAATACTGAACTGAAACCGAAACACAACAATGAGCTCGCGCAGAGGGCACGGTGGAAGCCAAGTTTCGGCGCAGTCGCGTTTTCAGCGCAGCTTAAGAAACTAGGGTCTCTAGAATTACGTATCTATGTATTTTCTATTAAAGGAACACACCACCTAATACTTATCTAGTGATGTTGCGCCTCAGATATGCGTAATGTTTGCTTTTTGATCAACCATGTAGACAAGTATGAACCTAGTGAGCCGTTCACGATGGCTGGCCCTTGTGCAAGGGGTTCAACTTTGGCCGAGTGGCTGAATCGAGGGACGTGCCGACAAACAGAAAGACAGACAGAAAGACAGACAGACCAAAATTTCTGCGTTCAAGTTCCCCAAGAAAGACTATCGTCTTTAAAAAGTTCCATCAACGGCAGTCCAACCTACAACCTCTCGGTCCGCGACTATAGATGCCGTGCACGCTATCCACTGCACCACGGTCACACACTCTCGAGGCTTTACAAACGCGCCTTTTCTACCTCACACTTGACTCTCGCAGTGCTCTTGGTCGGCGGGGTGGTGTCGCCGTCTGGGAGTGGTAAAGTGAAATAATGCACCATGACTCTGGCCTCCATGATCAGTTCGTGCAACACGTCGTTGCTACGCGTCCATCCCATTCGGTGCGTTTCCAATAGGACAACTCCAGTTTTGTCAACGCCTTAACACACCGCGACGTAGCGATCTTAGCTAAAGCCTAGGCCTTGCTCACAGCATCCATCCATAATTAAAGTAACTCCGCGACGCGTGCCTGCCTCCTCGCATGGCTATAACACCGCGTTCCCAGCTTACGCTCACCGCGAGAAGAATTGCGGTCGGGCTGGAGGGTAGACATGACGTGCGTACGCTTGCTTCCAGTATGGCCGTGGTGTTATAACTCTTTAACATGCCGCGGGATGGCAGCGTTAGCCCAAGTTCTGCGTCCAATCAGTGACGCTCATCTAGCTGTCACACTGCGTTTCCTAAATACACTCTCTTATTTAACTACTACAGCTACCACAAAGCTTTGTTTAATAATTGCTCATATACGTTAGTCGTTCGGTCTGCCAAGTGACAACGTGGGTGCATCCACGTTCAACGGTGCTATAGCTGCCAAATACCAACATACATTGTGCAAGCTCTCTTATATTGATGTACAGTAAACCTTCAACTACCTATGTAAAGACACGTTTTACTTTCGTGCTATGCCGATTCCTATGACGCAGGGATCAGGACAGCACCCGTACTCGCTCTCGTCCCATGTGTTTGTGTTCATTAAGCGCTGCATTCTAATGGATTCGTATTAATGAGCTCGTCTCAACACTCTCTTAGATCAACCATGTTTTTTTTCTTTCTCTCCGTCAGCATCCCCTTTATCGACGTTATATCCGTGACGGAAATACGTCACTGAATTGTTGGTGGACCCCGGCATAAAACACTTTCGTGTTCAAAAGGATCGCGTGTGGAAGGATCGCGCGTGAGAAGGAACATCGTTCCTTCTCCCGCGCCTCCTGCCCAGGCATTGTAATGGAGAAGGCACACCAAATCAGGCTCACTGAATACGTGGAAGCTTACGACTTCTTCCCTAGTACAATATTTGTCTTTACAGTGCATTGATAGGATCAAGACAGAGCCCGGCAACACAAGCGCGCAATCCTGGCGATTGCCTTTCAGTGAGCTTTTCGAAATGTCCGGCACTCAGCCATCCTGGCCAACTTGGAAAGGATAGGAAGCGGACAGCATACATATGACTACGCGCACGACTTCCTGAATATATTTAAACTGATCCTACAAGCTGACGACGCCAAATCTGCCCTCATCACATTGGGGGTATCTGGCACACCGCAAGGAGCAGTAATCTCGCCACTACTGCTTAATATAGCGCAGCTGGACCTTCCTAGAGCACTCAAAGAGATAGACGGAATCCAGCACGCCCTATACGCCACTGTGCAGCGCATGGGCCGCGCTTGCGGACTTAGCTGCTGCCCTACTAAATCAGAGCTTCTGATATTTAAGAAACGCGGCAACAAAATTTTGTTGAGTAATACACTGGATCAATCCCCAGTGAAGGAATCGGACACAATCCGCGTCCTGGGAGCCCACAGTAATAATCAGGGCAACAACAGCGTCGCATTTCAAAAGCTCCGCACTACCTGCACCCATATATCCCGAAGGATATCCAGAATTGGCTCCGTGGCATGACAGATGCAGACGTACTGCGCCTCGTACATGCCGTTGTGATCAGTCGACTCCCTCACAGCTTCCCGTACCGGTGGATTTTCAGAACGGAGGGACTCAAACTTTATCACCTACCCCGCCTTACACATTGGGATAGGTCATGGATGACAGGCTGCTTGGCATGGGCACCTATGATACAGTGGCAGAGCTCTTCGAAGCCCCAAAGCAGGTCGCGCCACGCTAGAAGCCCTTGGCATCAATCCACCCCCACAGGTCACCAGCAAGCAAGCACTACCACCAAAATAGCGGAAGGAAGTACTATGCACCCGTTGCGACGTAATATGCACCCCGTCCACCACGAAGGCATGAGAGCTGCAAGATCCACAGCCTACAAGAAATATCTGGATGAAGCAGGCGCCTTTTTTGTAGATGCCGTCGAACACCTGCACGACCGCACCACGGCAACTGTGGTACACAGGGGACAGGTGCTAGACCGCATCTTTGCCTCTACAGTAGACGTTACAGCCATGCAAGAGGCCGGTATAGCCTCAGGCATGCGTAAACCAAGAGCCACCTTTGTCCTCAGGTATTCCCAAGCGGCGTAGCTGAACTTTGCAAGAGGTCAAGTGGGCCATCTCGCATTCCTCTTGTCACTGCTTGACGACTAGGCTGCGGCCAATCGTCGGGATTGTCAGTGGTGACAGCTGCTATAGGCAGCCGGGCATGCGGGCGTTCGAAAAAATGAGGTGGCACATGCCGCTGCCCGAGAACTTTACACCGGGGCTTCGTCGATTCATTCACAGCGCAGTTGCATCCCCCTTGTGATGAAACTGCGACTTTTTAAAGTGTCTGGATGGAGTTTCTAGCAGCTACTATTCGCTGCGTCTAGCTGTGGGATCTATTACTTCAGGCACCGCAAGGGGGTCACCGATGGTCCCCGACGTTAGTCTTCCAGAGAAGCAGATCACTAGGCGTCAACATGTGTTCACTGATGTCAAAAGCTACCGTGCTGACCGATTGGTAAAGCACTGTCAATATTGTATTTACTTACGTCCAACACACCTGCCGCTGCAGTAAGTACTGTGAAAGGAAGGGGTCCTCTGAATGAGGTAAGGAAAGGACTCGATTTCTGCAACCCTTGAATCGAGCTGGCGCTTGTGGGAAATACACTTATCTTACTTTCGCGCTTTAGATGACTGCGATAAAGGCGAAATGAGGTTAATTTTTTTTGCTGTTTGACGCTGCGCTTTCCAATATTCTTTACAAATATGAGCCCACTAAAAGAGCAAGGAATTTGGTTATTACCAATAAATTTCTATGGGGAGGGGTTTTTCGGACGTTACCGACTATGCCATGTCTTGATTTAGACTTGACTTATCCATATATTTTAAGGACATTCTTTGGATTTTGACTTTTGAGGTACCTTAGCATGGAGCGCAAAGGCCTATGGCCATACTGTGCGTCTTGAACGCATACTAGTATGAACATTCTTTGATTCCTTACCTCCTCATCCTGCAGCGGTGCTCCTCAAGCCTGGGCGCTGCCTCATCCACACTGTCCACCATGCCTGGACTCCAGAGCCGTTCAGCCGCCGCCGATGCCCTGGGCCTGACGGAAAGAGAACTCAACTAACTCTTCTGTGGTTCAGCCACAGTTGTGAATATGAGGCAAATAGGGATGTGAACCTTCTTTTATTTAAAGCAGACGCTTTCTGTATCGCTTCCCAAATTCCAATGTTTGTTTCCGGTGGATATTTTTTACATAGACAACGTTTGTGTGTGCATGTGCCTGTCTGTGAGTGCTGTTGTATGTCTCTCTGTATCTGCTGTGTCAGTGTGGCTGCGTATGCGCATATCTCTGTGTGTTTGTTTGTTCGTGTGTGCGTGCGTTTGTGTATGTTTGGCAACTTACACTTCCTACGATTCCTTTCAAATCTATTTTTCCCAGCATGCATAAATGTATGGCCAAAATGGTAGTAGGAATATCTTTTAGATGCGAAGCAGCTTTTGCTCGGGGTTGTGTCCGTCCTTCCCTTACGCGTCCGCTCCCCACTGCGCATGCGCCAACTCCCCCCCCCCCCCCTTCTCGCGTGAGCACGAGGAGGTGGGAGGAGGTGGAATAGAGGAGGTGGCGTGAGCGATGCCTTCGCGTCGTTTCTCCACTCCCCTTTCTCTTTCTTCGCCCCAGCTCTGCGTTCGTATATAATGTGGCGCTCGCTCGCTCTCGTTGCACTCTACTTCGCAATGGCGCTATGGACGCTGTAAGCGCAACGGAAATGAGATGGGTGGGGTAACATAAGCGGTACACAACATATGCACAACTCCACACAAAAATGAACTATACTTGGAAACATACAAATGGAACAACAATGGACACACAAGTGAACACCTAGCGCTGCTTCGCATCCCCACATGGTTCCCTATCGTAGGAGATGGTGTAATTTCTTTTCAGTCCAAGTCAGCGCCCTGCATGGGTTTAGGGGCGTCATATCGGAACCATCTAGTGTAAAGCGCGTAAAGTTATAACAGTCATTGGCACAAAGAAATAAAAAAAAAATAAAACCGTGTTCGGCTGTAAAACATCTGTTTACATATTTCCGTGCGTTGGCGTAAAAAAAGTTGTAGCCGAGACAATTTGCCCAAACTCTCCTGCAGATCTATCACACTGTTACAATAGCATAATATTGCACAAAACTGTACAATAACAATAAACTAGACATTTATGAGAAGGCACGAAGTTTACTGTCAACAAAGCTGCATGGATATTTGCAACCAAAAGTGCCTTCTTACCCAATGGACGTCTGTCTTATGATATCTCTAACTCTGTTACCACTACACACACTCTTCGTGTCAGAGTCATCAATAAAAAATATTACAGACCAAGCTATTCTTTTTTTTAATTATGGCTTCGGCAGCGTTACAATAATGTCACCCTATTTTTGTGAAAGGCGCAAGTGAGAACTTGGCAATGTCTATTGAATTGATTTTTGTGAAGTTTTTATCAGGGCTTTTCCTCTCTTTGGTTCTAAATAAAACTGTTACTAGCCTGTTATATTTTTCAACGACTTCACAGTCTTGTTCTCGCAGTGAACGCAGCAGCTCTCTTTCCATAAACGAAAGTTAGGCTAAGCGGTATGCAGTTTCGATCCTCTACAGTTTGCAGGTTCGGTCCTTGCCGGTGGCAAGTTGTCTTTTCGTCCGCTGTACTTTCTTCACGCTTATATCATAATTGCTACAAAAAGTTGGAAGACGCTTGAGGTTCGCCTCAAGAGTCCTCTATAGCCTAATCGCACCCCATTCGCATCACCTTCTCAATCGATCGCCTCGCCTTGCTTCTCAGTGGACATCTCAACCGTGCCACAAGGACAGGAACGTCCTAACGCGTAACATGAACCATTTCAAACTATCCTAGAATGCCTACTGCAAGTACAGTTGCGAAGTGCCCAATAAGTCATAATTATTCAGTTCGCGAATCAGCGAAGCACCAACTACGCGTCCTTAAGGCAACACGCGAATCTGCGCAGCTGCTCACTTTGTTCACCCTTCAGCTGATGATGATGATTAAATATGTCAGCGCTTTGTAATGGGTGGGCCTTTAAGACACACACTCGTTGTGCAATTCACATGTTTTGACGCCTGGCGCGATTCTACACTTCTGCCATGCACTATTACATAGGTGAAGGGGAGCCCTCGTATTACGTGATATTGTCGTAAGATTTTTTTCCGGAAGCAGTTCCAAGAAATAGCAGGGATCTGTGGTAGAGCACCTGCTTGCCACGCGGCAGGCCTGGGTTCGAGTGGCAGTCGAAGCGAAGTTTTTTATTATTTATTTATTTGCATCTATCTCAAATTTTCGCTCACGGACAACGCTGATTTTTTGCTCACAACCAACGCCGCCGACACTAAAGAACTTCAGTCAAGAATACAGATACTTGAGCAGGATAACGGCAATTGTGTACATCGAAGAAATCGTGGTTGTCAGTGGTGCGTTTGCCTTTTCTGTTTTTGACGAAGCTACAACGACGACCCCAATACGTCAACCATCCTTCGAAGTCAACCCAAGTCTTCGCGCTCGGCAACACCAGCAGCTCCGATGCCTTCTGCAGGAATGCAAGGACTACTTCTAGTCGTCATCCAGGGTTCGACAAACGTCCCTTGCCAAGTACCGTATGATAATGGAAGAAAATGCTCGACCATTCCGTCAAAGTCCCTACCACTTGCAACGCGAGAGCGAGAAGCTATAAAGCGACAACTCCGAGAAATCCTGCAGCGTTACGTAACACAGCTTTGGAAGAGTTCCTGGGCATCCCCGGTTGTCTTAGTGAAGGAGGATGGAACTCGGCCCTTCTGTGCCGATTACCGTCGCCTGAAGAAAATAACAAAAACGACGTACATATGCTCCCACAGACAGACGGACCATTGGATCGACATTGTAACGCAAATTTTTGTTCTTCGATGTGCCTCAAGACGAGCTATTGGCAAATTGATGTCGACGAGAGAGACCGCGAGAAGACTGCCTTTATAACACCGGACGGTCTCTTTGAGTTCAAGTTAATGCCATTTGGTCTTTGCTCGGCGCCTGCGACGCTTCATCACGTTCTGGACACAGTGCTGACTGGACTAAAGCGGCAGACTTGTCTTGTCTACCTGGAATGACGTCGTCGTCTTCGCTTCTAGCTTTGATGAACACCTCCGACGCCTTGGAAGAGTACTTCGAGCAATCAGGTCATCTGGCCTAACACTCAAACCAGAGAAGGGCCGATTCGCGTACGAAGAGCTCCTCTTTTTGAACACATCATCAGCAGCTCTTAAGTCCGTCCTGACGCGCAGAAGATAGCCGCCATCGCTACATTCCCGCCACCCGCCAACATGAAGGACTGTCCGTCGATTTCTCGATCTGTGTGCCTATAACAGGTGATTTGTCTAAAACATTTCCCGCATCGTCTAGCTACTTACTAAACTGACAAAGGCCGACGTCGAGTTTAAGTGTGAAATGCCGGAGGAAGAAGCATACCGAGAACTGAAACCACACTTGCAGTCTCCACCGATTCTCGCACATTTCGACGATAACGCGGATACAGAAATACACACAACCGCAAGCTGTGTAGGACTTGGCGCTGCACCTGTACAACGGACGGAAGATCGAGAAAGGGTCATCGCTTACGCTTGCAGGTCACTGTCAAAACCGGAGTAATTATTCGACGACAGAAAAAGAGTGCCTTGCCATCACTCCGACTACATCAAAGTTTCGGCCCTACCTATACGGCAGGCCTTTCAAGGTCATGAACGAACCACGCTTTGTGTTAGCTAGCTAACTTGAAAGACCCTTCAGGGCGCCTTGCACGGTGGAGTCTGAGCCTTCAAGAATTGCCGTCATTTACAGTCCGGACGAAACCACTCTGACGCCGACTGCTTGACCCGCGCACCGGTTCATGCGCCTCCGTTTGACTATCTCGACAACAAAGGGGACCATGAGGCGATGCGAAGCCGGAGCAATTGCACGATCGCGTTCCGTGGCGTTCGTTGCGCATGCTACCGACGACGGGCGTGCTACTGACCTCGCGTCGCGGAACGCGAAGAGAAACACTACGCGCGTCGTGTCATCCCTCTAGCCTGGCCGTTAATTGTCACAGGGCGAGCGGGGAACGCAGTCTACAGGCGCGCGAGAGGGGGTAGCGTAGGAGAGGAGAGAGAGAAGGGGAGGGGACGCGCATGCGCTGGCGCTTATCGCGGCGTTGCGCAGGAGAGAATTTCGGCATGTCGAGCCCGCATTTCAGAGAAGTCAACCGAAGCAAGCGCTGGACAATGCGCGCAGCGCTCTAACCGCTTGAAGAAGAGGAGACTAGAGGAGGAGAGTAACGCATGCGCCGCGAGAGAAGCGATAACGCAGGAGAAGCACAAGCAGCTGCTCGGAGGGAAGTGCAGAGGGTAACGCGCAGCTGTTGGAGAGAGGGAAGGAGGAGAGTTGCACATGCGTAGTGTGAGTGTGGACTACCAGGCCGCGGGACATACCCCCGAGCAAGAGACGCTTCGCATTTAAAACAGCTTCTTGGGGCCCACAAGTAGCTACGACTTCGCAGAACTGCGAAGCGATCGGGAACTGAGAAGCCTGGCCGAATACTTACAAGGTAAGACCACCGTTGTACCCAAAGTATTTCGGCGAGAATTTGCGTTCTTGCAAACCGACGTCCTCGTAAATAACTTCTCTGTGGACCGAGCGAACTACCTTGTCGTTGTATCTTCGGCACTGCGACCAACAGTTCTGCAGGCCCTGCATGACGACGTGATATCTGGCAACATCGGTTTGTCCCGCACGTTCGCGGGTGCTTAAACGATGGTGTTCCAGACACTGTGATCAGACTCAACTCCGTCATAAAGGCCCAAGGTAAATATACTTTTATTTGAACTGTGTTTGGAAGCGCTCTGCCTTCAGTTCTGAGCGTCCCCGCCGCTCGTGCTCTCGCGCTCTTCTTCCTCCTCTGTTCCCTGACCCAGCCCGGAATGTTCAAATAATCGACATTCCCGGCCACGCAAAAGTTAGGTACGCAATTCAAGCGGGTAGTCTTTGTATCGGCCTGATCACAAGACCTCCTTGCAATTTGATCTTGCAGGAACGACTGAGGCCGTCGGCACTATGGTACACTTCCATGACCCTTGCAAGCTTACATAGCTGGCGTGGCGCGTTGTCAGCATGCACGAGCACGACGTCCCCTTGTTCACTGCTCTGGTTGATCTGGTGTGAGTAAAGTGCGCAGATCGTAGTTGCAACAGGTATTCCTTTTGCCACCACTACCAAAATGTTTCAACCAGTAGCTTTCTATAGGTGTGTCTGCGTATGGCATCTGCTCGTTTGGAACTACCGGTGGCTTCATCGACGGTCGCATACGGAATAGAAGTCAACCTTCGTCCAAGGAGAAGTTCGGCTGGTGTCAACGTACAAGGTTCTCCAGCCTCTGTCTCGACGAAAATCAAAGGCCTAGAGTTTAGACTCCTTCGACCTCAGGCAGCACTGTCGATATTTCCTCGAAGTTTAGACGAGCTTTTCAGATAATTTTTTGCAGAGGAAGCTTCAGTGATCGTATCAGGCGCTCCCACCATCCACCCCACCAAGGGGCATTTGGCGCTATAAACTTCCACGAAATGCCATTGGTGCTGAGGTGACCAGCGACTTCCTCTTCAGAGACCATTCGGTGTAGTCGTCTCATGTCTGCCGATGCCTTGCGAAAGGTTCGTGCGTTGTCCGAGTAGACCACGCTAGGTATTCCTCTTCTAGCTTTGAATCGCCGTAGGCACAGTAGGAAAGCCTCCGATGTCATCTTCGAAACGAGCTCGAGGTGTACGGCTCTAGAGGCGGCGCACGTGAAAAGTGCAACGTACCACTTCGTGTCGCCTGTTTCCGTACGGGCATAAAGGGGGCCGGCGAAATCGACTCCTACCACTTCGAACGGGTTCGTCGGTGACAGTCGATGGCTTGCCATTGGAACAGTCTCAGCTCTTCCTGAGCCCACACTGAAGCGCTTGCATAAGTTGCAGTCGTGCAACACTCTCATCACCAAAGTGCGCGCTCTGCAAGTCCAGTAGCGTTCTCGAAGCTGGGTAAGCGTGTCTCTTGGACTTGGAGACTAGGACTTGGACTAGGACTAGTACTTGAAGATGGGCTCTGTTCGCCATAACAGCCGAAAAGCGGTGGATTGACGGCAGTATGATCGGGTGCTTAACGTCTTGCGTGGAATGGATAAGCGATAAGCGTCCTCCAACCCGAAGAACCCCGTCTGTGTCTAGGTAAGGGCGCAGCTCAGCGATTCGGGATGTGGACTCTACTGGTTGGCCTTTGGACAAACCGGTGAGCTCTGCAGGAAAGCCTTGTTCTTGGGTACACTTGATCCAATACTGTTCAGCGTTCGAGATTTCTGTTGCCTGGTGTCATGACATGTGCGATGGGACCCAAATTGTGATAGTTACGGACGTTCGTCACTATGTTTGTTGATGACGGACGAGAAAGAATTCATCTAGGCGGAAAAAAGAAGCTTTATATTGTACACTGGAGAAGATGAGAAAGATGGTAGGAGAAAGCACTATATATACAGCACTACATGCCCAACATCACGCGACATCTGCGACAAGTCATGAATTAGTAGGCAGGGAGTCCGGCTAGGCTACAAGGGTGTCGAACGCGTGTAGTTCCCGATTCGTGAAACCAAAAACGCCGTCTCAGAGCTTGGGTCCCCGTCGTCCCAGCATGATGCGGTCGTCGACGTGCGCGAGGACGCAGGTGGCATGGCTGGCACGCTTGACGGCACACGGATGCGCTACCGTGTGTAGCGCCGTTGAGTCAGAAGTCGTGCCCAACCCAGCAGTACAGGTCGCAACTCCCGAGGACCCGTGTCAGGCCACGACCCGCGAAGATCGCACCAGGTAGGCCTCGCCCACGGTCCTGCCCTCGGCCACTGCACCCAGGCAGGACCCGTTCAGCAGGCCTCGTCCTTCAACAGGCCACCGGAACTGGACCTTGGACAGGCTACCGGCCCTCGACCCGGCAGGCACGAACTGCTCCAACGCCTGCCTCAGGAACGTCGCCGGAGCTCGTCACCTCGCGCGGCGCACCGCTTCGTCCGCCTTTGTGGCCTGAACCCGCGAGCCCTTCTCCGCACGTTCCTTCTTTTTCTTCCCTTCTTCTCCCAGTTTGGTTGCCGCCTTCGTGCCACCTGCCCTCCGCTCGTCTTCTTCAGTTTCGGTTTGCAGTTTTCTCGGCACCTACGAGTCCTTTAAGTCACTAATCGTGCCTAGCACACACTACTTTTGCGTCCTTTCCTTACAATATCCCCCTGCTCAAGAAAGTTGTTTAGGGAGGAAACAACTTTTTACAAGCGCACGAGGTGGGGTACACAAAAGTAACAAATAGCCAAAATAGCAACATTATTTGCAGATGTTCAGTTCGTTAGTGAAAAGCTGACTTAACAGGGAAAAAAATTGTACCACCACTGAACGCTAATGAGCGAAGAATTCAAACGCGGCTGAGGTAGTCGGCACCTATGTTGTCAGCGCCCTTAATGTACTCAACTACAAAGTCATAGTCAGTAAGCAATAGACTCCAGCGGAGTACTTGGGGACGAAATCCTGATAATAATTGGTTAAACCCAGAAAGGAGCGAACTTCTTTCTTCGTCTTCGGCCTCTTTGCGGCCTGAATCTTCTCCAATGTCTCAATCTGGGCTCGTCAACAGTGTCTGATTGTACAGTAACGGCAGCTTGTTGTGCTTCATTTTCGGGCTCCCTATCGTGGTATTTCTTGAGAAGGTTAATGTGAAATAAACTTCTCTGAGCTCCGAGATCTATCTCGTAGTCATAGTCGCTGTGTTTTTCAAGCACCATGGAGGGTCCCTTCCACGTCAAGATCAGTTTATTCTTATGTGATGGTAGCAACAGCAATACCTTGTCTCCGGGTGATAGCTGTCGAACTCTTGCTTTCCTGTCGTAATATTTCTTCTGTGTTCTTTTCGCCTGCAGGAGTTCTTCATGTGGTACCTTGCATACTCGTATGTTGTTTTCATCTCGGGATCGATGTTGGTCCCTGTCCACAGTTCCTTAAGGATCGACATTGGCCAGCGTACAAATCTGCCGTAGATGAGATCAAACGGCGCGAATCCAAGGCTCGTTTGGGGAACCTCACGGTATGCGAAGAGCAGGGGAGCCAAGTATCTGTCCCAGTGTTGAGGGCGTTTTTGACACATGCGGCGAACCATTTGTTTGAGAGTGCCGTTAAATCTCTGCACAAGTCCGTTGGCCATGGGGTGATAGGGCGTTGTGGGTAGCTGGCGAAATGAAAGTAACCGACCGAGTTCCTGCATGAGATTCGCGGTGAACGACTTTCCACGGTCGCCCACTATCTCACGTGGCACTCCAAACGCGGGAGAACATCTCTACTAGTGCTTCCGCTATGCGCTCTGTCTCGATGCTCGGTAGTGCCACCACATCCGGGTAACGCGTAGTGAAGTCTACCATCGTTAAGACATACTTGTTGCCCTTGGATGACGTTGGTGACAGAGGGCCAATAATATCGATGGCGACCCGCTGAAAGGGTGTGTCTATGACGGGCATATTTCCCAATGGAACTCGTCCGACGAGGTGTTTAGGCACGGTCCTCTGACATATGCCACACGACTTCACGAACCGTATAACATCAGCCTGTACACCCGGCCAATAAAACTCGGTAAGGACACGGTCTGTTGTCCTTCTTTGCCCTTGGTGCCCACACGGAAGGCCTTCATGCGCCATCTTCATCACGGTGTTCCGAAGATCCTTGGGGACAACAAGTTGCTCCAAGTCTCGCCGTTCTGCCGTGCGGTGGCGCCGGAAAAGAATGTCGCGTACCAGCCCAAACTCAGTGACTGCTGACTTCTTCGATATGATTTTCTTCCCCAATGCGGCGAAGCAGGTTTCCAGCGTGGAATCTGTGTTCTGTAAATTCTGTAGCTATTCCCGGCTGATATCCAGGGGCTGATATCCGAGGAACAATCAGTTCACTGGGCTTTTCTCTTTCTTTTCCTGCAGCCCCCGACACGTCATCTTGCCTTTATACGATGAGGTTGCGTCTTCAGGTTCTTCTTCAGGGTGAACTGGATCACGTTGAATTCGTGCTAGTTTTGGTCTTCGTGCTGGCTGCTTCGGGACTGGTTGTGGATCTGACAGTACACCTGTAAGGTTGCCAAGCACAACTTCATACAACAGATTCTCCATACAAACAGCAAGCACCTGACCCTCGAAAAACGGAGAATCGATGTACACCTCTGCTTCTGGTAAGTCTTTCGCAGATCGGTCCAATAAGCGAATGGTACGGGTGTTGCCAGTCAAGTTGCAGTCAGGAACCAGTGATCGTTTCACCACTACTGTATTGCAACCGGTATACCGTAATACGGTAACCAGCTTCCCTTCCAGATAGCCCTTTACAGTTGGCATCTGTTTTGACCCGTTGTCGCAAGTTGCGTTGCTTTGGGTCCCATCGCACATGTCATGATAATGGTTCTCATCCTGCTTGTCAGGCGCACCTTCCATTGATTTGTCATGCTGCTCTTTCTGGCATCCCAAGACGGAACATGATGCCTCTCTACGTTTTCCCGAGTTCGAGGGACAACTATCGGAACTGTGCCCTGTCTTCTTACATATCCAGCAAGACGTCGACTTGGGCGCTCGAGACTTCGTCCAGCAATCGGAAGCTCGATGGCCCGGCTTGTTGCACAGAAAACAAAGCGGTTTTCCTTTGTTTTCGCTTGCAGTGTCAACTTTAGCTGCAGCCATCGGTTTCCCTTTGTCTTCTTTTCCTCTAGCGAGATTCACGATTCCCTGGGCTTCCAAATATTCATTTGCCGTCGTTGCCAACGTGTCCAGGTTATGACATCCTCGCTCCTTCAGGAAGACAGCCAACTTCTCGTCGCACCGCCTGAGGAATTGCTCGGACGGCATCTTGTCTCGCAGTGCATCATAAGTTTTGGGAGTCTTCGCCAGCTCCTGCGAATGGTCGAAGTATCCACAGAGACGTCCCGCGAACTGTCGACCTTTCTCCACATTCTCGGGCCAGGCATCCCGAAACTTCGTGCGGTATCCCTCCTCTGTGTAACGGAACCGCTGGAAGAGCGTCTGCTTGAGATTGGTGTCGTCTGTAGAGTCTTCTGCAGACATCCGTCCTATCACGGTCAAGGCTTCTCCCGTTAGGCACAAGCTCAGTGACAGGGCCCACTTGTCGGTTGTCCAGCCTTGGCTTGTGGCAACCCTCCCAAATCTCTGGATGTACGCGTCCAGTTCGTCCCTACCCTCATTATAGGGTGGAATAATTTTGTGTGGGCTCCGGAAACTCTCACCACCACCCATACTATCGTTTGCAGTACTCGTGTTCGGACGCTGCGCCTCTGCGACACGACGTCGCTCCTCAAGGAGGAGCCTTTCAGCCTCCATGCGAGCTATTTCACGCTCATGCTCCGCCTGTGCTGCTAGACGTGCCTCCTCACGATCTTTCGCTCTCTGGTCCTCAGTTCTTTTTCCTCAGCGCTCACCCATGCCAACAACGCTTCTCCACTCAGCCCTATCTCCTTCCCTAGCTTAACTAGCTTTCTCTTCTCGTCCACTCTCGTCTGCCACACACAAACAACGTGAGGCTCTCAGATGTAATGCGAGAGCTTGGTCTTGTCGCGGACGCCAGAAATTGTGATAGAGACGGACGTTCGTCACTATGTTTGTTGATGACGGACGAGAAAGGATTCATCTAGGCGGAAAAAAGAAGCTTTATATTGTACACTAGAGAAGATGAGAAAGATGGTAGGAGAAAGAACTATATATACAGCACTACATGCCAAACATCACGCGACATGTGCGACAGTCATGAATTAGTAGGCAGGGAGTCCGGCTAGGCTACAAGGGTGTCGAACGCGTGTAGTTCCCGATTCGTGAAACAAAAAACGCCGTCTCACAGCTTGGGTGCCCGTCGTCCCAGCATGATGCGGTCGTCGACGTGCGCGAGGACACAGGTGGCACGCTTGACGGCACACGGATGCGCTACCGTGTGTAGCGCCATTGAGTCGGAAGTCGCGGCCAACCCAAGAGTACAGGTCGCAACTCCCGAGGATCCGTGTCAGGCCACGACCTGCGAAGATCGCACCAGGTAGGCCTCGTCCACGATCCTGCCCTCGGCCACTGCACCCAGCCAGGAGCCGTTCAGCAGGCCTCGTCCTTGAACAGGCCACCGGAACTGAACCTTGGAGAGGCTACCGGCCCTCGACCCGGCAGGCACGAACTGCTGCAACGCCCGCCTCAGGAACGTCGCCCGGAGCTCGTCACCTCGCGCGGCGCGCCGCTTCGTCCGCCTTCGTGGCCTGAACCCGCGAGCTCTTCCCCGCACGTTCCTTCTTTTTCTTCTCTTCTTGTTCCTGTTTGGTTGTCGCCTTCGTGCCACCTGCCCTCCGCTCGTCTTCTTCAGTTTCGGTTTTCCCGTTTCTCGCCGCTTTTTAGTCCTTTTAGTCCCAAATCGTGCCTAAAACACACCACTTTTGCGTCCTTTCCTTACACCTGTCATTTATATTCGCCATACAGTCATGTTGCCATACTAATTTTGGTATACATCCCGTTAACGAAACGACCAGGAGCGCAGAGAATGATAGATAGATAGATAGATAGATAGATAGATAGATAGATAGATAGATAGATAGATAGATAGATAGATAGATAGATAGATAGATAGATAGATAGATAGATAGATAGATAGATAGATAGATAGATAGATAGATACGTTTAATGTCGCAGAAGTTCGCTAAAAAGTGCTTCGCATTTAATTCCGACTTGGAATAGCAAAGAGTGCTTTGCCCCATTACCGCCGGTTGCTGCATCCAATAGTGCAGCTCCAGGCTTTCTTCGATGACTTGAATGGCTTGCGCTTAAGCGTCACAACTGTACCGGATGTCGTAAAGTTCCTGCACGCTTTTCTAGGGCTATGAAAACGTCGCCCTCCAACCAGAGTTGCCAGTTCCGCTTACTATAAGCGGATTTGGGCTTTTTTTTGGGCCTAGTCGCTTGGGAATTATTAGAGTTGCTTGTCGCGTATTTTAACACGAAAGTGTTTTATGCCGGGGTCCACGAAGACTTCAGTGACGTATTTCTGTCATGGAAATGACGTCGAAAAAACATACACAATCGGATGGCAAAGAAAAAAAGGTACCGTCAACGGGCATCGAACCCACGACCGCTCGGTCCGCAGCAACAAATGCCGGGCACGGTATCCACTGCGCCACGATCACAGACTCCAGAGGCTTTACGAGCGCGCCTTTTATATCTACCACTCTCCCGGTCGGCTGGGTGGTGTTGACCTCTGGGAGTGGTAAGGTAAAGTAATTCGTCATTGCTGTGGCCTCCGCGACTAGCACCTGCAACGCATTACGCGTCCGTCCCATTCGACGCGTTTTCAATAGAAGTTTTGTAACGATAGATTAGAAGGTGAGCCTCCGGTTAGTGATCTTTTATGTTCTAATAATCTCTGGTTAATGCAGCGGTCCGTCAGTCCTGCGTAGAAACGGCCGCAGCTGAAAGGAACCTTATACACCACACTTGTACCGCAATTAGTGAACTTGCTTCTGTGTTTTACGAAACAAATATCTGTTCGCTTCTTGTGTATTACTCGCCCATTCTTCCTCTGCATAGCGGCACATATCTTATCTAGCTTGTTGTCAGCTTAATGTGAAAACAACATTAACGCCGTATCTACTTCCTACTTTTACAGCGAAAGCTGTTATGAGATCATTTCAGTGGCCGTTTTGGGCGCCGTAGCTGTCCGCCGCCGCCGCCGCCGGTGTCCGTAACCACTATCGCTCGAAAAAAAAAAACGAAATAAGAAAAAAAGTATGGCCTGCGCTGAAACCGCAGCACAGTCACAGCGAAAGCTGGAAGAGCGGCGTTTCTAGAGCCCGTTAAGCTCTCTTGGGGCTACAATACAAGTAAACTAGAAAGGTACCCACTACGCCATAAATCACAATTTTTTTGATGTTGGGAAGCACCTACTAAGCCATTATTCGTCATTCTGCAGAGAAACGAGGCACCAGCTACACGTCTGTAAGGCATTATGTGCACTTTGTTGACGCGACGACTGATGACGATGAAGAATTATGGCTCAGCCCTTTGTAATGGGTTGGAATCTTTAAACGGCCCACCAGTTATGTAATTTGCATTGGGTGAAGCCCGCTCACTATTTCCCTCTCCCGTCATGCTGTATAACATACGTTGACATGGGAGAGAGACGGGGGGGGGGCGAAGAACTTTACTGAGACCCCGAGGAAATGGATTATGCGCTTATGGGCTTCCTTGGCAACCAAAACAAGTGCACTTGCGAGGAACCCACTACGCTATAAATCATTGTGATTTTACTGAGACCCCGAGGAAATGGATCATGCGCTTATGGGCTTCCTTGGCAACCAATACAAGTGCACTTGCGAGGAACCCACTACGCTCTAAATCATTGTAATTTTACCGAGACCCGGAGTAAATGGATCATGCGCTTATGGGCTTCCTTGGCAACCAATATAAGTGCACTTGCGAGGAACCCACTACGCTATAAACCATTGTAATTTTTGAGAAGTAGGGCAGCAGGCACTGTGCTATTTTTCGTCATTCTACGGAGAGCCGTGGTACCGGCTTAACGCATGTAAGGCATTATGCGCACTTTGTTGATGCTGTGCCTGATGACGACGAAGAATTATGGCAGATCCTTTTGTAATGGGTTGGAAGCATTCAACAAGCTACTCGTTGCACAATTCGCATTGTGTGACACCTGGTTACAGAATTCGCGTTGTGCGACGCTTGGTGCTTATTTTACTCTTCTACCACGCTATATTGCATACGCTAATGGGGTTCCTTCCCGACATGAAGCCTGTATAGGACCTTTTTGCAAAGCAGTTTCAAGCACCAGCATGGCTCAGAGGTTGAATACTGGACTCCCACGCAGAGGGCCCAGGTTCGAACCTCGTTCCATCCTGGAATTTTTTCTTATTTCGTTTTTTTTTCTTATTTCGAGTGATACTGGTTACAGACACCGGCGGCGGCGGCGGCGGCGGACAACTACGGCGCCAAAAACGGCCGGTGAAGTGATCTCATAACAGCTTTCGCTGTAAAAATTGCAGGATTGAACAAGGTTCGAACCTGGGCCCTCTGCGTGGGAGCCCAGTATTCAACCTCTGAGCGATGCCGCTGCTTGAAATTGCTATGCAAAAAGTTCCTATACAGGCTTCATGTCGGGAAGGAACCACATTAGCATATGCAATATAGCGTGGAGTAAAATAAGCACCAAGCGTCGCACAACGCGAATTCTGTAAACAGGCGTCGCACAATGCGAACGGCGCAACGAGTAGGTTGCTGATTGCTTCCAGCCCATTACAAAGGGCTCCGCCATAATTCTTCATCGTCATGAGGCACAGCATCAACAAAGTGCGCATAATGCCTTACATGCGTTTAGCAGGTACCACGGCTCTCCGTAGAATGATGAAAAATGGCACAGTGCCTGCTGCCCTACTTCTCAAAAATTACAATGATTTATAGCGTAGTGGGTTCCTCGCAAGTGCACTTGTATTGGTTGCCAAGGAAGCACACAAGCGCATGATCCATTTCCTCGGGGTCTCAGTAAAGTTCTTCGCCCCCCCTCTCTCTCTCCCACGTCAACGTATGTTATCAGCATGACAGGAGAGGAAAATAGCGACCGGACGTCACCCAATGCAAATTACATACCTGGTGGGCCGTTTAAAGCCTCCAACTCATTACAATGGGCTGAGCCATAATTCTTCATCGTCATCAGTCGTCGCGTCAACAAAGTGTACATAATGCCTTACAGACGTGTAGCTGGTGCCTCGCTTCCTCGCAGAATGACGAATAATGGCTTAGTAGGTGCTTCCCAACTTTACAAACATTTTGATTTATAGCGTAGTGGGTACCTTGCTAGTCTACTTGTATTAGTAGCCCCAAGAGAGCTTACAACGGGCTCTAGAAACGCCGCTCATCCAGCTTTCGCTGTGACCGTGCTGCGTTTTCAGCGCAGGCCTCAAATCGCCGGTGCGAAGTTTACCGGTGGTCCAGCCGTTGGTGCCTACCATCATAAGTGGCCAGGGAACAATTAAACTTTATCTGGACCATGATTCATGCTCAAAAACTAAAACGCCTCACAGAAAGAAACCCCGCTGCTAAAGAACTGCCAGATAGGCTTTACATATAGATTATGTGCTTTATCGAATACGTTGAGCGCTCACACATACAATATGCTAGTTTTAAAATTGTGTGAACCTTCCTTTTAGCCTTCCTTTTTAGCCTGTGAGATACGCAATGAATGTACCGTATAGCTACAACACGTTTCTTCCTATTGCTTTCTGCAACTATGCTCGGGCTTAACATAACGGACTTCTTTAAGCTCTCAGCGACAGTGGCCACTGCATCACGGGGATAACCTACATCTAAAAGACTCTGTGCGTTAACGCTATGACTCATTGTGTGCTCACACGACTTGGTGAGGGCAGACTTAAGGCAAGACATGGCGATACCGTTTTTTACAATCTTCGAGTGCTTCGACGTAAGATTTAGAGCGGTTTTGAAGATCTAGAAGCATACTACCAGCACACGTGGTTCTTCCGACACGTTAAGGAAATGTCTAGAAATTGTATTGCATTATTCTGAGGCAACTCTTTAGTAAAGTTCAGCCCTCCTCCATTTAATTCAAATTCGCTCACTGAGGGTACTACGTTTTTAAAGCCCTCACCCCTAGTGAAACACACAGCGCAAAACTACGACGGGGCACAGGAAGGAAACACACAGGTGTGGCTCCTTTTCAAGCACCGTGCTCCTTTTCAAGATTGCGCAGTTGGTATAGTTTATTCTATTCCGCTAAGTTGTCGGAAGCAGTACATCGACGCAAACTTGCGGTGAGAGAGCAAGACGTACAAGATAAGCGCGCGCACGAGCGACCACGCCCTGTAGAGGCGCATGCTCACTCAACGCGTGGGGCGACGACCGCTCCCTTCTAGAGTTACTGTATATGCTACCTTTAGGTAGCAGAGTTGCGCATAAGTCCGGCTAGCAACCACAGCTATACGGTGAAGTCGCACTCTGTTTTTGCAGGCGACGTGCATACCGCGTCGCTGATTAACATGTCTGGCGTGTCGAAGACCGGAGATAAACATGACTATCAATGATTAGTATTTATTCAGTTCGCTGCAGCGGCAGCGTCGAGAAATACTAAAATTGGCCCAAGCGTCAGCTTCTCGGCAATGCATGGTTGCTAGCGGCGTTTGGACTGTATATGTGGGCATGGCGAAAGCGCTTGGCGCAGGTCATTCACCATGCGGTGCTTTTTCTTCGTGCAGGCTCTGTTGCTAACAGCGCATGCGGCTTCGCCTGCGGCCTTGCAAACGCCGGTTTCAACGTCATGCGATACCTGCGATGAAGCTTCGATGCACAGCGTCTTCACTGACCTGCCCCCTTATCCAAGCCATGGATTCGTGACGCCCCTTGGTTTAAGCCATGGATTCGTGACGTCATCAGCCTCTGTCCCTATAAAGACTCTACCACACCCGAGGATCTTCAGTGGGCATGGCGAAAGCGCTTGGCGCAGGTCATTCACCATGCGGTGCTTTTTCTTCGTGCAGGCTCTGTTGCTAACAGCGCATGCGGCTTCGCCTGCGGCCTTGCAAACGCCGGTTTCAACGTCATGCGATACCTGCGATGAAGCTTCGATGCACAGCGTCTTCACTGACCTGCCCCCTTATCCAAGCCATGGATTCGTGACGCCCCTTGGTTTAAGCCATGGATTCGTGACGTCATCAGCCTCTGTCCCTATAAAGACTCTACCACACCCGAGGATCTTCAGTGGGCATGGCGAAAGCGCTTGGCGCAGGTCATTCACCATGCGGTGCTTTTTCTTCGTGCAGGTTGGTCATAACTGTTCGATGCGTAGTGATGATCGATTTTTAGTGGTTTTGCCGTGCCCCAAAGTTTTTATAAGTATAGCTTATGATTGTTTTTGTGCTTGCAAATTGATTATGTGTGGTGACGTAGAAGAAAACCCTGGGCCAACTGTTGAAGAGATGTTTAAATCATTAATGGATGGACAACAGGCAATAAGAAATGATATAGCGGCCTTGGAAACGCGCCTTAGGACTACGGAAAAAGCTGTCGATAGTTTTGAGAAGCGTTTGACTCATTTGGAAGAACACGTGAAAACAAGCGCAGCTGCAGGCTTGATCGCAAGTGTACGCAAAATGGAAGATACAGTTAAATTGCAGCAAGCCAAGTTGATCGATCTTGAAGATCGCAGTAGGCGGTCAAATCTGATAATTTTTGGCATTGCAGATATTCCCAATGAAACTGTGTTGTTGTTACGCGACCAAGTTATAAACAAACTGTTTTCTGAAAAAATGGGCGTGAACTGCACTTCAGTGGCTAGAATACACAGGTTAGGAAAGAGTTCAGGTGGCAAGCCGAGGCCGATTATTGTTTATTTTCAGGACTACGCTGAAAAAAACACAGTCATGCAGAATGCACGAAAATTAAAAGGGACAGCCATTTCTATCCAGGAAGACTACTGCGCAGATACAAGGCGGAAACGGAAATTGCTTTGGAATAGTGCGAAGGCAGATAAAGATAGCGGAAAAAGGGTCCAGCTGATACACGACAAGCTCCGGATTGATGATCAGTATTTTTATTGGGATGACACCACGAACTCGCGCAAAAACTCTTCTGCAGATGACAACTCACGGCGCCGCAAAAAGCATACTGAGACGATGCACTCAGCGACCGGAAGCTAGCGCTTAAAGGCACACCAGCTCCGGATTTTGTCATTCAATGCAAGAAGTATTGTAAATAAAGCAGATAAGTTAGAAGATTTGCTTTTGTTATATGATCCCCATGTTTGCGTCATTTCGGAAACTTGGTTACATGAAGCCATTAGCGATGGTGAAATCGTTCCACCAAACTATCACCTGTATCGGAAAGATAGGGGTTCTCGCGGAGGCGGTATTGCAGTAGTTGTCAAAACCGATGTTCACGTAACAGTCGTGGATCAAATCCGCGGGCACGAAAGTTTGTTTCTGAAGGTGTCTCTCTGGGGACTGTCGTTTTTCTTGTGTTCTGTATATCGGGCTCCAGGTGCCGATGACTCATATATGCATAAATTATACGATCATCTACTAACATTGAAAGGAAAAAACTTGGTAATAACAGGTGATTTTAATTTGCCCTGTTTAAATTGGAATCGCCTAAATTATGGTTCGATGGTTTCTGGTGACTTGGCGATAGACATAATGCTCAACCTTAGTCTTCAGCAGGTTATTAATAATAATACTCGGGGAAATAACGTTCTGGACCTTCTGTTCCTGAGCGAAATATTTTCTGGCGGAACAGCAATGGTTGAGCCTGGTATATCTGACCACAAGCTTATATATTTTTGCTGGGAGGTTTCAGCTGCAACGCAACAAAATTATAGGACTGTAGAAAAATTAGAGACTTTGCAAAGGCTGATGATTTAGCGGTCACCGATTACCTAGTTACGCATCTTGAAATAATTGATAACAATGTTGAACTTTCGTGGCAAAGATTTAAGGATGTCGTAAAGTACTGCACTGAACACTTTGTTCCGTTAAAATCTATTAGACAACAACGGATAAATCCTTGGATAAATCGAGAAATTATCCAAGCCAAGCGTAAAGTTAAAAGACTGAGAAAGAGGAGCAAATCGACGACCACTCAGTTTGCGCATCTGAAACAAGAATTATTGATAAAGGTAAAACTGGCCAGAGATAGGTTCTATAGCACGAATATTGAAGAATTTCTTTCTAGTGATCCTAAAAAATTTTGGTTACACCTAAGCCAAAGAAAACAGCAGATAGAGAGCATTAAAGTCAATGGAACTGAAATAAAGGATGCTCACAGCATTGCAGAGCACTTCAATGCCTATTTTCAAAGTGTGTTTGCGGAACAAGGTCAGGGTGAGTTTTCAAGCACATGCAGCCCTACGGTAAACGACATTTTAGTCACGCGTGAGGGTGTCCTGGCACTGCTCCTAAATATAAATATGAAAAAATCTGCTGGCCCCGATAACATCCCCAATGCTTTCTTAAGGCGATATTCTAATCAAATATCCGAATTTATTTCTAGTTTCTTTCAGTTATCTTTAAACTCGGGAGAAATACCGGCAGACTGGCGCATAGCTCGTGTTGTGCCGGTACACAAGAAGGGAGACCGTGAAATAGTTTCAAACTACCGGCCTGTATCTATTACCAGCACAAGTTGCAAGCTTTTGGAACATATTGTCGCTGGTTTCATACACGAGTTCTTGAAAGATCACAATATACTGACACCTTTTCAGCACGGATTTAGAAAAGGACTCTCTACAGTGACTCAATTAGTGACAACCGTGCATGACTTTTCCCAAGTACTTGATTTATCCGGGCAACTAGATGTGCTGTTTCTGGACTTCAGCAAAGCATTCGATAGGGTCCCACACGGAAAGTTATTATATAAACTGGAAAAAATCGGACTACCCATGGGTATTATACGGTGGATTTGTGCTTACCTGGCGGACAGAGAGCAGTTTGTTGATGTCCAAAATTGCAGCTCTGGTGCCCGGCCGGTCTCCTCAGGAGTTCCTCAGGGCAGTGTGCTAGGGCCATTATTGTTTTTAATTTATGTTAATGATATAATAGATGTTATCCCTGCAAATGTGTCCATTCGGTTATATGCGGATGATAGTGTTATATATAAGGAAATAGTGTCACATGATGATCATGAAGAGTTGCAGAGATGTCTTGTAGCAATTTCTGAGTGGTGCTTGAATTGGGGAATGCAGCTAAATGCGGAGAAAACCGTACTTTTGCGCGTAACAGAAAAAAGTCTCCCAGTGAATTTCATTATCAGCTTGAAAACAGAACTGTAGCCGAAGTCGAAATATATAAGTATCTTGGCGTTACTCTTACCAATAAACTAACATGGAAAACACATATTTCAGATATCTGCTCAACCGCCTTAAAGAAGCTGTGGTTCGTAAAGAGGAAGCTTAAACACGCGCCTATAAGAACTAAAATGTTAGCTTATAATGCAATCGTAAGATCAAAATTAGAATATGCTGCTGAAATCTGGGACCCACATACTAAAAATGACATTTTGAAACTTGAGCGAGTCCAGAGAAAAGCTGTGAGGTTTATATACGGAAAATATGCCAGGAAAGACTCCCCATCCTCATTAATGTCACAAAACAGTATACAGACACTACAAACACGCAGAAAAATTAATCGTCTGGTACTACTACACAATACACTTGCTGCGAAAAATAATATGGTTTTGCCCTCTTCGGTATGTAGGCCTACTACGAGAAAAACAAGACACACTCACGAACATTTGCTTGCGCCGATTTTCGCGCGAACAAACGCCCACAAGTACGGTTTCTTTCCTCGAACGGTGAGCGAGTGGAATTCTCTTCCTATTCATGTATTTCAATCGAACGATTTCATGGCTGCCTTGACAAACCATTTTTCTTGTGAATGTTAGTGATGTCGAGGTGAGATTGCTGTTTCTTTTTACGCACTATGTACATTTCATATGGCATTGTTTACGCATGTTGTATTTTCGTTTCTTTTTTTGCTTGTTTGTTTTTTCTCTTTCTGTAATGCCCCTCCTGCTTGGGCCAAAGTATTGGCCTGCAGTATTTCTAAATAAAATAAAATATGCTACCTAAAGGTAGCATATACAGTAACTCTACTCCCTTCTACAGTTACTGTATATGCTACCTTTAGGTAGCAGAGTTGCGCATAAGTCCGGCTAGCAACCACAGCTATACGGTGAAGTCGCACTTCGTTTTTGCAGGCGACATGCCTACCGTGTCTGGCGTGTCGAAGACCGGCGATAACGATTGGCTGTCGATGGCTAGTGTTAATTCAGTTCGCTGCAGCGGCAGCGTCAAGAAATAAAAAAAAAATGGCTCAGGCGGCAGCTTCTCCGCAATGCCTGGTTGCTAGCGGCGTTGGAAGACAGATGCGCAACTCTGCTACCTAAAGGTAGCATATACAGTAACTCTACTCCCTTCGAGCCCGTCGCGCCATCTCGCTAGTGATAACGAAAAACACGCTGATGTACACCGATTTCTGAGTACCGCCACCGGCATATGGTGTATATAAATAGCACGCCGCTAGTATGACAAATAACGTGCCGTTTGTGGCGGAGTCGCTTCGCGCGCTGGGGATCAAGGGGTCGTAAGTTCGACTCCTGGTGGCGGAACTTTTCTTCGAGGTTTTTCTTTGCCATATGTTTGTCTTTATATTTTACAACGTCATATCCGTGACGGAAATGCGTCAGTGGAGCCGCGGTGGACCCCGGCATAAAACACTTTTGTGTTAAAAAAAAGATATCCAGAGTAAAACGGGGTTCGCACCAAGGCCCTCTGTGTGGGAGCCCAGTATTCTGCCTCAAAGCCATGCCGCTGCTTGAAACTGCTTTGCAAATGCCGCTCTTCCAGCTTTCGCTGTGTCTGTGCTGCGCTTTCCGCGCAGGCCTAGTATTTTTTACGCAAATCCTGTTTATTGCTTCCGCTGTGAAAAGGACGCCCAAAACGCCGATTTTCCTTCTTACACATATTGCTTCACTGCGCAACACTGCTTTGAGGTCAGGCCGGGTGGCTTCCTGGGGCTGGACATTACTCTCTGCTAGTTGACAGTTATGTCACCAAATTTTTACCATATACTGTTAAGACACCGGGAAATAAAAGACATAATATTGGCAACACCCTAACGACATTTCAGTCGAAGTAAAAGATCGATGTTATAGAAAGTGTAACGTACTGATCAACACTTGACTACCATCCGGGTTCGTTCTAGTTTTTTAAATGCGAAGCATTTCTTAGCGAACCTCAGGCACTTTGGGCGTTTCTATCTACGTATCTATCTATCTATCTATCTATCTATCTATCTATCTATCTATCTAGCCGCCTACGTCTGGGCGCTCTCCTGGTCGCCTCCATAACTTCTAATGTACCAAAATTGGCATAGCAGGGGATCAGTGTATGACGAACACGATTCACTGGTCATGGCATGAATAAGGCAAAATACCTGTCGCGTACGTCATGAAACCCTTTCTCTCAGTCACGTGTGGCACATACCCACGTACCAGAGTTTATGTTATGCGGGTATGTGCCACAGGTGATACAAAGTCTCAACCAACACAGTAAACGCGAACACACACAGTGACACGCAAGCAAAGTGATAATAATAACAATTGTCGGGGTTTTATGTCCCAAAACCACGATATGATTATGAGAGACGCCGTTGCGAAGGGCTTCGGAATTTTGACCATCTGGTATTCTTTAAAGTGCACCGAGATCGCACAGTACACGGCCATCTAGCATTTTGCATTTATCGAAATACGAGCGCCACGGCCGGGATCGAACCCGCGACCTTCGGGTCAGCAGCAGAGCGACGTAACCGCTACACCACCGTGGCGGACACAAGGAAAGTGAGGAAACTGAAGACAGAACACCTCTAGAAGACGCTCAACTACCATGCACTCATTCACGTGGTCCGCAATGTGGACCACGTCGATTACGCAAAAACCGGGGTCAATGCTTCCTACAATAAATCTGCCGAGCGAACAAGGCCTCTCATCATTACCGGTGACTTCAACATTGATTTATCAAGACCCAACAACGCCTGGTCCCTATGCTGCGTGAAAGACGGCTTGGATGTGGACAGGGCATCAAAAGACCTCGCTGCACATCTAGGACAGGAGACGCCATAGATGATTTCATCGTAAGAGGCATCCAGGATTTCCACCAGCTGTACTGTATACCTCGCACTTCAATGCACTTAGACCCCTAGTAGCCGCGATCACGAACGGAACCGATTAACAAGTCCGGTCCAGCTGCTGGTGCTCACTAACCACGGTGATGATGACCTTGTTCAAGAACTGCCAAGGACCCCTTCTACACATACACACGCGTTCATGAAACTCGCGTGCATTCTCAGTCATAACGTACAAGTATAAGCATAACAACTGTAACGGAACTGTCATAACTGCATCTGCGACTGTAACGTACGTGCAGTGCGCCTGCCCGTGCAACTCGGCTGTTTGTATATCGAGGGGAACTTTCCTGACTGAAGCTTAGTTGCGAGCAACGCCTGTCCTGCGCATTTGTGTTTCTTCGTTGTGCTGTTCGGATTCGCGCTATCCAGTATTGAAGAATATAAGCACTACATATCAGCTTACCGCGTCTGGTGTTGGTAACACCCATATTGCTGTTGGCATCGTTACGCAACTGTAAACAACTGGTAATATAATACATATGCGACTCTTCAGCATATATGAGTGTGTTTATACCTCTTCCACATTTCTCTAGCGTCTTTCCGTAACCTTTCGCTCAACATGAAAACTTATGCCACATTTACCATCGCGCGCATGATTCGCATAACATCGATTCCCACGGTACGTGGGATCTGCCGAAATTTTTTTATAATCCGAAGTATATTTAGATGAGTCAACGTCATCCTCACTTCTGCTAGGAGCAGCACAAAAACAGCTTGCGGACAATGCATTGTCCAAGGAACAAGACTTCTCAGGGGGCATCGCTACCGTTTCTCCTGTCATTTCCTCGAAAAAAACCAAGCGAACCATATTACATGAGCCATCATCATGTTTGATGCATGAGTCCACATCATCCTTTGAGTCGCTTTTAAAAATAGCTGCCGCTCTGGAAAACGCTAATTATGCACGAAACGGAACATTAGTGCCTACAGAATGTGCTTGATGGTGCAACTAGTTGATAGGATAGCCCGTATTTTCACTGTTAAAGCTGAAATTTGGGCTAGTTGGTCTTAACTTAAATAGATAATATAGCGGAACAAAACAAGGACAGAGAAAGAAGCGCACAGGACGACCGCTAGTGTTCACTCTCGCTCGGCGCGTGGGGCCCCCGTTTTATAGGTGCAATAACGAAAGAGTTAAAGCTCTACAACAAGAACAAGCAGGTATGCTAGTCATGTTCCTCCTTCCTTATCATGCATTGGCCCGTATATTTTAGTAGTGATGCTTAGTTGCTATTTTCCATATATATTTGAGCCTCTGGAGGACTCGAAAACGACCAGTCGGATGTTAAATCAGTGTTATCACGCAGTACTTCACCGCTCAGAACCGGCGGCACCGTCCCGCACCGCCCAGTCCCGCCAACAGAGAGTGCCGTGCGAGAGGGTATGTGTGAAGTATAAGGCGTGCTTGGCGGACTTCGTGCATTGTGTCGGTGGTGTAGTTGGTAGAGCGCCGGGCGCCTATCACCGCGGACCGAGATGTCGCGGGTTGGATTCGCGGCGGCGAAACTTTTTTTTCTAGTTTTTTTCTTTCTCATGTGTTAAAGTGTGCATTTCGTCAACGTCATATCCGTGACGGAAATACGCCAGTGAAGTCTTGATGGATCGACCCCGGCATAACACACATTCGGGATAAATAACGAGAAACTGTAGAGGGAGATCCCTGGGAAAATCCTTTTGCAGCAGAGCTATAATGCCCGTGTGTCGTAGATAGAAAATTGTCATCATCATGAACCGACACGCGCTATCTTCGTCCTCGTCTTCACCTTCACCCTCTCCTGTTTCGCTCCCAGAAGACGTTCGCCGATTGGTCCAGCGTGGAATGCCTTGAAGGGCGAAGGAGCGAGTACATAGAGATAGAAAAAAAGAGAGAAATTTCGGGGAAAAATCTTGTGGTGAGGCGAGATTCGAACCCGCGCACCCACCATCCGAACGCGATTGTCGTAACTACTCGGCTATCCAGACACGATAGCAGAGCATAGCATAGCCCTGTATAGTAAAGGGGCGAGAAAGGGAAGTGAGGGTGGGAAGGAGAGATGTGAGGGGAGGAGAGAAAGTGTGTCGAGAGAGATGCAGAGGGAAAGAAAACATCAAAGTTATGCTAGGCGCGGGCCATGCTGCATAGTTGCCCGCGTTGCGTTTGCGTCGTATCGCTGACGACCCACGGTGGTTTTCGATCTTTAGGTTGTAGTGCTGCGCCACTCGTGGCCGGTCGGCCAGGAAAAAAGAAGAGCGTTGCTCGCGGTGGCTCGCGGTGGCGCGGGTATTGGGAACGCTTTGGCTCTTTTAGGTTTATGCAACAGGAGGGAAGGAACCAGACGGCTGAACCAGAATCACAGTGTATATCAGATAGATGTGTCAGTGACCAGAATCGACAGCAGGAAACCGGAGCCATGGCTTCACGTACCATTGCCAAGCGCCGTACTCCTTTTCTTCTGTTGAGGTCGCGCGCTCTCTTGTTTTGTTCGTCGCCCAGAGGAGGGCGCTACAGGATCTTGGGACATAAAGTCACTAAAATGAGAAAGGTAACGCAGTCCTTTTTTCTTCACCGCCGTGCGCTGCCGGCGGCTTCGCCGCAGAAATGGCCGAGCTCGCTCGCTTCGCGTCTCCCGACCGCCGACGCACGGCGCGTTGCAGGCAGTGTTGCCAGATGCCGCCGACTAAACAAGCGAATAATCACCACAAAAGAAGCCCGAAACAGCGGCGCTCCTGTGAATAAGCCCAAAACAAGCGGAAGTTCAAAAAAATGTTCTCATTCTTGAAAAGTATTTGATAGTGTGAAAAAAATACTACAAGCACATATGGAAGGTGAAAAAGTGTGTTGATATAACTTTTTTCGTTATTATTTATTCATTTCACATATTAAAAATAGGCGCTTGAATTACTGAAAACACTGAATGTTGTTTCTTGCACTTCAGAACCGCACACTACACAGAGTCATCGTCACTGGTTTCCAATACATCAGAAATATCCATGTCATCCAGTTCCGCGGAACCATACATGTTCTTCGAATTGGACACGCGCGCCGCGCCACGCATTCCACGTGGTTTTCGAGCCGGAGGCACAGACGGGCCTTCTACTTTACTGTACTAAACAAGAGAGAAGAATCTTCCGAGTCAAAATAACCGATTTGCCGCTTCGCGGGACTTCACTGAAAGTGACGTCAGGGCTTCTCCTGAGTTTTTCTTCCTGCATGCTGTAGGGCCTTTATAAATGTCGCCAGGAGGAAAAGAAGGGCCTAGGAGCGCTAGATGAGGGCTTTGGGGGGGGGGGGGAGGAGGGGTGTAGCATATTTTGACTGAAGCCATGTGTTTGACGACAAATACACGTGCCGGGCGCTAAAATCATATTTCCCGAAAAAGCGCTAGTAAGACCAAAAAAACACGTTTGATCCCTCCGTCATAGGAATCGGAATAACACGAAAGCAAAGCGTGCCCTTACAGAAGTAACCGAATGCGTACTGTACAAATTGATTAAGAGAGCTTGCACAATGTATATTGATGTCTGGCAGCTAACGGCGCCTTTTGGCGTGTATGCACCCACTTCGATGATTGGTGGTACATCTCCATCCCGACGACTAACGTCCATGTTAAATGATTAAACAAACCCTTGTGGTAGCTGTAGTAGTTCACGGTGAAAGCGAAATCAGAGAACGAGGTGTGATAGCCAGAACAGCGTCGCATATTGGACGCAGAACTTGGTCGCCATCCCGCGGCACGTTAAAATGTGATTGAACACCACAGCCGGACTAGAGAGAAACGCAAAGCGCGTCGTGCCGCCCCGGTAGCCCGGCGGTGATTTTTCTCGGGACGAGCGCGTGAGCATGGCACGCGGTGTTACAGCCAGGTGAGGCAGGCGCGCGTCGCAGAGCTATATGCTGAGCGAGGCCGACGCTTTTACGACGCTTGGGCAAAAGTCGCCACCTCGCGGTGTGTTAAGGCATTGACAGAATTCAACTTCTATTGAAAACGCGTCGAATGGGACGGACGCGTAACGCGTTGCAGGTGCTAGTCGCGGAGGCCACAGCAATGACGAATTACTTTACCTCACCACTCCCAGAGGTCAACACCACCCAGCCGACCGGGAGAGTGGTCGATATAAAAGGCGCGTTCGTAAAGCCTCTGGAGTCTGTGATCGTGGCGCAGTGAATAGCGTGCCCGGCATCTGTTGCTGCGGACCGAGCGGTCGTGGGTTCGATGCCGGTTGACGGTACCTTTTTTTCTTTGCCATCTGATTGTGTATGTTTTTTCGACGTCATTTCCGTGACGGAAATACGTCACTGTAGTCTTGGTGGACCCCGGCATTAAACACTTTCCTGTTCAAATAAGCGACAAGCAACTCTAATAATTCCCAAGCGACTCGGCCAAAAAAAAAGAAAGCCCAAATCCGCCTATAGTAAGCGGAACTGGCAACTCTGGTTGGAGGGCGACGTTTTCATAGCCCTAGAAAAGCGTGCAGGAACTTTACGACATCCGGTATAGTTGTGACGCTTAAGCGCAAGGCATTCAAGTCATCGAAGAAAGCCTGGAGCTGCACTATTGGATGCAGCAACCGGCGGGAATGGGGCAAAGCACCCTGTGCTATTCCAAGTCGGAATTAAATGCGAAGCACGTTTTAGCGATCTTCTGCGACATTAAACGTATCTATCTATCTATCTATCTATCTATCTATCTATCTATCTATCTATCTATCTATCTATCTATCTATCTATCTATCTATCTATCTATCTATCTATCTATCTATCTATCTATCTATCTATCTATCATTTTCTGCTCTCCTGGCCGTTTCGTTAACGGGATGTATACCGAAATTAGTGTGACAAGATGACTGTATGGCGAATATAAATGACAGGTGTAAGGAAAGGACACAAAAGTGGTGTGTTTTAGGCACGATTTGGGACTAAAAGGACTAAAAAGCGCCGAGAAGCGGGAAAACCGAAACTGAAGAAGACGAGCGGAGGGCAGGTGGCACGAAGGCGACAACCAAACAGGAACAAGAAGAGCAGAAAAAGAAGGAACGTGCGGGGAAGAGCTCGCGGGTTTAGGCCACGAAGTGAGCCAGCAGTACAGGATCTACATCTACATCTACATCTACAGGCGGACGAAGCGGTGCGCCGCGCGGGGTGACGAGCTCCGGGCGACGACGTTCCTGAGGAGGGCGCTGGAGCAGTACGTGTCTGCCGGGTCGAGGGCCGGTAGCCTGTCCAAGGTCCAGTTCCGGTGGCCTGTTCAAGGTCCAAGGACGAGGCCTGCCGAACGGCTCCAGCCTGGGTGCAGTGGCCGAGGGCAGGATCCTGGGCGAGGCCTGCCTGGTGCGGTCTTCGCGGGTCGTGAGCTGACCCGGGTCCTCGGGAGTTGCGACCTGTACTGCTGGGTTGGCCGCGACTTCCGACTCAACGGCGCTGCACACGGTAGCGCATACGTGTGCCGTCAAGCGTGCCAGCCGTGCCACCTGTGTCCTCGCGCACGTCGACGACCGCATCATGCTGGGACGACGGGGACCCAAACTGTGAGACGGCGTTTTTGTTTCACGAATCGGGAACTATACGCGTTCGACACTCTTGTAGCCTAGCCGGACTCTCTGCCCACTAATTCATGACTGACTCTCGCACATGTTGCGTGATGTTTGGCATTTAGTGCTGTATATATAGTTCTTTCTCCTACCATCTTTCTCTCTTCTCTAGTGTACAATATAAAGCTTCTTTTTTTCGCCTAGATGAATCCTTTCTCGTCCGTCATCAACAAACACAGTGACGAGCGTCCGTAACCATCACAACAGGTCATAACATTAAAATCTAGACATGAAAATTTGCGCGATGAGAACACGGACAGGAGAAGACAAGTACAAACACAGCGCAAACTTTCAACTGAATTTATTGTGGCACTCGATCTGCTTATATATTGCCAAGAGTATACAACACCCATGCGCGCAAATGGACGCGACGCGAAAAGACCGCGCATGCATAAAAATGAGTTAAAACAAACAGTTACATGTTTGAAGAGCTTAGGAACACAAGCTCCTTATCAGTGAGGGCCAGTGATGGTGAGCTAACGCACAGATCACATAATTTAATAATCGCCTCTGCCTCTGTCACTTCGCGAATTAGCTGCGTTCTGCCGCGTGAAACAACCGTACATAGAGCAAAGGAAGGGAGGCAGCCACAGTCTCAACAGTGGATCGCCAAAAGGCCACCGGTGCCATTTTTTACATTGTTGTGGTGTTCACGTAGCCGATCATTGAGGCATCGCCCGGTTTGCCCAATGTACTGCTTCCCACACGAAATAGGGAGGCAGTACACTACACGTTCGGCACACTCAACGAACCTGTTCCGGTGCCGCTTAGTGCACTTGTCTGGCGGGACGACATTTGGGTCCGTGAGCCTGCATAGCTTCCTGAGCTTATTGGGAGCCGAGAACACCAGCTTCACGTTTGCCTTCTGGGCAATCTTCTTCAAGTTGTGAGATATCCCATGCATGTAGGGAACAACGACTACTTTGGGGAGTCTGCCGGACGGAGCATCAGCGGCCGGCAATTGCCCTCTGGGTCGCGCTCTTAAAATCCGTTTCGCGACGGACACCAGCACGTGTTTGGGGTATATTGCCGCTGACAAACGTTCCATTTGCTACTCAAAGCTTGCGCCCACTACGTGGCAGCAAGACTTTCTGAGGGCGTTCGTGAAGCACAAATTGACTATGGCTCGTTTAACAAGCTTTGAGTGCGCGGACATGTACGGCAAGAGTGGTTTGTTGGCTCGCGGCTCGTACGACCAACACGTGTGGCTATCATGAAAGGTTAGGCTAAGGTCAAGGAAGTGAATAGACCCTTCCACTGGCAGCTCATGCCTGACTTGAAGGCGGGCTAGGCACTTTTGAATCGTGCCTGACGCCTTGCTCGCTTCTAAAACAATATGATTGGAAGGACAGTCAATAAAAACGAGGAAGTCGTCAACGTAGCTAAAAATTTTAAAAACTGCGTGCCTTGCGTTTGAAGTAAAATGTCATCATCTAAATGGGATAAAAACCAGTCACTAAGAATGGGAGCAATGCAAGAGCCAATACATACAGCACTCTTCTGCAAAAAATGTTGGCAATCCCAGGTGATAAAAGTAGAATTAGGAGAAAACTGTAAAAGGTTTGAATTCTCCGACCGTGTTTTCGTCGCGCAAATTTTGATGTCATGGAACACGAACTAGCCCAAAATTCTGCTCTCACATAAATCATCACATGCAAGTAATGAGCCGCATATGATTTACACGCCACCGTCTTGGTGCTCTTGCGGCCGCTTCGTTAACTTTATATATACAAGAATTGGTGTAGCGTGACAAGAGTGCATGGCGAACGTGACTGGACCTAACGTGCAAACCATGAATCCCATGTCATGTACGACGTGATTCACATCCCATAGTCTCTGGGCGCTATACCAAAATCACTATGGCGATATGTTTTTGTACGACGAACGTAAATAACAGGGGTTAACATGAAAACCATGACTTGCATGTCAGGTACGGCATGATTTACATTTCACGCTCATGGTAGGCTGGCGGCCGGTTCGCTAGCGTAATACACACCAAAATTGGTAAATCGTTGCGTGACTGTATGACGAACATGAATAACAGGTGGTGGAATGAAAATCCTAACATACATGTCATGTAAGGCATGATTTACATGCCACGCTCATGGTGCGCTCGCGGCCGGTTCGCTAGCTTGATGTATACCAAGATGACGAACACGAATGACGAACACGAATGACAGGATTCTGAGATTGCTCGCCAGCACGGAATCAACACGTTTGTGTTGGGACCGAGTTTCAATACAAGGTAATTTTGAAGTAAATGAAGACTTCTTAGCATAGTCTAACACGTAAATATAACAATATGCTGTTTACACCGAGTGTTGCTGCGATTTAGTGGGTCACCGGTCTCTCATTAACTGTTTCGTAATACCTGATCGTTGGTCCTGAGGAGCCTACAGGCATCAAATTCTTGCAGGACGTCAGGTTTTGTTTGTTACATTTAAAATATGTAGCAGCACAGGCGGTGAATCCTTTTACGGTGCGCTGATGAAGTGTCAGATACGGTCCCGCAGTAAAATTTCGCTGGGGTAGCATTAAACGCACGAAACTGTAAATAATATATAACGTGAAAGTAGGGTATCTAAGAGTAACGGACCCGCACTCCTCAATGCCAAAATATTCCCCACTACTGACTGCATGGAGGGGGAGGGATAGTGATTGAAGTGGAACGGACACATTTCTGGAAACACGGCGCAGCATTTTGGGGTAGGGAGAATTGGAGTTAAAGAAGGATAAGAAAAAAGAAATTGGCGAAGCTTACACTAAGCACTAAGCCGCGCAAGGCTTGTAACAGCGAAAGTGGACGATTCTGAAGGCTAATCTGGTTGCTTCTAGCTTGTTTCTAGGCCTTAGCTAGGTGATGAAGGTTCTTTCTAGGTTACTTCTACGTCGCTGCTAGGTGATGCTAGGTAATAACTACGTTGATTCTCAGCGCCGAGAGGTTCGAGTTAAACCACACAGTCTCTGGAGCTTGGACACGACATGGATGTTCAACCAGAGACAAACTCGCGCTGAAACCAAGTGTTCGCCCCGCTCATAGATCTACGGGCACGTCGTCGTTGGCGTAGGCCTTCCATCGCTTCGGGGTCTTCTTGTAGCCGCCGTTGCCGTTTTCGTTCTCTAGTGTTGGGCTAACTGTTGTCTTCTTTCTTTTTAGTAGCAACGCGGCCAGTGTTTTTCGCTGGTATTGAGACGCTTAACCATGACCTCCGAGATAGCGCGCAATCTCGGAGGCCATGCGTTAAATGCGTCGTAGCCGAATTGTTCCCTATCGGCACTAGTAAGCATAGGCCGGCAAAAAAATGTGGAGCTCACTCAAGCTCACTCATGGAATATATTTTGCCCTTAGGGCTCACTCGGACTCCGACTCACCAAAATTTTCCTCAACCGGAGTCACTCAGACTCAAATTTACGCAAACATTACTCACTGGGACTCACTCAGACTCATACTCACGGCTCGATCTGAGTCTGAGTGCGCCTGACGGAGTCGACTCATGAGTTCGTTAAAGTAAATTTAGCTTGTTCGATCAGGCTGTCAGTGCACTTAAACCCCAATATATTGACAAGGGTACCAATATAAGCTTGTTGGTTCATCGTAAACTGGCTAGTTGTCATGGCTAGGTTGCCATGTTTAAACTGCTGTATGAGGGATAAGATTGAACGCCATTTTTCATTTACTATCAGTTGTAAACGAAAATGTCTCACTACGGTCGCGTGATTTCATGTGTGTATATATGACCCATCCTGAAAAAAAAATTTCCGTTGTTGAATGTTGGCGCTTGTGTTCGTCTCGTACTTTTTCTTTGTCCGTGTATCTTCCCGCGCTATGCTACTAGCCCAATATATCGCATAATCGGTGCTCTAAAATGCGCATTTGGATCTCGTACCTTCGAACACGAGTTATCAGTGATTGCAATCCAGTAAGCACATTTTTTTATTGAAGGATATGACTCACACCAGATATCTTTGACAAGAACTTCCTTTTGTAGCAAAGCGTTGGAACCCTGTAATGGGTCGTCCTCTTGAGCGCCTTCTAGTGGGCCGTCCTCTTCAGCTCTTTTTCTAGAGCACGCCCCTCGTGCTGCAAGTCTGCGCTCCATCTTGACTGTCGCCGTAGTGCATCATCGCTTAGAGCCGTTAATAAAAGCCTTTACAATTTAGTGGAGGTGCTGCGCCGTCAAACCAGCTTCGGTCCCCTTCGATGCCCCTGGCGCTTCGATCCCGTACCGTTCCATCTACCATGCCTCAAGACGCCGCCCAGCAAACGCCTCGCCCTGCAGCGACAGCATGCCCCGGTGTCCCCCCATCCGCGACCCTCCTAACTTCACCGGCGCGGATGGAACCAACGTTGAGGACTGGCTTGAGATGTACGAGCGTGTGAGCGTACCCAATAAATGGGACGAGGCAGGCAAACTCAGCAACCTGGTTTTCTACCTCGCGGGTGTGGCGGGCCTGGGGTACAACAACCACGCAACCGATTTCCCAATGTGGTCTCATTTCAGGACCGCCATCATTGGCGTGTTTGGCCGCCCTGAATAATTTTGCGAGGGAGAGAGCGGTCAAGGCACATCTGTGATCAATAAATATTGAGCTGGCGTATGAACGCTAGGGCGTTGAAGTATCTGTGAGTAGAAGTGAGTATCAACATAGTAATGTTGAAGTTGAGTAGTTGCCACCGTATGTCGGCAAAAAAATTGGGAGCTCACTCAGACTCACTAAAGAAACATATTTTGCGCTTAGGCCTCACTCAGACACAGACTCACCAAATATTCCTCAGCCGGACTCACCCGGACAGAGACTCACTAAAATTTGTCTGAACCGAACTCGCTCGGACTCAAACTCACCAAAATATTACTCATCTAGACTCACTCAGACTCACACTCATGGCTCGATCCGAGTCTGTGTTAGACTGAGCTTGCCGACCTATGCTCGGTCATTACTTCATGCATTACTTCACGTCATCGCTGAAAGACAGCGGCACCGCCTCGTCCCGCTTGTAGCCCCGGCAAAGAGAGTGGCGTGCAGAGAGAATGCGTGAGAGATATAAGACGCATTTGTGGAGTGTTGTATGTGTGTTTCGTTGGCTTAGTCGGTAGCGCGCTGGGTGCTTATCGTTGCAGACCGAGAGGTCGTAGGCTATATTACCAGTGGCGGAAAATTTTCATACCCGTTTTTTTTTTGTAGCGTTAGCTACACTTGCCTAGGCGGAGCCGATTACGCGTTGATCCCCATGAGCCGTGCTGCGCATGCGCGAGGATCAGTGATGTCACACAGCTGGCTCACCGGAGCCGGCGTCTCACGTGCTCTCCGCCACCGCCGCGCGCGACTCGCCGCTGCTGGTCTGCGCGTTCGGGAGGAGTGGCGTCGCAGCCGCGGCAGACCCACTGGTGCCGGCGCGCGCGCAGACTCCGAATATTTAAAGCAACTATATCAAGTGCTAGGAAGTGAAAGCTAAACATTGCAGTTAGTTATAGTGACAGGCAGGGCTCGGCAAAGATACTTTGAAATTGTATCGCGATACGATACAAGATACTCGGGCAAGAAGTATTGGAGATACAGATACAAGATACTACCGCAATAATTGTATCCGATACGATACTTGACAATTGTATCTTAAGATGCTTCGATACATTCGCAAACTTGTTATTATAGACCCCCATAACGTAGTAGCGACCGCCTATGCATGAAAAGGTTTGCTCGAAAATGTCTTTAATGCGACCAATTTGGTTCATTTTAATGAGATGTCTGTTAGTATCTCAACAGTTTTGTCCTTCTTGCTCAAAGTGCATCAGTTTACTTCCGACAGAACTTATTGGGGTTTGTTTTGGCTGCTGAACAGGACAGCTCTTCATTGACAGCGGCTCTTGCTTGTCATTTTTGTAATTGATGGGGAGACGCTGCTCAGCTTGCCGACCAGCTAGCGGGTCGCCATCTAATCACAAGAACTTCAATGAGAAGCCTTCGCACGATGGCGGAAATGCCGCTGTAGAGTTTTACCTTGTCTATTAAACACCGTTTACGCAATACCGAATCACCGCGGTGTACAACAGCAACGACGCTGCTAGCGACATTTTTTGTGACGCATTGTGTATACTTAAAGCTTATAAAACTGCAGTGAATTTTCATATTCTACTTATCTGCTGGTGTAAAGCGTTCGTTATCAACATACTCACTAACGTGCAATCTTTTAACAATTTTTCTTCAACGAGAGAACATGTGCACCCCAGAAATGCCTAATACCTATTGTAGTGTCACACGGTGGTGACGATGAAGAAGGCGGCGGTCACTCTGTTAGAGACGAGACTGCGCACCGGGCAAGCATGCTCCCAGAAAACTAAGTAACTCGTGGCAATAAAAGTCGTGGGCCTTCGGTATTCTGATCATCGGCGGAAAGCGTGGTCTTTTACACATCAGCGATCGAACCTTCCAGTGTTACCGCTGGTGTTTCCGTAAGCTCAGCAATGAACTAGAGTGCTCGTAACCTGCGCATAATTTTAGTAATAATTGTTGCGGTTTTGCATCAAAAAACCACGATATGATTATGATGTACGCCGTAGTGGAGGGCTCCGGAAATTTCGACCACCTGGGGTTCTTTAACGTGCACCTTAACCTAAGTACACCGGCCTCTAGCGTTTCGCCTCCATCGAAATATGGCCGCCGCGGCTGGGATTCGCGCGTAATCTTAACGGAACAATCTCAAATGATCGCGAAGATTTCGAAACATCGCGACGCGGCTTGAGCCGAGCGCTGCTAATATTTCTTTTGTGGTTTAAATCCGATCATACCAAAATAAAGAAATAAGAGTGCGTGGCAGTGCACTTGTACAAATCGTCGAAGGACACCGCTGCTATTTACGCTATTGCCACATACACCTCCGATTATCTGGCGATTAGTAATAGTAAAAAAATTAGAGGCCTCAAAAAGAAAAACAAATAGACATAAATAAAATAGAAAAGTCGATCTGTATCAAACATTCATCGTGAATAAGTATTGAAACACGATACAGGCGGCACCCCTAATAGGTATGATAATTAAGCATGAAGTATCGTCAACTTCCTTCTTAATGTAAGACAATAAAAAGACTTAGTGCCTTTGCAAAATTCACTGAAACGGTCGTTGGGAGGCTCACGAGAAAAACGGATCATTTAGTATAGCAATTTTTCTAAAATCCCCTTCCTAACAACTTTAAGATGGGTCCTAATATTTCCATTATTATAGTGCAAACTCAATTTCGCCGTTTTAATAAGCAGTAAGTAGGTACTGTATACTCAGTGCGCGCCCACATAATTACATATTTATTTTCAAACTCGCCTTGGCAGACAGTAAACTCAAGTGAAATATAAATGCGCAAAGAGTAGCAGAAATAAAGCAGACAGATCAAAGTAAGAATAAAGCAGAGAGCGTATTTTGGCAGCACGTTACAAGAGACGTATTGCTGTGACCGGACCAAAAAAAAAAAACAGTTCAGAGCCCTAGGTCTACTAAGGACTACTAAGGACTACTAAGAAAGCACTTGTGCTAACGATCAAATTATTATTTCAAAAAATATTTCAAGAAAGATAGCGGGAAGATAAAAATATTAATAATTGTTAGGGTTTAACTTCCCAAAACACGATGCGATTATGAGGTACGCCGTTGTGGAGAGCTCCGGAAATTTCGGCCACCTGGGGTTCTTTAACGTGCACCTAAATCGAAGTACATGGGCCTGAAGTATTTTCGCCTCCATCGAAAATGCGACCACCGCGGCCGGGACTCGAAAGTTCTGGCGCACGAAGATATCTTCTGTTAGGTAAACGCTTGCTCTATTAGATCTAGCAGTGCTATAGTTAGGATCCTATCTGCACATAAGTCAATCGCATGTAAGTCTAAGTTACATCTACAAAATCCTTCAAATCGCTGATGTGTAAACGCCACGAGATGCAAAGCAACCCTATGTGCTTCAGATTTCGTAACGAAGCACCACGCAAGATAGCGGCATCAGAATATGCGCGATAATCACCGTATGCGTTGTGGTACGCGGCGCTGTACAGTGGATCAGGGTAAGTGTCATGACACTGGCACAGGTAAAAAGAAAAAAAAATCGAGAAAAAATCCAGGGCGTGAGCTAAGCATAGACGTTCGCGCGCTTGTTCTGTCGAGACTGCGCGAGCGCTGTCATGTTGCTCTGCTCAACTAAAGCGGACGCGCACGCCTCATCGCCTGCCCTCGCTGGTGGACTCTGCCAGAAAAATAGAATTATGTCACTGCCCTTAGTTTTATTCAGGCGGTTTAGTGGCACCAGTACCTACTTGAGAAGCGGAATGAAGCCAGCGACTATTGTTTCGTACGGTGGTGTTCCTATAGGAGTATCTTGTATCTTAGATACACAATACATTATCGAATGTATCGGAAATACAGATACTGATCTTGCGAGACGTATCGCGATACAGATACAAGATACCCAAAGTGTATCTAAGATAGTATCTAAGATACATGTAACTTCGATACTGCCCAGCACTGGTGACAGGTATGCTAGACTATGCAGATAAGGCAAATACTCACCAAGTCCTGCTAATGATATTTGTGGCGTCTATGTATTCTGCCCAAAGGCAGACTTCGCCGCCGATCACTAGAGCCTTCTGTTGAGGATTGCCTGCGTAGCACGGAAAACGGCACTCGTTCAGTGCAATACAATTAAAACCTTCAAGTAATGCAATACAAAATTCTATATTTGCAGAGAAGCACACACAGAATTATCAACCTGCACTTCATCAAAAATTAGGAGTCAAGCATGACCTTCAATCTTGGTTTGAGTACTGAATTGTTTCTTTTTGAAGCACCTTCACATGTCTGTATTCGCATGCTCAATTTCTTTTTTTTTTCTTACCAATTCACATGAAGGTATCCAGGAACACGAAACGATTGAAATTGAAGAAAATAAAGATTGGGGGAGTTTCTTAAGTTCCTGAGATAAAAAATTCTGTTTTGCCGCAAGGGCGAAGCGGTGAATGTGATAGACACCAATGGGAAGTAAGGCGAGGAACCTTCAAAAAAACGTGGTCGTTGCAGCGAGCGAAGTGGCCTTCGTGCTATCTGTGGGTTCAACGAAAACTTTGCGCTGAGCGCATATATACAAAGGTACCAGCTGTCTGCTGATACCTTCTAAACATACGGTGGCGAGCGCGAACGCAGGCGACCACACCCAGTAGCACAAAGTGTTTCATTCGAGTGTGGAATGAACAGACTGGACAGCTGGGTTGTCAAGAAACAATTAACGATATTGTTTATTCTGCGTTGTTATTTATAGTCGAAGGTGGAAAGGGTTAGTAACAGTGAAGGCCAGGTGTATGCACGTGGCAATCATGGATGTAGATAGCGCATGCGCTTTCATCAGATATGATACATCCTATTCCATACAGTAATTACATGACGAAGTTAATGCCGCTGGCTTGTCTGCTAGAACTGCTGGTCCTAACCCAGACGCTCTGGCGGCCGCGCCTGTCGTAGGCTACGTGTCAGTGGTTCAGGCAACGGCTGCCGAGCTACCGCGGGTGAGTCTGCGGTGGTCGATGACGCCACGCCTTGACATGGGGTGTGGTTGTGGGCAATATCTTCGTCGTCTGATGAGCCACCATTATATGGTTCCTTCGTCGCCAGAAGATGCCGACAGTTGCGCCTCAGCGTGGTGCTGTTCTCTGTGCGCACGTAAAAGAATCGTCGGCCGGCCGATCCGACCACCTTAGCTTTCCTTGCCCATGAAGTTCTATTCAAGCGTACTACGTCATTGTCGCTGAGGCTAGATGGCCTATGATGACTATGATGACTTCTCTGCCGGTGTTTCTTCACGAGAGTGGCCGACATTGGTTGAAGTCCGGCAATGGTGTACGCCGCCGCCGTCCTTGCAACAGATTGCCGGGAGACCGGCCATCTTCAACAGGTCTCGCCTTGTAGTTCAACAACTCCAGCCAAAAACACTCTCGTGCAGCTATTCTTTTCTTTAGAATATGTTTCACAACTTGTACGCCCATTTCCGCGAGCTCACTCGATTGAGGGTACTGCGGGATTGATTTTGCATGCTTAAAGTCGTAACGCATTGCGAAAATAACGAACTCTTGGATGCTAAACTGTGGGCCGTTGTCGGTAGAAACCTTGGCTGGTATGCCGTATCTTGAAAATATTGCACTCAGTCTCTCGATGATAGCACTGGCTGCTGTGTCGGGCAGTGGCTACACCTCGGGGAAATTGGACATCGAGTCATGGGCGCACAAATAATGCCTTCTCGAGTACTGAATGAGGATAACACCGATACGGTACCATGGCTCAGTAGGCGTCGGTTGCATGATTAAAGGCTCTGATGGCTGTTTATAAGAGTATGTCTTGCAAGTTGGACATCTTTCGATCAAGAACTGAATATCTGAGTTTATAATCGGCCAATAAACCATTTGCCTTGCTCTAGCTTTGCACTGTACCTGGCACAGGTGGCCTGCGTGGATCTGTTTCAACATGTCGCTGCGCATTCTTGTCGGTATCACCACTTTCGTCCGTTTCAATAGTATGCCGCTTACAGCTCCGCGGCTACGGGTTTCAGGGGGCCGTCGACAGGTTCTCCCTTAGCAAGCTTTCTTAGCACCGTGCCACTATGTGCATCGAGAGCTGGTTCCTGTACAAGTTTCCTAGCTGTCATTTCACTTACGAGAGCTGATACGACCATGACGGCATAGATCTCGACGTCACTCGTGCACGCAACTGCCTTGAGTCCAGGGACATGTGATCGGGACACCATATGAGCAAGGGACATCTGTTTGCCAGGAATAAATGTCAGCGTGTAATCATATTTTAGCAATCTCAAGAAAAATCGTTGCACTCTACGTGGCATATCACTTATGCCCCTCGTTGCACTCTACGTGGCATATCACTTATGCCCTGTCTTTAATATGTCTTTCAGCGGAAGGTGGTCACTTTCGAGGACGAGGGGGTGGCCATAAAAAATGATTCATTTTTTGACAACCGAAAACCAAAGCTAAAGCCTCTCCTTCTATCTGCGAATATCTTTCCTTCGAATCTGTTAAAGCTCTCGACGCATAGGCAACCGGCGGCCAGTAGTCCGCATGACCAGAGTTACTGCATGTGCTACCTTTAGGTAGCAGAGATGCGCATAGATCCGGCTAGCAGCCACAGCTATGCGGCGGAGTCGCATTCCGTTTTCGCAGGCGACATGCCTACCGCGTCACCGATTAACATGTCTGGCGTGTTGAAGAGCGGCGATAAACACTGGCTGTTGATGACTGGTGCTAATTCATCTAGCTGCAACGGCGGCATGGAGAAAACAAAAATTGGCCCGAGCGTCATCTTCTCCGCAATGCATGGTTGCTAGCGGCTTTTGGAAGACAGATGCATAACTAGTCTACCTAAAGGTAGCATATACAGTAACTCTACACATGACGTTGCAGGAGCGCCGCACCGATGCCACTCTGAGAAGCATCTACAGTTACATTTAACGCGATAGCGTTAGAGAGCTCGTTTCGCAGAAATTCCGGTATCGGCGTCGGCGTCGTTGGTTGTGAGCAAAAGATTGTGCGTGACCGAAAACTCGAGAAAGATGCAAATAAAATAACAATAAAAATCTTCCGTCCCATTGAGGATAGAGCCCGGGCCGTTTGCGTAGCAAGCAGGTGTCATACCACAAAGCCACGATGTTACTTGCAACTGCTTCCGAAAAAAACACTACATAAATGTCATGTAGTCGAAGGAGTCTCCTTAACGCATTTATTGTTGCATGACAGAAGCGCACAATCGGGCAAGGCGACGCTTAACTGCATTAACTGTTTCAGTGTGGTTTTCGTGTGCCCATCGCCGCTAAAAACGCACACACACAAACTTACAAACAGCTCAAAAAATGGACAACTATGTCGTTCTAGCGGAAAACATATCAAGCAAACAACAAACATTAGATATTGTGCTGCCATCTGCGAAACAGTGTGAAAAACATGGCTCGATTACAGAAAGAGGGGACGCTTAACTGCTTCAACTGTTTCAGTGTGGTTTTCGTGTGCCCATCGCCGCTAAAAACGCTCACACACAAACTTATAAACAACTCCAAAAATGGAAACCTCTGTCCATCTAGCGGAAAACATATCAAGCAAACAACAAACACTAGATAATGTGCTGCCATCTGTGAGACATTGTGAAAAAACGTCAGGCCTGCGCGGAAAGCGCAGCACAGTCACAGCGAAAGTTGGAAGATCGACATTTCTAGAGCCCGTTGTAAACTCTCTTGTGGCTACTAATAGAAGTACTCTGGCAACGTAGCCACTACGCCACAAATCATAATTTTTTGTGAAGTTGGGGAGTACCCACCACTGCATTATTCGTCATTCTGCGGATAAGCGAAGTGCCATATGTAAGGCATTATGTGCACTTTGATGATGCGACGGTTGATCACGATGAAAAATTATGACTGAGCCGTTTGTAATGGGTTGGAAGCTTTAAACCACCAACCATATACGTAATTCGCACTGTGTGACGCCCGGTCGTTATTTAACTCTACCACCATGCTTTGTAAGATACGTTAACGTGAGAAATAGAGAGAGAGAGAGAATTAACTTTATTGAGACCCTGAGGAATTGGATTATGGGAGCCTTCTAGGCTTCCTTGGCAACCAATAGAAGTGCAGAAGTGTTGCAGTTCGGGCGAGTTGGTCATCCATGAACTTAACTTGTATTAGCACGGCACATACGAGAAGTAGACACGACACACAAAAACGAGACAGGCAAGTGCTAAACTTCCAACTGTTTATTCATGTGCTTCACACCCATCACATGCGCAAAAAACACAACTCAACCAGCACATGACGCTGAAGCAAGAAACGTTTATTCGTTTTCCGTCAAAGCAATGAACGGGGAGCTTACACACAAGTCTCCCAATTCTGCTATAGCTTCGGCTTCTTTTATTTCACGAGCAATCTGATTTCTAAACCGGCCGATAACTACACAGCTATGGAGATTAAGGGAACACCCACACCTTTTGCAGTGCGCTGCAAGGAACCCCCCCCCCCCGCTGAAAGACTATTTCTTGCATTGTAGCTGTGCTCGCGTAGTCTATCATTTATACTATAGTATTTCCCGCACGACAATGAAAACTTGTAGACTACACAGCACTCGCAATCAACAAATCTAACTTGATGTTTCTTGTCACAAGCTAAGTGAGCGACTTTATCTGGGCACGTCAACCTGTAAATCTCCCCCAGTTTTTTGGGCGCCTAAAAAACGATGCCCTCGATGGGCTACTTTTTCCAATTGTGCGAAATAGTGTGCATATACGCGATCACACCTGAAAGATTCGCGTAAAGAAAACAGGCAAGAAGGTTGGGAGTACTCGGGTTGCAGGCTAGGTGTGATCCCGTATATGCACACTATTTCGCACAATTTGAATATAGTAGCCCATCGAGCTAATGTCGGCGTCGTTTTTTCAGCGACAAAGCCTTGGCGAAGCCTGTCGAAGCCTTGGCGAGTTTGTTCCAAAGAAAATTTGGTATCGTACCAAGTCTTACACCATGGTCCCGAAGTTGCTGTGCTGCGCTTGTTTTTTCAGCTCGTGTAGATACTGCTCAAAAGGTTGCGCCTCACCTTGACTGCGGCAACAACAGAAAACGTACCGCTCGTGGATTTCATTTTGTTGCTTCATGCATTAATCTTCCAATTTGGCAATCACGGTGTTGTAGTCTTCCTTGTTTCTTTTTCTTCACTGAACACGAAATTGTTAAAAACGTGAAAGGCTTCCTACCCCGCCCCGCTGAGGAGCAGGGCCGCAGGCTTCGCCGCTTCCAACCACGGATTGGATTTGCATGCCGTCGCTTGCAGGAAAAACTCGAACTGCTGACGAAACCGCTTTCAGTTGCTTCCTCCATCAGCTGTCAAGCGTAGCGGTTCAGGCGGCCTTCACTTATCCCAGCAGCCATTCACTTGAGCTGGCAGCCTTCATCCCACTTCTGCACCATGTATCATTCGAGTGTACGACAAACACACTGGACAGCTTGGTTGTCAAAAAACAATGAACGACATCGGTTATTCTGCGTTGTTATCTGTAGTCGAAGGTAGAAAGGGTTAGTAACAGCTGAAGGCCAGGGTGTATGCATGCGGGAATCGTGCATGTAGATAGCGCATGCGCTTCCATCAGATATGATACACAAAGTACGTATTCTCTGCCGGACGCACGAAATGGTTCCTCCGGAGCGCGCAATACACAACGTAAATGCAACTGGTAGCGACACTTCCTTAGAAGCCCATAAGTTAAAACTGGCGGCTCATCAGCACGTTATGGAGCTTAGCGCCATCTGCGTGAGGAGAGAACACTTCTGATGGGACAAAAATAATGCCGATTGTGACGCAATGTCTGGTAAAAGAAGTGGGGAGGTGCGAAGCATGTAGCCAGGGTTTTTCAGCTCCACTAACGTGAAACCTGGGAGAGTTGCGAAGCATTCAGTGTTTTGACAGAGATTTCTTTGTTTTGAGAGAGATTTCAACCGGGCATGTAGAAGCCGGGCATGTAGGAAAGGGCTGTTCCTCCACTAACGTCGAAGGAAAACTGCGTCGGAATGCAGCTTGCCCTAAGGACCTTCTTCGTCTTCTTTCTGTTCCCCTTTGCTTCTTCTTCTTCTTCTTCTTCTTGTTTTTCTCCTCGTTCTTCTGCTTCCTCTGTTTCTTCTTCTCTTCCTTCTTCTTTTTCTTTTCCTTCTTCTGCTTCCCTACATGCCCGGTTCCAGGTCCTTACCTACGAAACACCCTTACCTACGGCACGTAGGTAAGGGTGTTTCAGCTCCACTAACGTGGTCGGCTATTTGCCGGGCTAACTGTTACATTATTCATATTTAGTAGACGGGGGGCAAGTAGTGGCATTCACCCAATTTTTGTGGCGCGCAACCATTTTATCATAGACCGTGACTACATGACACACCGTGACGACATTAGACGCCGACAAGCCGAGCCCCTAAGGTGCTTAGGTGCTTCGCACCTGAACGTTACGCCATTTTGTCGGCACCAGCGCGAAATTTGACCTAAAAGTAGTATTTGTAGGCCCTTGATCGCAGGTCCCCGGCTGAAACGTCGGTTCGAAGAATATATATACATATATATATATATATATATATATATATATATATATATATATATATTCTCGAACTGTTTTATAAACCAGTGCTACTCCTAAACACCTTATTTTGACTGGTGGAGGTGCGGGGTACTCCATATTCCTGGAACTTCGAAACCGTACGTTGCCTCCGGTTTCTAGCATGTCCACGGACAAAGATCAGCAAGTAGCCGCCTCGGCTTCAACTACTCCGCCTGTTGTCTGTTCCGGCCCCATTCGGCAACGCGACCCTCCTTCCTTCAGCGGTACCGATGACAAGGATGTGGAACATTGGCTTCACGAGTACGACCGGGTGAGCAAGCACAACAAATGGGACGATGCGCACAAGCTTACCGTGGTCCAGTTTTATTTAACCGACGTCGCCAATCTGTGGTACCGTAATCATGAGCAGGACCTTCCCACCTGGTCGGCCTTCAGAACGGCGTTCGCGGATCTCTTCGGCCGTCCAGCGCTGCGCAAGCTACGTGCCGAGGAGCGCTTGCGCGCTCGAGCTCAGTAATATGGTGAAAATTACACCAGCTACATCGAAGATGTGGTCGACCTTTGCCGGCGTGTCAACTCGGCCATGACGGAAGCCGAGAAGATCAAACGCATTTTGAAAGGTGTGAGTGACGACGCATTTCAGATGCTTGTCGCCAAGAACCCGCAAACGGTCGCTGACGTAATCGAAATCTGTCAGAGCTATGACGAGCTCTGGAAACAGCGTGAATCTACTCGTCGCGCCAGTGCGTCATGTGCAACGATCTCCGCTTTGACGTCGGCTGGCATTGCGGAAGACCATTCTGCCTTGCTCCTTGAGATCAAGCAGTTTGTACGCGAGGAGGTCGCCCGCCAGCTGTCCGTTGTACCTCACACCTTTGAAGGTGCCCCATCTACTTTGCCGCCATCGATACAGCGTGTCGTTCAGGACCAAGTATCCGAGGTGCTGCCCGCAGCCCATGTACCACCAGTGGCTGCTGCGCTGACCTATGCCGAAGCACTTACCGCGAACTCCTACGTTCCCGCGCGCACCTTTGCCGCACCGCCTGAACCTATGCATCACGCTGCCCGTCCGTTCTCCCGACCAACACCATCACGCCTTCAAAACCAGTGGCGCACTCCAGACAACCTGCCTCATATGCTACGCCTGTCGTTTTGCGGGTCACGTAGCACGTGTTTGCCGACGGCGTGATTTTGTCCTACGTGACGACGTGCGGCCAAACAGTTACGATTTCCCGCCGAGAACTCAGACTGCTCCATCTGGCCCGCCTGCCACCATGGACACATTTTTGATTCGCCAGAACTTCAACAGACGCCGGTCGCCTTCACTTCGGCGCCGTTCACTTTCCCCTATGCTACAACGCCCTCCTTCTGTCCCTGAGGAAAACGAGAAGCCGCAGTTCCGGAGGCAAGAACTGCGCAGCTTTCGAACTCTACAAGACCTTGTTTTTCGCCGTCTAATGTTGTTGCTGTCTCCGTTGAAGGTGCCCCTGTTTTAGCACTGATTGACACTGGTGCCGCAGTGTCTGTAATGAATGAGAAACTTTGCTGTAGACTCAAGAAAGTAACGACTCCTCTTCAGGACTTCGTTTTGAGCACTGCAAGTGAGCAACAAATTCGCCCTCTCGCTGCGTGCACGGCACGCGTTGCGATTGCCGACGTTATTTATGCCGTCGAGTTTGTAGTGCTGCCAGAGTGTTCCCAGGACATTATACTGGGTAGGGACTTTCTCAGCGCTCATCATGCTGTCATCGACTGCGCCCGTACCGAAGTCGAGTTCTCGCCTTTGTGTGCATCTGCTGCAGTCGACTCGCCACCTTCACCTGCAAAGGTTTTTGTGGACTGCGGACACACCGATACCCCCTGTCTCATCCACGCTAGTACCGCCTTCCTGCGACATCTCTACTGGCTCAACCGTTCTTTCAACGCCTTCTGAAACCGCTGTCCGCCGCAGTGCTTCCTGATTCCTTTCGCCGTTATCACCATTCACGATGGATCAAGTGCAATTTATGTCTCTAATCCGTTTCCCTCGCCTTCCAAATTACTGCGCGGAGAGTGGCTAGGCCTTGCCGATGACGTTGATCCCTTGTGTGCACATGTCGTTCCTGATCACTCGACTCTGCTTCATATCGACGCCGTTGATTGCTCCACGTTACCCTCTCAGCCATCGTTCACCGAAGCACTTTCTCGGTGCATCGACAGCAACCTTACGGCCCAGCAGCGCGCCGACATCATCGCTCTCCTCGAGCGCTTCCGCACAAGCTTCGACCACCGGCAACCAACTTTGGGCCGTGCTTCCACTGTATGTCACGAAATCGACACTGGCATTCACGCACCTTTATGTCAGCGTCCGTATCGTGTGTCGGCATCTGAACGTCATGTCATCGCAGAACAAGTTGACGACATGCTGAAGCGTGGCGTTATTGAGCCCTCTAACAGCCCATGGGCCTCGCCTGTTCTTCTAGTAAAGAAAAAGGATGGCTCAATAAGATTTTGCGTCGACTACCGCCGCTTGAACACGATCACACGCAAAGATGTTTACCCATTACCTCGCATAGACGATGCGCTCGACTGCTTACAAGGCACCGAGTTCTTCTCGTCGTTAGACCTGCGCTCCGGTTATTGGCAGGTTCCGATGGCTGAGGCTGATCGCCCAAAAACGGCTTTCGTTACCCCCGATGGTTTATACGAATTTAACGTCATGCCATTCGGGCTATGCCTGCGCCTGCCACCTTCGAGCGCATGATCTACAACATTCTCCGTTGCCTGAAATGGCAAACCTGCCTGTGCTATTAGACGACATTGTAATATTTTCCAGTGACTTTTCAACACATCTTCAGCGCCTCGAAAAAGTGCTCACTTGCCTCAGTTCCGCCGGTCTACAGCTCAACTTAAAGAAGTGCTGCTTTGGCGCTCGACAACTGCTCATTTTGGGCCATGTCGTCTCTAGAGATGGTGTTGTTCCGGATCCGACGAAACTGCGCGCCGTTGCCGAGTTCCCTAAGCCAAAGACGATGAAATAACTTCGCAGCTTCCTCAGCCTATGTTCCAATTTTCGTCGTTTTATCCGCAGCTTTGCCTCCATCATATCGCCCTTGACTGAACTTCTTCACTGCAACCTCGGTCTTTCGGGATGGTCATCGGCGTGTGATGATGCATGTGCCACACTCCGTCTCCTTCTTACATCACCTCGAATATTGCGGCATTTTGATCCATTTGCTCCGACAGAAATCTACACGGGCGCTAGCGGTATCGGTCTCGGTGCTGTGCTCGCCCAGCGTAAGCCTGGATTTGATGAGTACGTCGTCTCCTACGCCAACCGGGCGCTCACAAAAGCGGAATCCACCAATTACGTTACAGAAGAATAGGGTCTGGCCATTATATGGGCAATAGGCAAATTCCGACTCTATATTACGGGCGCCCATTTAGCGGGGTTATAGACCACCATGCATTATGTTGGCTTTCCTCTTTAAAAGATCCTTCCGGCCGGCTCACCCGTTGGGCACTCCGGCTCCAGGAGTACGACATTCACATCATTTACCGATCTGGACGAAGACATTCCGACGCAGATGCTCTGTCCCGATCACCCCTACCATCTAGTGACGAGTCGCCGTTTCCGCCTACACACGACGTATCAGCACTTGGTGTCAACGACATGTTTCTGGAGCAACAGAAGGATCCCTGGGTTGCTTCAATTCTTAACTTGTTGCGTCGGCCTCCCTCGCAACTTGTCCCTAGAGGTATGCGCCGCCAAATACAGCACTTCGTTATCCGGAATGGTTTGCTATACCGACGAAATTATCTCCCTGAAGGATGCCGATGGCTCCTGTTTATTCCCACACATCTCCGCTCGGACATATGCGCCTCCATTCACGCCGACCCTCATCGCGCATGCGGGAGTGTTAAAAACTTACACCCGCCTATCGCAACGCTTCTACTGGCGCGGAATGTATCGCTTAGTTCGCCACTACGTCCGTTCCTGTATTGCTTGCCAGCGCCGGAAGAATCCAGCTTCCCGTTCTCCAGCTCCACTACAGCCCTTGCTTTGTTCTGGCAGACCATTCGACCATGTTGGTATAGATTTCTACGGGCCTCTTCCAATCATCATCATCATCATCATCATCATCATCATCATCATCAGCCTGTCTACGCCCACTGCAGGGCAAAGGCCTCTCCCATGTTCCGCCAATCAACCCGGTCCTGTGCTTTCTGCTGCCACGTTATACCTGCAAACTTCTTAATCTCATCTACCCACCTAATTTTCTGTCTCCCCCTCACGCGTTTGCCATCTCTTGGGATCCAGTCAGTTACCCTTAATGACCACCGGTTATCCTGCCGACGTGCTACGTGCCCGGCCCATATCCATTTCTTCTTCTTGATTTCAACTATGATGTCCTTAACCCCGTTTGTTCCCTGACCCACTCTGCTCTCTTCCTGTCTCTTAAGGTTACACCTATCATTTCCCTTTCCATCGCTCGCTGCGTCGTCCTCAGTTTAAGTTGAACCCTCTTTTTAAGTCTCCAGGTTTCTGCTCCGTAGGTAAGTACCGGTAAGATGCAGCTGTTATATACCTTCCTCTTGAGGGATAGTGGTAGATTACCATTCCAATCATACCTGCTGGAAATCGCTGGATAATCGTCGCCGTTGATCACCTTTCGCGGTATGCAGAAACCTCACCGTTGCCATCTGCATCGGCAAGTGACGTCGGTTCTTTCCTATTGCATCGCATCATTCTACGTCATGGTGCACCGCGTGAGCTGCTCAGCGACCGAGGACGCGTATTTTTGTCGGACGCAGTCGAATCACTTCTAAAGGAATGCCATGTCATTCATCGGACCACCACCGCGTACCACCCTCAAACAAACGGCATGACAGAACGATTGAACCGAACATTAGGGGATATGCTGTCAATGTACGTCGCTTCCGACCACTCCAACTTAAGAGTCACTGGAAAATCAGAGTACCGCAAAAGTAGGCTGCACGCGGGCAACATTGGGCGGCGGCGGCCATATCCCTTCCAGACCGCCCGGCGCGTTGCTAGTGCTAGGCGGAACGGCATTATGTGTGTGTGTTTCTTGAAGATGATATTAGAAGTGATTTCGAATGATCGACAGGTATGGATCGACTGCGCGGTTAGCGGTGTAACTAATGAAACGTGCGGCGAATGTTGCCATGTGCTCGCGAACTCTCTTCATGGCTTCATCGGTCTCTTTTTGTGTCACGCCCGGGTGTGTTCGCTAGGTCCGGAGCTGTAAACATAGTTGCATTAGCGCAGTGACATCGCGCGAGATGCCACTTACTTCAACATTTGGTGAATCTTGACTGTTTGCGCTAGTTTTGTTCAGGTTCACTGCACTAGGGAACGTTATCAAGCAACATCGAGAACATTCAACATTGCATCGTTCGACTGATCGCTGACGCATAGCTTGCTTGCGCACCATGCTTGCTGTTCAACTGGCTTATATGTGTAATGGAAGTTGTGTGTGTACGGTAATTGGAAGTTGTGCGCGACGTATTTATGTCTTGATTCGGAGCGCCAGCAGCCCAACGCACGGGTGAATCGGCGTGCGGTAGGTAAGGTGCATCTTATCTTGCGATACGTAGAAAATAGGCCATCAAAAATGATTGGCACTACTACTTGATTGTTTCATTTCCTATTTCTTGTCCCCTTAATATTCCCAACGTTGCAATGAATTTGCAAATAATTTACTGTGTTCCGACAGTTTTTTTTTCGTTGCCAGCGCGTAAACAGCTGGGGTTTGGTTTCTGCACTGCTGCACTTTTTTTTTTCATAATGCACTCTGATTAAAACTTCCCCGGCACGGTGCTTTATGTTCTTTTGATCAGAAATAGCATATCCCGGAATTTTTAAAGCGCATGCTACTGCAACACAGTATATATATAAACCTAGGGCTCGCATAAAATCGACTCCCTCAATGTGTGGATCTGCTTTTTGTATTTTTTTTGCTGTGACCACTTCTCACCCACTAAACAGTATTTAAGGGTACGCTCGGTGCAATGCAGCATTAGCAGCATTTTTTTTGCAACAAATTTTAAAATACGGTTGATACATTGCCTTATACCAAGTTTATCAACAGAGCTCCGCGCTTCTGTTTTGCACAATGGCAAATGATCATGCCACAATTGCCTTCAAGGTATACCAGTAAACAGTTATTATTTTAATAAATCTTCGATTTCGCTCTCGTGGGTGACACGCTGATAACTGGGATAGCATGCGTAATCTGTTCAACAGATCGATATAAACAGCCGAGAAAAAAAGGTATGTAGTTTTCAATATCGCTGACCATAGCGAACCGAAAAGGTGAAGTATCCTGTCGCATAAGATCTTTTCCAGCAAAGTTAGTGTACTTCACTGCAGGAAGCAGTGTTATTCGAGGGGGGCGAGTTCATTCCGACCAACTATGCAGCCACGTACAAAGACGCTCTTTGATAATAAATGCGAAGCATTTCTTAGCGAACCTCAGGCACTTTGGCCGTTTCTATCTACGCATCTATCTATCTATCTAGCCGCCTACGTCTGGGCGCTCTCCCGGTCGTGCCCATAACTTGTAACATACCAAAATTGGCATAGCAAGATATCAGTGTATGGCGAACACAATTATCACGTCATGACATGATTAACGCAAAATACCTGTCGCGTACGTCATGAAACTCTTTCTCTCAGTCACATGTGGCACATACCTGCATACTAGAGTTCATGTTATGCGGGTATGTGCCACAGGTGATACAGAGTGTCAACCAACATAGTAACCACAAGGACGCACACATTTACATGCAAGCAAAGTGATAATAATTGTTGGGCTTTTTGTCCCAAAACTACGATACGATTATGAGAGGCGCCGTAGCGAAGGGCTCCAGAAATTTTGACCATCTCGTATTCTTTAACGTGTACCGAGATCGCACAGTACAGGGGCATGTAGCATTTTGTCTCCGTCGAAATTCCACCGCCACGGCCGGGATCGAACCCGCGACCTTCGGGTCAGCAGCCGCGCACCGTAACCGCTACACCACCGCGGCGGACGCAAAGAAAGCGTGGAAGCTGAAGACAGAACACCCCTGAAACACGCTCAACTACCATCCAATCATCCACGTGGTCCACGTTTTGCACAAAAAACCGGGATAAATGCTTCCTATAATAAATCAGCCAAGAGAATCAGGCCTTTCATCATTACCAGTGACTTCAACATTGATTTATCATGACCCAGCAACGCCTGGTCCTTATACTGCGTGAACGACGGCTTGGATGTGGACAGGGCATCAAAAGACCTCGCTGCCACATCTAGGACAGGAGACATCATAGATCATTTCATCGTAACAGACATCCAGGATTTCCACCAGCTGTACTATACGTCGCACTTCACTGCACTTAGACCCCTCGTGGCCGCGATCACGAACGGTTCCGACTGACAAGTCCGGTCCAGCTGCTGGGGCTCACTGATCACTGCTATGATGACCTTGCTCAAGAACTGTCAAGGACCCCTTTTACACATGCACACGGGTTCGTGAAACATGCGCGCGTTCTCCGTCATAAAGAACAAGTATAAGCATAACAACTGTAACAACTGCAACTGTGACTGTAGCGTACATGCAGTGCGCCTGCGCGCGCCACTCGGCTGTATATATATCTACAGGGAAACTTTCCTGAATGAAGCTTAGTTACGAGTAACGCCTGTCCTGTGCAACTGTGTTCCTTCTTTGTCTTGTTGAGATTCGCGCTATCCAGTATTGAAGAATATAAGCACTACATATCAGCTTATCGCGTCTGCTGTTGGTAACACCCATGTTGCTGTTGGCATCATTACAGAACTGCGTGCAAACAACTAACTGGTCATATAATACATATGCGACTCTTCAACATATGTGTGTGCGTATACCACTTCCACATTTCTCTAGCGTCATTCCGTAACGTTTCGCTCAATGTGAAAAATTACGCCACAGTCACCACCCGCGCATGCTTCGCATAACACTGATTACCACGGTACGTGGGATCTGCCGAATTTTTTATTTTTTCCCACACGGCATGCAAAAATAAACGAGAATCCCAGAGTAGCTCACCAGTAGCGTTCGATTGCTGGTGAGCTACTCTCTTTTGGCATCTGCATGCAGTGGCGTAGCCAGGGGGTGACACACCGGGCCCGTGCCTCCCCCCCCCCCCCCCCGATTTTTTTTCCCGTGGCATACATAGCACAAAATGACACTCGATCGACCACATCTGCCTGCCAGACCCCCACTTCAGATCAAGAAGGTGCCCCCCCCCTCCCGAAAAAAATGTCTGCTTACGCCCCTGTCTGCATGACGCGTTTAAAAAAGCGACTACGTACTTCTGGGGACTGTGGTACTGCTAAAGGTCCGGCCACGCTCTGCATTGAATGCGCCTGCACCCAAAGCGCTTGGAAGGGATAAGGCGGCGAGAGGTCACGTGATGCGAGAAAGCCAATCGTGTCGGCGGCTGCGCGCGGAAAACAGATGCGATACTCTGAATTTTTTCTAGTGACTCTACTCCAACTGGGACCGTGTTCTCACTTTTGTGACGTACGCGCATAATACTGCAGTACAGACAACCACTGGATTCTCTCCATACTTCCTTTTTTACGGACGCAGCCCTCCTGCACGCTCCACACCATCCTCCCTTACCGCCCTGATGTGGCTGATTGGATGACGGTGTCACAAGCTGCTAAATACGCGGAAGAGTGTCGCCAGCTTGCCCGCTCCTTCACTACTGCTGACCAGCAACGCCAGAAACACCATCGCGATAGCTCGACGCCTCCGGCATCCTATGCCCCTGATCAACTTGTAATGGCTTTGGATCCCTTCAACCAGCCCTGGTCTGTCAACGAAACTTCTCTCCAAATATCACGGCCCTTACCGTGTGGTCAAACAAACATCGCCGGTGAATTACGTAGTGGAGCTGCTTGCGCAGTCCTCTTATCAACGACGCCGTGGACGTGAGATTGTTCACAAAGACCGCCTGAAACCGTATTACGACCCCTCTGTCATCTCCTGCCCTAAGTCGCCATGATGGCTCTCTTCCGAAGGGGAGCTACTCCTAAACGCCTTATTTTAATATATATATATATATATATATATATATATATATATATATATATATATGAAGGAAAGACGATAACTTTTAAGGGCTCATTTCTTAGGTAGACACAATATAACGAGAACCAACAGACAATATAGCCAAAAAAATATAGGGAGTGTTATTCGTTGTAATTAGGATAAAGTGTGAAGAAACTAAAGTGGACGAAAAGATAACTTGCCGCCGGCAGGGACCGCACCTGTGACCTTCGAAGAACGTGTCCCATGCTCTACCACTGAGCTTCGGCGGCGGTCATCCTCCCGTTCACTTTATGGGGTGTATATGGGCATTTTAAACCTAGGAGTGCTAGTCAGCTCCAGTCGCAGCCATGGCGGCGAGTGCACACTCTTTTTCTACCTGTTGGCGTCACGTAGCACGTGACCCGAGGTTCGGTCCCTGCCGGCGGCAAGTTATCTTTTCGTCCACTTTACTTTCTTTACACCTTATCCTAATTCAAACAAATAACATCCCCTATACTTTCTTTCGCAATATTGTCTGTTAGTTCTCATCAATGTTATATATATATATACATATATATATATATATATATATATATATATATATATATTATATATATATATATATATATAGATATATATATATATATATATATTATATATATATATATATACATATATATACATATATATACATATATATATATATATACACACACACATATATATATATATATATGATAGTAGTGTGTGTGTGTGTGTGTGTGTGTGTGGTGTGTGTGTGTGTGTGCGCGTGTGTGTGTAATTGGTCATATACGGAACGGCAAGGTGGCACCATCGGAAATGGCAAAAGCCGCCAAGTGTGTCCAGTTAAGTGCCATCGCGAATAAGCGATGTATCCTTTTCGTGGCACTCCTCGCCATTTTAAGGCGAGAGCCTTAGATGCCTCATCAAACACGAAAATTGACCGTAGGCGTCCTGCGGCATGGGCACCAACACGGGTGATGGAATCTGCGCCCGGTGATGACGTCGCCCACTGCGGGGTATTACTAGTACCCACTGGCGGCCGTCGCCGTAGAAATTGTGTCGGTGGAGGAGGTCGTCGCGAACGGCGAACTGGGGGCTTGACGACGCAACGCGCGAGTAGATGGTGTTGCCGATGGATCATTCAGCAAGTCTATCAGTGAGGCAATCCATTGATCCTTGCACTGTTCGGTAGCAATGGTGTGTATTTCGATGGAAGAAACGGCAAAGTGAGACACTCAGCTGTGGCCATTGTCGTCAGGCAAGGGAGAGCGCGACAGGGTGTCGGCGTCAGCATGCTGGCGTCTATTGCGGTACAGCACGGGGATTTCGTAGTCATGCAGGCGAAATGCCCAACGGACGAGACAGCCTGAGGGATCCTTCAATGATGAAACCAGCACAGTGCATGATGGTGGGTGACGGCATCAAAGTGGCGACCATACAAATAAGGTCGGAACTTCGCAAGGGCCGATATGATTTCCAGGCACTCTTTTTCCGTGACGGTGTAATTGGTCTTGGCACTAGTAAGCGTATCACTTGCATATGCAACGACATATTCCGTGAACACAGGTTTGCGCTGCGCAAGGACAGCGCCGAGGCCAACACCACTGGCGTCCGTGTGTACTTCTGTAAAGGCCATGGGGTCGTAGTGGTGTAGTATGGGAGGAGATGTCAACAAACGACGGAGCTTTGCGAAAGCGTCGTCGCACTCTGACGACCACGAACTGAGGGGCCCGTTGCTGCCAAGGAGCTTGGTCAGCGGTGATATGATAGTCGCGAAGTTTCGAATGAGCGACAAAAGTACCCAATGGATAACATTTATCCATTGGATGTCCGATTTAGAGCCGAACGTCCACGTCCGGGCAATAACATCCGTCGTATAAACGGTGGACGTACATTTTCGGATGTAAATAAACGTCCGCATTCTAAAATACGGTGGATGTCCAGTGGATGTTTGACTGCGGATTTACCAGCAGCGAGCGTCCCGCGAATGTCCTCCCACGGACAATAATTGGTTTTTGCTTTTGACGGCACATTACGCACGTACGTGGAGCTAAATGCTATGATAACGATGATTGCAATAATATGTGAAACAGCAGCAAAAGTCGTTGATCTTAAATTGAAAGTGACTGCCACTGCAAGTCATACTGCAATATCACCTCCTGGCGTAGTGCTCAAGAAAGAAAAAAGATCTTCTAACCACCTCAATTTTGTTTTTCGAAAACCGGAACAAAACGGCTAAAGAAAACCTCTACTCGCTGAACCGGTGTTTTGATCGGTCTCGTCGCCGTACGTGATTGTGGCGTTTCGGTCTTGCGTTTCCCGTTCACCTCCAATCGTCATGGCCATCAACAGTGAGAACCGACGGAACAATCGCCGAATGAACGGAACAACGTTGCAGCTCGGCTTTTTCGCGCGCTTTTCGAGACGCTACAAGTGTCGCACCGCATCAACTGTGCGCATTGGAAACACGGTGAGCGAAGTTTTATTCTGTGCATGTGGTTAGAGGGCCATTTTTGCGCGGGGAGTGCTGACGCCGTTAACAAAATTTCAGTTAGGCCTACAGTCACAACTCGCGTACTGCAAGTCAAACTTTTGTTCTGGCTTCCTACGCACGTCGCGACCACGTGACGGGCGTGCTTGCGAGAAGACAAGCAAGGAGACTAAGCAAGAAATTGATCGAAGTTTTTGCGAATTGTAAACACAACCGTCTTGGTTCCGAGGATTCTTTGTTAAACGTACCGAAGCACCATGGTCCAGCGGTCGTAACTGCTCAGAAAGCTTAAATCTGATACGTGAGCTCTGAATAAGAGGACTGCCGCGAATACCTAGCACCGGTAGACACCGATGACGGGGAACAATGTACAGATGTCGCTTGAGATCTGCTCACGTTTGTGCGTACAGTAGTGACAGTGATGAAGAGTGCGAAAGCGAACTCCCATAGTAAGTGCAAACGCATGCAGTCGCCGAGGTGTTCCTTCCATAGACATGGGTGTCACTTCCACGCTACAGCATTGTCATAAGCCAGTAGAACAAAGGAAGGCGTATAAAATGAGTAAGGAAAAATAGGCAATGGCAATTGCAATGCAAATAGGCAAATAGGCAATAGGCAATGTGGGGCATTAACAAGGTAGTAACAAGGCACAGATAACGAACAACGATAGGATAAGTAGAGACAAAAAGCGCTGATTTGCTGGTGCCTATCCCGACCTTTTAACGTCTATGCGCTGTTAATACCTTCGTAATGAATCCTAACCAACTCGCCCAACCTACATGCGTGGATACAATTTTACTGCAGAAGTGTCCTTCGACTGTTAAAATTAGCTGTCTAGATCACGACTCGTCCCTTGAGGTGGTCATTCAAATAGGCTATGTTGTGCGATGTCTTGATGATTATCCGCAAACAAGCTTGCACTGTTTTGTTCTCCCGTGCCTCACACGTTTATATTCACTGTGCACCTTTATGTTTCTGCAGAACAAGTGGAGGCCATTGCCATTACCATTGGGTTGCAAATGATTGGAGCCATGATCAAGGGACTGTAGGTGCATCTGAGAAAAGTTCCTGCTTGGTTGTGTGTGCCTTGGGACTGAACCTTGTGCAACTTTGCGGATCTTCTGTGGACTGTGCAACACCAAGGTATGTTCTGTAGACTGAAGGTTGCTGCCCCATGGTATTTTTGTTTTTTATTTTTGTAGATTTTTTCACGTTCCTATTGACAGCTTGCATGTGGTTTCATGGATTCAGGTTCTTAACATGCTGTATTCCAACATGATGGCTTTGATGACATCTAGGTAGCATAATTAGGTCACAGTTAACCGGCTTCGATGTGATCACAATGCCGCTTGATTGTTCTGGGCTCTGTGCATGCATAAGAAAGAATTTGATGCGGTGTATTGATATCATTAACGTGACATGGCAATTATGGTGAGGTGACCGCAAGCCATGCATTGCTTCTTTTAGATGCGATCTCTTTCTCGGGGTATATACGCACGCAGCGTTGTGGTCCGCACTCACACTACGCATGCGCGACTCTCCTCCTTCCCTCTCTCCAACAGCTGCGCGTTACTCCCTCCACTTCCCTACCAGCACCTGCTTGCGCTTCTCCTCCGTTCTCGCTTCTGCTCTCACGGCGCATACACTACTCTACTCCTCCAGTCTCCTCTCCATCAAATGGCAGAACGCTGCGCGCGTTCAGTCCAGCGCTTGCCTCGGTTGGCTCCTCTGAAATGCGGGCTCGACATGCCGAAATTCTCTCCTGCGCAGCACCGCGATGAGGGCCAGTGCATGCGCGTCTCCTCCCCCTCTCACTCCTCTCCTACGCTGCCTCTCTCTCGCGCGCCTGTCGACGTACCCCGCACGCCCTGTGAGAATTAAAGGGGCCCTGCAACACCTTTCTTAGTTATATTGGAATAGTCTCATTATTGACGTATGACTCTTCACGAGTCATATGCCGCAAAAATTTTTCGAATCCGTCAAGTCCAAGTGGTGTTACCAAATTATAGAGATCACGTTCCGCAGCTTTCTCCCTCAACTCAACGCGCGAGCGCGCGGATAGCTGCGCGGGGCTTGAAGGGAGGGAGGGCGGAGGTGCGAGGAGGCGCCGAAGAGTTACGTCAGCGCCGGCGGCATTTTTTTCCTTCATTTTTTTCTCTCTGGGGTCTCGGCGTAACCACGTGGCCTGTGGCGCCACTTCCGGTCGGCTTGCGTGGCCCTCGTCGAGCGGAGCTCATCGCACCGTGTATCGCGCGTGCTTGAAAAAACTGCGAGCCGGTTTGGTAATGTTGGGTGTGCACCTCGAACTGCCGTAGTGTTTTCATCGCTCTGCCAATCATGGACGCAAACCTGCGTGCGCGTTTGGAACGTATGACAGCTGAGTTGGGTTTCGACCCACACTCCGATACACCGCCTCGTCGCACTGCTCGCGCTTGAATCGTATTCAACACGGCAAAGCTGCGTGCACCCTTCTCCCAGTGGCGGTACTTCGATGCTGTTTGCTCTCTGAATGCGGGCGCACAGCGAGTGCGGGCTGACAACAAAGAGCTAGACTAGAAGAAAGGATCGTGGGGCATCGGGCCGGCGTGGACCCATCCCCCGGCTGTCTGCAGCTACCGTGAAAATGCGAGTCTGCTTGGTTGCTGTGTCGCGGTTTCTCGGGAACGTGACACTACGGGGAGGATACGCCGAGGTACGGCTCGATGACATACTGAACAGACAGCGAACGGGACTCTCGTCATACAGCGAACACAGGTACCCTAAACTTGCCGGCGCCAGCATTGTTATCGGAGAAATGCTGCACCGCTGCCTCGGTCGGTCGTGAGAACGTGCCGATGATGCAGTTTCCAGCTGACGAGGCAACACTCGAACGGCTGCCACTCTCAACGGCAACCGGCGATGGTCAAAAGCACAGGAATATTCACGATTTCGGCTCTGCGCTTGGTGAAGAAAACGCAACCACGCAACTAGGAGCAGACGAGCTGTCGGTGAGACCGGAAGTGCTGATAATAATGTTTGTTCAGTGTTTTAACGGCATAATACAATATAAACATACATATTATCTACTTATTGAACTCAATATTAACAACGAAGGTAATAATGAGGGTGTTATCGTGATTATAACATCAGCCAATGGTGAAACTGCCGACAATCGCGTCATATATTGCGGACTAATACATCATTTGTCGAGAGAAGAGGGAGCGATTTTCAGCTGATTTTGAGAATTTATTGTAAATTCCAGGACGCTCGCTCCGCTAATATTTGGCTCGCGTGTTCTCGGGAGCCTCGACTACCGATTGGCAGCGCTTTTTGACCCTGCTCAAAAAGTGTTGCAAGGCCCCTTTAACGGCCAGGCTAGAGTGAAGACACGACGCGCGTAGTGTTCGTCTTCGCCTTCCACGACTGAGGTCGGTAGCATGCCCAGCGAACGCCAACGGAACGCGATCTTGCAAGTTCTCCGGCTTCGCATCGCGTCATGATCCCCTTTGGCGGGAGATGGCGTAATTTTTTTAGATGCGAAGTATCTCTTGCTCGGGCGTATGTAACGCGGCGTGGTCATCCGCACGCAGCGTTGTGGTCCGCACTCACACTACGCATGCGCGACTCTCCTCCTCTCTCTCCAACAGCTGCGCGTTACTCTCTCCACTTCTCTACCAACACTTGCTTGCGCTTCTCCTGTGTTCTCGCTGCTGCTCTCAAGGCGCATACGCTACTCTCCTCCCCTAGTCTCCTATCCTTCAAATGGCAGAGCGTTGCGCGCGTCAGCGCTTGCCTCGGTTGGCTCCTCTGAAATGCGGGCTCGACATGCCGAAATTCTCTCCTGCGCAGCGCCGCGATGGGGGCCAGCGCATGCGCGTCCCCTCCCCCTCTCTCTCCTATCCTACGCTTCCTCTCTCTCGCGCGCCTGTCCACGTTCCCCGCACGCCCTGTGCGAGTTAACGGCCAGGCTAGGGGGAAGGCACGACGCGCGTAGTGTTCGTCTTCGCGTTCCACGACGCGAGGTCGGTAGCATACCCAGCGAACGCCAACGAAACGCGATCTTGCAAGTGCTCCGGCTTCGCATCGCCTCATGGTCCCCTTTAGCGGGAGATGGTGTAATTTTTTATTTATTGTGCCTCTGTACAAAATATGTGCGTGGAAACCACAACAGTAAATATGAGATATATTTTGCCTAAATTTCTGTTTGTCCTATGCATGTATCTATTTGTTGACCCATTGTTAGCATTGAACATGCCAGTGCATGGTTCATACACAGTGTAGAGTGCAAGCGTTTTTTGTAACTTTCATTTGTCATCTGCATTGCATCACGTAGCACTATCGTGACGTCACTGCAAAGCCGCACTTTTGTGAGACAAGTATTCAGCCCTCTTGTAAAATAACCTGCAAGAGGCTGTTAATATACAAAATTTTACGTCACGAAGAATTCTGTTATCTTCTACATAATATACGTTGCTGTTATGCATAACCATAGTTTTGTGGGACCACAGTGTTATCCTTTAATTTAGTGCGAGATACCTTCACCACGTCTTATTTTTGTGTTTTTGTTTTATTCACATATACCGAGTGTCCCAGCTATCTTTAGCCAAGGGTTAAAAGATACAATATTAGAGGCAGGTGAGTGAAATCAGTTGCAAATTGCTGACAGCCACCTTGCGCACCACAGACAATTTTCTGTTTCGTAATTGATTAATTAGGATTATTTAATTAAGTTGCTAATATTGGCTTTAGGCAAGAAATGCAACTTGCAAAGTTCGAGATCGTCTTCAGAAACCCCCCTTGCATTATTTGCAATCAAGAAAGTCTCACGTATAGAATTTTTTCCAAGCTGCAAAAAGAACCACGTGGTTAAGCCACAGCTGAGAGCAGCATCACGTGGTTCTTTTTGCAGCTTGGCAAAAATTGTATATGTGAAACTTTCTTTATCGCAAATAATGCAATGAGGGTTTCTGAAGACGCTCTCGAACTTTGCAAGTCGCATTTCTTGCCTAAAGTCAATATTTAGCAACTTAAGTCATTAATTCTAATTAACAAATGAATCAATTACGCAAAAAATTGTCTGTGGCGCGCAAGGCGGCTGTCAGCAATTCGCAACTGATTTCACGCGCCTGCCTCTAATATTGTATTTTTCAACCCTTGGCTAAAGATAGCGGGGACACCCGGTATGTTTGCTGCACCATGAACATTTTCCTACTACAGGAAAGGTGTGCCTTAGCGAAGTATCCCAATCAGTTTTCTACATTTTGTATACATTGCTGTATGTTGCATGTCGTAGTTCTACTTTATACAGATTAACATTTCTGTGGAGTCCTTGCTCTGGATATGCCTACAGATAATGTGTCATTGCTATCAGTCTATATTCATGACATCCAATGCAAGAGCCCATCTGTTTTTTGCATCATGTGGATTACTGTTTTTTGTTGGAAACATGTCATTTCATGTCTGTACAAAATGTGTGTATTCCTTGTGCCCGATATTTGTTCACTTCTATTCTGTGCTTTTAGGTTGCGGTATTGTAGTTCAGGTGTAAGCGTAGTCAATTTATTCTGGTAATTTCATTTCCCTTCAGAAAAACATATCAACATCACTGCTTTAGGTGGACAAGTAGAACAAGTTAAGGGCAGATTACTTAGTAAAGGAACACTAGACTTTATGTTGTGTTAAGTGACTTCAAGGTGCATCTATTATTTCTCTTCTGTGCTTCTTTACTGATGCTGAAATTAACATGTACACTTTATCTTGTTATTTTCAATTCGTGTGGGTCCTTATCGGCTTTTAGTTAATGTGTTCATATTGTCACGTGGTCGTGACGTCGACGAACACAGCAGTCGGCGTTTGTAGGATGAAACTGTTTATTTGGCCGAACTTGTGGCCGGGAAATGAGAACTAGAACTACAGCAATGCACGCTGTACAATGATAGCGGCGAACAGGGCGTCGTCCGTCGATCAACTGACAAGCGACCAAGCGCGTCGGCTTTTATACAGGCGCTATCGAACTTTCCAGCAATATCGCTGGTGGCGGCGTTATCTCTAGACAAAACTGGAACATTCGCGTGCGGGGCGCAATCTTAACAAACCGATCTACTACAATCGCGACGCTTCTAGAACACTACTTCGTGGACAGCGTCGAGCGTTGATAACCGTCCCTGCCGGTCAAATCCGAATACATCAAAACAAGACAAGAAGTGGGCGTGGCAATATGTTAGGGTCTGCTGTGCCAGGTGTTTTTATGTATAGAAGTGATGTGTTTGCAGTATGCTTTTTAATAAAAATGCTTGTGATGTGCTTTATGTATAAGTCTATGCTTCAGTCAGACAGTCACGAAAAGCTGCACGTCTTATTCAAAGGCTTATATGCATTGTTTTGTTTCACATTAATAAGCTTAATATCTACGTTAACTGTGATGACCATTTGACTTAATACACAGTGCCTTTTATTTTGCATATTCCAGCTTATTTGACGCATTTGCAAGCTATATAATTTTCTGATGACTGTGTACCAATGCAGTCAACATTAAATATGTTGAACTTGCTCGGGATGCTATGGGCGTTGTTGAATGTGCTGCTGCTGTGGATCTTGTGCCATGTGCTATATGTTGTCACTCATGCAACTGTTACCAGTGAGACTATCCTATATTTGCCTTGGGGTACTTATTAGTGAACGCAACAGCACAGTGAAGCAAGTGAAGAATGGTGCATATACAGGGTGTCCCAGCTATCTTTAGCCAAGGGTTAAAAAATACAATATTAGAGGCAGGCGAGTGAAATGACTTGCAAATTGCTGACAGCCACCTTGCGCACTACAGACAATTTTTTGTTTTGTAATTAACTAATTTGTTAATTAGGACGATTTAACTAAATTGCTAAATATTGACGTTAGGCAAGAAATGTTGCTTGCAAAGTTCGAGAGCATCTTCAGAAACCCCAATCGCATCATTTGCGATAAAGAAAGTCTCACGTATACCATTTTTTCCAAGCTGCAAAGAAAGCCCGCGAAATACAAAAAGAACCACGTGACTAGCGCGCTCGCGCGCCGCGAGGATGCTGCCCTCAGCCGTGGTTTGAGCGAACAAAATCAGCTGCGGCCGCGACTCGGCGTCTCCGTTGCAGCGGTAGGCCGATAAGTTAAAGGTGGTTTCTTGGCCCGCGCTCGCTACAACTTGCACCGTCACGCGCGCAGCTGGCTGGCAACGGGCCAAGAAACCACCGCCCACTTATAGGCCTACCGCTGCAACGGAGCCGGCGAGTCCCGGCCGCAGGTGATTTCGTTCGCTCAAACCTCGGCTGAGGGCAGCATTCTCGCGGCGCGCGAGCGCGCTAGCCACGTGGTTCTTTTTGTATTTCGCGGGCTTTCTTTACAGCTTGGAAAAAATGGTATACGTGAGACTTTATCGCAAATAATGCAGTTGGGGTTTTTGAGGACGCTCTCGAACTTTGCAAGCAGGACTTCTTGCCTAAAGTCAATATTTAGCAAATTAGTTAAATCATCCTAATTAACAAATTAGTTAATTACAAAACAAAAATAATGTCTGTAGCGCGCAAGGTGGCTGTCAGCAATTTGCAACTGATTTCACTCGCCTGCCTCTAATATTGTATTTTTTAACCCTTGGCTAAAGATAGCTGGGACACCCGGCATATAATTGGTGCTCTGATTCTTGAATAGAGTACAACCTCTAAAGCATGGAAAAAGCTGAAGTATGACAAGCGATACACCAACGAAAACTAACTCATACTTCTCCATTTTCAATGCTTCAGAAGCTGTACTCCTAACAACCTATGCACCATGCTTCACTTTCCTTACTGTGCTATTGCGTTCACAAATATGTGCCCTCAAAGCAACTAAAAGACCTCCTTACTGGTAAAGGTTGCAAGGGTGACAACATATTACCTCAAGACACAACATCCTCACCAAGAGCCCATTCAACATATTGTCGCAACGCGGAAATAACAAGGTACAGGACCACGTTGCGACGAGGAAGGACAAGTCTGTAATCAGATAACAAAAAGAGCAGACGCCTCAACGTCGTCTTCCTCAGAAAGCCCACGGCTGCAGCTCGTGCTGCTCGCTTCTTTGTCATCTGTCGTCCTGTCGGCTATTGATCGTGACAGCCTCCCTTCCAAGGAAGCATCGTCCCGATGCTTGATCGTCACGGCAGCAGGGTTTGTACTCACTGGCAGCCCATGAGTTCATTCGCACAAATAGGGCTTCATCCGAGCCACGTGAACAACCTCTGGTGCATGCTTTTGACGCCTTGAGCAATGTGGACTGTCGGGAACAACCTCATAGTTAACATCAGTGAGACGTCGGAGGACTTTATACGGCCCAAAGTACCGCTGTAATAGCTTCTCTGAGAGTCCACGACGGCGAACTGGGGTCCAGACCCGAACTCTCTCTCCCGGCTCGTAGTAGACTGGTCGGTGACGTAGATTGTAGCGCCTTGTGTCATAGTCCTGCTGGCGACGAATACGCGTGCGCGCAAGTTGTCGGGCTTCTTCAGCAAGCTGAGTTATGTAGTCTACATCTGTTTCGACACCATCGTTTTCATGCGGCAGCATAGCGTCGAGCATGGTTGTGACTTCACGGCCATGGAGAAGACGGAACGGTGTCATGCGTGCTGTCTCTTGCTGGGCCGTATTATATGCGAAAGTGACATAAGGCAAGATCTCATCCCAGTTCTTATGCTCCACATCAACGTACATGGAGAGCATATCGGCAAGTGTCTTGTTTAGCCGCTCCGTCAGACCATTCGTTTGTGGATGGTATGCCGTTGTACGCCGGTGAGATGTGCCGCTAAGCTTCAACACTGTGTGTAACAGCTCGGCTGTGAATGCTGTTCCCCTGTCAGTTATTACTACAGATGGAGCGCCATGCCTCAGCACTACATTCTCTATAAAAAACCGGGCTGCTTCACTTGCCGTGCCCCTCTCCAGAGCCTTGGTTTCGGCGTAGCGAGTGAGGTAGTCCGTGGCTACAATTATCCATCGGCGTCCTGCTGCTGAAGTTGGAAATGGGCCTAGGAGATCCATTCCGACTTGAGCGAATGGCGTTTCCGGTACATCAATCGGATGGAGGAGCCCTGCTGGTTTGACGGCTGGCACTTTCCTACGCTGGCATTCAAGGCAAGTCCGAACGTACTGTTGAACGGTTGCCGTTAGTCTTGGCCAGTAGTACTTTTGTCTCACTCGGCATAGCGTTCGTGTGTAACCCAGGTGACCGGATGTTGCTTCATCATGGCACGCCTGTAGTACTTCTCTCCTCAGTGGTGTTGGAACAACGAGTAAGTAGGTGTTTCCGTTCGGCGAAAAGTTCACCTTATATAGGACGTCGTTTCTCAAGCAAAATGATGCTACTCCTCTTGCGAAGAGCTTTGGCACAGCGGATGCGCGTCCCTCCAAGAAACCAATAATGCATTGCAGTTCCGGGTCGTCGCGTTGCTGCTGTGCGATTGTAGTCGTGTTGAAAACCTCGACAAAGGCCGCGTCGTCGTCATCTTCAGCATTTGCATGTTCAACTGGCACGCGAGAAAGGCAATCGGCATCCGTATGTCGCTTCCCTGATTTGTACACAATAGCCATATCGAATTCTTGAAGCTTAAGGCTCCAACGCGCCAATCGTCCTGATGGGTCTTTTGAGTTCGTCAACCAACAGAGGGAATGATGGTCGCTGACAACTTCAAACGGGCGGCCGTACAAGTATGGGCGAACCTTTATAACAGCCCACACCACCGCATGACACTCTTTTTCAGTGGTGGAGTAATTCTCTTCCGTGCGGGAGAGGGTCCTGCTGGCATAAGCAATTACTCGTTCGGCGCCATCTTGCCACTGCACGAGCACGGCTCCTAAGCCGACATTGCTGGCGTCGGTGTGGACCGCTGTCGGAGCGTCATTGTCAAAGTGTCCGAGGACTGGCGGCTTTCGGAGGCGTTGCCGCAGCTCGTTGAACGCTTCCTGCTGCTCTTCACCCCAGACGAATGTGACGTCTTCTCTGGTGAGACTTGTCAACGGCGAGGCAATGCGTGAAAAGTTCTGAATGAAGCGTCGGTAATAGGCGCACAGTCCTAAAAATCGTCTGACTCCTTTTTTGTCAGATGGTGCGGGAAAACTCGTAACGGCAGCTATTTTCTCGGGGTCAGGCCGCACACCTTCACTGCTGACAAGATGCCCCAGAAACAGAAGCTCTTCGAAGCCAAAGTGACATTTTTCTGGTTTAAGCGTTAGTCCAGCAGATCGTATCGCTTGGAATACCGCGTGTAGTCGCTTCAAGTGCTCGTCGAATGTGGCAGAAAATACAATCACATCGTCCAAATATACCAGGCACGTTTGCAACTTGAGGCCTGATAGTACGGTGTCCATGAGCCGCTGAAATGTTGCTGGTGCGGAGCATAAGCCGAAAGGAAGTACGTTAAATTCATAAAGGCCATCGGGTGTCACGAATGCTGTTTTTTTCTCGATCTAGTTCGTCGACTTCTATCAGCCAATACCCGCTCCTCAAATCCATCGACGAGAAATAACGCGCATGCCGTAGTCGATCGAGGGAATCGTCTATACGAGGTAGCGGGTAAACGTCTTTTTTCGTAACCTGATTGAGCTTGCGATAGTCCACGCAGAAACGTAAGGTGCCGTCTTTTTTCTTCACCAATACCACCGGCGATGCCCAAGGACTCTTCAACGGCTGAATAACGTCATCCTGAAGCATCTTTCGCACCTGACTTTCTATGGCTTCACGTTCCCGCGGAGCTACTCGGTACGGGTTTTGCCGTAAGGGTCTGGCCGTTTCATCCGTAATGATGCAATGTTTCGTCAAAGGCGTTTGACGAACTCTGGACGTCGAAGAGAAACAATCCTGAAACTGATTAATAAGGTCCAGGAGGCTTTCCTTCTGCGTAGGCAGCAAACTTGGGCCAATATCGACGGATAGAGGTACGGGCAGCAGGCCGGTGTGATCGTCTTGCTCCACAGTCAAGCAGCTTGCGACCTCGGTGAGCTCCTCCACGTACGCAACTGCCATACCTCTCGCAAGATGTCGTCGCTCAGGGCTGAAGTTTGTTACTAGAACTTGCGTGTGTCCGCAATTTACGCTTATGACGCCTCTTGCAATGGATAGGCCATGGCTGAATAGCAATGCTGGGATTTGTTCGGCGATGTTGTCGGACTTGCCTAGTAGGTCGCATGTTACAGCCACGAGAGCGCTTGACCGCGGAGGGATGGTCACGTCGTCGTCGAAGACGCGCAGATGTTTACGTGGCTGATCTGCACAGCGTATATCCGAAACTTGATCTGGGGCCATCTAAAATGTAACCGACCTGTCGGGAATGTCTATAACGGCGCCGTATTCAGACAGGAAATCCATTCCTAAGATCATGTCTTTGCAGCACTCCGACAAAATGACGAACGTGGCAACGAAAGCCGAATTACCTATGTTAATTCTGGCGGTACATTTGCCGGTCGGCGTCATCAGTTGATTCTAAAAAGACAGGGCGTGCAAACACGGACACAAGAAAGAAGTCAGGACACCACAAACCACGGTGTTTGTGGTGTCCTGACTTCTTTCTTGTGTCCGTGTTTGCACGCCCTGTCTTTTTAGAATGAATACTTACCAACTAGCTCAGCTCTCTGTTATTCTAAGTCATCAGTTGACCACCCGCGGTTTTGATGTTGGGCCCCGTCCATGAAGTATTAACTTTTTTGAGGCAGTCGGCGAGCTTTCGGCTTATAATTGAGAAATCCGCACCAGTATCCACCAGCGCTGTCACTGGGCGTCCGTCTATGTAAACAGCTAGGTCGGCGCTTACGATTTCCTTCGGGGTCGGCGACGTCGCATCGTCCGTCGTATCGTCGTATCGTACGGTTAGGGGTGTTGTAGCGTCTCGACGGGCGGCAACCTTCCCCCCAAAGGTCGCTGCTGTTAGTTTCCCCGACGAGGGCTGGGGGATCTGCCCCGGGCAGCGTAGGCGTAACTACGACGGTGCGGCGAATAGCTCGGCGCAGGTGACGGAGAGCGGGGTCGACGATACGGACTGAATGGCTCTGCTTGCGGGTGCATGTTGCTGTCGCGGCGGTTGTCAAAACGAGGACGTGGAAAGGGCGGCGCAAAAATCTGAGATCTCTGGTCACGGTAAGGGCAAATTCGGTAAACATGGCCGGCTTCTCCGCAATGGAAACAAAGTGGACGGCGGTCGACGGTGCGCCACAAGTCCGTCTTACGAACAAATGGTCGACTGGTGGCCATCCTTTGCGACCAGGCTGCAGACGTTGGCGGAGGGAAGAACGGCGATGTTTCCGTATGCGCATTAAGCTGTGGAGTCGGTGGCGGTGGCGGTGGAATGTACGCTGGAATCACCGGGTCGTGCGGTGGTGGAATGTAGGATGGGATCACCGGCTCGTTGCAAGGATGAGCCAGAGGAGACGAGTTGTGCGACACTGGCGTTGGACGACGGACGGCCGACGCATAGTTAACCGATCGCTGGTCTGGTAGCGATTCGGGCAAAGAAAATGCTTGCCTCATCTCATGTCGTACGACTTCTGCAACCGAAGCCATAGCAGGTTCTTGCGGAGTCACAAGGAGGTTGCGGATTTCTTCACGAACAACCTCACGAATGAGCTCACGTAGAGAACCCCCACTGCCGGCCGTCAGAGCAGAGACGCTTATCGAGGCGTTGTTTGGTCGGTCGTAATAGCGGCACCGTTGCTGTAGTGCTCGCTCGATAGTTGTAGCCTCTTGGACAAATTCCGCAACGGTTGTCGGCGGGTTGCGAAGAAGACCGACAAACAGTTGTTCTTTGACGCCTCGCATCAAATGTCGTAGTTTCTTGGCTTCAGGCATCTCAGGGTCAGCTCGTCGAAATAGGCGGGTCATGTCCTCCGCAAACATGGCGACACTCTCATTCGGTTTCTGTATACGAGACTCGATGAGTTCCTGAGCCGAATCGCGGCGGTCGTTGTTTGCGAAGGTGCTGCGAAGCTGCTGCCGAAATGCATCCCAAGAAGACAATGTGCCCTCGCGGTTTTCATACCACGTGCGAGCGCTGTCCGCTAGAGCAAAGTAGACGCGCGCGAGCTTCTGTTCGACGGTCCAATGGTTTGCCTTGGCGACTCGCTCATACTGGTCCAACCAATCCTCGACGTCTTCATAAACCTCGCCGTGGAAGGTCTCGGGAATCCGAGGCTGCTCAACGGTCACCTGTGAAGCGCCGCCAGTTGCCATTTCTGCAGAAGGAGTCCTTGCCTGGAGAGGTTCCAGGGGGATTGCCTCGGGACTGAGGCCTCGCTGTCGGCGACTGTAGCGGTAGACAGGAGTATCCGCTGCAGGAACAGGTTGCGGTGTCGGACTTGAAGTGCCGGGTCGTGGAGGAGTCCCGAGCATCAGATGTAGAAGTCCAGCACCTCCACCAGTGTCGCAACGCGGAAATAACAAGGTACAGGACCACGTTGCGACGAGGAAGGACAAGTCTGTATTCAGATAACAAAAAGAGCAGACGCCTCAACGTCGTCTTCCTCAGAAAGCCCACAGCTGCAGCTCGTGCTGCTCGCTTCTTTGTCCTCTGTCGTCCTGTCGGCTATTGATCGTGACAATATTTAATGTAAGTCACATTGGTGTGCAGTCATCATAAATGTATGAGAACTGCTTCAACGTGCACCAAATTAGCCAAAATATGCATGATAAAGGCACTGTATAATAACTTGAATAGTCATAACTGCAAATTTAAATATTAGGCTTGTTAATGTGGAACTGAATGATGCATGTAAGTCTTTTAATAACCCGTATGTGCCCAGTGTCCTACTTATAGGACGTTTCTTTGATGCACTCCCCAGTACATCGCTATTTGTTTAGCTGATGAGTAGCGGCACGTACAGCACATGAAGCAGGCCTCATTGAGGCCTACTCGATGTGCTGTAGGCGGCGCTAGTCATCAGCTAAAGAAATAGCGATGTTAGAGTGCATCAAAGAAGCGTCCTATACGTAGCACAATGTGTTAATTGAGGCTTCAAAAATTCTGGATTTATCACGGATGTCCGCATTTAAAATCCGACAAGTGTCCCCTGGACGTTCATGTCCAAATTATTGAGTCCGACGGACGTCTGAATATCCGTGAAAGACGTGTCCAGGACGCCCAGTTTAACGCCTTTTTGTTTGCGCGAGATGGTCCGTCAGATGTTCGCCGAAAGTCATTGGCATGTGTACGGATGTCCACTGGACTCACGAACATCCATCGGATGTACTGAGGATTGTTTGTGGTCAGTTGGGTAGGAGCATATTTCTACGAAACTGTGCAGTGCTATAACGGAGGTAGGTTTGGATAACTCTGTCATGGCCCGAAGCTTCGTTGGATCGGGGAGAATTCTGTCCTTGGACACGACGTATCCTAGTATTGTCAGCTGCCGTGCTGCAAATCGACACTTATTTAGATTCAGATGTAGCCTGGCATCGCTCAAACGCGTCAAAACATGCCGCAGGCCTTGAAGATGCGTGGAGAAGTCCGGGGCAAAAACGACGACGTCGTCATCGAGGTAGCACAGGCACGTGTGCCATTCAAGTGGCGCAGAACGGTATCCATCATGCGCTCAATAGTCGCAGGGCGCATTGCACAACCCAAACGGCATGACGTTGAATTGCACCACAAAATTTGTACCACAAAAGACCATTTCACGCTTGTAAATCAATAAAGAACGTACCCTGACGCGCTGGAAAGGTGGCTGAAAGCGCGGAAAAGATGGCCGCACATACGGGAACTGCTTCTGGAAGCACCGCCGCTTTGAGAAATGAACGCACGCGAAGCGTTGCGAAACCTCTGTTTGAAGGCGGTATGCGCGCCGAGGGGGGGGGGGGGGGGGAGGGGCTCAGGAAGTACTGGCTTGCCACCCGAAAAAATTTAGGCGTGCAGCACTGGCCTTCAGACAGCGACTTTTGTCGGTAGACGCCTAAAACACTGCCTGCGCGATTCTGCCGGTAGCGGCGTCTCGCGCTTTAGTACATGGGTCATTCTGCGCTTGAAGGGAAACCATCGCCACCTCCTTTATCTCTTCGACTGGCGGCGCGCCTTTGCTTGTCTTGCCACAAATAAAAGAGCCTCCATTCCACATCGTCCGGAAGAAACGAGCGCTATGTAACAGGGACATAGACAAGAGGCACACAGGACAGGGGCTCAACTTTCAACTGACGTTTATGGAGCAAACATGATAAATTCATACCAGCAACCAGCATGGGCGATAACATTTGTCAATCATCCACCCGATAACAAAAGTGGCAAGACCTCGCCAAAAAGCCACGTCCTGGCCGCGCACCAAAGCTGAATCAGCTTCCTACCGTTCAAAGGTAATATAAAACGTCCAAGATTAACGACCACGAAACACTTGCACTAAAGAATAAACCAAGAAAGACGCATGCGCAATCACCAAGTCTTAACATCGAAACCCAGGTGCGAAGTCGTTTTGGGATTGATGTAGTATTTTCAGCCAGGAATAAGTTAGGTCGCATCTGTGCAGCTGTTGAAACGGGGGTGGCACAAAAAAATGGAACCAGGCTGCGAGGTACTACTAACACCCACATGCCACCGTCGGAGCTGTGACTGCCTGGCCTGGTGGAGAAGCTCGTCGCAAGTGGCTTGACGGTGTTTCGCGCGAGAGGTTGGTAGTGTCGATGCGTCAGAGAGGAAGGCTGTTATCGAAGGGTCCTTGAGCTGCTAGGAGACGATGGTGTCAAGGTCGGTGACAGAAGCGGAATAACGAGCAGTCGCCATTGTAGTCAGCTCAGGGAGAGTGCCACAGGGCGTCGGCGTCCAAACGCTGTCGTCCACAGCGGTAAAGCACACGGATATCGTAGTCTTGCAGGCGAAGTGACCAATGGGCGAGACGGCCGGGGGGAACTTTTAACGACGACAGCCAGCAAAGTGCGTGGTGATCCGGGACGACTTCAAATGGGTGGTCATAAAAATACGGCTGGAACCTATTATGAGCCCAGATGATCGCGAGATATTCTTTTTACGTCACGGTGTAATTACTGTTGGCATTGGTAAGCGTTCCACTTCCGAAATAAGCCACGACATATTCAGGAAAAACCTATTTTGACGATCTACCGTAGTGTGATGAGCGGGGCCATCGGGTCGTAATGGCGCAAAATTGGGACAGACGTCACCAAATGACGGAGATTCCTGAACCCCTCGTCGCACTTCGGTGACCACGAGGTGCGGTGCCCGTTGGTACCAAGGAGCTTCGTCTGGGGTGAAATTATGGTGGCGAAATTACGAATAAAGCGGCTGCAGTACAAACACAGTCCAATAAAAATGCGTACTTTTGTGATCCACGTTGGATTTCGGAACTCAGCAACGGCCCGGAGTGTGGCAGGGTTGCGAAGAATTCTGTCCTTGGCTACGTCGCAGCTGAGTATCGTAAGTTGCCGTGCATCATATCGGCACTCCATTAGATTTAGTTGCAGGCCGTAGTTTGATAAGTAGGTCGACGCACGCAGGAGCACTTCGAGGTGCGTGGTGAAGTCGGGAGCGAAAACAACGACGTCATCAAGATAGCGCAAACATGTGTCAGTTCAAGACTCGCAGAACTCTGTCCACCATGGCATGACATTAAGTTCTTCCAGGCCGTCGGGCGTGATGAAGGCTGTTTTCGGATGACGAATTTCTGCCATGGGCACTTGCCAATACCCTGAGCCAGGCCCGTAGCCAGGAATTTTTTTCGGGGGAGGGGGCCCACTTGCTGAAAGCCTTCACTATTTGAGAAAAACGCCTATTTTCATGTTTTTTTTTTCGATGAAACACCATGAGTCATAAAAATTCTAGGGGGGGGGGGGCTGGCTGTCCCTTCCCCCTGGCTACGGGCGTGCCCTGAGCACAAATCCAGAGATGAAAAGGATTCGGCTCCTTGTAGGCTGTCAATTGCGTCGTCCATTCGTGGTAGGGGATAAACGTACTTGCGGGTGATCTTGTTGAGCCGTCGGTAATCGACGCAAAGGGTACGGAGCCGTCCTTTTTTTAAGTGCGGGGAACTTTAGAGGCCTTGGCTATTGTACGCTATCATCGTCGTCTCACGTTGCTTGGCCCCACGCAGGCGAAACCATGTACTGCCACATAGCCACGAATGGAGTACGCATGTATAGCAAGGGGTCGGGAAAGGGTAGTAGTGATGGTGATGTGAGGGTGAGGAGAAAGAAACGGAGGAGGGGAGAGAGTAGAGTATAGCACGGTGTCACTCAGGCAAAAGCATGGCCGTAACGGTGAAGAAGGCTCCAGCAGAACTCGCAGATACGTAACTCTTTATTTGGGTGAACTTGTACCCGGAAAATGAAAGGCGAAAGTACAAGCAATTCAAGCTGTACACTGATAGCGGCGAGAACCGCGTCGGCCGTCGAGTGCCAAGCTGTAAAGCGCGTCGGCTTTTTATGCATGTGCTATTAGAGATTTCAGCGTTATCGACAATTAGGGAGTAATAGCTAAGCGGCTCGGGGATCCAGCGGGCCCAGCGGACGAGCGGAGGGGGCAGCGGAGCGAAAGACGAAAGAGTAATAGCTAAGCGGCTTAGCGTCACCCCGCTTGTTCCAGAGAACCGTAAAACGCACATCGCGCTCCGCTGTAGAGCGTCAATGTGCGTCCACTCCGTTTCGCCGCCGTTTTGCAGTGAAGCTGACCGCGTCTCGACAAGATGCGCTTGCGAAAAACGTGAAATGTATGCGGTTCTCGCACGTCTGTGAACACCCGTTCTATGTGTCATAATTCATTGTAACCCCACTTTGCAACGACTGCAATAGAAGTTAGAAGTATTGCCAAATAAATAAATAAATAAGTGTGTATGGACAAGATATCAAAGTAGCACGCACTTTCTTAAGGTTCTTGCGTCGGCTTGTCTCCAATATCCAATTTAAAAATTAACACCATCCTTTAGGCCTCAGAGTGTCAGCTCGCAGCATGGCACCCGTCTGAAGTTTTCGATGATTTGACTCCATTTTAGGCCATCTCCAAACAGCGCTGTTTTCAGAGGTCTTCTTCTGCTGAAAATCACCGACGGGACTTTTTCGCCTGGAGCCAAGTGAGCGACGCATTCGCAGGTATTGTCGACAACATGCCGCTGCCGCTTGTGTTGGAGGTAGCCATCTTGTCTCACGAAAACGCTGGTCCGCTGGCCACGCTCCGCTGGGCAGAGGATACGAGCGGGCGAGCGACCCGTTCCGCAACGACGCTCTGTGTCCCAGCGTGCCGCGCATGCGCAGTAGGCGTCTCTGCTCATCCGCTGGGCCCACTGGCCCGCTGAGCAGCTAGCCATTACTCTCTAATGGCTGCGTAACATCTCGAATGAACTAGACTACTCATGTCCTGCACGTAATGTTCACAAAATGATCTCAAACAATCGCGAAGCTTCTCAAACATTGCGGAGTAGATATGCGCGGAGCGTTGCTCAGTCATTGCGGGTGAAATCCGAATACATCAAAATAAAACAGGTGTGGCAATGCCCTCCTCTGAAAACGCATCGTCTCGATGCTTAAAACAAAACATGGAATTGAAAAAAAATGCATGTAATACTAAAGAACAATAAAAAAGCAAGCAAAACTAGAGTCTTCGGGTTCCTTAACGCGAATAGCATGGCTTAAGGCACACGAGATGAACGATTCCAGGAGTGCTATGCAGGATGGCCTGAGTTTGGCGAAACTCGGTATCTTTCCGAGCTCTGGCGACACCCCCTTTTGAGGGAGCTAATAGTACAAAAAGGTCAAATCCACCCTTGAGCGCGCGCTGTGTTTCATTGGTTACGATGAGACGCGGCGTCACGTCAAGGGCGGTCGACAAAGTTGGGTGCTGTCATGAAACTAGAGGCATCTTTCATTTGTTTGTCGTTCCACTGGGTGCACAAGCGCAGCCATGCAAAAAAAAAGTGTCATAAACATTAACTAACAATATTTTTTAGAGGTACGGGCTGTTTAAATTCCTTTGCAGGGGTTTAATGTTTGCACTAAGTATCATTTCAAATAATCAGCACCGTGGCTTCTGAGATTACCTTCGCCCGAGTGCCTCACAACACCACGGCCGGAGCTAACCGCCGAGGCCACGTGTGTAATTATCATGGTCGGTCTGAACATTCTAGCGCGTTGCTCGGTGCGGCGCGCGCCCTCTTACTCATCGTCTGCTCGCTCCCCGAGCACGTGCTCCCGGCTGATTAGCTGATTGGCAGGGCGGTATACCTAGCTAATTAGGTGAAGACATGCTAATCAAGCTAATTAAGCAAAGTTATGCAAATACCGAGCTAATTAATCCACATCTTACTAAGACCATGCTGATGAAGTCGCGTAGAGCTAAGACCGTGCTAATTAACCCCTTCAGACACGTGTTACCAACAAATACAGTGCCTGTTGGTAAAAAGACCTATTTATTCAGGGCGAACTTGTGCCGTGAACTTAAGGAAAACACTCTTAAACAAAAATGTTCCACGCCCGCTAGCCCGACTTCGTCGACCTCTTCTTTTCGCCTCCAGTCGCGAGCCGCTCATACCATGAGCCGCCAACCTTCTTCTATTCCCCACGTGGTGTGTTGACACGTGCAGTCCGCCGTTGCATTGGGCGCTTTGCTTGCCATTTGCTTGGCGGCATTTACAAACGCAGGAAGCGGCGTGCCTCTTCCGAAGATGAACAGCTTGTAGCACACGATATATGATGCACTGTCTGCAAATCCGTCAAATGCGCATGGCATCATTTCAAGACGCTCAATATTACATTCCAAAAAAAGAAAACGAAGGAATGTGTTGTTTTGTGCGAGTTTCAGTAAAAAATTTTAATTAGCGTGTAACTTATTATATAATTATTCTGCCATCAGTCAGCTTCAATACTTAGGCCCGAGAAGCATGCACACTTGCTTTTTCGGTTGTATTCGTTTCGAGCGGAGAAATAAAGCGCTCTTGACGTTGGTCCTGGAACGCGGCACGTCGAATGATCGTCTAACATGGTAGTGTCCCCAGCAAAGTCATCCTCTGCAGCAATACGCAGGACAATGAAGTTAAATGACCGCTAGTTGTCTAATCAGGGAGCGTGCACAAATGTGCACACTGAGTTTCAGGCCATTTGAAGAAACACGTGGCTTGAGACGCGCCTCCGAAGTTCGCCTCCCCAAACGAGGACGCCGTGTCGCAAATGGTTAAGACTATGAAATTAACGCGACGCTAATTAGGGGTGTGCTAACTAAAACCCAGCAAATTAGGACCTTACGCACTATGAACACGCTAACTAGGATCACGCTAATTAGCATTATGCTAAATAGCGTCACCCTAAATAGAACCTTACCAATTAAGCATGAGTAATTAATGTCGTGTTGATTAAACCTTTCCAATTAATACAAAACTATTCAATATCACTTTAATTAAGACCTAGCAAATTAATACCATCAAAATCGAGACCGAACTGACACAGTCTTCAATTGTAGCCGTTTCTTGTTCTTGTAGCCCCTTTTATCAACGCTGCTATCACGCGCCCCCACTGTCTTCCTTTCATGACCGCCGTAGGACGAGCTCGGAGAAAACTCGTGCGCCCGAGAAGCTCGGGCCATCCTGCATAGCACCGCAGCTCGTGCATTGCGCTGCTGAGAGTTCGTAATGCCGTCCGGGATAACCTCGTAGTCTAGAGCGCCGAGACGCCGAAGCACCTAGTTTGGCCCAAAATATCGCCGAACAAGTTTTAACACAAAAGTGTTTTATGCCGGGGTCCACCAAGACTTCAGTGACGTATTTCCGTCACGGAAATGACGTAGAAAAAATTTACACGATGAGATGTCAAAGAAAAAAAGTTCCGTCAACGGGCATTGAACCCACGACCGCTCGGTCCGCAACAGCAGATGCCAGGCACGCTATCCACTGCGCCAAGGCCACATACTCTAGAGGCTTTACAAACGCGCCTTTTATATCTACAACTCTCCCGGTCGGCGGGGTGGTGTTGCCCTCTGGGAGCCGTAAGGTAAAGTATTTCGTCCTTACTGTGGCCTCCGCGTTTAGCACCTGCAACACGTTACACGTCCGTCCCATTCGGCGCGTTTTCAATAGAAGTTCAATTTTGTCAATGCCTTAACACACCGCGAGGTGGCAACCTTAGCGCAGGCGTCGTAAAAGCGTCGGCCTTGCTCATAGCATCACACTAATCCAAACCAAAAATAGCTCTGCGACGCGCGCCTGCCTCACCTGGCTGTAACACCGCGTTCACCGCTGAGGCGCCCGCCCCGACAAAATCGCGGCTGGGCTACCGGGGCGGCAGGATGCGCTTTGCGTTTCCCTTTAGTCCGGCCGTGGTGTTCAGTCACATTTTAACATGCCGCGGGATGGCGACCAAGTTCAGCGTCCAATATGCGACGCTCTTCTGGCTATCACACCTCGTTCTCTGATTACGCTTTCACCGTTAACTACTACAGCTACCACAAGGGTTTGTTTAATCATTTAACATGGACGTTAGTCGTCGGGATGGAGATGTACCACATATCATCGAAGTGGGTGCATCCACGTTAAACGGTGCTATAATAATAATAATAATAATAATAATAATAATAACAATAATAACAATAATAATAATAATAATAATAATAATATTAATAATAATAATAATAATAATAATAATAATAATATCTGGGGTATAACGTCCCAAATCCACAATGTGAATATGAGGGACGCCGTAGTGGAGGGCGCCGGAAATGTTGACCACCTGGAGTTAATTAACGTGCACCTAAAGCTACACGGTAAACGGTGCTATAGCTGCCAGACTTCAACATACATTGTGCAAACTCTCTTATATCAATTCAGTTACTTCTGTAAACATTTGGGGACTTCTGTGAGGGCACGCTTTACTTTCGTGTTATTCCGATTCCTATGAAGGAGGGATCAACCATCTTTTTTTTTCCCTCCGTCCACGTCGGCGTATCGGTGTCCAGACTCAGACACGGTCGCCAGGCTGGTATTCTACGTGGCGTCGTCAAAGGTTGGAGCGACGGCAATGTCGATCTTTTGCTGGCTTTGAATGCGCAGACGAGGAGTTGTCGGGCGAGTAAAATATAAATTTTAAAGAATGGACTGTATTTTCGTTGCGCAATATCGCTTCACAGAACTGCGTCACGTTTCACGGTAATGCAAGAATTTCCTTGGGATTTTATCAGGACGCGGAGACTTTTTTTAGTTTTTTTCCCCGCTGATTGTAATAGGGGTTGCGGGTTATACGGTCAAGATCTTCATACGCAGCTGCGCGTACTCATCTGACGTCGCTTTGGCCCCAATGTTTTCAGTATCGTACTTAGCGCGCTTCTTGGGATGCTGTACGCGACGGCGATGTCAGAATCTGTGTCTCACCGTTCGACTGCGTTGATTATCGGAAGCTTTGAGGAACACAGCCGGGTCTGCCGTTTAGCAAGAGCCATTCCGAGCCACCGCGTTATGGGAGAGATCGGCGACCGCGTACGAAGGGCGCCACGACGGGGAATCAAGAGAACGCACGTGATGCAAATATCTAATAGCTACGCGCGGCACCATCCTATCGGACCATCCTCTTCTCAATAACAGAGAGCTGAGCTAGTTGGCAAGTATTCATTCTAGAAAGACAGGGCGTGCAAACACGGACACAAGAAAGAAGTCAGGACACCACAAAGGCCGACTAACAACTGAATAGATGCACAACGTTGGAAAAGATAGAAGGCACGAAAACTTATCTGCGCATGCCCATGCAATAGGCGAACCTATCAATCAGGCACGCGTGGGGGCCTACGCGAAAGACAACTGTTAAGGCATTTGATTTCATCTTTATGCAAGTTAATCGACGGTTGGCTCACGCACACGCTACCATTATTCTCGATATGCCATGCCTCAATCATCAGACGCGTTTCTTCACTCCTATGTCGGTACAAAAATTTTGGCGTGCATTTGCACTCTCGACAATGTAGCGATAGATTAGAAGGTGAGCCTCCGGTTAGTCATTTTTTTATGTTGTAATAATCTCTGGTTAACGCAGCGGCCCGTCTGTCCTACGTAGAAGCGGCCGCAGCTGAACGCAACCTTATACACCACACTTGTACGACAATCAGTGAATTTGTTTGTGTGTTTTACGAGACAAATATTTGTTCTCTTCTTGTCCATTACTCGCTCATTCTACCTCTGCACAGCGGCACATATCTTACCTAGCTTATTGGCAGCCGGGAAAACAACATTAACGCCGTATCTACTCCCTACTTTCTTCAGCCTGTGAGATACGGAGCGAATGTACGGTATAGCTGCGACACGTTTCTTCGTATTGCTTTCTGCAAGCTTGCTCAGACTTAACATAATGGACTTCTCTAAACGCTCAGCGACAGTGGCCACTGCATCACGGGGATAACCTACATCTAAAAGACGCGTAAACAGTGCGTTAAAGCTATCACTCATTTTGTGCTCACACGACTTGGTGAGGGCAGACTTCAGGAAAGACAAGGCGATACCATTTTTTACAACCTTCGAGTGCTTCGACAAAAAATTTAACAGCGGTTTTGAAGATCTAGGATCATACTGTCAGCACACGTCTGGAACGTTAAGGAAATGTCTACAAATTGTATTCCATTATTCTGAGGCATCTCTTTAGTAAAGTTCAGCCCGGAATCCATATGGAGGGTAAAACTTCGAGAACTTCAGCCATGTAAGAGGAAGATTTTTTCTACTGTTTCGTAGCAAAATAACTTGTTAGTCCTTGGAGGAGCTGCCTTCGAAGATAGTCACTGCAAAACCGTAGCCTTAGGTGACAAATACTATTTTAAGCCGAACCTGAAACCAATGGTCGTTTTAAGTTTGCCGCGTACAATAACTAGACTAGTTACTGAAGAAGAACGCTCCCACTGCATTTCAGACTGCGTTGCTAGTATCAAGGAACCCAATATGCACCTCAAGTGTTCTGATTCCATCCGGCCTTTGGTTAGTTATTGTGTGGAGAAGAAACTCAGGCCAGTAATTTCAGATGAAGGGTATTTTATAATTATGCCGGACATTGTGTTCTCGCAAAAAGCATTAACAGCCATAACAATGAATTTTTGGACGGTAAAACTTAAACCATCAGTATTTAGGCAACGTGCTGTCGACATTTTGTTAAGACATAATCTTGAGACAATAGCTTGTATTGTCAAGAAGGCTAAAGCACTTACTTTAGCATTCTTTTTTGAGCGAAAACACAAAAGAACGAGATTCCATTTCGAGCAATTGTTTCAGAGAAAGGCACCTGACAAGTCGATGTATCTAGTGTACAGAAGCATTAGAACGCTGTAATGGACCGTCCTCTTGAGCGCCTTCTAGTGGGGCGCCCTCTTCGCCTCGTCTCGGAGAGCACGCCCCTCGTGCTCTTGCTCGTGAGAGTCTGCGAGTCTGCGCTCTGTCGTTACTGTCGTCGCTGCGCATCGTCGCCGTCGATTCCGCCGTCAATAAACGCCTTTACAAAGTGGTGGAGAGTGCTGTACCGTCCCCACAACTTCGGTCTGGTCTGATGCCCCTGGAGCTTCGATCCCGTACCGTGCCATCTACCATGCCGCAAGACGCTGCTCAGCAAACGCCGCCTCCTGCCCCGACCGCTTGTCCCGGTGTCCCCCGTATCCGCGACCCTCCTGTCTTCACCGGCGCGGACGGCACCGACGTGGAGGACTGGCTCACGATTTACGAACGGGTGAGTGTCCCCAATAAATGGGACGAAGCAGGCAAGCTGAGCAACTTGGTTTTCTACCTCGCGGGTGTGGCAGGCATGTGGTACAACAACCATGCATCCGATTTCCCGACGTGGTCCGCTTTCAAGACCGGCATCGTCGACGTGTTTGGCCGCCCTGCCGTTCGTAAGCTGCAGGCCGAACAGCGTTTGAGAGAACGAGCTCAGCAGGCCGGCGATACCTCTACCAGCTACATTGAAGACGTCCTCGATTTGTGTAAGAAAGCCGACGCCACCATGTCGGAATCTGACAAGATGAGGCACATTATGAAAGGCATCGACGACGATGCCTTCACGATGCTGCTCGCCAAAAACCCCAGCACAGTGGCCGAGGTCATCACGCTCTGCCAGAGCTACGAGGAGCTGCGCCGGCAGCGGTCGATGACCCGTCGCTCTCCATCCCGCGACGCCGAGCTCGCTGGCTTGTCGACCATATCCGACCACTCCGCCTTGCTCGCAGAGGTGAAGTCATTCGTGCGCGAGGAAATCGCGCGCCAGTTCTCTCTGCTGGACTTTGCTCAACCTCAGTACGTTCACCAGCCGTCAACCACTCTTCTCCCTCACCTCCGTCGAGCGATTGAGCAGGAAATCGCGGAGGTCATGCCCGAGTACCACCAGCACCATCCCGCTCCTGCACCACTGAGTTACGCTCAAGTCGTCGCAAGGATGTCCCCAGTAATACCTACGGCAGCCCCACACAGTTACGCCGAAGCCGCAGCTAGACATCAGTCCTTCGAAGCGGCTGTGCCGGCTACCTACGCCGACGTAATGCAGAGGCCACGACCGCAGCCCACGATGCAGTCATATCGGCCGCTACCCCGTCAATCACGTCCTGCGTTTTGGGCGGGCCCTGCTCCAGCAAACCGATGGCGCACACCTGACAACCGCCCCATATGCTTCGCATGCGGTTACGCCGGCCACGTGGCGCGTTATTGCAATCGCGTCCAGCCGCCTCAAGTCGTGTCGCCCGCCACCAGCCAGTCAAATCGCACATTTTACGCCCCACCTACGCCTCTGTCACCGACGTCACGCCAAGCTCCATCGACTCGGCGCTCTCCGTCTCCCCGACGTCGCTCACTGTCGCCGATGCGCCCGCGGCCGGTCGCACCCGACCAGGAAAACTAGTCGTCGCAGTCCACGAGGCAAGGGCTGCGACGCTATCGAACTGCGAAAGCCCTCAGCGAAGCCCATCGAATGTAATAGACGTTTTTGTGGACGGTGTTCGCGCATCTGCCCTTATCGACACTGGAGCCGCCGTATCCGTTATGGACGCTAAACTAAGCCGCCTGCTACGAAAGGTGACGACGCCACTTTCCGGTCTTTCCCTCCGTACAGCCAGCGCCCAATGTATTCACCCGACGGCGGTATGCACAGCCCGTGTCATCATTCAGGACGCTCTGTACGCCGTCGAATTCATATAATTTCCTCATCCTCTCACGACGTCATCCTGGGATGGGATTTTCTCTCCCGCCACGATGCCGTCATTCATTGCGCGCCAGCCGAAATAGAGCTTTCACCATTCTCAGATTTGACGCCGGCAGACAGTTCATCGGCTGCGACCAAGGTATTCGTCAAGGACGACATCACAGTTCCTGCAAATTCGTCAACGGCTGTGTCAGTCTATTGCACCGGTTTCTGCGACGCCGTTGCACTCCTTTCTCCATGTGACCGCGTTTTCACTAGGAAAGGCTTGCTGGTGCCATTTGCGACCGTGGAAATCACTCAGGGCGACACGGATATTTTTGTGACCAACCCATCCCCGTTCATTGTTACGTTGGTGCGAGGGGAATATCTCGGCAGAGCGGAACCCCTCGAAGACGCACAAGTTATAGACGCACCGGGTGACACGCACTGCGCCAGCTCCCGTACTCTCAGTGCTGTTTCCACGTCCGATTCGTCACCTGCTGATGTGTTTAGGTCCTCCATTGCTGACAACCTTACATCGGTCCAGCGTTCCCAACTTCTGTGCCTGCTAGAAGAATTTCGTTCTTCTTGCGATGTCGGGCAAACTTCCCTCGGCCGCACTTCCGCTCTTACCCATCGCATCGACACTGGCGCCCAACCACCACTGCGGCAACGTCCATATCGCGTGTCTCCAGCAGAACGCCGGGTCATTAATGAACAAGTCGACGATATGCTTCGACGCGACGTTATTCGGCCCTCGGACAGCCCATGGGCGTCTCCCGTTGTTCTCGTTGCGAAGAAGGACGGTTCCGTGCGGTTCTGTGTGGACTACCGACGGCTCAACAAGATCACTCGCAAGGATGTTTACCCGCTGCCGCGAATCGATGACGCGATTGACGGTCTGCAAGGAGCCGAATTCTTTTCATCTCTTGATTTGCGCTCGGGGTACTGGCAAGTACCCATGGCGGATGACGCTCGACCGAAGACAGCTTTTATCACGCCCGACGGCTTGTACGTCATGCCGTTTGGTCTGTGTAATGCGCCCGCAACCTTCGAGCGCATGATGGACACCGTTCTGCGCAACTTGAAATGGCACACGTGCTTGTGTTACCTGGACGACGTCGTCGTTTTCGCTCCGGACTTCTCCACGCATCTCCAACGTCTGCGGCATGTTTTGACGCGTTTGCGCAACGCAGGCCTCCAACTGAATCTGAAGAAGTGCCGATTTGCAGCGCGGTAGCTGACAATCCTCGGCTACGTCCTGTCCAAGGACGGAATCCTTCCCGATCCGGCCAAGCTTCGGGCAGTGGCCGAATTTCCCAAACCTACGTCCGTCAAATAACTGCGCAGTTTCGTAGGACTGTGTTCGTACTTTCGACGCTTCATACGAAACTTCGCCACCATCATATCGCCGCTGACGAAGGTCCTTGGAAGTAACGGACCCCTAAATTCATGGTCGTCCGAGTGTGACGACGCGTTCGCAAAGCTCCGTCGTTTGTTGACGTCTCCTCCCATACTACGCCACTACGATCCTACGGCCCCAACGGAGGTACACACGGACGCCAGCGGTGTTGGCCTCGGCGCTGTTCTTGCGCAGCGCAAACCAGGGTTCCCCGAAAATGTCGTGGCATACGCAAGCCGTACGCTTACCAGAGCCGAGACTGATTACACAGTCACGGAAAAACAGTGCCTGGCGATCATCTGAGCCCTTACAAAGTTTCGACCTTATTTGTGTGGTCGCCCATTTGATGTCGTCACCGACCATCATGCACTATGCTGTCAAAATGTACTTTTGGGCTAGTTGGTTCATAATCGTAGTAGAACAGCGCCGGCGAAAACAACAGACCAGACGAGGAGAAGGACACGTAACACAAGGCGCACTAACAACTGAAAGTGTATTCGGTATCTGCACAGAATAAATACTGCCTTCACATGAATAAACAGAAGAAAGAAGGTTACAAAAGCTATGACACTGTATCACGTGGTCACTCCTACTGCGCGTGCAAAACGGTTCCTGAAAGAAATCTGACATCCTTCTCTGAAAGCAAAACAGAAGGCATGCTGACACAACAGAAGGCATGCTGACAGGTTAACAAGGGAGGTTGTTGAAGCCCTAGAGATTAAAAAGCTCGGGGAATCTTGTATCAGCATGCCTTCTGTTTTGCTTTCAGAGAAGGATCTCAGATTTTTTTCAGGAACCGTTTTGCACGCACAGTAGGAGTGACCACGTGATACAATGTCATAGCTTTTGTAACCTTCTTTCTTCTGTTTATTCATGTGAAGGCAGTATTTATTCTGTGCAGATACCGAATACACTTTCAGTTGTTAGTGCGCCTTGTGTTACGTGTCCTTCTCCTCGTCTGGTCTGTTGTTTTCGCCGGCGCTTTTCTACTACGCACTATGCTGGCTGTCGTCATTGAAGGATCCCTCAGGCCGTCTCGCCCGCTGGGCACTTCGCCTGCAAGACTACGACATCCGCGTGCTGTACCGCAACGGACGCCAGCATGCTGACGCCGACGCCCTCTCGCACTCTCCCTTGCCTGACGACAATACCCTCTGCTCAGTATCTCACATAGCCGTTGCTTCAATCGACGTTCACACCATCGCTACCGCACAGCGCAAGGATCAATGGATCACCTCGCTGATCGACTTGCTGTCGGATCCGTCGGCAACACCATCCACTCGCGCGTTGCGTCGTCAAGCCCACCATTTCGCCATTCGTGACGACCTACTGCACCGACACAATTATAACGCCGACGGCCGCCAGTGGCTCCTAGTGATACCCCGCAGTCTGCGTTCTGAAATATGCAAGGCCTTCCACTCTGACCCGCAATGCGCGCACTCTGGGGTATCCAAAACTTACCACCGCATTCGACAACGATACTTCTGGCGAGGGATGTACCGCTACGTGCAGAAGTTCGTTCGCTCCTGCCACGATTGCCAACGGCGAAAACCTGCAACGCACGTGTCGCCAGCAGGTCTACAACCATTACCTTGCCCTAACCGTCCGTTTGGGCGCGTGGGCATCGATTTGTATGGACCACATCCTCTGACTTCGGCTGGTAACCGCTGGGCCATCGTCGCTGTGGACCATCTGACGCGATACGCCGAAACCTCCGCCCTCCCAGCGGCTACAGCGCGCGATGTGGCCTCCTTCCTGCTCCACCGATTTATGCTGCGTCACGGTCCGCCCCAGGAGCTGCTCAGTGATCGAGGCCGTGTCTTCTTGTCGGAAGTCGTCGAAGCCATTCTCAAAGAGTGCAACGTCGTTCACCACAAAACTACTGCTTACCACCCGCAGACTAGTGCTTACCACCCGCAGACGAATGGCCTCACCGAACGCTTTAACCGCACGCTCGGCGACATGCTCTCAATGTACGTCGCAGCCGACCACACAAATTGGGATGCCATTCTGCCCTTCGTCACGTACGCCTACAATACCGCCTCTCAGAGCACTACTGGTTTCTCGCCATTTTTCTTATTGTACGGCAGGCACCCGTCGCATACAATCGAGACCATCCTTCCCTACAGGCCGGATCGATCTGAATGTGCGCCTATTTCGGACACAGCCAGGCTTGCTGAAGAATGTCGCGAGCTTGCGAAGACCTTTACAACGCACGAACAAGAGCGGCAGAAGAGCATTCGCGGTGGCACCACCACTTCTGAGTCCACGTTCCTCCCTGGAGCGCTCGTGTGGCTCTCGGTCCCAACCGCTGCAACTGGCCTCTCTTCCAAACTACTGCCCAAATACGAAGGCCCCTACCGTGTCGTCGAACGCACGTCCCCGGTCAACTACCTGATTGAACCCATTGAGCCGTCTTCGGACATGCGCCGTCGAGGGCGCGACATTGTGAACGTGGAGCGCCTCAAGCCCTACCATGACCCGTTCATAGTGACCAGCTGTTAGGTCGCCGGGCGGCTCCCTTTGCGTACCCGGGGTAATTGTACAGAAGCATTAGAACGCTGTAATGGGCCGTCCTCTTGAGCGCCTTCTAGTGGGTCGCCCTCTTCGCCTCTTCTCGGAGAGCACGCCCCTCGTGCTCTTGCTCGTGAGAGTCTGCGAGTCTGCGCTCTGTCGTTACTGTCGTCGCTGCGCATCGTCGCCGTCGATCCCGCCGTCAATAAACGCCTTTACACTAGTTATTTGCAGAACTGCCTAACTTCGTGGAGTTTTCCAGACCCTTTTCTTATGCGTAATTTTCAGGCGCTAGTTCACTTCCTCTGAGAGGAGAACCACGGCTGTTGTAAAGCATTTAGAATGAGTATTGAAGACCTTTATTACTCCTTGCCGCATGAGGACATGTTAAAATGTTTTAATGAATGCGTTAAGCAACAAGGGCACGAGACGGTTTTCACCGATAAATGTGGTGTTTCTAGCGGGGCTTTTATAGAAATTATTTCCATGTATTTAAAGTCGACGCTGGTAATTTGGAAGGAAGGCGTTTATGTTCAGAAGTCAGGGATATGTATTGGTTCTAAGGTTGCTCCGTTTCTTAGTGATTTATAACTTAGCAAGATTGACCAACTTTTGGAAGATGCTTTAGGTAATTCTGTCATTAAGGTTTTCCTTTATGTGGACGTTTACTTGATTTTTTTGGAGTGGCGAGGGCTTTGAAAACGTGGTAACCTCAGTGAGCGAGAAATTTGAATTCAATGGAGGAGGGCTGAACTTTACTAAAGAGTTGCCTTAGAATAATGCAATACAATTTCTAGACATTTCCTTAACATTTAAGAAAAACCACGTGTGCTGGTAGTATGCTCCTAGATCATCAAAACCGCTATTAAATTTTTCGTCCAAGCACTCGAAGATTGTTAAAAACGGTATTCTGCTCAGGGTAAGTCTGCCCTCACCAAGTCGTGTGAGCACATAATGAGTGACAGCTTTAACGCACTGTTTACGCGTCTTTTAGATGTAGGTTATCCCCGTGATGCAGTGGCCACTGTCGCTCAGAGTTTAAAGAAGTCGATTACGTTAAGTCTGAGCAAGCTTGCAGAAAGCAATACGAAGAAACGTGTCGTAGCTATACCGTACATTCGCTCCGTATCTCACAGGCTGAAGAAAGTAGGGAGTAGATACGGCGTTAATGTTGTTTTCCCGGCTGCCAATAAGCTAGGTAAGATATGTGCCGCTGTGCAGAGGAAGAATGAGCGAGTAAAAGACAAGAAGCGGACCGATATTTGTTTCGTAAAACACACAAACAAATTCACTGATTGCCGTACAAGTGTGGTGTATAAGGTTCCGTTCAGCTGCGGCCGCTTCTACGTAGGCCAGACGGGCCGCTGCAATAACAAGATTATTAGAACCTAAAAGATCACTAACCGGAGGGTCACCTTCTAATCTATCGTTACATTGTCGAGAGTGTATATACACGCCAAAATTCAATGAATGCGCAGTTTTGTACCGACATAGGAATGAAGAAGCGCGTCTGATGATTGAGTCATGGCATATCGAGACTTGTGGTAGCGCATACGTGAGCCAACCGTCCATTGACGTGCATAAAGATGAAATCAAATGCCTCAACAGTTATCTCTTTCGCGTAGGCCCCCACGCGTGCCGGATTGATAGTTTCGCCTATTGCATGGGCATGCACAGATAAGTTTTCGTGCCTTGTTTTTTTTTTTCGCCGTTGTGCATCTATTCAGCTGTTAGTCGGCGTTTGGGGTGTCCTGACTTCTTTCGTGTGTCCGTGTTTGCACGCCCTGTCTTTCTAGAATGAATCCTCTTCTCGATGGGGAGTATGGCGCGCGGCGCCATCTTCTCCCAGATTCGCGCGAGAAAGGCTGCTTTGCTGTTGAAAAGCTAACTTCTTGTGAAGTCAAGCAAACTTCTTGGGGCGTTTCATGCTGCCCAATGTTTGATGTACAAAGTAGAGCACTGCACGGGCTCGGGCCTACCGAAAAACCCGAGCCCGGCCCGGCCCGTGGGCCGGGCCGGGCCGGGTAAAGTAGTTTTCACGGCGGGCCCGGGCCGGGCTCGGGCCTGGAGCTCCGGGCTTAGGGCCGGGCCCGGGTTTGAGGTGGCGGGCTCGGGTCGGGCCGGGCTTAGACTTTGCTCAGTTCTTAAAGAGACACTAAAGTGAAACACTGAATCGGTTTAGGCTGATAAAGTGTCCATAGTGCTTTTTTAGCACAAAAAAGACACCACAAGAAGACGGAACACAGCGCTACTTTCAACTGACATGGTTTATTGCGTCACTCCACTCTTTATAGCAATCAGATGCCGGTAGGACATGCGCCGTGCACACTATGCGCACAACCACCACACATTTGTATGGATTCTCACCAACTAGCCCGCCAACGCATTCTGTTGAACTGATAAAGTGTACTCTGAGAACTGAATGTCATTAATTTCATCATTATAAGTTTATTTATAACGGAAAAAATCTACGTCAAAGCTCCATTTTTAAATTTCGCTCCGAAATCTCCGCGCGGCCCGTCATTGATTTCAAAGTGTATCAGTCGTATTTTGGCGACATTCGCTCAACAAAATTTTCTGAAATTTGGTATGTTGACGTATGTATGACCCCCTCTGAGGCCAATGTACTTCATTTTTACCGATTAGGAACTACGTAGGCCCCAGTAGACGCCGTCGGAATCTATGGCGTCACGGCACTTGCTGCGCGAATTTCAAGGTGGCGTCACTACCCGCATTTTCTATTTGCTCGTTTTCTCGCTTACAAAGAGAGTTGTCGCGGCGAGCGTTACTTTGGAATTTTAAAGGGGTAACTTTCTGATAATACACAAATCGTTTTTCTCTTTAGTGTCTCTTGAAGTTTATTGCACATACGCCGTGCATGCACGTATGTTCCACATTTTATCTCAGAAAAACAAAAAAACGTTTTTTTTTTATCTGGGGCAGGCTATTTGAAGAAGTTTTCTGAGGGTCAAGTAATAATATACTCTTGCTTCTTGCATATGGGGCTACCTGATTTATCTGAAACGGGCGAGCTAAAAGTAAATAGACGAGACGCTTATATTTTTAACATCTCTCCATTCCGTGCTTTATTAGGTGCATTCGCTATTATTTTATATTTCAAATGTTATTTTGTAATCGCAGTAATAAATGTAATATAATAAATTTACACCTGTAACTTTTCATCGCAAGGACGGTCACAGAGCTCCCAAAGCGGAGAAACGTTCTTGAAAGTCTCAGCCCTTCACTAAAACGCAACGACTGCGCGGGGTATCGTTACATAGAATCACTCTAAAGACCCATTCTTTTTTCCTTCACGGCTCCCAGTGGTCATGAGACCTCAGATAGATATGCACAGCCTGCTTTGTGTGCCGACATTATTAACGTCTGAGCTTTGGTCTTGTTACGCTATATCAGGGTTCTCGAACTCACCCCAGCTAACGGGCCGCATTCACGAAAAGTTACTCCCGCCAGGGCCAAGACAGTGACGAAGGTAGGAGCGGGGATCGCGGGGACAGAATGTCTGCTCTCGTTGCCATTTGAGAGAAGGCCTTTCCCATATCTCATATATGGGTCATTTCTGAACGGAATTTGGCGGCTGGATTCCAACAACATATAGATACCTATCTCCAAATGGACTAAAATCTGGCCGCCGACTCTGAAATATAGTTTTGTTTCACGGTTATGTATCAACAACTGGTGACCGCAGGGGGTGTCTAAGGAAAAAGAGAACTCTTTAGATCTGTCATGCCTGTGTAGCTCCGGAACGTACATATAAAGAAAATTAAAAAAAATGGACGAAGAGCGAGAGATCAGCGGGCCGCATGCAGCCCGAGAGAGCTACATGAGCTGCCGCAACAGCTTTGGAATGTGCAGGATTGGCATAGGTCCCCCGTACCGGGTGATGTCCCCCTTACGTTGAACCACATTCATCCAATGAGTAAGCGTCGAGAAGCTTATTCCCGCCTTTATTACCAAACTGGAACGAACCCCGAAAATAGACCTAAATCGCTTTGTCCATCTCCAGCCAGTCCTACCCGCGTAGCCCGACGGCCACCTTCTGCCGGTACAACATCGTTAGGAAGGAATAAACCCATTAGAACATGAAAAAAAGAACAGCACAGTGCAAACCGTGCATAACATACACTGCTGAGAACTGGAAGAAGCCCTCAAGGAGGAGTTTTAAACATAATATAGAAGAGTGGCACGTTGTTCGGGAACTAGAGAAATGAAGGGATGTGGTGGACAGGTATTCATTCTGCAGAGGTCCACAAATAGATCCTAAATTTGTCCAGTGGTGGAAGATAAGAACGGCTGCTGACGCCTTCACAATCCGCAAGGCAGATGTGCGCCCCTGCGGCTAGTGCAAGCAGCGCAAGAAACTTTAGCGCGGCTGGATACTATGTGATGCAACAGCGCATGGCGTGCTTCAAGCCGGAATCTCTTCATAATTTAATTTTTGGGAGAATAACATGTAAAAAAATAAACTGTAAACTATGCCACAAGAAAAAAAAAACTGTACTAGCAGTGGTGTGATTACGAAAAGTATACTTTGACAAAAAGTTTTTTTTTCTCCCTTTTGGCTGCTTATATAGGTATTACTAAAAGTACGCGTGGTGCACGCGGTTCGTTATAATTTTTATCTAAGATGGTGTATTTACAATGAAGGTAATAAATATGGCTTTTTTCGTCTATTTCTCTTGCTCTGGCAAGGCACTACTATGCTGAAGACAGGCGCTACTTCTCCAGAAGAGTGCACGATTCACTTTTCCGTTAGAGCATGCTTTAAATTTCAGTAGAGCGTGCAATAAAAACAAATATTAAAACTGAGCTCGTGCTGTCAATCACTTTCTGTCAATATCTGCTACAAAACGTTCTTGATGATCCTAATTGTATTTGCAGAAAAAGCAGGCGCCCGACCGAAAGTTCATCGTACCCCCGCTAAGCTACATGTTTCCACTGTGAGCCGCTTTTTACAAGGAATTACCGTAGGCTAAAGTATAATTGTTAGCGAAACATGCACAAACAAAGAGCAGAGATTTGTCACTTAATCGTCTTGATGTCCATTCCATGTACGAGCAACACCACCTAGATTATTCGCTCGGGCCCTTGTCGGGCCCGATCTGCGGTCGGGTCGGGCCGGGCCGGGCCGGGTAAGCGAAAGATTTTCTCGGGTTCGGGCCGGGCCCGGGCCTCGTTTTGAGTCACCGGGCCGGGTACGGGCGGGTAAACTTGAACGGGTTCCGGGCCCGGGCCGGGCCCGGGCCGATAATCACGGCCCGTGCAGTGCTCTAATACAAAGTGGTATGGCTATTTTCTATTTGACCGTAAATTTACCTGTGCATTCGCGTTAAAGCCTTGGGTTCTGAAATAGTCCAATATGAAGGGTAGTTCCATTTTCCCGAGTTCGATATAGTCGTGCTTAACTGTACAAAGAAGGCTTCCTGACTACTTCCCACATTGTCAAAGACATGTATGCTACCGAAGGGACACATGAAAAAAAAAAAGTTGGCTACGTATCTGCGTGCTTCGCTGCAAATGTCGTCGAAAGACGATCGAGGATCGCTGCGTTACAGTTACTGTATATGCTACCTTTGGGTAGCAGAACGAAAGATTACTTTTAAGGGCTTGTTTTTTCTTTGTTATACACAATATTAATGAGAACTAACAGACAGCATTGCCAAGGAAAGTATAGGGGGTGTTATTTGTAGTAATTAGAATATAAACGTGAAGAAATTAAAGCGGACGAGAGATAACCTGCCGCCAGCAGGGACCGAACCTGCGACCTTCCAATAACGCGTCCGATGCTCTACCACTGAGCTACGGCGGCGGTGATCGCCCCGTCCACTTTAGAGGGTATAAATGGGGATTTAAACTTACGCGTGTTAGTCAGCGCCAGTCGCAGCCATGGTGGCGAGTGTGGAACACTCTTTTTTCTGCCTATTTTGGCGTCAAGTAGGACGTGATCTATTTACGAGCAGGCAGCTGACCAATAATCCCTCGCATACTACCTGAAGGCATCATGTCTGCCAGAACGAGACCCTCGCTATGAATGAAGGAAAGATAACTTTTAAGGGCTGGTTTTTTCTTTGCTATACACAATATTAATGAGAACTAACAGACAGCAGTGCGAAGGAAAGAATAGGGGGTGTTATTTGTAGTAGTTAGAATATAAATGTGAAGAAAGTAAAGTGGACGAAAAGATAACTTGCCGCCGGCAGGGACCGTAATATTGGGTAGCAGTGTTGCACATAGGTCTGGCTAGCAACCATGGCTATGTCACGAAGACTCACTCCGTTTTTGTAGGCGACATGCCTACCGGGTCACCGGTCGATATGTTCGGCGTGTCCAAGACCGGTGATTTACTTTAGCCTGAATGGCTAGTGTCAATCAAGTTCGCTGCAGCGGCGCCATCGAGAAATACAAAACTTGGCCCCAGCGTCAGCTTCTCCGCAACGCATGGTTGCTAGCGGCGTTTGGAAGACATATGCGCAACTCTGCTACCTAAAGCTAGCATATGCAGTAATTCTACGCTGCGTGAGATATGGGCGCTCTCTGGCAATACGTCGGGAAACGAGCTTGTGCAGAGGGCACGGAGGAGGAAAGTTCTTTCCTTCCTCCGTGGCAGAGATCTTTCGTCGGCGCGTCCCATTTTCAGCGCAGCCGCATTATCAGCGCAGCTTAAGAAACTAGGGTCTTTAGAATTACGTATCTATGTATTTTCTATTAAAGGAACACACCATCTAATACTTACCTAGTGATGTTCGCCTCAGATACGTGTAATATTTACTTTTTGATCGACAACGTTCAAATGTATGAACAGGCGTACCAGTTCAAGCTGGGTGGGCGGTAAGCAAGTGGTTCAACTTTGGCCCGGTGGCTGAATCGGGTGATAGAGAGGCAAACAGACAGACAGACCATATTTTCTGCGTTTAAGTTCCCCAACAAAGACTATCGTCTTTAAAAAATTACACCATCTTCCGCTAAAGGGGACCATAAGGCGATGCGAAGTCGGAGCACTTGCACGATCGCGTTCCGTCGGCGTTCGCTGGGCATGATACCGACCTCGCGTCGTGGAAAGCGAAGAGGAACACTAAGCGCGTCGTGTCTTCCCTCTAGCCTCGCCGTTAATTCTCACAGGACGTGCGGGGAACGCGGTCGACAGGCGCGGGCGAGAGAGGCAGCGTAGGAGAGGAGAGAGAGGGGGAAGGGACGCGCATGCGCTGGCCCTCGTCGCGGCGCTCCGCAGGAGAGAATTTCGGCATGTCGAGCCCGCATTTCAGAGGAGCCAACCGAGGCAAGCGCTGGACTGAACGCACGCAGTGCTCTACCACTTGAAGGAGAGGAGACCTGAGGAGGAGAGTAGCGTATGCGCCATGAGAGCAGAAGCGAGGAGATTCGCTCGCTGGATTTCAAGCAAGACGGACGTGCCGGCCGCGATGTCCTGGATTAGTCCTCGTACCTCTCGCTGATCGGCGCCCCGTGACGGTCGCCTCGCCCGCTATGCCGTGCGCCGCTCATCGACGAGGCCCCCGCCGCTTCGCCGATGTTGTGCACCGTGCCTCTGGCTGTGATTCGTGGTCCCGTCCTTGAACTCCCGTGACCGTTTCCCCCATCTTTCCTGTCCTCTTCTCTCTTCGTTGGATGGATGTGCCCCTATCACTTCTCTCTCTATTTTTCCTACTTTTCTTTTACTCCCTCCTTGCCCCCACCCCTCCAAGGCACTGCGCCGTGTCCCCTATAGGCAGACAGAAATTAGGTGCCTTTTTCCTTTCCTCAATAACCACAAGAGAGAGAAGCGAGAACGCAGGAGAAGCGCAAGCAAGTGCTGGGAGAGAAGTGGAGAGAGTAACGTGCAGCTGTTGGAGAGAAGGAAGGAGGAGAGTTGCGCATGCGTAGTGTGAGTGTGGACTACTACGCCGCGTGCAGATTCCCACGCCGCGTGACATACCTCCGAGCAAGAGATACTTCGCATCTAAAAGGAATCCCCTTTCTTGTGGCCAAAAAATAAGTACTGCGTACGACAATTCGTCTTCCGATTCTTGTGCGCGCTATTAAGAATAAACATGTTATGAATGGATATGTGCTCACAACCTTTAGCCGCGGCATAATAATCTATGCGAGAATGACTGCTCCCAGTGAAAATATATTGGCTCTTACGATTGTCGGCACAGTTCGCTCATTTCATCCTAATAAGCTGCAACGATGGACTAACCTGAAAAATCGTGCGGGTCGCAGGCGTAGTACTTCTTCCAGTCAGGACCGTACGATATGTAGTCCAGGTACCAACAAGTCGATAGCAGGGCCTTGTAGCCAGCAGACGTTACCGAGGCCAGCTCCTCCTTGTGCTGCGGCTTCCACACGTGTACCACAGTGTCAGGAGCAATCTAAGCAAATGGGTAAGGCAATTAGCTTCAGAAAAATGCAACCTCGGGCGATGAGCGAGGTAGTAAAGGATCATCGCGCCAAGAGCGCGACTCACGATGACTAAGAAAAGAAGGGGGCATACGACGGAGCGCTATGCCACGATGCACCACTTAGCTTGCTCGCTGCCCCGACTTCCTTCAATATCGATACATGCTCGGGAATAAATTATCCAGTACAATAACAGTATCCTGTAGGAATGTTAAGCCAATTAAGTACGGTGCCTAAGGCATAAGCTTCTCTATGCACTCTTTCATTGACATTCTGTTTTGCCAAGGAGATCTGAAAGGTCTGCGTACATGATTTTCCTACTGTGGCAGTCTGTACATGTTGCTAATCCATTTTCGTTTAACTCGTGTTAGGCACGTGCAGAATTCCTGACCGAATTTGACATAAGCACATAAAGGAGATTCTCAAAGCACAACAAATTGAAAAGATGCATGAAATGCGCGTAACCGTGGCTTCTATTGCGTTGTCAAAAAGAATTTGATATTCTGGGTGTGACAATGCCGTTTTAGGGGCGTGGGAATTACGCATGCTTATGTCATCAAAGTATGGAATGTTACAATATTCATGGCGTCGCAAGAAAAAAACAAAAAAAAGTAGTGATAGCCACTTTCTTTTTCTTCTCAGTAGATGTACTGATACTCCACCCTCGGCCCCGGAAGCTTTCTGAACCTAACGTGGTTTTGCCCTGCTTCCAACATCGGAAGCATCACAAGCTTTTTGCTCCTCACATGATTTTGCACAGGCACCGTGATCGGTCCGCCTTTGACCAAGCGACGATTTCCTGCCATGATGTCACAAATTCTGGGTACGTGTGGCGTCATGATGACGTCACATGGTGACGTCATTGACGACGTCATCAAACAAAGCACACGACATTAGGCCGATATTAGTTTTACGATGAGGTGCGAGGCCATATCTCTGCCCATTGTTGCCTGCAGTGAGCCAAGATCGGCTGGGCGTTTGATATTAGCTGGAAATATTGGGCCAGTTTTGATGCTTCTCATCGAACACACAAAGAGAGAGAGAGATAAAAAGCAACGGAAACACAAAGATTCTTCGCGAAAAACAGTTTCTTGGTGAGGCAGGGTTCGAGCCCGCGTACCCGCGATTGGAAAGCGAGCGTCGTAACCATTCGGCTATCCAGGCACGCGAACAGAGCATAGCGTACCGTTGTATAGGGAGTAGTGGGAAGTGAGAGTTAGGTGGAGAGATGTGAGTGGGAAAGGAGAAGGGAGAGAGTAAATCATAGCATAGGAATAAAGAGAAAGAGAGAAATAGAGAGAGAGAGAGAAAGCTATGGAAAGAAAGAAGGAGCGATAAATAGAGAGAAAGATACAAAGAAATAGAGAGATATATCGAAAGAAAGGGCGAGCGAGAAATAGAGACAAAGGCAAGGAAGAGAAATAAAGATAGATTGAGAAAGAGAAAGAAAAGCATATGGAGGGAAAGAAATAGAAACATACAGAGAAAAAAATTGCATATAAAAACAGAGAGGTGAGAGGAAATGAAAGAGAGGAAGAGAGAAATGAAGAGAAATAAAGAAGGCCGGCCAGCTCCACACTTCCTTCAGGCTTGGTACAAAGCTGCCGTAATGATTTTAAGACGAGAAAATATATACCTCAATACGGTGGCTTTAGCGGGCTTGTTGGCACGTACACATAATTATTCCAAAACAGCGCACAAGCGGGATAAGAAAGATACCACACCACACAGGCGCTGTGTAGTGTGGTGGTATCTTTCTTGTCCCGTTTGTGCGCTGTTTTAGAATAATTATATATACATCCGTCTGATCAGTCTCACGTTTTTCTCAAAATCGCGTTTCTGGCAAACTGTTTCTCATGACGCCGTGGTCTTGCATGGGGACGTTGTTCTTTCTCTATTCGCAATGTCCATAGACTGTCGCGCCGCCAAGCGGAATTCAGGAGCGTCCTCTCGAGGAGGGTTAGTAGACGACAAAATGGCAGCACTACGCAGTCGCTCCCTTGTTCGGCTGTGCTAACCTCAGTGTTAACGCGTTGGCAAGGAAGGAACACTACGACTTGGCATGTTCCCTGCGTGAACAAACCGGGCCCTCCGTGACACGAGAAATCTGATTCGTTCTTGCGAGGCGCGAAGTTTTCGTGAAAATACGTGGCGACTCGCGCTTTCAATGCTAGCCCACAGCGTACGCATACTATCAGCTTCGCGAGGCTTTCCGTAGCCACGTAGGTTAGTTAAATGTTATCGTCTGACATATTCAGTTGAAGCTCACCCTGTTTTACTTGTATATAGCATTGGTCAGTGTTTCTTGTAGTGCATGAATCCCATAACACTGTACGCGGGAGGTCGCGCCGGCTCGCGATGTGCTCTTGTAAAACTGAGCGATCTCAAGTTGTCGATACATTAAAATATGCCTCTATCCTTTGTCAGCAAAGCGCTGTTACTAATCGTGCGAGCGACGTCTGCTCCACGCCTTTCGCGTCTTTCGAGGACGCGTCTGCTCCACGCCTTTCGTGGAGCGAACGCTTTCCACGCCGTCCTTCGCCAGTGTGTTGGTCGTGTTGGTTTCATAGCCAGCGCTGCGCCGCTTGTTTTTGTACGTTTATTGATAGGTAGCAGCACACTGCAAGCGATTTGCTCGTTGACCGATCTGAGAGCGAAATGTTCTCCGCGCCCAGGCCCAGACGTCTCTGTAATTGTAAACGTGGTGACGCGGAGTGGTCGAAGTTCTTCGGCGGAGGAAATTCTTCAGATTGCTTTCAGCAGTGATGTTGAAAGAAACCATCCTGACGACGAGGATTTTTCACTGGACGTAGAAGACTGTGAAGGCACCGAGAGTGACAACAACGGTGAACGATCAGCTGCTAACTCACGAGGAGCGAGTTGCACTTCACGTCCCCTCGTGCGTTATTGTTCTTTCACGCTCGTAAGTCACTTTGATTGTATTTAATGTATAATATCCTTGAGCGAGATCAAAATAAAAGCATAGTTCCTCTTTTGCATTGCATGTATCAATTATTGTGGATATTATGGAGCGCCGCATGCCGCCAACACGCTCGAGCTCGACCAGCGAAGCGAAATGGTTAGAGCGTTGGAACGTGCAGTCACAGCCACAATCCATGCCTCTCGGCTAACTTCTTCGACGTTGCGAAAAGGATACGTGTGCATTCTTTTCGATATTCGTGTCTCGATTGTGCTAATCGAGCCTCCAGCATGCGAGTGAAGTGAATTGCGCACGGCTTGAGTTTCAGCATGGCTGTGGCACAAGCGCTACTGAATGGGAAGTTAAATGTTTGTGTTCCGTTGAAGACGTAACTCCGCGTTCCCGACTGCACAAGTAATGACGACAGCGTATTATGTTTCCAAACCATCACCACGTTGAACGTACGGTCCCGTGCAGCAGCGATGGCGCTACTCGCTGGCGGCCTACTACTGCGGCAAATCCGTAAGGCAGGCTCGGTACAACGTATCTATAAACGTTGGCTCGCTACGTACTACCTCGGAGTGCCGTTCTGCTCATACATCAATTTTAGTTCATGCAGTTTTATGTAGCACGCACAGGATTTCGCAAAGCATCGTTATGCACGGTAACGGAGCTGAATTATAACATTTCACACCACAGCAAATAACTAGGTGGCGAGTACTTAGCACTTTCCGTGGTTTGGGAAAGTAGATTAGTCTCACATCCAATTCAGCACAGCTCATGACTTCATCCGGTGAAAGCGGCACGGGCCGTACGTCCGCACGTACTATCTGTTCCTATGCTAACAAACGGTTTGACCCTCCTCCTGGCGCCATCTTGAAAAGCACGGCGCGCCACCTATAGTTCGTGGGCATTGCGGATAGTGTGCGCATTCATTCCATGTTTATGATGCCTTGATTGGCCGGTTGTTTTCGCTTTTGGGGCACTGTGTGCCGTTTCTGTTTTGCCTGTGGTAAAATTGTTCCACGAATGCCACGCTGTCTTTGTCGAAGTGCACGTGGTTGGCAAGAAATATAAATTGGAGAGCCGCGATTCACCAAGAAAGGCTTTAAAGAGATCACTCTTCCTGCTTCTGTGCCTACACAAAATGTAGTACACACATGCTCAACAAATGCGCTACCATTTAAACACACTAAACAGGCGTAGACACCAGCATGCTCCAGCTGAATTTCTATGTTCTCGAGACTATAAATGCAGCTGAAGTGGATGCTTGGGCTTGTTGGTATAATTATTTTTACACATTGGAGCATCGGCACGAGCACTCTTTTTTCTTTTGGAATCTGGCATGGTTTCACTGTTTCACTGGCTAAAAAAGTTTGGCCTATTCGCTAATGTTCGGCGCAAGTAGAGCTTGACTTTTTCAGAATATTTAGGAACGTCGTCGGTTGTTTAAATCAGATTACATGTACTGCTGCCGCCTTGGACTATTTTCTGCAGTGTACGCCAAAATGAGTGATACCGCCGGAATGTACATGCCGTATGTCTTTATGGCAACGAGCACTTCGACGCCCACAAAACATATTGTCTACGACCGATTGCAGTGGCCGCAGCTAATAATGTGCTCCCAGACGTCATATTTCTAGCGCAAACAGGAAGAAAAAGAACGAACTGACTGAGAAGAGGAGAGGCAGAGAAGAAGACAGTGCACAGGGCAAGCGCTAAACATCAACTGGCTTTATTTAGGAAAGAAAACCACGGAAAAGACAGATCACCTAAAGAGCATGCGCGCAGCCCTAGCATAGCTAATTAATCATTGACCTGAATAGTCTAAACTCGTTGCCGTACAAATAGACGTGTCACTAATACACTCTGTGCCCTTGCTCTTAATATAGAAAGCTTCCAGCAACTCCCTTCCCAAGGTATCACCATCCCTACCCAGAATCTTGATCTCGCTTAGCCGCGATGCACACGTGCAGGCTGAACAATGGACCGGTAAATGCGCATAACTACCATTTTTCAACGACAACTCATGTTCCCGCGCACGATCGTTGATGTACCTCCCGGTTTGACCTATGTAGGTCTTGCCACATGATAGTGGTATGGCATACACCACGCCTATTGTGCACCTCACGTACGGCCTGGCATGGTTCTTTTAACACGAAAGTGTTTTATGCCGGGGTCCACCAAGACTTCAGTGACGTATTTCCGTCACAGAAATGACGTCGAAAACATATACACAATTAGATGGCAAAGAAAAAAAGGGTACCGTCAACGGGCATCGAACCCACGACCGCTCGGTCCGCAACAACAGATGCCGGGCGCGCTATCCACTGCGCCACGATCACATACTGTGGATGCTTTACGAACGCGCCTTCTATAGGTCTCCCAAGCTCGGCCGGGGGGGCGCTGCGTCGCACGCGTTTCGCCGCCTTTCTTGCAAAAACCGGTCGCTGCTCTCCCCGCACCTGCCTTTTGACTGCGCTTTCTCTGCACGTTCACGCACCCTGCACGCGTTGTTCTCTGCTCGCCGTGCACGTGCAGCTTCACGTGTCGCTTGCTCTGGAGGTTCAGAAAGATCCCAAAGATAGAAGAAACGATTTCACGGTGGGAATCTCACCAGAGCAGGACGGTTGATCGACCACCTTTTCGGGACCGAGCAGGTCGTCAAGGACGATGCTCTTTGTGCGAGCGCTAGTGCGTGCCGATGCTGAACGGGCACATTTCTTTGACATGAATAGGGAGGTGACTGCGCGAGTTCTGTAATTATGTTACCGGTAAAACGCACATTCGTTGCGGCAGTCGTGTCTACTCGGAGCTGTCAGCAAACATCCAGCACGCTTTCGCGTGCGTTGTAGTTTGTCGAGCGGCTTTAAATTTATTATGAGCTCAGTGTGAAGAGCATAAATTTACATCTGCCTTGTTGAGTCACTGGCTGCATCGCAATGCGCAGTGTTCAGTTTCGTGGGAGTTTCACTTTTGCCGAGGTTTCCATCAAATGATAACAACGTCGTATCGCAAGTTTATGTCACCTTGGATTTTTTTAGAGCTCGCTTTGACAGCATAATGATACGCGCAAACAAAAAATAAATAAATATTTCATGCCCACTTCGACCATGCATGTTTCTTGCAGAGGCGTGTTTCATTTCGAATAATATCGACGCCTGATCACGCACCGTGTTCGCTTATTCGAATGTCGCTTTGGTTGTTTCGACAGCTCGCTTGGTCAGCATCATACTATACAGGGGCGTAGCCAATGGGGGGGGGGGGGGTACAAACCGTCCCTGAAAATTTTCAATTTTGCTTGCGTATATGTACACTCACACATACAAACGCATGCACGAACATACATAAAGTATGGTTAGACCACCCCCTCCCCCCCGAAAAAAATTTCTGGCTACGACCCAGATACTATACAATACCCACTGGGATCGCGGATGTTTATGATTATGCCAAGATTTGTGCCCGATCATAAGCGCATCTGAATTCGCGAAGCCATCGAAAATTTAATTGCCACCTTGGTTCTTTTTTCAGCTCGTTTCCAAAGCGGCAACTGTATATTGCCCGCGGCTCACGCGCATGCAAGGCTCTTTATTATGTGCCGAACGCATGACATTATTACGAGGCACGCCGTGGTGCATTAATTCGGATTAATTTCGGTCACCTGAGGTTCTTTAACGTGTACGTAAATCTAAGCAAGCCGGTGTTACTGCATTTCGCTCCCATCAAATGCAGCTGCCGTATGCGTGAATCGAACCCATGACCAGGATCTTAGCAGCGCAACACTTCAGCCTGCTAAGCAATCACGGCGTGTCGCATGCAAGGCCAATATAAACGCTCAATGCAAACATGCAGCTTAATTCTGTTTACATGGAGCCGCGACGGGAAATGTACCGCAATCAGCTGAATTAAACACTTAGTACTCACGGTACGTTATTTAAACTGTGGTGTATTAAGCCCACATGCTCCGCTGCTGTCACATTACAAATGGTTGACTCGGAAAGCCAGCGCGCAATCTCGAAACGTACAGCGGTTGTCTATTTGTTGTAGCTTCGGTTCACAAACGCACTTCCCTTTTAAATGAGCACGATCATCACGTTTCTCCCCGTTAATAGTTCGTAATACTGTGTACGACAAAAATTGACGGGTAGTTTTCGGCTGTTCATCATTTTTAAACTTTTGTGACAGTTCACAATGCAGCAGTACTGCATGCCTGCTTTCGAGTACGACGAAGGAACGGCAGCCATAGCGTGAAAAATGCGAGATAAAAGACCGGCGAGCACGTTCTCGACGCGCGCAATGCGAAAACCAAGCAAGAGCGACCCGTCCGAGCTACCGGAGCTTTCCCCTCTCTCCGCTGGGGCGGCGACGGCGCTGCGCAAACTTGAGCGTTGGAGGCCTATATCTACCACTCTCCCTGTCGGCTGGGTGGTGTTGACCTCTGGGAGTGGTAAGGTAAAGTAATTTGTCATTGCTGTGGCGCGGCCGCTGGATAAAAAGCGCACGGGTAGCACGGGTACGGCCTGCCGCGTGCTCCGAAACCGGCGTGACGGGCCTAGTTTCCCGGACCACCGCCGCGGCGCCACCGAGGGGGGACGGGTTTCGCGGACGCCCGCGGGATCACAGCGCGGCGCGCTTGCGGGAGTTATGCTTGAGCGCGTGCGTCTTCATGTGACGCCAGAAATCTTCTTATAAAATTTATCTAGCGTGTACACATCAGTTAATTACCGATATTTCTTGTACATTCTTGCAGCGCTTGGGAATTTTTGTTCTTGCTTTGCCAAAGATGCAACTTCGCGCACCGATCGCTTTTTGCGGAAGTAATCGCGTGGGCATATTTTTCTGGTATCCTAGAAGACCAGAACTAACCAACCTGGAAGCGCTGCATCTTTCCTAATAAGGCATCGAAATTCTTCATTTTGGCTATGAGTATGTTGCTTCAGATTCAATAATTTCATTTCAAAAAAAGTGATCTCAGAAACTGCAGCGGCCACTGTTTATTTGACACAAAATATGATAAACTTCTTTCTTCCTCCAAACATGTTTATAGTACACATACCGTACGGTATCGCATGCAACTGCTATGAAATAATGCTTATCATATGTGCGACCATCTCATAGAAGGAGATTCGAGTCACTTTGAAATTCCAGTGACTACATCTTCAATACTGACAATTGGGCGAGCTGTTACGGATTAATTAATATGAAAACGGTCGGACGGAAAGAGTGATGAAAAGGCTGAAAAACACACAAACACAACTGCCTGCATTCCTGCGCTTTTCAGTATTTCTGTCTATTCCCGTTACGCCGTTTTCATGATCCGTGTGACGATTTCAACAGTGAACGTAAAATCTGGACAAAATGTGAGAAGGTTTTTATTTAATATGAATTCAGGGCTCATCCCTGCTAGCTGCAAACGGCGGCTTGTTGCAAACGTTGAAATCCAGCGGCCGTGACACCACCTTCCCGTTTTCTCTTATCTCTCGTTTTTTTTTTAGTTCCCACCTTTCAGCCCGCGGCACCTTTGTCATCGGTTCCGGTTGTTTACGAACGCTGTCGCGTTGCGGTGGCGTGCGTTGCCTCGCAATGCCATGTGGTACTCATGTTGGTTGCCGTGAAAAGCACGTGTATCCCTTTCATTCAGAGAGTTCGGTTGTCTGTGGTCATTAGCGGTACGGGGCACAGACTCAAACTTACATCAGCAAGACATGCGGAGACAAAAAATGTGCAGAAAAGCGGCTGGTGGGTGACGACAAGATTTCATTTCAAACAAATATATGTGGCAGCAAACACACACACACATTGCGAGCGACTCACAGGGACAAAGTAAAAAAAAAAGAGGGGGGGGGGGTAAACGCTTCTTATACTCGTCTCTGTTTTCTTCTTATGTTTTATTATTGTTTTGTTATGCCTCCAGCTTGTGAGCGCAAATTTTGGCTTCCCATATCTACTTCCAGTCTGCAGACCATAAAACCTTTCGCTTTGCTCCTTTGACTTTAGCCGCTGTACAGGCACTGGCGAATCTTCATTGCACGCCAACGTGATTGTCTTCTGGCAGTCTCCGTCATGTGGTTCTGTCATCTATTACCGTTTAGTTTTTCTATTATATATTTTCTACAAAGGCACCCGTGCTCGCTCCAACAAAGGTACGTATTTGACTGTCCTGCAGCAGGCGTGGTTTTGCGTGCTACTACAGTATACTTGTGTAAATATAAAAACGTGGTTGTCACTTGACCCGGCCGCCTCGAAAAAAACCGGGTAAGCGATATATATATATATATATACATATATATATATATATATATATATATATATATATATATATATATATATATATATATATATATATATATATATATATATACATGTAGCTTCACATGACCTCCGCCATTGCGTGGTTTTGTATCTTGGGTAACAGAAAACTTCAGTTGTAGCTTGATTCTTCGAGATTTATTCACTCCAGTGATCGGCCTTACATATACATCAATTTGATGACATTGCCCTTCTAAGAACTGTCAAGCATATTTGCAAGCCACTTCTAATGAATGTATAATTCCGCAGCCTTTTTAACAAAGTTACGAGGAGTGCGTCACTAGATTTGTAGGATCCGCTAGTATCAAGCATCCGAAGCTGAATTATTTTTCAGCAGACTATCATGTATCAGACATCATGAAAAAGATTCAACGTATGTTTTTACATACACTTCCCGTGTATAAAGACCATGAACGTGTATTCTCACATGTTTCAAATAAATACCTGTCAAGCATTTTCAGAAAGGTGCTGAAGAAATGTCACGGAAATCAATATGTTAAAATAACAAACGATGCATTCATTACACGCACAGAAATATAACAACCGCCTTTTCACATATTCAGCGCCATATAATGTTGCTACGCGCATAGTGGAATATTCTTTAGAGACACAAAGCAAAAAGTTAGTCCTGAAAAAAAAAAAAGCCAGGAGCTCGGCACGTACACGGAAATTTATAAATGGCTATTTAACCAGATTACGCGAACGGACTCAACTGAATGCATGATATCTCGTGACTGCGATAGATGAGATAGAAAAAACCGCTTAGAACAGCTGAGTGAGATCGCTGTTCTGACCACCACCAACTAATTTGCTGCGGCTGCTGCCCCAACGGAGCCGCCGGCACCCGTTTCCCCTTCCCCGCCCCGTCGCGCCGCAGCGGCCGCAACTGCAACTAGGGCCAACACGCGCTCTCCCATAGAAAGCAGCCCGACGCGGCAGGCCGTACCGTGTGCTTTTTATCCAGCGGCCGTGGCTGTGGCCTCCACGACTAGCACCTGCAACGCGTTACGCGTCCGTCCCATTCGGCGCGTTTTCAATAGAAGTTGAATTTTAAATGCGAATACATTTCTTAGTCGGGCTATGTAAGGCATCCGGCGTTGTCCGCGCGCCAGCAGGTGTTATCTCTCCGCTCTCACTCCCTCTCCCATAGCAGCAGCTGCGGACGCGCGCGCTTATCCTCGCCCCTAGCAACCGGAGCATGTGGTGCGAGAGAGTGTAGGAGAGGGTAGGTGCAGTGCTTCGCTGCTCCTTCTCTCGCCGTTCGCTCTCTCTCCTCCCTGCACCCCACTCTCTCGTCCGCTCGCGCCTCACTCTCGACCTTTCGCTGGCTGGGCGCCTCTCAAGAACATCCGGAAATGTGTACTCGAGACGCCGCTGTGAAACGACAACGCCGAGCCGAGAACGCTGGCACCCCACTCTCCCGTCCGCTCGCGCCTCACTCGCGACCGTTCGCTGGCTGGGCACCTCTCAAGGCGATGGCAGAAGTCGGTGAAGGCGAATGTCTGACGGCAACGGTACGGAGTCTTTGTGGTGACCGTGTACCTCGCGCCCAACCTCGCTCGTGACGCCGTTGCCGTGCAACTGGACGCGGCTATGGAAAGTGTGTGTGTGCGCTCCAAAATATTTGACCCCGTCGACTTTAACGTGGACGTCAGAAACAAGAGCGGCGAGTTGTTGGTGGAGTACATGCGGACAAAGTACTATATGCAGTGTGCCTCCGCCGAGTCCGACAAGTGTCCGACTACCATTCACGGAAGTTGCATTCATCTCGCCTTTACCCGAAACTGTGACATGCGCATGCTTCTCAAAGACCCTTTGACTGTACACTTTAGCGACCACAAGGCTGAGATTATGGCCGTCAGGTACAATGACAACACAAACAGGTGCTGATGAATGTGTAAATAAATGGTTACGGTACAAATCCTCGTCTCGTCATTAATTTACGCCATTAAAATTACTACGCCGTGTACTCTCGGCGCAATAAATGCATTCGCATTTCCTCACGATTCCCTTCGGGGAGGTGGGGGCATTTTTTTTTGTCAATGCCTTAACACACCCCGAGGTGGCGACCTTTGCCCAAGCGTCGTAAAAGCGTCGGCCTCGCTCAGCATCACGCTAATACAAACCAAAAATAGCTCTGCGACGCCCGCCTGCCTCAGCTGGCTGTAACAGCGCGTTCCATGCTCACGCGCTCGCCCCGAGAAAAATCGCGGCCGGGCTATCTGGGCGGCACTACACGCTTTGCGTTGCCTCTAGTCCGGCCGTGGTGTTCAACCACATTTTACATGTCGCGGGATGGCGAGCAAGTTCTGCGTCCAATATGCGACGCTCTTCTGGCTATCACACCTCGTTCTCTGATTACGCTTTCACCGTTAACACAGCTACCACAAGGGTTTGTTTAATCATTTAACATGGACGTCAGTCGTCGGGATGGAGATATACCACCAATAATCAAAGTGGGTGCATACACGTTAAACGGCGCCATTAGCTGCCAGACATCAATATACATTGTGCACACTCTCTTATATCAATGTACAGTAAGCATTCAGTTACTTCTGTAAGAGCACGCTTTACTTTCGTGTTATTCCGAGTCCTAAGACCGAGGGATCAACCGTGTTTTTTTTTTGCATCCATGCTTCTCTTTTTCATCGCATACGCGTGCGCACAGGCCACCCAGCTTCCGAGGGGCGCAGAACACGACAGAAACGCCGTGCTTGCTGGCGACCTTCTTAGGGTTGTGGGACATCCTGTGGATATACGGTACCACTTCAGGTGCCTGCCTCTCTCGTGCTTCACTGGCAATTTGCGGTTTCATGCCTCTCATCTTCTTCAAGATGTTTTGGGAAACTGCACCAACGACCGCGCACGGATAACCAGCCGCCCGTAGCCTCGCCAACTGAACCTGAAAGCTGTTCTGCATTGTGTGCGTACACGACTTCACCAGAGCAGACTCGAGGCAAAGCTTCGCAATTCCCCTTTTCACTAACTTAGAGTGCGCCGAATCACGAGGCAACAAATCTTTTTGCGCACGTGTGTTGTATTGCCAACAAACATGGTCTTCTCTAAGATGTAATTTTAAATCTAAATATGGCTTAGCAATACGTTTTGTTGGGCTAGTTGGTTCATGACTTCTGAAGGAAAAAATTGTAGCGCAAAGCAACACACGGACAGACAGAGAGGACGGGACTGGCGCTAATCGGGACTGGCGCTATAGCGCCAGTCCCGTCCTCTCTGTCTGTCCGTGTGTTGCTTTGCGCTACAATTTTTTCCTTCAGAACTTAAATCTAAAAACTGCATGGAGCCATCTGATGGCAGTTCGTGAGTGAAGTTCAAGCCATGCCCATGTTGGTGAAAAACTGTTAAAATGTGGTCAACGTAGTGATCCAGGAAACAATCCGTGTTAGTCTTTAAAATGATCAAAAAATCATCAACGTATCTAAAACCCTTCAGGAATACCTTGTCGTCAAGTACACTAAGAACATTATTATCAAAAGCCGCCAAACAATGTTGCAGAGCACCGGTGCCACACAAGAACCGATGCAAACACCTTGGCGTTGCACATAAAGTTTCCCTTTAAAAGATACAAACGTTGACTGCAGGTAAAACTTTAATAAATTCATAAAATTGAGCACAGACATCCCTGCAGAATTCTTAAATTGGACCACACCGTAATTATCAATACAACCTTGAACAGCAGCTAGCACTTCTCTTTGGGGCACAGAGTAAAACAAATCTTCTACATCTACTCAAAAACACTGACCTATTGCCTCCCCACTCTGGATGAAGGCAATGACGTCTTGAGAACTTTTTGTTAAAAAATGGTCGTCGATAACTAGGGAACTTACCTGCTTCTGCAGAAACCGGCTGATCAGCTGTGTCCACGAGCCACGTTCGCTTACAATCGTACGGAATGGTATTGCTGGTTTGTGCGATTTCGCGGTGAAAAACACAGATAACACACCACACTTACAGCCCTTAGCACCTTTTGCTAACTTGCTTAACCAAAGGTCTTCGCACAACACAGCCGCCTGCTTCTTGACCTTTGTCGCCTCCTGTTTCACTGTTATGAAGCTCTTTTCAATGACCCCTAGTGCATTTTCGTCGTATGCACCTGCTGAAAACACGACGAAACGGCCTTCTTTGTCGGACTGGACCAGACGCAGGTCGTTGTCCTTGAAGAACGTCACCACACAAGCCATAGGGCCTTTCCTGGTTTTCAGTCCACCACCCCTGGCCACCCCTGTAATCACGTCCACACCCTCTAGTAGGCACCTCTCCTGGTTTTCCTTTACAGCCTTTCCGGAAATGCATCTATTCATTGCCAGTAGCTCCTGAGGCTGAAGGCTTGGTTCTTGGCTGAATTTCGGCCCTTTGTTAAGTACTTTTAGTTTTAGGTAGTTATGCGCATTTACCGGTCCATTGTTCAGCCTGCACATGTGCACCGCGGCTAAGCGAGATTAAGATTCTGGGTAGGGATGGTGACACCTTGGTAATGGAGTTGCTGGAAGCTTTCTATATTAAGAGCAAGGGCACAGAGTGTATTAGCGACACGTCTATACGTTTGTACGGCAACGAGTTTAGACTATTCAGGTCGATGATTGATTAGCTATGCTACGGCTGCGCGCATGCGCTTTAAGGGATCTGTCTTTTCCGTGGTTTTCTTTCCTAAATAAAGCCAGTTGATGCTCTGCGCTTGCCCTGTGCACTGTCTTCTTCTCTGCCTGTCCTCTTCTCAGCCAGTTCATTCTTTTTCTTCCTGTTTGCGCTAAAAATATGACGTCTGGTATACAACACCAACTAGCCCGAGAAGAAGTTTCATTGAATAAAAATTCGGCAGATCCGACGTACCGTGGGAGTCGATGTTATGCGAAGCATGCGGCGGGAAGGTGACTGTGGCGTGATTTTTTTACTGAGCGACACGTCACAAAATGACGCTAAAAATTTGTATAAATTTTATACCCACACATATATGTTGAAGAGCCGCATATGTGTTATATGTACCAGTTGTTACGGTTGGGTAACGCTGCCAACGGAAACGTGGGTATTACCAACATCACAAGCGGTAATCTGATATGTAGTGCTTATACTTGTCCCTTATGATGGAGAACGCACGCACGTTTCACAAACCCGTGAGCATGTGTTGAAGAAGTTCCTGACAGTTCTTGAACAAGGTCATCATCACCGTGATCAGTGAGCACCAGCAGCTGGTCATGACTTGTTATAGGATCCGGTCGTGATCGTGGTCAAGAGGGGTACCCATGTGTATTGAAGTATGTGGTATAGTAGAGCTGTTGGAATTCGTGGATGCCTCGGTCATTTCGTCAACAAATTGTGAGTCTATAGAGCCGGCGACATGTCGCAACCTGAAACTACCCTTCTCGTTGGTGAGATATATGCCGTCGAGGCTGGTAGGCCTGGATAGTGCTACGTAGACCAACATCAGTGGATGACGCTTGTCGTATTCGTAGACTAGCTCGGCGTATGTGGCCTACGTTGCCTAGTCTACAAAGCGGCTGCCAACCAATTGGCATCATCCTCGGTAAGCATGATGCCATCGCCCCGCCTCGTACGAAATGAAGAGGACACTGCGTCATTCTGGCGGACGAAGTGCACTTTACGGTGCGTGCGGTGATGTGGATATCATACGTAACTTTCGTTAATGTATTCCTCCAGGGTCGAGCAATGCTTCAATATAGCTTGCTGAATCATTGGAATACAAATGTAATGTTTATTAGACTGCTATAAAAGCGGAGTCAACACTGGAACCACAGATGTTAATCTGATATGACGCCCGTATCGTGGGAGTACACATCGTAGGAGTATCATGTAGTGCTCATTGCTTTCTTGTAAGATTAGATAGCAAGCACCACAACCACAATTGACGTTGCACCGATATTACGCCTGCGTAGGCTGTTTTTCCAAACCAGTTTACATACTTGGCGTGGCTCAGTGGTACAATACCTGATTGCCACGCAGAATGCTTGTGTTCGATTCCTGCTGGGATCCTAATTTTCATTCTTTCCATTCGGCAAGTCAACGCTGCCGATGTTGGTTTTTCTTAACGCTCTTGCATTTAAATTACCAATGTCTCTTCTCGCAGTTCCTCGGTAGATATAAACTGTCAATCACCTGTGGCGCATACCCGTACACTGCGGCCCGTGGCAAACGGGTATGTGCCACACGTGTCTAGTGGAAAGGGTTTCACGACGTACGTGACAGGATTTTCACATTATTCATGTCATGACCCTATAATCATATTCGTCAAATCATCTTACCCTCTCATGCCAATTTTGGTCTACACTGGGTTAAGAAGGCGACCATGAGAGCACCCAGACGTACGCGGCTAGATAGATAGATAGATTGATTGATAGATACGTAGATAGAAACGCTCAAAGTGCCAAAGGTTCGCTAAGAAATGCTTCGCATTTAATAATGTGCTATGAGTTTTACTTGCTTTGCTGGACCCAAGCTCGTACGATAAAGGATAGTTTTAGTGCAAACAATTTCTGGGCGTTGGATCCCCGCGTTCTTACGTTTCATTGTACTCGCCTGCTTTTAAATGCGAAACATTTCATAATGAACCAAAGACGCTTTGGCAGTTTCTCTACGTATCTATCTATCTAGCCGCCTACGTCTGGGCACTCTCGTGGTCGTTCCCTTAACTCGACACATAGGAAAATTTGTACGGGAGGGCATTAGTGTATGACAAAAACGTTGCACCGGTCATTTGTGGTAGGAACATTGACTTGGGGCGTGAGCATCGCCTTTCGCGTGTGTGGTGTTCGGTGTGCGGGGCCGAATTTGAAGTGCGCGGCATTTGCCGTGATGTTGGTCGTAGTGCAATAAGGAAGAAAGGCGGCAATGCGAGTGTTGGTGCGCGGGCCTAGATAGTCTACTTGAAAAAAAAAGCCACTTTTCCCTTTCCCTGATTTTTTTTTTACCCAATGTTCCAACTGACTGTAACCGCCGACTTCTTGGCCAATCCCCCGTTGTGGGTGTGAGCCAAATGCACGGAACAAGCAAGCAAGCAAGACACGCTCGAGCGACGGGGACAGCTCGGCGAACATCACAGACGCATGGGGCGATCGAACACCGGGCCATGCCCCGACATCACGATCCTGCCATGCTGGTCCGGGCATAGCCCCGGCTTCCACGTTCACGAGGTAAGCTGGGCATCGCCCACCTGCTCCCAGCGGCTGTCTCTGGCGTCGTTCCTGGCGGCTGGCCAGGCGTTGATGCTGGCGCTGACCTGTCGCGGTACCTGGCGCTGTTTGAGACGTCCTTCTCGGGGCTGTTCGAGGCACCCTTCGAGGCGCTGTTCCAGGCGTCGTTCCAGGTGTTCTTCCAGGCGCGGGCGTTGCCATGCCCGGATGCTCCCTGGCAATTCTCAGCTGGGCTGGGCCGGGCCACGCCACGGCACTGACCTGAAGGAGCCAACGCGCCCTGGTCCCTGGCGCTAACACGACACCACAACGTTCACCGTCGACTTGGTCCCTGAGCACAGGTGCGGCCCGTCTTCTATTCGGGTCGGAGCTTCTTTCTTCGACTAAACCATGGCTGACACACCGAGATGTACTGCAGTGGGGTGTGACTGCCAAAGACTTTGATGCTGGTCACAGTATAAGCACGCGATTGTTACATGTGTAGGTGTTTCTGTCGTTTAGCCCGATGTCAGTCGATATGTACATAAAGGTGTTCCTCTTTGTCTCTGGGTGCTTCGTGTGCACGTCGATCGCGTCTCTCGAGGCCCACGCACCAACACACGCATTGCCGCGCTTCTTCCGCATCGCACAACGATCAACATCACGGCCAATGCCGCGCACTTCAAATTTGGCCCCGCACACCGAACACAAATGAACGCCAACTGTGCTGCTCACGCCCAAGTCAATGTTACTACCACACATTACATGAATAGCGTGTCACTTGTCCCGTACGTCATGAAACCCTTTTCTTCAGTCACGTATGGCATATACTCGTATACGACGACTCGTGGTATTCTGGTATGAGCTCTTAATAGGTCACTAATAAGTACTAACTTATTCTTTTTCCAGCACCACTGACGATCGTTTCATTCACATTGCATTCAGGACCGGAATTTTGAAGTATATCCTGTAATGCACGCAGTAACCAGCGATAACGCTAGAATGCACGATGCCGCAAGTATAAGGGCCAACATTCAGCAGGACAGGACGTCGACAACCGAAAACAGAGCTCACCGCTATCATTGTGCTGCGAGTTGTACTTCCTGTTGCTGGCTACAGCGACCTTCCCTTTTTAGCGATTTAAAATGCGAATGCATTTCTTAGTTGAGCTATGTCAGGCGCCGTGCGGCGTCCGCGATCTCTCCGCTCCCGTCCCCCTCTCCTATAGCAACAGCTGCGAGCGCGCGCGCTCCTCCTCGCCCCTAGCAACTGGTGCAGGTGGTGCGGGCGGATCAACGGAGAGTGAGTCGAGAGGAGGAGCGCGCTCGGGCGCGTGAGGGCGCGCGCATCGCGGGAGCTCGGCGGAGCTCCCGCGTGTGTGGGAGAGTGTGGGCGAGGGTAGGCGCGTGCTTCGGCGCTTCTCCTCTCGGCGGGCGCCCCACTCTCCCGTTCGCCCCGTTCGCTCGCTCGCAAGCGCATATAAATGGAGCGGAGCGCGCGCTCTACTCTCTCTCGACCCGTTCGCCGACTTTCGCTTCGTACGAGGACATGTACATGCTCGCCTACACCGGAGACGGAGCCTTTGTGGTGACCGTGTACGTCGCGCCCAACCTCGCCCGAGACGGCGTTGCCGCGCAGCTCGATGCGGCCATGGAAAGTGTCTGTGCGCGCTCCGAAAGCTCTCACCCCGTTGTCTTGGTTGGTGACTTTAACGTTGACGTTCGAAAGACGAGTGGACAGTGGCTTGTCGAGTACACGCGCACCAAGCACTCTATGCAGTGTGCCTCTACCGCATCCGAACTCTGCCCCACAACCATTCACGGTGCTTGCATTGATCTAGTATTTACCCGAAACCGTGACGCCCGCATGCTTCTCAAAGACCATCTGACCGTGCACTTATACGACTTATACGACCACAACGCAGTGATCGTGGCCGTCAAGTGCAACGGTAACACAAACAGGTGTTAAATAAATGGTTACCCTACAAATCACCCTCTCGTCATTCATTATATAATTACTTCGCCGCACACTCGCGCCCAAACAAATGCCTTCGCATTTCCTCACGATTCCCTTCGGGGAGGTGGGGTGAATTTTTCATCACTTCTGCCTACATCTTCCCCTGAACTTTCATCTTGATACGCCACAAACAATGTCAACGCAAGAGCCTTAAAGAGCTTGTTTCGCAGAACTTCCGGTGTCGGTGTCGGCGTCGTATGTTGTAAGCGAAAAATTGGCGTTCTCGGTGAACGAAATTCGAGATATATGCTAATAATAAATTTGTATGGTCTGGGTCAGACTCGAATCCAGGTTTTGCGCGTGGCAAAGCAGGTGTTCTACCACGGAGCCTCGCCAGTGCTTGAAACTGCGTTGTGAAAACACGCTATAAGGATAGCATGTGGAGTCTCATTAACGCATGCCATATTGTGTGGCAGCAATTGAGAATCAGACCAGGCGTGAAAACAAGTGAATGGCGCAATGAGTGTCTGGTTTAAAGCTGCCCACCCACCACAAAGTGTGCAGCTGCGCAGGTGCGCGTGGCACCTAAGGACGCGTAGTGGGCACTTCGCGAATTTGCAAAAGGAAGAATTAGGGCGTAGTGGGAACTGTGGGGGCACTGGCGATTCCGGCGGCTGCGAGCGCCAGAACGAAGAGCACGCTCGGGCTGGGCGCGCTCGTACTAGGGGAATAGTCAGCAGTCGCGGCCAAGCCTCTGATTAGTAACGACGTGTTGCTCTCAGGGGTTCTGGGCGGCTGCTGGCCCAGACCCTCACAGCATTTAGCCATTGTGCATCCAGTAGATATGCTAGGATAGTTCGAAACGGTCAATGTTACGCGCACAAACCTTTACCTCCTTGCAGCACGGGTGAAGCCGATACGCACGAGTCCCGATTACGCTATGACGTTGTACTCATGAAGGTGAAGTTTAAGCGTCCTCTAAGTTTTGTAGGTCTGCGGCTACATCTTTTACATAAACGCATGTGACACTTTCGATGCACTGATCGCATGCCATAAATATATATAGCACTTGATACGCAGGTTAGGTTACTACAAGACAGTTGAATATTCTCCTGAAAAGGCTAGTGAACAAAGAATTCAAGCACATGGCGGTTACAGTAGACGGAATCAAAGTCGGTAGTACAATGCTCTGCGGACAGGCGTGACGTGGTCTACAAAAGTTATCGTTACACTCACCTTAACATTGTTGTCGAACACCTCCTGCCAAACCACATAGCTTTTTCGCAAGGTGTAGACTATCTCTAGCAATCTGCGAAATACACAGCAATTAACAACTGTGTAATTATCATGACCACTACAGCTCAAGATGTAATTGACGTTACACTATTGACGCAGTATGCTGCGGTAACCGACGACAAAAAAATCTCACCATCTCCCGGCAAAGGGAACCCTGAGTAGCATGCGAAGCAGCCATCGGTCGACTTAAAGTTCTGAAATCTTTTACTTTCATCATCACTGTTCATGGTCCTTCCATTCTAAGTCCCCCTGATGTTGTTACTCGTCATATATGACTTTAAGATCAGGGGAACGTTTCCCCTTGAGTATAACGGCCTAGCGGTTCGTAAAGTATAAAGTTAATGGCTCTTGCTGCAAAGGGTTTAGCTTGAAGTTTGAGAATTCGATGTCAATGCACGACAAGCCGGGTAGGCTTGTCGACGTGCCCATGCCGCTGCAGCTTCTCGAGCTCTCCGTGTCGGCTTGAAGACACGCCCGTTTCGCTCCGGCTTCGCGAGCCCGCCGCTCCGGATCGGCTTGACGACGCTGCCGCGCTGCGGCCGCTTTGAGAGCCCGTGCCGCCGCGATGCGATCTTCGTTCGTCGAAGCGCACTCCATGACAGCTGCTGTAGAAGAGAGCGCGCCGAGGTAGAGGAGAGCGGAGGAGAGAAGGGGAGGAGTGAAGCCGGTGAAGCGGCGCTAGCGGTCTCCACTCAAACTAGAGCACGCGCCGGAGTGGAACGAGTGCTCTACCGCAGAGACATCTAGGGGGCGCTCCGAGTGCTAGCGGCGCACTGGCTACGCCGGTGGGACAGGCCTCGTTCATAAGCTGCTGCGCATCTAAAATTATACGGGGGAATAGAGAAAAATAACATCGTGTATTCAGGCGATGCACTCCGAATTTGTTCGATATGTTTCGGTTGAGTGTGCGGAGCTGCAGCATGGAAAACTTACTGAAAGTGAATTTGAGCAATTTGAGCCATAAAATTATGTTAAGACGTTTTTGATATAAGGTATGATGGCAAGCTCAAGCGAAAAAGTGGTTGTGATCAAAATATGTGGCAGATCTCACGTGTTGTGGGAATGGGATTCTTGCGAAGCAGTGAGCGAGTACTTCTATGGCTGTATTTTAATGGCTTTGAGTCAAGCGTCACCAGGCGGATCCACGTGTTTTTGTAAGTGTGGTAGCTGGGTGCACATCGTGAGCTTACCAGGCACGTCGACGACGACAACAATGGTGTTTAAAGGGTAACTTCATAAAACACGTTGCGGGGCTAGTTGGTTGGATTGGAAAAACTTTATTAACAAAGTCCGGAGGCGTGTGCCTTAGCACACGGCGGGCCGCTCCCACGACGGGACAGTCAGGCCGAGACCTACCGCCGCATCGTGGGCCCTCTGGACAGCCCAAAGTTGTGACTGAATGTCCCGACTCCTCAGAGCGGAGCCCCACTTGCTGGCCGGTGCTGTATCAGTGCCACGTACCGAGGGGCACTCCCAGAGCATGTGGTGTAAGGTGGCTAAAGCGCCGCATTTCGTACAAGGATTAGTTATATAAACATCAGGATAAAGCTTGCGCAGAAAGGCAGGGTTAGGATATGTTTCAGTTTGCAGCAATCTCAGTGTCAAAGCCTGCGCCCTGTTTAACTTACGAGTTGGAGGTGGAAAGACTCTCCTATCCATAGCGAAATGTAGAGTAATTTCATTGTACGTGGTCGGTTGATCCCTATTTACGAATCCTCCAGGTTGACCCAGAAGTCCTCCATGGTCGCGTATAGTTAACCCTCGCGCCCTGGAGTGGGCCAGTTCATTGAGATTGATAATCCCTCCTACCATGGAACCCATATGAGCAGGGAACCATGTAAGGGTATGAGTTGTAATTGACTTCTCACAAAGTATTGCTTTGGCCTCTTTGCACACAGCACCGACACTGAAAGCGCGAATCGCCGCCCTAGAATCACTATATATATTTTCGTGATTGTGATCTAGGAGAGCCATGGCGATGACAACCTGCTCGGCTGCATTAGCAGTTTGGGTGTATACCGACGCCGCATTAATGGTAGCCCCCTTGTGGTTAATTGCAACTACCGTAAACCTGCCCCTGTTTTCGTCATACTGTGCCGCTTCTACGAAACAGTCACCCCATGGAGACCCTCAACGTCGCGCTGAAGGGCCAGAGCTTGCGCTCTCCTCCTGCCTACATTTCGCTGGGGATGCATGTTCCTCGGGACAGGCGAGATGATAATGTTCTCCTTCTGATCTCTCGTCAACCCTTCGTACAGAGCATCAACCTGAGCCGGTGGAGTACCTTTATCCGCGGGAATCCTCCTGTCTGCTTTTGAGCCAGAGAGTCGAATTACCTGTGCTCTTTCTTGCGCTTCCGCGATTTCTTCTAATGTATTATGAATTCCCAACTGCAGCAGACGATCCGTGTAGGTATAATTGGGGAGCCCCAGGGCACTCTTTACCCCCTCCTAACCATCGCATTAAGCTAATCCCTTTCCACTCTTTTCCAAACGTGCATTGAAGCCACATATGGAAAATGGCAGAACAGAAAGCCATGAATAAGCCTGACCAAATTATCCTCTGATAACCCTGCCCGTCGATTAGCCACCCTCCTAATTAGCCTAATAACACTATCTGTCTTTTTCGCACACCTTTGAAGCGTGATGCTATTGGTGCCCGTCGCTTCTAGCGTCATACCTAGGATTCGAATGGAAGCGACCTTGGGGGTTAACCCGCCACTCTTGGTACGGAGGTGGATGTCGGTCTCTAGTGGTGGCACCCAGCCTCTCGGTAGGGGGCCCCTCCTCATCGTGTTACATACAGGAGAAGTTTAGACTTCTCTGGGGAGCAGGAAAGACCTGTGCCCTCCAGAAAGCGCTCGGTAGTGTCGATTGCCTCATGCAGGGCAGCCTCTACGGCGCCATCGCTACCCCCCGTACACCAAATGGTGATATTGTAACGTAGGTGATGTTGAGCATGCCGGCGCACAGACGAGCAGAAAGGCAGACCCCGACGGCAATAAAACTAAGGGTAATTTATTGGGGCTGACTTGTGCCCGAAAGCAAGCTAAAACACACTGCTCGGCGACAGCGAACAGAAAAAAGAGCCCAGCGTGCCCGAACAGCGGCTGACAGAATCCCCGCCGACGGGTGTGACGATAAATTATCAATCCGTTATCTTGCAGCACATCCGGGCATCAAGCTGGCTTGCGGATACACTCCAGCACATAAAAAGCGCGGATAAAGAAAGCGATTAGAAGTCCGCTTCTTTTCTAAACACACGTAGAACTGCCCCTCCGGGAGACCTAGCATCGTCCCAATGCTAAAAGAACATGCTAGTTACAAAGAAAGGACATTGTTATAATCTAATAAGAGCGTAATGATGAAAGTGTCTCTTAGTCTGCTATCGTTCAAAAAACTTCTTGAGACGCGCGACGTGGACTACTTCAGGTCGCGAGCGTCGCCGCTGTGATTGTGTCACTCCATCAGGCCCAACTTCGTAGACAATGGCCCCGAGTCGTCGCGTTATCTTGTACGGTCCAAAATACCGGCGTAGTAGTTTCTCGCTGAGGCCCCGGCGGCAAATCGGTGTCCACACCATAACGCGGTCACCGGGTACGTACTGCTGGTCGCGCCGTCCGTGTTCCTCCGTCCGTGTCCGTGTCCGTGGTCCTCCCTCCGTCGGCTGTCCGTGTGTTGCTGCTCTTTGATACGCATTCGGGCGAGCTGGCGGGCTTCCTCGGCACGCTGAAGGAAATCGGCCACGTCCCCATGGGTGCTTCCGTCGTCGACGTGAGGCAACATTGCATCCAGCATGGTGCTGGCTGGGCGGGCGAAGACAAGCTCGAAGGGTGTCATCTGCGTTGTCTCTTGTGGTGTGGTGTTGTACGCAAAGGTGATTTAAGGCAGGACTTCGTCCCAAGTCATGCGCCCGACGTCAACGTACATGGCGAGCATGTCGGCGAGGTTCTTGTTCAAACGCTCCGTCAGGCCGTTTGTCTGCGGGTGATAGGCTGTGGTTTTGCGATGGACATAGTGGCTCAAGCGTAGGATCTGCTGCGTGAGTTCGGTGAATGCCGTACCTCTGTCGGTGATAAGGACCATGGGTGCGCCGTGCTGGAGGACAATGTTCTTCACGAAAAAGCTGGCGACGTCGATTGCAGTGCCAGATGGTAGTGAGGCTGTCTCAGCGTAGCGTGTGAGGTAGTCTGTAGCTACCACTATCCACTTGTTCCCGTTGGTCAAAGTCGGAAAGGGACCCAGCAGATCCATCCCAATTTGCTGGAATGGTTTCTCCGGTGGTTCGATTGGTTGCAGGAGGCTGGCGGGCCTCGTAGGCGGTGTTTTCCGACGTTGGCAATCTCGGAAGGTTTTGACGTAGCGTGCGACGTCCGCGCTCAGGCCGGGCCAATAGCATTTCTCTTGGATTCGTCGCAGTATTCGCGTTAACCCCATGTGTCCTGCTGTCGGCTCGTCGTGACACTCCTTTAAAACTTCTTGCCGTAAATAGACTGGAACCACAAGTTGTTTTCTGCGGCTTAAAGTTTTTCTTCACAGGCACGTCGTTTCGTAGGCACAGCGACGAAATCGCACGCCTGAACGCTTTTGGCGGTGTATCGGTCTTGCCTTCGAGGTATTCCAGCACGCCGCGAAGATCAGGATCGGCGCGTTGATCATTTGCGAAGATATCAGAACTCACGGGCCCGAGGAATGCATCATCGTCGTCGTCATCATCGCATGGCACGAAGGTATTGACGGGGGCTATCGAAAGGCAGTCGGCGTCCGTATGCTTTCGGCCTGACTATCGTCGTAACTGACTTTCAAGTAGAACTTTTTGCTGGGCTAGCTGGTGCATGTTTAACGAAAGGAATCAGGCGCAAAAGAGACGAACACAAGAAGTGACATGGACGAACGCCTACTGACAACTGATTTTATTCAAAGAAAACGGGAATACATTAGGCTCATATTTCGACAGCGCTAATCACATGGTGTTCTTAAAAGCGATAAAACTATACATGGTGACGTGTCTTTAACAAAAAAGGACATGCAATCAATGACACGTGGTGTATAAGGCCAAAAGAACATGAATATGAAAGAGCAACAATTGAATAAATGATAACAGCAACAAAAAATGCAAACAGATCTCACGTAACCACCCATAAAAAATATTTTTCCTCTTCCAGACATGCGCGGTCGGTATACCACCTAATGCGAGAAGTTATTTTAACCCAGTGCTTCTAAAAAGGAGATTTCGCATTCGTATAACACTTTTGATGGTTCGCTGACGCAGTTAACGCCCTTTCCTTTGATACAGAAGGCTTCTTTGAGCTCGCGTGCAACTTTGTCTCGACTCCTACCCAAAACCAAAGTTTCCTTTAGACGAGGAACGCACCCACAGGCTTTACAATGTATTGCTAAATTGGACCCAGTACCTTTGTCAAGTGAACGCTCATGTTCTCTCAACCGCTCATTTAGACAACGCCCCGTTTGTCCTATGTAAATCTTATTGCATGACAGCGGGATCTGATACACCACATTTTCCTTGCACGTGACAAATGGTCTTGCGTGCTGATGAAAACAAGAAGACCTGCGGATCCCAGCACGCAAGACCATTTGTCACGTGCAAGGAAAATGTGGTGTATCAGATCCCGCTGTCATGCAATAAGATTTACATAGGACAAACGGGGCGTTGTCTAAATGAGCGGTTGAGAGAACATGAGCGTTCACTTGACAAAGGTACTGGGTCCAATTTAGCAATACATTGTAAAGCCTGTGGGTGCGTTCCTCGTCTAAAGGAAACTTTCGTTTTGGGTAGGAGTCGAGACAAAGTTGCACGCGAGCTCAAAGAAGCCTTCTGTATCAAAGGAAAGGGCGTTAACTGCGTCAGCGAACCATCAAGAGTGTTATACAAATGCGAAATCTCCATTTTAGAAGCACTGGGTTAAAATAACTTCTCGCATTAGGTGGTATACCGACCGCGCATGTCTGGAAGAGGAAAAATATTTTTTATGGGTGGTTACGTGAGATCTGTTTGCATTTTTTGTTGCTGTTATCATTTATTCAATTGTTGCTCTTTCATATTCATGTTGTTTTGGCCTTATACACCACGTGTCATTGATCGCATGTCCTTTTTTGTTAAAGACACGTCACCACGTATAGTTTTATCGCTTTTAAGAACACCATGTGATTAGCGCTGTCGAAATATGAGCCTATATGTATTCCCGTTTTCTTTGAATAAAATCAGTTGTCAGTAGGCGTTCGTCCATGTCACTTCTTGTGTTCGTCTCTTTTGCGCCTGATTCCTTTCGTTAAACTGACTTTCGTAGCCTGACTTTCGGCCTGACTAACGTATCGTCGATTCTCTGAAGCGGGTAGACGTCTTTGTTGGTGACGCTGTTTAGGCGGCGATAATCGATGCAGAACCGTAAGGTACAATCCTTCTTTTTCACCAGCACCACGGGTGAAGACTATGGGCTCTTCGAGAGCTGCATAATGTCGTCGCGGAGCATTTCTTCCAATTGTCCCTTGATTACGTCGCGTTCCGGCGCTGAGACGCGGTAGGGACTTCGGCGGATAGGACGCGCCGATTCGTCTGTAATTATGCGATGCTCCGTTGACGGCGTTTGTCGGAGTTTTGCAGACATTGCGAAACATTCGCTGTAATCCAAGAGGATGCGACGTAGCTTCTCCCGCTTTTCTTGTGGCAGGTCAGGGTTAATGTCAAAGTTTGCCTCATTGGTAGCCATCGATGGCGCTTCTTGGGATAAGTCGGAGAGCCCTAGTGCGTCGCTTACTTTAGCTAGGTCTTCCAAGAAAGCGACCAAGAAAACGATAAAATTTTGTTGTAAGTCAGCGCTGTTGTTTGTGTCCTTCTCTGCCTGGTCCTTCGTCTTTCGCGCTGTTTCCCTCCAATAAGTTAAAAAGTAGGGGTGAAATAACAAAGTCCTGCGGGGTGCCCCTATCGCCCAGGACTTGCACATCCGATTCGAGATCCCCAAGTTTAAGGATTTCTCTCCGACTGCGCAGGAAGGATCTGACAAACGCATGAAACGAGGAACCTAGGTTGAGACCAGAGATTGCATTCAGAATAAAATCATGACGGACATTATCAAAGGCTTTTTTTTAAGTTCAAGCCCAGGATCGCCCTGGTATCCCTAGTATGATTATCTAAAATTTGAGTCTTAATGATTTTCATAGCATCCTTGGTGGAGAGGCCCGGCCTAAAGCCAATTGAGTAAATGAGGAAAGATATCATTGTGTTCTATGTAATCCGCAATTCTGTTCTGGATAACGTGCTCCGCCACCTTTCCCAAGCATGACGTCAGAGAGACGGGGCGAAGATCATCCAAATTCGGCGCTTTACCGGGCTTGGGTATGAGTATCACTTTCACCAGCTTCCATTGCTCTGGGATATCACCTCCCTTCCAAATCTTATTATTCTAGTCAGTAAGATATTCAACAGAGTCATCTTCCAAGTTCCTAAGTGCTTTGTTGCTAACCCTATCCGGACCTGGTGCTAATCCTCCGTTGAGTTCGTGCAGGGCTCGTCGCTGGCTAGTTGTTGATACATTCTTATTTAAAAATTGTAGCCACGAGGCGTGTAGAGGCGCGTATGCCGGGATGGCTGAGGTTGTGGAGCTGGTTGAAAAGACCACGGCGATGGGACAGGGGCACATAGGGCCTGCTTCGTCCTGTCGACATGTCGCAACAGATTGTGGTTGTCGACCCTGGAATGGGGACTTGTTGCAGCTGTAGTGAGGACCTGCCCTTGAGAATTTCCTACAGTTCGGCGTCTGTAGCCTGAGCCTCGGCGAGGACGTCCGCTGTTATCTGCACCGAGCTGATGGCTGCTACACGTGAAAGTGCGTCGGCGTCCACGTTGTCTTTCCCGCTGACATGTTGGATGTCGGTGGTGAACTGTGCAATGAACGAGAGTTCGTTCTGCTGTACGTGGCGGCACGACGCGCTTTGCGGGGCAGCACGACGCGCTTCCGGGGCGGCACGACGCGCTTTGCGTTTCCCTCTAGTGTGGCCGTGGTGTTCAATCACATTTTACCATCCGCGGGATGGCGACGGAGTTCTGCGTCCAATATGCGACGCTCTTCTGGCTATCACACCTCGTCCTTTGATTACGCTTTCCCCGTTAACTACTACAGCTACCACAAGTGTTTGTTTAATCATTTAACATGGACGTTAGTCTTCGGGATGGAGATGTACCACCAATCATCAAAGTGGGTGCATACACGTTAAACGGTGCCATTAGCTGCCAGACATTAATATACATTGTGCAAACTCTCTTATATCAATGTACAGTAAACATTGAGTTACTTCTGTAAGGGCACGCTTTACTTTCGTGTTATTCCGATTCCTATGACGGGGGGATCAACCATGTTTTTTTGGGTATTTACGAGTAGACTGTGGTCGTCGAGGCGTTGGAACAGCAGACGAAGGTGGCTGTGGTGCTCTTCAGCGTCGCGGGAGAATACCAGTATGTCGTCAAGTTAAACGAAGCAGAAGTCGAGGCCGCGGACGACTTCGTCGACTAAGCGCTGAAAGGTTTGTCCAGCGTTCCTCAGGCCGAAGCTCATGAAGGGAAACTCGAACAAGCCAAAGGGAGTGATGATTGCGGTTTTTTCGGGACGTCAGCCGGATTGACGGGTATCTGTGCGTAGGCCTTCACCAGGTATAGTACGGAGAACACGTGGCAGCTATGAATGCGATGGGCGAAGTCCTGTATGTGGTGGACGGGGTACCTGTCCGGGATGGAGCGCGCGTTGAGGGCACGGTAGTCCCCACAGGGCCGCCAGCCTTCGGTCTTCTTTGGAACAAGGTGAAGTGGCGAGGCCCATGGACCGTCAGAGCGGCGGGCGCTCCCTTCGCATAGCATGGCCTCGAACTCTGCTTTGGCTATGCGCATGCGGTCCGGGGCAAGATGACGGGCGCGGCAAAAAACCGGAGGGCCTGAAGTGGTCCGGATGTAGTGCACGGTGGTGTGCTGCACTTTGCGTGGCAGTCTGCTGGGGCCCGTCAATCGGGGAAATTCAGTGAGGATGGCGTGATACGGCGAATGATTGTCAACACTGAGTACCTTGATGCTTGGCTGTTGGGCGGTCGTTCGCTGGCCTGGTGTGGAATGTCCCGTTGTCGCGTCGATGGGGAGGTCGTTGCGGCAGTCCAGAAGGACGTTGTAGTGGGCCAGAAAGTCTGAGCCGATGATTGGCTCGGCGACGTCAGCGATGACAAAATTCCAGTGAAGGTCACGGCGTAAGTTTCTGAGCTGGATGTGCAGGCGGAGCGAGCCGTAGGTCTTGATTGTGGAGCGGTTTGGCGCACTGAGCTCGAAAGACGTAGGCGGACGGGGACCTTGAAGATGGGATCGCGGGTAGCAGCAAATGTCGGAACCGCTGTCGACAAGAAACTGCTGCTTCGTGATTTGGTCAGTGACGAAGATGCTACGGCCTCTGGGCTGGCAGCTTGCGGCCGTCTCTACGAGCTGCCGTGGGCGGTTTCCGCGTGCCCAGCGGAACAGGGTGGTCGACATTGCTTGGCTCTGTCCCCAAAGCGTCGGTGGTAGTAACACGGCCGGCCGTTGTTATCGGGTTGGCGCGACGAAGTGGTGTTACGGTCGCGGCTTTGCGAGTGGCGGCGCTGGTGCATCGGAAGACCTTCACCCAGGCGTTGTTGACTGAAGGTGAGCTACTGGTCGATGTTGTTTATACGGCGTGTAAGCTGGGTGGTGTTCAGCGGTGCGGCGACAGCCTGGATGGTGGGCGACAACTGCGGCAAGGAGACGTCGATGACGCAATCAGCGACCTCGGCAAGTTGGTCGAGAGGTAGCGTCAGCTGAGCCCGCAGCATTGCTTGAACGTGCAGTGGAAGTCGTTGGAACCAGAGTGATCGCAGGAAAGATTCCTGGACTTCCATGTTACCCGCGAGAGCACGCATGTGTCGGAGTAACTGCGAAGGTTTGCGCTCGGCAAGTTCTGCGGACTGAAGTTGTCGCACTTTCTGGTCTTCCGAGAGTGACAGCCGGCGGACGAGTTCGGTCTTGAGGTATTCGTACAGGTTGGCCGTTGGTGGGTTGGCGAGGATATCCCGGACCCCGTTGGCGTAGCGGGCGTCCAGGTGGGCGACGACGTAATCGTAGCGGGTTGGGTCTTGTATGATGCGCGCCAGGGAGAACTGGGCCTCGACTTGGGTGAACCATACCTCGGGCTAGTCCGCTCAAAATGACGGAAGCTTGACAGTGACACGCCAGACGTCCAGGTCGGCAGCGGCCGCAGTGGTAGCAGCGCCTGCGTTGACAGCGACCGTTGGAACGGAGCTTTGGGGAGCGTAGTCCACAAGAGGCTGTGCGGAATCGTCGGGCGAATGCTGTTTCTGAAGTTGCTGTTGAATTTGTTCCACTTGCTGCCGAAGAGCGGCAAGTGCTCCGGGTCGGCCATAGCGGTGCGGTTTGTTCGGTTTCCGGGTTACCAGATGTGGGATGCCGTGTCGATGGAAGGACGCATTCCAACGTAAAACGTAACAACTGTTTATTAACGAAGTAGCAGCAGCGGGGTAGCAACGAAGTAGCAGCAGACGCTGCGCTCAGTCGGGTAGCGAAGGAATGATTTCCGAGCTTGGCAGCTTGGGTTTATAGCCAGCGTCGGTGACGTAAGCCTCCGGTGACGTTGCAGTGGTGCTGTCCCTTATCGGAGGCGCGGTGCAGCATGCAGCCGTGTCACGCTGGGCTAGCTAGTGACGAGGTGGAGGTTGCACCGGATTGGGCGCAGTTGGTCGCCACACATAGCATCCTTGGTGGAGAGGCCCGGCCTAAAGCCAATTGAGTAATGAGGAAATATATCATTGTGTTCTATGTAATCCGCAATTCTGTTCTGGATAACGTGCTCCGCCACGTTTCCCACGCATGACGTGAGAGAGATGGGGCGAAGATCATCCAAACTCGGCGCTTTACCGCGCTTGGGTATGAGTATCACCTTGGAAAGGTTCCATTGCTCTGGGATATCACCTCCCTTCCAAATCTTATTAATCTCGTCAGAAAGATATTCAACAAAGTCATCTTCCATGTCCCTAGTGCTTTGTTGCTAACCCTATCCGGACCCGGTGCTGATCCGCCATTGAGTTCGTGCAGGGCTCGTCGCTGGATGGTTAGTGGTACATTCTTATTTAAAAATTGTAGCGCTACATTAGACGAGGACATGACAGGACGGGCGCTGACTCAAACTATTTTTATTGAAACAACCGCACAGCATTTTATAGCAATAAAAGACAAGGCACGCATGCGCATTCATGAGGAACAGTGGGTGGGGGTAAGTCTTGAAATATTTTGCGCAGGCACACGGGGACACAGAAGAGACACACACACGGGCGCAATCTAACAACTGGTTTATTTTTTGAAAGACGATCACTTAACAACCCTCGAAACTGCGCACTCTGATCACAAAAACTCATTTGAATTGCGCACATCGAGCATCTTATGGCATGCTCGTTGAACAGCAGACAAGAGGGAAATTTCCTTCTCAAGCAGGGCAACAGATGGGTGACTAACGCACATTTCTTTTAGCCTGTCAATGTTACAGGCCTCCATTATTTCTCTTGATGCTCGGTTCCGATGCCAGTACTCCAAAGTAGTATATCTAAACAAGGCGAACATGCGCACTCATTGCAATGCAGTGCTAAATGTGTACTGGGTGGACCTTTGAGTCTCCACGTACGCTCCCTTAGCCTCGTGTTAATGCATCTGCCAGTCTGCCCCACATATACATGTCCACACGTCAGAGGTATATAATACACTGCATTATTTGCACATTCAACAAACTGGAGCTTGTGTTTAATGCTACAATCCTTTTGTACACTGCTCAGTCCATCACGTTTTTGGTTAACCAACGCGCATAATCATTCGTTTTGTCCTTGGCCGAAAACACCATCCTTTCATCGTAACTTCCAGCTACCTTTTTGATGCTATGTGATAGCCCGTGTACATAAGGGATTGCTACCACCTTAGAGCTAGAATCAGTCAGCCCACCCGTTTCCAAAACTGGTCCCGTTCCCTGTTTCAGCTTCTTTAATAGCCTGTTACCTACAGCCAACATCACGGAAAACGTGTACCCTGCATCCAGGAGCCGAGCAAGCTGTTCCTGAAACGAACTATGAGCAGTGTGAACACAAGATTGTAACGAAGTAGACCGAAAACAATTTGTGACCATGCCAATTCCTTACCAGCCTTCAATGGTTTGAAGCATAATTCATGAGCGGCTTCCCAGCCCTAGGCGAAAAGGTTCAACACACGTGGTCTGCCAAAAACTCTAGCTTCAGATCTAAAAACTGCAGTTTCTTTCCAACCGGTACTTCAGATGTATATGCTAATCCCTTTCCTAGAGAATTAAATGCATTTAATACCGTTTTCCTGAAGTCCTGCCTGCTTGTGTACATCGCACCGCAATATTAAGTAGTCATCCTATGAGTGCGCATGTTCGCCTTGTTTTGATAACACTACTTTGGAGTACAGGCATCGGAACCGAACATGAATGAGTGCGCATATTCGCCTTGTTTTGATAACGCTACTTTGGAGTACAGTCATCGGTTACGAACATCAAGAGAAATAATGGAGGCCTATAACACTGACAGCCTAAAAGAAAATTGTGTTAGCCACCCATCTGTTGCCCTGCTTGAGAAGGAAATTTCGCTCTTGTCTGCTGTTCAATGACCATGTGATAAGATGCGCGATGTGCTCAATTCAAATGAGTTTTTGTGATCAGAGTGCGCAGTTCCGAGGGTTGTTAAGTGATCGTCTTTCAAAAAATAAACCAGTTGTTAGATTGCGCCCGTGTGTGTGTCTCTTCTGTGTCCCCGTGCGCCTGCGCAAATATTTTAAGAAGAATATGTTCCAACTAGGCCGAACCGCAGTTTTCCTTCAGCTTAAAAGGTAAGCTATGCAACGTAACATCAGGCCTCACGTTAGTGTACATCATCAGTATTATCGAAACTAAGTGCACTTTATGGTGCAACCATGTGAACATCATACGTAACTTTCGATGATGTATTCCTCCGGGATCGAGCAGTTGCTTCAGTATAGCTTGCTGAATCAAAGGAATACAAATGTAATGTTTATTAGACTGCTACAAAAGCGCAGCCAACACTGGAACCACAGACGTTAATCTGATATGACGCCTGTATCGTAGGAGTACATAGCTAGTGTTTATTGCTTTCTTGTAAAATTAGATAGCCAGCACCACAACCACAATTCTGAGTCCACTAAAATATTTTTGCCTGCGCGTTCCTCTGCAAAGTGTGGTCAGAAATAGCAACATTATGAAGCGACTGGTAAATGAGCGATGATAAGCGGAGCAATGGTATGCACACTTGAAATAGCCTTACACCATATCGGAACTCCGTATTTACAGCGACAATATTCGTCATACATGTCTCACTGTGTCGCGTTTCGTCGGGCGCGGAAACCGCCGCCGAAGGAAGAATGCGGGAGCAGAACTGAATGTGGTTTATTCCATGCCAGCGCGCAGTGGAATGCGGCTTCGCGGCAGCATGTCTGGGTTTATATAATGAACGGTCGCGATAGTCGAGCCGCTGGTATCGCTCTATGGGCGATGATAACATAACACTCCTCCCCTTTTATTTGGAGGGTGAATTTGTAACCTTATACAATATTTAAAAACGGGCTTCGTATCGATCAGGCGGACGGCGTTGTCTTGACGGGTAGCGCCTTTCCGGTGCGGGTGTCTCCTATGGAGGAGCGGGCGCTGGAGGGCCAGCCTCCATGGGCACAGGCTCTTCCGACGTTGACTGGTCACCAGCCTGGCTTTGAGGGAGGGCCAGGAACCCCTCCGTGAAATCTGGCTCCGATGCCCTTGGTGTCGCCACAGTGCCCGTGCCTGCCAGCAGCTGGTCGAGATGTCGGCGCCAGGTGAACTTGCCTCTGGGTGTAGTGACTATGACTTTATAAGAGACTGGGCCAGTCTTCTTTAGCACGGTTCCACGAACCCACTTGGGTGAGCCTCTGTAATTGCCAACTAGAACACTGTCATTAATACAAAAACAGTTTATGGTGCTCTTCCGCTGCTGCATTTGGGTGAATTGACTGTGCATAACCTTCCCCTCCACTGTAGGCTTCATGGCATCCAGTCTGGTGCGCATCTCCTACCCATAAACAGGTTAGCTGGAGCTTCTCCAGTCGTAGGATGAGGCGTGTTTCGGTATGCCAATAAAAAGTTGTGAAGTGTTTCTTTGACAGACTCACCGGGCGGGGACTTGCGCAGAGCAGACTTCAACGTTTGCACGAACCGCTCCGCCAGGCCATTTGTGCTTGGATGATAAGGGGCGCTCACGACATGTCTGGCCCCGACGTCCCGCAGAAACGTCTTGAACTCTTCGGACACCAGTTGTGGTCCATTGTCGGACACCACCGTGTCCGGCATTCCGAATCTGCAGAAAAGTTCGCGCAAGCACGCAACAGTACGCTCGGACGTTGTGCTTCGCATAATGAACACTTCCGGCCACTTTGAGTGGGCATCTACTACCATCAAAGACATAGTTCCCCGGAAAGGCCCCGCAAAATCCAAGTGAATTCGCATCCATGGTGCGATCGGCCATGCCCATGGGTGCAGAGGTGCCTTACATGGATCATTCCGTTGTTCCTGGCAGGCTTGGCAACTTCGTACCTTTGTCTCTAAATCTGCATCAATTGACGGCCACCTCACGTAGCGGCGACCTAACTCCTTGCTCCGCACAATACCGGGATGGCCCAGGTGCAGTTCTTCGAGCACTGATTCCCGAAGGGGGGACGGGATAACAACCCTGAGGCTATACATGAGGCACCTTTGATGCACGCTGATCTGCAAACGTCGGTCGAAAAATGGTTTTAAGCTCACATCTCGCAAGTGCAATGACCAGCCTATGCTTGTAAGCTCGAGCATTTTACTGAGCACCGGATCACGTGCTGTAGCGCGTGCAATCTCTTTGGCGGACACAGCCATAGAGTCGAGGCGCAAGACATAAAACGATTCCTCGCCTTCGGGTGTGCTGTCTTCAGGTCCCTGGAGCGGGAACCTTGAAAAATGTCTGCTTCTGCGTTGTCACTGGATTTTTTGTACACGAGCGAGTACTTGTAAGCTGACAACGTGACGACCCATCGCTGTAAACGTGCTGCTGCAATGGGTGGAATGCCTGTTTTTTTCCCCAAGATTGTTTGCAATGGCTTGTGATCCGTAATCAACGTGAAACATCTTCCATAGATGTAGAAATGAAACTTGTTGACGGCAAAGATAATGACCAGCGCTTCTTTTTCTAGCTGACTGTACTTTTCTTCAGCGTCAGTTAATGTGCGCTACGCATAACACACAGGGCGAGAGCTTCCATCTTCAGTTACATGCGAAAGTACTGCGCCCACACCGTACTGGGAAGCGTCACATGCCACTTGCAAAGGTTTATCTGGGTCGTAATGCGCCAGGATTGAGGATGACGCTAACGCATTCTTGATTTCCTCGAACGCCATTTGACACGATTCATCCCAGAGCCGTGACTGGTCGCGACGCAGCAGTTTGTAAAGTGAACTCTCCAGACTAGACAATCGAGGCACAAACTTCCCATAGTAATTTACGATCCCCAGAAACGATTGCAGTTGCTGCTTGCTTGTGGGTGCGGAAGCTTTCATGAGCGCTTCTATCTTGTCTGGCGTTGTACTGACCCCTGCTGCAATGATAACATGACCCAGATACTGTAATTCTGTTTGGAAAAACAAACACTTTTCCTTCTTTACTCGAACACCGCGGTCATTCAACCGCTTCAGAACCGCTTCGAGGTTTGCGAAATGTTCGTCCGGTGTCTTGCCGGTAATGAGAACGCCATCCAAGTAGCAGTTGACACCTTTTAGGTCCTTCAACATTGTGTCCATAATTCTTTGGAAAATGGAAGATGCCGAAGAAATCCCGAACGGCAGTCCGTTTACGGAAAGAAGGCCTTTATAAGTATTTAGTGTCAAGTACTTTCGGGACGACTCCGACATTACTACGTGTTGATATGCTCGATTGAGGTCAATCTTCGAAAATTCTTGGCCCCCTGCGAGCGCCGCGAACAACTCGTCCACTCTTGGAAGCGGATATCGGTTAGTTTCAAGACAAGGATTTAGAGTGGTCTTGTAATCGCCGCATAGTCTTATGCCACCGTCCTTCTTGACCACTGGCACAACCGGCGTGGCGTAGTCACTTGTCACGACTGGTGAAATGACTCCCATGTCTTCTAACTTCTTAAGCTCAGCCTCGACTGCCGGTTGCAATGCAAAGGGCACACTTCTTGCCCTTTGCATTGCAACAGAAACATACAAGAAAATTAATGAAACGAAGCGACGTGACCGTTACTATATGTAATAGAAATTATTGGGCAAGTTGGTATCTGCTCACATTATAACTGTTTGAGGCGCTAAACACACACACAAACACACGCACACACGCGCAATACACACGAACAGAAACATACAAGCACACACACAAGCACGCACAAACACACACATACGCTCCTGCACACCCACGTACATACATACAAACACACGCACACAACCACACACGCAAACACACACACAGCATACACACGCAGTAACACACACACAAAAACACAAACACATACGCGCACACACAGACAGACACACACAAACACACACAAACATATATACAAACACACACACATACGAACACACAAACACGCACATAAAACACACAGACAGGAACACGGAAACACACATACAAACACACACGCACACACACACGAACACACGCGCGCACACACAGAAACACAGACACACAAATACACAGAAATACAAACACGCACACACACACGAACACGCACACGCACGCACGCACAGACCTGCCACGGTGCTCTAGTGGTTATGGTGCTCGACTGCTGACCCGCAGGTCGGGGCATCGAATCCCGGCCGCCGCGGGCGCATCTTCGATGGAGGCGAAAATGCTGGAGGCCCGCGTACTTATATTTAAGTGCAGGTTAAAGAAACCCAGGTGGTCGAAATTTCCGGAGCTCTCCACTACGGCGTCTCTCATAATCATGTGGTTTTGGGACGTTAAATCTCAACAATTATTATGATTACACGCACGCACGCACGCACGCATGTACACACACACACACACACACACACACACACACACACACACACACACACACACACACACACACACACCACACACACACACACACACACACACACACACACACACACACACACACACACACACACACACACACAAACCATGAAGAGTGAAAGCGTTTTTATGTGTACAAGCGTGCTCGTTTATCAGGGTAAAAAAGACATGCTTGTAGAAATTTCGGCTACGTTATGGTTATTTCTGTTTCCTGAATAACAATTTTTTGAGCGCACAACTTGCAGCAGGATATCGTTGATAATGAAACCCAAATTTTGCGTAAATAAAAGATAGGCCCTCCGCAGATTATCCGATGCTTCTTGCGTATTTGAGAAAGCACATGTGCGAATACGTGCAATTATCTGTGTATTGAAGCACTTTATGAGAACAAGGCTCTATCAAAAAGCTTTCGCAGAGAACAGGAACTTGGGCAATCTTCCCGATACAGAGAATCAGCTTACTTTATACCCACCTAAATGCAACGAGGTAATTCTTTATTAAGGCAATAGCGTTAAAGAGCTCGTTTCGCAAAAATTGCGGTGTCGTCGTCGCAATCGTTGGTTGTGAGCGAAAAATCAGCGCTGTCCGCGAGCGAAATTTTCAGATCAATGCAAACACATAACAAAACGCTTCAGTTCGAGTGGTAATCGAACCAAGGATTTCTGCGTGACAAGCGGGTGCTCCACCCGTGGGCCTCACCAGTGCTTGGAATTCCTTCGTGAAAAAGAAACCTGTACGAGTGTCATGCAGTGCGAGGAGTCTCCTTACAGAGGCCCGGCAACATTTTTCTGAGTTTTAATGGAATAGTTGCACTATAAGCGCATGACGCTTGACGAATCACGTGCCGCAAATTTTTAACATGACAGTGTTTTATGCCGGGGTCCACCAAGACATTCGTGACGTATTTCCGTCACTGAAGTACGTCAGCAAGATCATTGCCATCAGATGACAAAGAAAAAAAACTATAAGAAAAAGTTGCGTTGACGGGAGTCGAACCTATGAGCTCTCGGTCCGCCACGATGGCTGGCGGGCGTTTAGCCCACTGAGCTACCGCCAAACACATTTCGGAGCCTTCATTAACGCGCCTTTTATCTTTCACATTTACCTCTCACAGTGCTCTTGAATTGATGGATGCATGCTATGAGCGTCGCCTTTATAACGGTGTGGTGACATCTGTGCCACCTGGCTTGAAAAAAAAGCGCGTCGTTGCTACGACCGTCCCATTGGCCGAGTTTCCAATACGAGTTTAATTTCGTCAATGCTTTAACACACTTAGAGGTGGCAGCTTTAGTTCAAGCCTCGCTCATAGCATCCATCCATAACAGCTCTCCGACGCTCGCCTGGCTGTCGCACCGCGTTCCCCGCTCGACCTGTGAGAAGTAACGGCCAGGCTAGAAAGAATACACGACGCGCGTAGTGTTTCCCTTCGCATTTCACGACGCTTTGAAGGTGTGCATACCGAGTGTCAGTGTTTATTATGTGCTTGTTGATGCCATATTTACACGCGATTCACCCATATGCGGTGTCCACGTATACGTTAACAACTTCAGCTACTGCTAGGGTTAAATCATGATCATGGGCGTTTGTCGTCGGTACGGAGATGTACCACTAGGCGTCAACGTGAGTGAGATGCGTCCACATCAAGCGGTGCTATATCTGCCAAACAACAGTAGACATTATACAAGCTCTCATACACCAATGCACTATAAACAATAAACTACTTCTGTGACGACACGTTTCACTTTCGTGCTATACCGATTCCTATGACGGAGGGATCAGTTTTGTAGAATCCGTCAAATGGAGTCACAGGGATTTGTCGCACGCTGCGGGCGCTTTCTCTCACATTTCGTACTAGCCAGCGCTCTAAAAGGCAGGGGGATGCCAAAGGGGCAAGATTATGCGTCCCTTCGTCAGTGCGCATCATGACCTCGAGCACTTTCTTTTCTCTTTTGTTTCTTTGAACGCGCGGCTTGCTTTCGGTGTGATGGCGACCGCGCGCGCGGGCATGTGGTGGTTTCCCGCGGCGGCCACGGTAACTGCAACTTTCGGCGCTCAAATGAGCCAACGGCCGTGGACATTGGGTATATGGCGCAGTAATTCGGGTATATGGCATCATTGGTAGAGAGAAGAGGGAGTGATTTTTGACTGACTTTGATAATTATTTGTAAATCCCAGGCCGCGTGCTGCGCTACGATGTTTGGCTCGCGTGTTCTCGGCAGCCTGGACAACCGATTGGCAGCGTTTTCTGACCATGTTAAAAAAGCAGGACCCCTTAACGCATGGAATATTGCATGGCAGAGGTGTAGACTTGCACTAGCGTCAGAACATGCGAAACTAGTGGCTGCTTTAAAGGCCCACCAATTCCAAAGCGCACTATACCTTGCGGACTCTTAGCGGGTACTTCACCAAATAGCAAAAGTAAGAATAATGGCTTTGTGGCCCTTTCGTAAAAGTACATGCAGTAGGCATTCTAGGATAGTTGGAAATGGCCAATGTCACGAGCACAGATGCTCCTTTCCTTGCTGCATGTCTTCCACCGAGAAGCGAAGCTGGGCTTGTAATTGAGAAGGCAATGCGAACGGGGCCCGATGACGCTATGGCGTTCTACTTTTGAAGGCGAAGCTCAAACGTCCTCCAAGTTTTTTTTCATTCGGTAGCAAATAAATGGGCAATGCAGGCGCATTTTTCGCAGTAGCCCTCGGAGTCGTCGTTGCCGATGCCGTGATGTTGCATATTAAGTCCAAGGATGATGAAATCATTCTGCAGGTAGTATGTTCTACGTGCGAGTGAAAGGCAGCCGACAATACCCCCCCAAACGGATAGAAAACGCGCTGGCCGTAGTCTGTCACGCGAAAGCACCTCGTGTTTATTGGAGCGGGGGCTATGTGGCTCCGTCAGAGACTGCGTACTTCGACCTGCCCAGTGTGGTCTTGCACGCCCTATCTTCACAGCGATGAACGTACGGCTTATACTTTTGTACGAGCCGAGCGCTCACTGCTCAGTGAATGAACTCATATCCTAACCAGCTACGACACCTTCTTGGGTTCTCGCGCTTTTAACGTAGTAGAACCGACTAGAGACACCACAGAGCGCAGACTAACAACTGTTTATTTCAGGAAGTTTCCTCCTACATACTATATGTACAAGGGTGACATCACAAAAAAACACGGGGAAAGGTAAAATAACACACTGGACATGCGCAAGTTAAGACTTACGTTTTTATGAAATGAATTTCTTTTAAAAATTAATCGAGCGATTAATCGTCGGCACGTACCTGTGTCATCATATATGAATCCTTTACATTCCTTCCATTTTTTCTGTTTATCTTCGCTCTCTGTCTGTGGGTCCGTCCTAGTAGGTTAAAAGCGCAATTACCAGAAGTTGAAGAGAGTTAAGACCGCTTGGCAAGGCCCCGAATTCGGGACCGTTCGAGGCCATCTAATAAAGCCGGCTGGAGCCTGCACAGCAAGAGTCAGCATAAATGACTGGACTTATCCTCCGAGCTTTGTAATCCTACAACATTGCTCCTGGGATGTGACACTTGAGATGGACTTCCATGGTGTCATCATCGACCTGAGACCTCTATAGAGAAAAGGACAAGCCGTCGTCCCCATGGTGAAGCCCCCCGTCGAACTCCTCTTTATTCGAACATACTGGTCTCAAAGATGATGATGGCGCCACCCCTCGTCTTCTACACAATTTGCAACATCCTCCGCGCCCCCAAATTATGTCTGACGACGAACATTATAACGCACACGGGCTCTAAGTAGACACTACTTGTTCATCGGTATTTGTATACAGTCCAAGTCAATCCAGGTGGGATCATCCGGGTTTTCTCCTGCACCTGATCTTCCAGCGGTGCTTCCGACGCTTGTTCCATACTCGTACTTTTGAACGCGTCGCCTTTGGTGAACTTGTGCTCATGATGAGCGGTTTTCGTTGGCATGAACATCCATTATGCAGACACTTCCACAAGGTTCTGGTGTAGCTGTTTCTTGATTTCTTCGTCTTGGCTGCGTTCGCCTTGGAAGCACCAGGCTTCTTCATCTGTCTTGGTCTCGGCTGTCTCATTCGTGGCTTTGATGCTGTCTCGGTATTTCGCATCTTATCTGAACTAAGCTGTATCATCCGCATTGCCTTCGATCTTGCCGTGTGCAACTTTTTCGAAGAGCCGGAGCTATAAGCAGTACAAGAGGCTTGCTTTTGTGACGTGATGGTCTTCTTTCTATTTCTTTTCGGTGTATGAACTGGGCTTGATTTGCTTCCGCTAGGCACTTGTATGCACGGCGCTGGGGACTTAACATCTGAATCTGTCGTCCTTGGCTCGCATGCATCCTTAATATCTCGTCGACGACCTTTTGGATTCACCAAGTCTTCCCGCTTTTCGATGATAGAAATCTCTTCCACCACGCACGCCTGTGATATTGCAGCTGTCTTGTCATTAGCTTCTTGGGTGTTGCACGTTGACAAGAATTGCGAAGGCATGCAAGAAGTATTTAGAAGCTGTGGTTTTCCTTCTGTGTGGGTTTCTCGAAGGGTCTTTTCTGTAGTCGAAGCGCTCATTTGTCGACGATCAGTACGTTCAGCTATTGGTTGGGAGGCTGACTCGTCTGGCTTCTGCGCGACAAGATTGCTGTTCAATGTGCATTGGCTAGATGGTGGTGACGTAGACGGACAGAGTATTTTGCCCTGTACTTCTGCTTCAATTTGCTGCCTTACTGATTCCAAGTGAACCTGCCGAGCTTTTAATGTGTCCGCGATCTTATATTCTGCTCTGACCTTTGCTAAAAGAATCTGGCGCACATAAACGTCGGCTTCCTCCATCTCCGCTTCCAAATGATCAATGTCAACTGTGTCTTCTACCTCGTTATCAATTCCTCTGAGAAGCTCGTACTGGTCAGTCAAAATTCGGTGAATATTCCTCAACTCACTTACTGATGGACGATCCACGTGTAGAAGGCTTTCGATGCTTGCGATGGCTTGCGTGACGGCCTTCCGTACTTGATTCCGCCTTTCGAATAGGGCCTCCATGATCGGGTCCAGTGTCGGAAACGTAACAAATCACTGGCCGGCAGCGTTGCGAGGCGAAGTCGACGTGGCATCCATCACAAAAGTTTCGCACGACGAAGTTCAGTTTGTTGTCGGGCTGACATTCTTCACGATCTGTGTCTCGGGTATGGTTAGGCCTCGCACATCAGCTTCACCGAACGACGGCTTCACAAAAGTCCTCCAGACTACAGATGCGGTCGAGAATTCGTAAAGTCCGCTCGCTCTCACCTCTGACGGTCCTTTCTCCCGGGTTTCACGGCACCAAAATATAGAGAAAAGGACAAGCCGTCGTCCCCATGGTGAAGCCCCCCGTCGAACTCCTCTTTATTCGAACATACTGGTCTCAAAGATGATGATGGCGCCACCCCTCGTCTTCTACACAATTTGCAACATCCTCCGCGCCCCCAAATTATGTCTGACGACGAACATTATAACGCACACGGGCTCTAAGTAGACACTACTTGTTCATCGGTATTTGTATACAGTCCAAGTCAATCCAGGTGGGATCATCCGGGTTTTCTCCTGCACCTGATCATTTGGTGCGCGAAACTCGGCATAAAACGCGATCATTTGGTTACATTTGGTGCGCGAAACCCGGGATCCGCCCCTTTGGAGTCTTCCCTTCACGTCATAACCATGGCAAACCCGGACCAGCTGCGCAAGAAGCGTGGTGCCCTAAGGGCTGGCGTCACGAGAGCGCTCACGCTTTTAACGGACCTGCTGCAGCAACCGGATCCTGACGCCTCTCAGATTAGCGGCCACATGGATTACCTCAAGGACAAGGAGACAGCACTGTCGCAGCTCGACGACGTCATCCTTGCGACCACGGACGAAGAGAACCTCGACCAGGAAGTAGGTACGGCGCAGGAATACAACGAGAAGATTCTGTACGCAGTATCACGCGCCAAGTTCTGGCTTCAAGAACGTGAGAGGAATGCCGGAACGCAGGCTCGAGCAACTGAACCCGGGCCTAGCTACATCGGATCTCCGAACTCCGGCGACGCAGCAGGCCAGGTGAGAGAGCATCGTCAGCGTTCTGTTCAACTACCGAAGCTACAGATACCGACTTTCGATGGTAGTCTGCGTGGATGGCAGTCTTTTTGGGACCATTTCGACGCCACCATCCACACGAACGCTGAGCTACCGCGGATTGAAAAGTTCAAGTACCTCCTCACCTACTTAACCGGCAGCGCGAAGCGGGCTGTCGAAGGCATCCGCTTAGCCGAAAAAAACTATGACCTTGCGATCAAGACGCTCACGGACCGCTTCGGACGCCGGGATCTGCTCGTGAACGAACATATCGATCATCTTCTCGCGCTAAGCGCAGTGAAATGTTCATCCGAGGTCCAGAAGCTTCGTCTGCTGCACGACAACGTCCAATTTCACGTCAGCGCCTTAGAAGGGCTTGGAGTTTCGCCAGACCAGTACACCGTGGTGTTAAACCGTGTCCTGATGCGATGTCTGCCAGAGGATCTCGCCATCATGTACAGGCAGAAAACCAAGGAAACAAATTGCGCACCCAGTATCGCCGAAACTCCTGAAGACAGAACGCGGCTAGCCAAGGAGATGCTAACCTTCCTCCGCATCCAAGTGGAAATCCGGGAGGAAGGCCGGCAGCTGTCGCGTCGTGCGCTGCAAAACGAACCCAGGACCCACATGCCTGAAGAAATTTACGGCGCGGAACCTATACCATCAGCGTCAGCTCTAACCGGGTCCGCCTTGCCTGTCAGACCAGCGTGTCCGCTATGCCAAAGCAAGGATCATACGATCGCTTTCTGTAACGCTGACCTATCGGCTGAGGAGAAGCGTGCAAGGCTGCAGTACGCTAATTGCTGCTTCCGCTGCGGAACGCGCAATCACATCGCCAGATTGTGCAGAAAATCCATCAACATCAGGTGTGGTACCTGCCATCGACGCCACCTGACGATTCTCTGTGAATTATCGAGGCCAGCCGAAGACCTTCCATCAAGCGGTGGATCCCCGGCATTTCATGAACCACCGCCCCAACCAATGCGAAACGTCACAACCGCCCAGAGTAGTCACGTCGAATCTACGCCTGTATTGTTGCAGACAGGCCGAGTTTGGGCAGAGTCTGGAGACCGACGACTACTCGTGCGGATACTGCTGGACAGCGGCAGTCAGCGCACATACATTCGTGCAGACGTGGCAAAAATACTTAAGTGCTCGGTCGCGGGTAATGAAGAGCTCTCCCTCGTCACATTTGGTGGCTCCAAGTCACGAAGACGAATTTCTGCAGAGCGTATCAATGTGCGACTCCGCAGCCAGTTCGGCGCCTCAGCAGTAACTCTGGAAGCCTTAACGATTCCGGAAATTTGTTGTGTAACAAGCCCACCGCTCGACCCCAACATTTTGTACCTGCTCGGCGAACGGGAGTACAACGTGGCCGACAGCTTTCAACCAACCACATGGCAACCAGAAGAAATAAGTGTCCTCATCGGGTCCGACGCCTATTGGCAAGTGACCACAGGGAAAATCGATCGCATCAGCTCGACTATAACAGCAGTCGACACTACCTTTGGGTGGATGGTGCAAGGCCCTATGACGTCCGACTTTCGTTCCCCAACAAGTGCATTATTCGTCGCGCTTGAGAAGTCTGACTCGGAGAACATCGACGTGTCGTTAATGTGGCGTCTGGATGCCATCGGGATCGACGAAGCATCTTCACGGAACCTAGAGAGCGACCCTCACATGTCTGAATTTAAGCAAGGAATTTCGAAGCAAGATGGCCGTTATCAAGTGCCGCTGATGGTCAAACCACCAGGGTTACCATCCGGAAGCAACAATCGCCCATTAGCCGAACGTCGACTGCGAATGCAGATCAACCGGTTCCGAGAGCAGTCGTCACTGCTAGAAAAATACGACGAAGCAATTTCGGCTTATTTCAACGATGGACATGCGGAGAAGGTACAAGACGACCAGCCGCTCAAGGACAACGTCTACTACATGCCCCATCACGCCGTGGTTCGTCGCGATGCTGTTACGACGAAGCTTCGTGTCGTATTTGATGCGTCATCGCACGAAGCCGGTCATGTTTGCCTTAACGACGTACTCTCGAAAGGCGTGAAACTTGGTTCTGACGTCATCCAGCTTTTACTGAATTTTCGCTGCCACCCTGTGGTTCTCGCCGCCGACATAAAGAAGGCATACCTGCAGCTTCTTATTCGGCCTCAAGACCGAGACCTTCTGCGGTTTTTGTGGCTGGAAAGGTTGCCAACTAAAGAAGAGCCTATGCCACCCATTACTACGTGGAGAATGACGAGAGTTCCCTTTGGAGCCGCGTCAAGCCCATTTCTTTTGGCCGCTACGCTTCGACACCACTTATCGTCATGTAGGCAGAATTATCCAACCACAGTATCCCTGTTAGAACAGGCTTTCTATGTGGATGACCTTCTTGTTGGACTACCAACTGCCCAGGAGGCATTAAAGGTGTATGAAGAAACACGGCAGATATTCAGGGAGGCCAGCATGGAACTTCGCAAGTGGGCTTCTAACTGTGACAGCATGAAAGAGAGATTCCTCCACGATAAATGTGCCATTGAAGATGAAGCGGGGGACAGTCATACTATGAAGGTTTTGGGAGTGCCGTGGGAACGTTCTGGTGACTGTTTCCTCCTCACGACTCAACATGCGGCCACTTTCACAGCCGGGAAGCCTGCTACTAAGCGCATAGCATTGCAAACGTTAGCCGGAATTTATGACCCCTTGGGATACCTCACACCATTTACCGTAAAGGCCAAGATTGTATTCCAAGATCTTTGGAAGAAGAACCTCGCATGGGACGCTAGCATGCCAGATGAAGAACAAAGCGCCTGGAACAGCTGGTGCTCTGAGCTGAATGGCGCCACTTGTGTCCGCATCCCACGATACATATTCTTAAGCGACGACCTCAAGCCATTTACATTTGAGTTGCATACGTTCGCGGATGCCAGTCCTAGGGCGTACGGCACGTGCATCTACGTCCGAGTCAGCTCAGAACCTGACGCATGCTTTGCACGACTGTTGATCAGCAAGAGCAGACTTGCTCCGCTCAAGATGGTATCTCTTCCTCGTCTGGAGCTCCTGGCATGCGTCATCGCAGCGCGGCTAAGCTGCTACGTGAAAAGGGTGCAGTTTTTTCAGCACGCTCCTGTTTTCTTCTGGACAGATTCGCTGGTGGCTCTACATTGGATAAAGGGTTCGTCAACCAAACTGGACCCCTTTGTAGCACATCGGGTTGCCGAGATTCAACAATGTACCAATGCATCTCAATGGTTTCACTGTAGCAGCAAGGACAATCCTGCCAACGTCATCACTCGCGGAGCATCATATGCTAATCTCATCGAATCTACCATGTGGTGGCACGGCCCAACTTGGCTCTCTGACAAGAGGAAACAGTTTGAAGGAGCGAGCGCGCAGAATGTCACCGCAATGACAGAGATTGCCCCATTGGAGGGACCACGCAATGATCAAGACTCGTCCGCGCTAAATACGTGTGCATGTCCATCGGGATTTTCCGGAAACCAATGCGTCCTGCACGTCGAAGATTACAGCTCCATTACGAGGCTGCTTAGAATCACGGCATGGATCAAGCGTTTCATCTCTAACGCTTCGCGGCGCCTCCCGTCACTATCCGGACCCCTCACAGCGGAAGAGTTACTACAGGCTGAGCGTTATTGGCTACAGACTGTTCAAGAACACTCCTTTCCGAGCGAAGTTCTTGCGCTACGTAAAGGTCAGCCGTTACCCTCAACATCTCGCGTTCTTCGCCTTTGTCCGTTTATGGATGAGGACGGCTTACTTCGCGCCGGTGGACGACTGCACCAGCTTGATGCTGATCACGACATACGCCATCCCATTCTCCTAACAGACGATCATAAGCTCACAAGCCTTCTTGTATCAGCGGCACACGTGCGCACTATCCATGGAGGTGTTGAAGCAACATTAACAGAGCTTCGAGAGCGTTTTTGGTTGCTGAGGGGACGGCAGACTGTAAAGAAGATAGTTTCGAAGTGCAGAATATGTAAACGATGGAAAGCGGCGACAGCATCCGCACCAATGGCCTCTCTACCACGCGAGAGAATTAGTGAAGCAAGCCCATTCACCGTTGTCGGGCTTGATTACTGTGGGCCCTTATACGCAAAACTGGCAAGTGGTACAACAAGGGCCTACGTCCTTCTCTTTTCATGTGCCGTCACACGCGCAATCCATTTAGAGCTCACCTCAGACATGACCGCCGCCACAACATTACTCGCCTTCCGCCGTTTCGTTGCACGCCGCGGAGTTCCTTCCACGGTATACTCCGACAACGCTCAAACTTTCCGTCGCTGCGCTAAAACCTTTGCATCCGCACTACCAGCCCTTCAGGAGTACGCCGCGGAGCTACGGATTCATTGGAAGTTCATCGTAGAAAGAGCTCCGTGGTGGGGCGGATGGTGGGAGCGCCTTATTCGCTCAACGAAAAACTCCTTGAAACGGTCACTGGGACGCAGCTGCCTCGACGTGGAGGCCCTCACAACTGTTCTGTGCGAGATCGAGGCAGCGATCAACAGCAGACCATTAACGTATCTTGAGAGCGAGCCCGATGAGCTCTAGCCATTGACTCCATCGCATTTCCTGTTGGGAAAGCGTAGCCTTTCCTTGCCGCAACACATTTGCATCTCGGAGCTTCCGACTGCGGTTGAATTGAACCGCAAGGTTCGTCATCGCCAGCATCTAATAGACGAACTTTGGAGACGATGGAAGCGAGCCTACCTGCTACTACTGCGGTCAGCGCATAACAGCTCGAATCGCTCATCAACCAAGCTACAGATTGGTGATGTAGTGCTGGTGTTAGAGGACAACACACCCGCAACATACTGGAAGTTAGGCCGAGTGACCACCTTACTCCCAGGAAGAGACGGCATAGTGCGTGCTTGCTCAGTGCGTCTCGCTAATGGTTCAACGGTAAATCGCCCGGTGCAAAACCTCTGCCCCCTCGAAGCATCCGATTAATCTTGGCCCGCCCCGGAGGATGTTGCGAAATGCCGCGGAACGGAGCAGCGAGGAGCGTGCGGAACTATCGCGAAGACGAGAAGGTTGAAGAGGGGGGCACGAGCGAGAAGGGCAGTTTTTGGTCGCCATGATGAATAAACGGGTAGTCTCCATCTAACGTCTGCGGAACCAGTTCTTTGTTACAACCTCAGTCGATAACACTAGCCTCAGGGAAGGTGCTGCCACCCCACGCGACGCCAGAGAACCACGCCTTGAATGTGTTTGACGAGCAGGTCACTGTTCGTAAACTCGACTTACTGCGCAACCAGCAGGAAAGAAGAAGGGAGACAGGAAAGAGCTCTTGCCTGTCTCCCTTCTTCTTTCCTGCTGGTTGCGCAGTAAGTCGAGTTTACAAGTATGAACCAACTAGTCTGCAAAGAAGTTTTGAGGTCACTGTTCCGCCACTCTCTCTAGCGTCATCATTTCCGTCACCACCGAAGAACCCATAGATATAGAAGGCTTCCTCTAGGGCGACCAGCCCCTGCTTCTGAACCATTAGATTTGCGTCGCAAGAGGCATAGCCGAGCTGCGTGATGGGAAAGCTAAGGCAGTGCTGACAAACTTCAGCCACGAATATAGGCTGCTCAACATTAGTACGACGGTCTCCTAGATCGACGAATTCGTGAACGCCAGCAATGCTTTCGCCCTCTTCGATGCTACTGAACCTGCTTCGTCGGGTCGAGCTCCCCAACCAGATTTCGACGTCATCCCGAGCCTCCCAAAGAACAGGAAAGACCAGCTCAAAGCCCTGCTCCTGCAATTCAAGCACTGCCTTTCGTCGTCGTCAATAATTCGACAAACCCCAGTCGCGAAACATCGCATCATAACAGACGAAAGCGCCCGACCAATCCGAAAAAGCCTGCACCGAGTTTCGACGCGAGAACGCGAGGCCGTTAAGAAACAGGTCAGTGAAGTGCTACGCGTCGACATCATCCAGCCGTCCAAGAGTCCGTGGGCGTCACCTGTGGTGTGAGTGGGGAAGAAGGATGAAACCCTCTGCACGTTTCTGCGTTGTTCCGACGGTATTCAAGCGAGGACTGGCGTCGTCTTTCTTGCCAAACAGTCTTCTTGTAAAGAACTTCTCGCCATTTCGAGCCAACTACCTTCTCATGGTGCCTTCAGCATTGCGATCAGAATTACTCCAGGTCCTACACGATCACCCGACGGATGGACACCTCGGTGTTTCCGGCATGGTCGCAAGGATACAAGAAAAGTGCTACAGCCGCACGTTGCCACCGACGTCGCTAGCTACGTTAGAACATGCCGAGACTGTCAGCGGCGCAAGACACCGCCAAATGACCAGCAGGCTTTCTATAGACGACTGAACCACCTCGCCGATTGTACCAACAAATCAAGATGGATTTTCTGGGGCCACTCCGAAGCTCGACTTGCGGAAGTAAATGAATCATTGTAGCTACCGACTAGCTCACACGCTACACCGAAACAAAGGTCCTGCCCAAAGGTAGTGCCGCCGAGTTAGTCAAGTTCTTCGTTGAGAACATCGTCGTTTGTCATGGCACCCAAGAACGCTTGTGTCGTGTGTTCAATTTTTCTCCGTCCCGTTTTTTGCGCTGTTCCCCTCAGGTCCTCATCACCGACAGGGGTACGGTTTTTACTGCTGACCTATCCAGGCGATCTTGGGATACAGCCAGATAAGCCACAACCGGACCACCGCCGACCACCCATAGACCAATGGCGTCCCCGAGCGTCTAAATAAGATGATCGCCGACATGCTGGCCATGCACGTCGACGTCGGACACAAGACGCGGGGTACCATCCTTCCATACGTGACCTTCGCCTACAACATGGCCATACAAGAAACGACGCAGATGACGCCCTACAAGTTGGTCAGCGGAAGGAACCCGGGAAGGACGCTCGACGCCATGTTGCCTAACATCACCGACGAAGAAAACCTCGACGTCACTGTAAGCCCTCAGCGCGCCGAACAAGCCAGACAACGCGCCCGACTTCGCATCAAGAGTCAGCAAAAGACCGACAGCCGTCATTACAACCTTCGACAATGCCAAGTAGAACATCATCCCGGTAACCGTGTTTGGGTCCGGACGCCAATACGCCGACGTGGACTCAGTGAAAAATTTCGTCGGCGATACTCAGGCCATGTAAGGTGCTTCGACGACATGGCGTTCTAGACAACTAGGTCATACCGAACGCCATTATGAACTCTTAGCGGCGCCGCACACGACCTGAAGCCGTCCATGTTGGGCGCCATAAGCCGTCTTATACGCGTTAGCGAACCCGAGGACTCTATTTGTTTCTTTAGTATTGTATTTTATTTGTGTATGTACCTTTTCCCCTTTCAATATAAACATGCTTTCGTCGTCCCTGCTACAAAAAGATTTGCAATCACTCATCACAACTTATGGTTTTTCAAACATAATATCGTCCCCAACACGCGTGACTATCGATGGCGCATCCCTATTAGATGTATTCATCTCAAACATTAATATTGATTTATTAGAGGCCGACGTTGTGTACACTGACATTAGTGATCATCTAGGAATTATATTACTAGTAAATCGAATCCACTGTATGGCTAGTAAAACTAAAAAAACAGTTTTTATTCAGTCTATCACTTCTTCAAATCTTGACGCGTTTCGCCAAGCCATTGCCCAAGAGGCTTGGCATGGCGTTTACCAAGCAGAAGATAGTGACTCTGCGTACACTGCTTTTATGAGCACTTTCAAAACTTTTTACCATAAACACTTCCCAAAGTAAAAAATGGCACGGGCATCCAAAGCACGAAAACCTTGGCTAACACCTGAACTTCTTGGCATGGTTAAACGCAAACATGCCCTGTATGCTCAATTTGTGAAATCTAGAGATCCAGCCCTACTAAGTGAATTCAAGAAATATCGAAATAGTCTAACGAATCAGCTTAGGGCTGCAAAAGATGCTTATTTTGTGGAAATGTTTAGTGACCCAGGCAACCAGAGAAGTGATGTAGTCTGGCGCAAATTGAATGCTTTGTTAAAGCCTACTTCACGTTCTGTTATTCCAGATGTTTTGAGTCATAACGGACAAAAGCTTTCCGGAAATGCTATACCGAGTGCGTTTAATGATATATTTTCACTGAAACCTCAGTTACAAGGTGATGCTGGCCTTAACAGCTATGCTCAGTTCCTGCGTGTAAACGCGTTCAGTAACACTCTATTTCTTGCCCCAACTACCCCGCTAGAAGTCTTTTCATGCTTCAGCGATATTGGTAACAGCCGGGCATTGGACGCCGATGGTATCCAGATTCGCCCCATAAAGTATGTGCTCGATATTATATGCCCTGTTCTTACCCACATTTATAATCTAATATTATCTACAGGTGTATTTCCAAAACAAATGCAGACTTCACGCGTCGTTCCACTTTACAAGCACGGTGATAAAGGGACCATAAACAACTATCGAGCTATTTCAATAATTCCAGTGTTTTCGAAAGGTATTGAAAAATTAATGCATATCAGATTGGTATCATTTTTTAATCGCCACAACTTGTTTCAAGATTTTCAACATGGGTTCAGGAAGCATCGCTCTACCGAAACAGCCCTCTTGACTGAAAAAGAAATAATTATAGACGCTTTTAGTCGTAAACAAATGGCATTAGGCATATACGTCGATTTTTCCAAGGCATTTGACTTAATTGATCATTCCATCCTACTCAGCAAACTAGAAAACTATGGTGTGCGTGGAACAGCGCATGCGCTTCTAAAATCTTATCTTTCAAACAGGACACAATTCGTAGATGCCAACAATGAAATATCTCCAAGGAAGCTGGTCGTTGTTGGTGTGCCACAAGGAAGTATTTTAGGGCCACTATTATTTTTGATTTACATAAATGACATTGTACACTGCACAGACAACGCAACATTTGTATCGTACGCAGATGATACGACAGTTTTTATTACAGGGAGCTTGGAAACAGAGATAGAGGTAATGGCTAATAAAACGCTGTCTGACATAGACTCCTGGGCCTCGGCGAATTTATTAAAAATAAACCCTCCAAAAACGCAAGTAATTTTATATATGCCTAAAGGAAAAATCTCGACAAATAAGATGAATTTATTTCTGGGCTCTCAGCAGTTAGATATGGTAGATTCCGTTAGTACCCTTGGAGTATATTTTTCAAAGCACTTAACATGGAATGTACATATTGATAGCCTGCACTCAAAGATGTCATCTGCCATTGGTGTCCTTGCACGTATGCGATGTAAGCTTCCTACTAAGGTGAAAGTTACGATATACAATGCGCTGGTATCATCTTTGTTACAGTATTGTAGCATCGTGTGGTGTACTACCGGAGTGACAAATTTGCGCAAGTTGTATTTACTACAGAAAAGAGCCATACGACATATTGCTGCTGTACACTATCTGTCATCTACAAAACTTCTTTTTCCAAAATATGAAATTCTTCCAGTATTCTCTTTGTATAATTACAGGCTGATGTTGTGTTATAAGGAGTTTATTAAGCATGGTACCAATACCATAATTAATCTTGCTAAGCTAAACGTAAACCCGAGTGTTCGACTGACCAGGCACAAAGAAATGTGGACTGTACCCACCCCTAGAACTGTTTATGATGAACAATCATTGTCCTACAGGCTGCCTTCCCTACTAAACTTCTTAAAGCACGAAGATTTTGATCCTTCGTCTAATCAAAATTGTCACATTAAACGCTTCGCCCATCGTATTCATTTTTCGGAATAATATGTATCTCGGAATTTTGGCCATTCTTATTATTGTTGCTCTTCATGTTCATGCCACTTCATGACTATACATATAAACTATTCTCTCTATTTTCAGTGATTTGTATAATAATTTTTGTATTACTTGACGCCATGTTAAACTTGTAAAGTCTATTCTGCATTTTGCATTCATGATTGTCCGCCATCCTGCTGCATTGCCAACTTGTAACGGGGTCGGGACCTCGTCAAGCTCTCGAGCTTTTAGTCCTGTACTCCTCCCATTGAAAGGAAATAAATTGATTGATTGATTGAATGATCTTCTGTTTAAACTTCGGGACAATTCTTTTTGAGAAGGGGGCAATGCCCCACCCACTCCTTTTGCTATTTTGATGTAACTGGTCCGTTACTCGTATATCTGCTTTGCGCGAGCCTTGCCCGAATGTCTGGGAACCTTCCAGGTTATGTTAGAATCTCCTAATAGGCTTGAACGCGCCAACGCGAACTATTGAGTTTATTCTAGAACTTACGCCGCCACCAGCGATAAGGCTTGAATTTTCGATGCCGCATGTATAAATGCCGACACGCCTTGCCGCAGATCACATTTTGGACGGCTCTGTTCACCGCTATCAGTGTGCATTGTTTATTGCTTGCAGTTTGACTTTTCGTTTTCCGGGCGCAAGTTCGCCCAAATAATGTCTCGCCTTGAAGACACTCACTGCTGCCTTCGTCATCGTCACGACCACGTGACAATTTGGAAACCGTGCTGGCAACTGCGCGCAGAGTTTAGGCGGCAACCTTCAAGCCTCCTGCGTTATTGATCCCCAAGAAAAAGACGAAACCTTTGCAACGTTAGAAACGGGACAGCAAATTTTGATTGTAAATGCCGCATTTGGTAAAAATGCGCTATACGTCGGTAACTTACCCGTGGCGAATGGACGTATTTGGGCGAGAACCGTTGATGTACATCGTGATACAGGTTGCAGCACTGTGATTGTGAGAAACGTCCTTGCACCATGTGAATCACTGGAAGAGCAGCCTTGTGTTCTTGCTGGACAGGACTGTGAATAACCTCCCCAAGGCTCAAGAGGATGTCGAGACACCATTCTTTTCCGGAAGGGTGATCGTCAAATGCATCGATAATCCCTTACACGAACTCCTCCTTGGAATCATTGAGGGTGCACCTCCAATAGGCAAATAATGGGACTGCAGCCTTTCGTTGAAGAATAACCCAAGCGTAGACCTTAACGATAACCAACAACAAGGAAAATGACACTCAAGGCTTCTTACAGTTAGAAAATAATTACAATCAGTCACAAGAGTATTGCATGTCTTATCAAACTGATGACGTGGCCGTCGCAAAGCAGCCATGAAATGTCATTCACGTTCTGGCTGTCCCTTTTGCAGATAGACGACCAGACCGAAAGAGGTTTATTGAGCAGCAGAAGCAAGATGGCATGCTCCGGAAGTGTTTTGACGCACTGCGAAGACGGTTTGCCTCACATGCTGGACACGAGTCCGAATTCATAATTGCAGGGTTTTGCAGCGCGCGAACATAGGAAAAAGGACAGAATAGACAGAAAGAGCGCTGACTTCCGACTGACTTTATTTTGCAAAGTGGCGAAATATATGCGAGGAAAAGGAAGATAAAAGCAAACATACAGCCTAATCAAAGCCAGTGTAATCGAAGCACGTGGAACGGATCCACCATTGCCTTAACGCCCGGCCAAGTATTCACGTTTCAACTGTGATAATGAAACTGATGGGGAGCTTACGCAGTTTTCATCTAGTGAGTGAATTATTTCTGCTTCGATGATCTCGCAGGTTAACTGATCCCTGCGCCTTGCCTTTATCGCGCATCGATCGAAGAGGGGATTGCAACCGCAATCCCGGCAATGGATGCCAAGGTGCCATTGTATCACATTATGTACATTATTTCGGTGCTCTCGCAGGCGGTCGTTTACGCACCTGCCGGTTTGGCCGACGTAAGCCTTGCCACACGTCAGTGGGATCGAGTAGACGACTCGCACTGCGCATGGGACATAGCGTCACCTGTGCGCTACAGTGCACGGGGCAGAGTATGCGCGAGGTGTGTTGACCTGCTTGCATAGTCTCTGCAATTTTTCCGGTGCAGAAAAAACCACCTGAACGGTGGCGGCTTGGCCAATCTTTTTTAACCTGTGCGATACATCGTGCACATACGGTAGTACGACAGGCCGGCTCTTTTCGACACTCGCTTCTCATGCCTGTCGCCGCGCTGCACGACATTCACCAGGTTTTCTGCCACAGAAACCAGTACGTGTGACGGATATCCGGCTTCTTTCAAACGCTCTACTTGTAGAGCGAAACTGCGATTGACAGTGTGGGGGCAGGACTTTTTTAAGGCGTTAGCAAGGCAAAGGTTCGCGATGCTCCGTTTGACCAATTTTGAATGGGCCGAGCTGAAGTCAGTTGGAAGTCAGTTGGAAGTCAGCGCTCTTTCTGTCTACTCTGTCCTTTTTCCTATGTTCGCGCGCTGCAAAACCCTGCAATTATGAACACTAACCAACTAGCCCAGGCCTCTACACTTATGAGTCCGAATTCGTTGTTGGAAAGGATGACCTGTACCAAAAGTTCGTGTTTCCTTTTTCAAAAGAATTGAAACAGTTGGCAGTACCCAGAATATATACGCTGACCGTACTCCAGCTCGGGTATGAAAGTCTGATGGTGGACACCTAGGAGGACTACAGATAAGGTGACTGCCGAGTTCTACTGGCCAGGCTTGAGCGAAGACATAAAAAGATGGCAAGTCTTGCGAAATTTGTCAGAGGACCATTCCAAAACACCTTGTAAGACGGGCCCTTTTAGGAAACATTCCCATTAATGATACTCCATTTCAGACAGTTTGGATTGATATAATGGGAGCTTGGAGGCCTTGTACTGCCAGCGGAAACAAATATATTTGAACTATGGTCGATTTTACTACCGGATCTGCTGACGCCGCCCCTCTGCCGACCACAGAATCGAAAAGCGTGGCAGAAGTGGAATTACAAACGTTTTCAGGGGTTCTATTTCCTCGCAAGATATTGAGTGACCAGTGCATTACATTTATGTCAGGGCTAATGGCAGAAAGGGGTCGCCTGCTGTCGATCCATCGAAAGACTACAACACCATATCCTATGTGCAATGACCTTGTGCAATAATTCAATGGCATGCTGCAACAAATGTTATGCCGTATGTGTCAAGATCAACCGAAGAACTGGGGCAGCTATCGGCTCCTCTTGTCTTCGCGTATCGCTAGGCTCGACAAGCCAGCTTAGCGTATTTTCCTTCGAGTTTTTATACGGCCGACATGTGCAAGGTCCTATGAGAGTGTTGAGAGATGTTTGGTCGAAACACACACTAGACACGGAAACAAGAACTACATATTAGTATGTTCTTGACTTGCCAGATCGCATTGAGGAGAACTGTAAAACCGCACAAGAAGAGCTGAAACCAGCGAAAAACTGCCAGAATGCTCATTCTATAAAGACAGGGCGTGCAAACACGGGCACAAGAAAGAGGTCAGGACACCACAGACGCCGTGGTAGCGTCTGTGGTGTCCTGACCTCTTTCATGTGTCCGTGTTTGCAAGCCCTGTCTTTTTAGAATGAATACTTACCAACTAGCTCAGCTCTCTGTTATTCTAAGCTTCCTAATGCTCGCTACGACGCAAAGAGCCACTCGCGCGAGATCAAGAAAGGTGAAAAATTAAAACTATTACTTGAATGAAAACGGCCCTTCATGATAAATGAATGAAAAATATGAAGATGACTATTTAGTTGACCTGGGCGCGAAGAAGCGCTTCTTCCGAAACCACCTACTGAAACGTTACCACGATCGAGAGATCGTATTTCACGGGCGAACATCAGCAACCTATAGAGTAAAAGCGGAGGAAGTCAAAGACTCAGAAACTGAAGACATTCCATTTGTGCATTTTGTGCCGCTAGCGACGACACAGAATTACACCGACGTAGAAAGGTCTCCGGAAGTAACACCTGCACAAGTGAAATCGCTAAGCAGGCTCATTGAATATTTTAAAGATATATTTTCTAATCAGCAAGGCCGAACTAAGCTTGAAGTATTGCATTTACAATTGAAGACACAAGCGAAACAACAAACAAATAAGGCGACACAGGCGATTCAGGTGCAACAATATGTAATAATTTTTGCAGTTCAGAAGGCGATTGATAGGGAGTTTGATGACATGGTGGAACAAGGCATTATAGAAAAATCGGTGTCACAATATTCGGCACCAATCTTTGGGGTGAAAAAGCAAGGTAATACAATCCAAATATGTGTCAATTTACGACAAATGGCCAAAATACTAAGCGATGAGAGCGAACCAATACCCCGAATAGACAAAATGCTCGGGAATGTGACAAAAACACTTTTCAAAGGTAGATTTTCCAAAAGGGCACTAGAAAATCTCGTTGCGGAAAAAACGAGCGCTATGAAACATAGACGCGAGGCACACAGGACAGGCGCGGAACTTTCCACTGAGGTTTATTGAGCAAACATGAGAAATATATAACAACAACCAACAAGAGCGATAACATTTGTCAATCATCCATCCAAAAACAAAAGTGCCATCACCTCGCCAAAAAGCCACGTCATGGCCGCGCACCAACGCTGAATCAGCGTCGTACCGCTCTAAGGAGATATAAAACGTCCGAGAGTAAGGACCATGAAACACTTGCATTAAAAATAAACCTAGAAAGACGCATGCGCAATCACCAAGCCTTAACATCGAAACCCATAAGGAAGCAAATGCCATCTAGACTAAACAGGCCGTCAACGAACTATTTTAGCAAGGTGGAAACAAACTACCCCACCATTCAGGACAAATATTTTTTGTGGGCTAGAGACTCTGCGCATATGGTGAACGGAACTCCAGAAAAAATTTTAACCGAGAGCCCCGTAAGTAAAAGAAACAGCTTTTGACAACAGCATAAAAAACAGAACATTCGACAGGTCTCACGTACCGTGGGAGTCGATGTTTTGCAAAGCATCCGGCGGGAAGCTGACTGTGGCGTAACTTATTTTACTGAGCGAAACGTTACGAAATGACGCGAAAGGTTTGTATAAATTTGATACGCACACATACATGTTGAGGAGCCGCATATGTGTTATATAATCACTTGTTTATAGTTGGGCACAACCAACAGCATTCACAACCTGCATTGAAGACGCTTGTGAAAAAAGCTTATCCTCTGGCATTGAGCAAGCAATTAAGGACGCAGCACAGAGTGCGATGCGCACGCTGACATGTTCTTGAAGGCCCTCACAAATGGACGTGGAGTTGGTGCGACTCCGTGCGATTCGTCGGCGTGCGCAGCGCCGACATCGACGCAAAAAGTCCATTCAAGATCTACACATAGCTAGGCGCATGCAAAAGAAGATCGAGCGTCGTATGGATAAACTGAAGTTTCAACAGTGGGCGAAGTTTTACGAGTCTCTGGACCCTCGCAAACCGCTTTCTCAAATATGGCGAACCGTGCGAGGCCTACGCATTATTCCCGAACAACGTTTTCTGCTTAAAGTCTTTGCCCTCTAGAGCTGACGTCCTACCGGCTAATAGCGCTGTCTAGTTGTGTAGGGAAGCCGATGAAGCGAATGATCCTTGCCAGACTCGAGTGGTTCCTAGAACGCTATTGAGCATTTCCAGATGCCATGGCCGGTTTTCGTCGTCTTCGTAGCTCCATGTACAACGTCATTGAGCTGGTGACGTACGTACAACACCAGAAAATGAGCGAAAGAGCCCTATCTGTCACACTATTTTTAGATGTCAAAGGAGCTTATGACAATGTTTCTCACGAAGCCATATTTGACGCCGTTGAGTTGGTTGCTTTGGGTGGGCGAGTGTACCGCTGCATCTGAGCTACATACAATGAGGTCACTGCAAACTGATGATGAGCCGACTTCTGAGCATTGCACACACCGTAGTGCTCCTCAATGTTGTTTGTTGAGCCCCACACTATTCAGCGTGGTTCTGATAGGTCCCGCAGAACGCATACCACGTTCCATGCAGATATCTCTCTTTGCAGATGATATTTGTGCCCGGACGTCAGGTGTAACACGTCCTCACGTACGTGCGAGGCTCCAGAGAGCAGCGAATTCAGTATCGGCGTGCCTTTGAGAACAAGGCCTCGAGATTTCTTCTGATAAATCGGCGCTGGTGGCGTTCACGCGGAAGGCAATGACGTCATATTCTATCACCATCGATTGAGACATGTCTGCTACGCCAGGACGTACAAGTTCTTGGGGGTCACGATCGATCGAAATGTCTGCTGGAATCCTCATGTGGCCACTCTAAAGAAGCGGCTAACGACCATCGCACAACTTTTCGAATTCCTCGGAGGAAAAACGTAGGGCACGTCAGTGCACGCGATGTTGCAATTATAAAAAACCCTGTTTCTAGGGTACCTGCGCTACACCTTGCCGCTTCTGACGAACGCTTGCAAAAGTAGTATACGCACAATCAAAAACGCCCAGGGGCAGGACTCAGAGTCTGTCTTGAATTACCGCGCTGTACATCAACAGCGGAAGCCATCGCCATTGCCAAATGTCATCCGGCCACAATGCACTTTACTCTGGAAGTGCTTAGAGCTCATATTAGGCACTTTGCTCGCGCCCCTGCCCACCACCTCGCTTCGCTTCCAGAAGATCCACTGAGTGCCTCCATCTATAAGAGAATATTGACTTACCGAGAGTGCCCTCCTACAGTCTACTCGCCTCCGGAACTGATCCTGACGCCCCCTTGGTGCTGGGACCGACCAAAACTACCCTTGAAAGTGCCGGGGATTTGCAAGAAGGCGGAGCTCTCGTCGCCAGCTTTCAAGCAGCTGACTATTGATGCTGCACGAAGAATACAAAAAACATGGCTGATCCCCCTTTTATAGAAGTTGTTATCACACGAAAGTGAAACGTGTCTTCACAGGGGTAGTTGAGCGTTTATTGTGCACTGTTTCGCCACAGGGACGAAGGAATAAATGTTCTAGCAACAAATTTTAATGTCACGCGAAGAAAGGCAAGCAGCTCGAAACTTGCAGCGCGCTATCGAGCAGAAAGGACGCACGAAAGGAACATACATAGGACGAGCGCGAACAACTGTCACAATTGTTACTTCTTTGTGTGTGAGCAACGCGCTCCTTTAAGAAAAGCGGTCGCTGCAGCGAGTGAAGTGACCTTCGTGCTCTCTGTAACGTCAACAGAAACGTCCGGTGAAAGCACAAGACGCACAAACCGCCTCGATCACGAGATAAGCGCGCGCGCACGGGAGACACCCCCTGTAGAGACGCGCTCCCATAGAGTCTCTTACAATAATACCTAGAGGGGAATATGGCGCTAGGTCTATGCGTGCTCCTTGAGCGGCGCTTCAACCACCATAGGAATGACGGAAAGTACAGGCTTCAGATCTGCTTCGGATGGATTAGGTTCTTGAGATTGGCGAAGCTTGTTTGCCCAGTGTAAAAGAAAGCGATGTGATATTATTTCCAATTAAAACTTGCTTCTTGCTTTTGTACGTAAGACTTATTACAAAACGTTTGCCTAACCGTGAGATGGAAGTGAAACCTGGACAAATTCAACTACCAGGATATGCATTCTAAAAAGACAGGGCGTGCAAGCATGGACGCAAGAAAGAAGTCAGGACACCACAAACGCCGACTAACAACTGAATAGATGCAACGGGGGAAAAGGAAGAAGGCACGAAAACTTATCTGCGCATGCCCATGCAATGGGTGAACCTATCAATCCGGCACGCGTGGGAGCCTACGCGAAAGATAACTGTTAAGGCATTTGATTTCATCTTTATGCAAGTTAATCGACGGTTGGCTCACGCATGCGCTACCACTGTTCTCGATATGTCATGCCTCAATCATCAGACGCATTTCTTCATTCCTATGTCGGTACAAAACTGCGCATTCATTGAATTTTGGCGTGCACTTACAATCTGGACAATGTAACGATAGATTAGAAGGTGAGCCTTCGGTTAGTGATCTTTTATGTTCTATTAATCTCTGGTTAATGCAGCAGCCCGTCTGCCCTGCGCAGAAGCGGCCGCAGCTGAAATGAACCTTATAAATTTTTTAAAAGGACTGAGTGTTGGGCGAGTTGGTACTCCATTACTACGAAAAACTGCGCAAAATAAACAGGGACAAGTGAGACACACGCACAAGCGCAGACTAGCAACTGGAAGTTTATTGAAGGAAGCACAAAAATATAAGTAACAAGAAAAACCACGTGAACGATTAGAGGTTGGCGGTTAGATAGTCTATCTCTAGTTTCTAGTTTGTTTAACGTAAGCGAAGGCCTTGCAACGCACATGCTGCCATACTTGTGGATGTAGAATGCCTCAGCCACTTCTCGCGCTGTCCTATCTTTATGCCTTGACAACACCTTTGTTTCCTGCAACAACGGGTGACATTTGCAAACTTTGCAATGCAAGCACAAATTTGATGAAGGCTGAGCTTTCAGCGAAGCCCTGTGATCCACTAGACGATTGTTCACGCACCTCCCGGTTTCCCGATATAGCATTTTCCGCAAGACAAGGGGATGTGATAGACAACACCCTTGCCGCATGCAACTAACGCCTCCCGATGATTAACTTCACATTCATTCCACTTCTTTCCTTTGCCTTCGACTTTCCTATCCACTGCTGCGCAGACTCGGCCCAACTTGTTCCTAGAAGAAAAAAACCACCTTAACACCATACCGGTTTCCCACCTTTTTCATACGGTGGGAGAAAGCATGAAGATACGGGATGCAGGCGATGGGCATATCTTTATCAGTGGCCACCCTGTCGCCACCGCCCTTTCCTTCCTGTTTGAATTTATCCAATAATCTTTCACTTATACAGGCTAAGTTTCCTTCAGGAAAGTTTGATAACTTAAGTCTTTTGATCTGGTTATCGAAAGCCACCGACATTTGATGCGGGCACGACTTGCGCAATGCAGAGTCTAAGCACGATGCGGCTATACCGTTCTTTACTAACTTGGAGTGGGAAGAACGGAAATCGAGAATGGGCTTAACCGACCGAGGCGAATACAACCAACACGTGTGCTCCTGCCCAATCTGATTTTCAAGTCCAAAAATTGGATACAATCGTCTTTTGGGACCTCAAAAGTAAATTTCAAGCCCCGGCCCTTCTTCTTGAACATTTTCAGCACATTGACTCTAGCATTCACGCAATTGTTCTTTTCAACAAAAACAAGAAAATCATCGACGTAACGCATAGTCTTAAGTGCTACACATCCCAAGGCCACTTCGAGGTCACAATCAATCCTACCTAGGTACACTTCACTCAGTATAGGCGCAACACGGGAACCGATACAAACTCCCGATTTCTGCCCGTACACTCCACCTTTCCATTCAACCAGAGTGGAGCGTAAATATACCGACAACAGCTCCAGGAAGGCCCCCACAGAAACGCCACAGTCATTCTGGAACCTTAGCTCGTCGTTGTCCTGTTGTATGCAGTCTCTCACACTTTTCATCAGGGTGCCATGCTCCAACGAGTAGAAAAGGTCCTCCACATCTATACTGAACACTGACACAGGCCCGGGGGGTGCTGTCCTCAGGAACTGAACAACTTCATCTGAGTTCTTAAGGCGGAAGGGATCCCGAATGCACAGAGACGAGAGGTGCTTTTGCAGGAAGCCAGATACCAAACACTGCCAAGTTCCGCGCTCGGAAACAATTACCCTAAACGGGTGACCCTCTTTATGGGTTTTTACAGTGAAGAAAAGGCTCAGCAGCTGAAGCTTGACAGGCTGTGTGCGGATGTAAGAGGTGAGAAAGGAAATTTGCTGAGCCTTTTCTTCACTGTAAAAACCCATAAAGAGAGCCACCCGTTTAGGGTAATTGTTTCCGAGCGCGGAACTTGGCAGTGTTTGGTATCTGGCTTCCTGCAAAAGCACCTCTCGTCTCTGTGCATTCGGGATCCCTTCCGCCTTAAGAACTCAGATGAAGTTGTTCAGTTCCTGAGGAGAGCACCCCCCAGGCCTGTGTCAGTGTTCAGTATAGATGTGGAGGACCTTTTCTACCCGTTGGAGCATGACACCCTGATGAAAAGTGTGAGAGACTGCATACAACAGGACAACGACGAGCTAAGGTTCCAGAATGACTGTGGCGTTTCTGTGGGGGCCTTCCTGGAGGAAAGGGCGGTGGCGACAGGGTGGCCACTGATAAAGATATGCCCATCGCCTGCATCCCGTATCTTCATGCTTTCTCCCACCGTATGAAAAAGGTGGGAAACCGGTATGGTGTTAAGGTGGTTTTTTCTTCTAGGAACAAGTTGGGCCGAGTCTGCGCAGCAGTGGATAGGAAAGTCGAAGGCAAAGGAAACAAGTGGAATGAATGTGAAGTTAATCATCGGGAGGCGTTAGTTGCATGCGGCAAGGGTGTTGTCTATCTCATCCCCTTGTCTTGCGGAAAATGCTATATCGGGCAAACCGGGATGTGTGTGAACAATCGTCTAATGGATCACAGGGCTTCGCTGAAAGCTCAGCCTTCATCAAATTTGTGCTTGCATTGAAAAGTTTGCAAATGTCACCCGTTGTTGCAGGAAACAAAGTTGTTGTCAAGGCATAAAGATAAGACAGCGCGAGAAGTGGCTGAGGCATTCTACATCCACAAGTATGGCAGCATGTGCGTTGCAAGGCCTTCGCTTACGTTACACAAACTAGAGATAGACTATCTAACCGCCAACCTCTAATCGTTCACGTGGTTTTTCTTGTTACTTATATTTTTGTGCTTTCTTCAATAAACTTCCAGTTGCTAGTCTGCGCTTGTGCGTGTGTCTCACTTGTCCCTGTTTATTTTGCGCAGTTTTTCGTAGTAAAGGAACCTTATACACCACAGTAGTACGGCAATCAGTGAATTTGTTTGTGTGTTTCACGAAAGAAATATCGGTTCGCTTCTTGTCTTTGACTCGCTCATTCTTCCTCTGCCCAGCGACACATATCTCACCTAGCTTATTGGCAGCCGTGAAAATAAGATTACCGACGTACCTACTTCCTACTTTCTTTAGCCTGTGAGATACGCAATGAATGTACGGTGTACCTACGACATGTTTCTGCCGATCGCTTTCTGCGACCACGCTCGGACTTAACATAATGGATTTCTTTAAATGCTCAGCGACAGTGGCCACTGCATCACAGGGATAACCTACATCTAAAAGACGCGTAAGCTGTGCGTTAAAGCCATCACTCATTTTGTGTTCACACGACTTGGTGAGGCCAGACTTAAGGCAAAACGTGGTGATACCGCTTTTTACACCCTTCGAGTGCTTCGACGAAAAATTTAATAGCGGTTTTGAAGATCTAGGAGCATACTGCGAGCACACGTGGTTCTTCTGAAACGTTAAGGAAATGTCTAGAAATTGTATTCCATTATTCTGAGGCAACTCTTTAGTAAAGTTCAGCCCTCCTCCATTTAACTGAAATTTTTCGCTCACTGAGGTTACCACGTTTTCAAAGCCTTCACCACTACAAAAAATCAAGTAATCGTCCACATAACGAAAAACCTTAATGACAGGATTACCTAAGGCACCTTCCAAAAGTTGGTCAATCTTGCTAAGGTATAAATCACTAAGAACCGGAGCAACCTTAGAACCAATACAAATCCCTGATTTCTGCACATAAACGCCTTCCTTCCAACCTACCAGCATCGACTTTATATACATGGAAAGAATTTCTACAAAAGCCCCGGTAGAAACACCACATTTATCGGTGAAAACCATCTCGTGCCCTTGTACGTTAATACATTCATTAACACATTTTTAGAAGTCCTCATGCGGCATGGAGTAATAAAGGTCTTCAATATCCGTACTAAAAGCTTTACAACAACGGCGGTTCTCCTCTGAGAGGAACTGAACTAGCGCCTGAGAATTACGCATAAGAAAAGCGTCTGGAAAACTCAACGAAGTTAAGCAGTTCTGCAAATAACTAGATACAGCGACTTGCCAGGTGCCTTTCTCTGAAACAACGGCTCGAAATTGAATCTCGCTCTTACCTGTTTTCGCTGAAAAAAACAATTCTAAAGTAAATGATTTAGCCTTCTTGACATTACCAGCTATTCCTTTAAGATTATGTCTTAACAAAAGGGCGACAGCACGTTGCCTAACTACTTTACCGTTTACCGGTTTAAGTTTTACCGTCGAAAAAATTCTTAGTTATGGCTGTTAATCCTTTTTCGGAGAACAAACTGTCCGCCATAATTACAAAATACCCTTCCTTATCGCAAATTACTGGCCTGAGTTTCTGCTCCACGCAATAATTAACCAAAGGCCGGATAAGATCAGGACACTTGAGATGCATATTAGATCCCTTGATACTAGCAACGCAGTCCGAAATGCAGTGGGAGCGCTCTTCTTCAGAAACTAGTCTAGTGATTGTACGCGGCAAACTTAAAACGTCTATTGGTTTTAGGTTCGGCTTAAAACAGTATTTAGGACCTAAGGCTAGGATTTTACAGTGGCTATCTTCTAAGGCATCTCCTCCAAGGACTAGCAAGGTTTTTTGCGGTGAAACAGTAGAAAAAACCTTCCTCTTACATGGTTGACGTTCTCGAAGTTTTACTCTCCATATGTATTCCGCATGCTGGTTAGCTACGCTAATCCAGTCGGCGTATAGCTGTTTCTGGCGGCGATCGTCACGCGGGGTACAGCAACGGACCTTGAGGCACTCTTGGTAAAATCTGACTTGACGCCAATATTCCGCGGTCAAAATGGCACATATCCTCCATGCATGTACGGTAGACGGTTGTGGAAAGCCGCACGAAAGTTGAACTTCAACTGGGCAAATTCTGTTCTTAGAAAACCATGAAAAAGTCCTAGCACGGGCCACGCACATAGCAATTAAAGAATCCAAAGAGGCAGGATTGTTCAGATAAGTAGGAGAACACGGAAAATGGTTCAGAGTACTAGAAATGAAGCTTAGAATAACGGAGAGCTGAGCTAGTTGGTAAGTATTCATTCTAAAAAGAATGAATTTTTAGAATGAATACTTACCAACTAGCCTAGCTCTCTGTTATTCCAAGGTATGCATTGCTCTGCAATTGTGTTCCAGATTTGGCGTCACCAAATAATGAAATATTTTTTTACAAAACTTGAAAACAAACACGCTTGTTTTTCCCTCGAAAGTACGCATTGTCTATTTTTGGAAATAACAGTACCGTATTGAGTGAGAAACACTTAACGCATCATCTGCTGCGATGCCAGCTTCGTCTCTCCAAGTGATCTGCCCCCAACGCATCTCTCGTTTTGTTGTGAAGTGAAGTCAAAGGAGTGTGACGGTGCGTCTACTTAGCTTCGCCGTCGTTTTGCAGTTGATTTGAAAGAGTTTTGACATGTAGCGCTTATCACAAAACGTGAACTCTATGCAATCTCCTGCACTGGCATGGGACCCTACATATATGCGCAGCGGTGAGTGCACGACGCTTTGCTAAAACTATCCAATACAACCTTTAAAGCTGCAACGTGGCAGCAAACCAAGAAACCTAGCGGTCGTCAGCCTCTTTAGCAACAAAGGCACTGCTTGAGTGCTTTGCGACGCACCCCACTGCCCACGCCTCGCAAAGAACGAAACTGAAACTGTAGAAAAAGATCTGTAGACAGTTCGCTTGCTAACGAAATCGCATCCGAAGCCTGTACTTCCCATCATTCCCATGGTGGTTGAACGATCGCAGCGCCAGTTTCCTCTCTAGGTTATTCTATGAAACACTAAGCGTGCTCCCATCGGAACGCGCGAGGCGACGACCTTTAACGCGCGCCCTCTTATTCATGCTCTTCGCGCCATCTCGCTAGTGATAACAAGAACACGCTGAAGCCACCGAGCTCTGAATACTCCAACGGCAAATGGTGTATATAAATAGCTCGCCGTTAGGAAGCTCCAGAACGTAGGCTCTGTGGCCGAGTGGTTTCGCGCCGCGGGCTGCGGAGCGAGGAATCTTTTTTTTCAATTCAATTTCAAAATTTGTTTTATTGTGTTCTTGTACAAGGAACAAGAAACAAAAGGATGTTGGGGCTAAAGGCATATAGCCTGACAGAGGACCCAACACCCTTGTACACAGTTCGTACAGCAAAATAAAAAAAACAAATAAAAAATACAGCTTTCGCGGCATCCAGACCATCATGAAGAAAAGAAACAATAGAGAGAAAAAAGAAATAGCTGACAAAAAAATGCCATGTTACATTGAATCTGTCTGACTATACAAATCTTGTACATAACATAATCCCTCAGGAAAGAATTAGACTATAACATTAGAGGCATGTGATACATAACGTTTTTATAGTTTATACAATACATGCAGTACAAAAAGTTCCAACTCCTAACTACTATCATTGCTAGCATCAGTATTTTTTTTATGATCCATCAAACAGTATGTTTTCCTGCATTAGCACTTCTTTAACTTGTACCTTGAATGATTTTTCTGTACAATCAAAATTAAGCTTATGTTCTAATTTGTTTAATATGCAAGTTGTTTGATAGGTAAAAGTTAGTTTACCATAATTTGTTCGCGTTCGTTGTGGACGGCGTAGGTTTTGGCGTATAGGATAAGTGTGTAGTCTAGCTCCTTCGTTGGGCTCATACAATTTTTTTCTGTATATCATTTATAATATTTTCATATAATAGACTTGATCAGCACGAAGCATATGATATCTTTCAAATAAAGGTGCTGTCCTCAAGTTTGCGTAATTTCCTTGGTGTTTACAGTAGAGGCGGAGAACTCTTTTTGTAGAAGAACAAGTTCTTGTAGTTAGTTTGGGTAGTTGTTCCCACACCAGAGCTCCATAGCACAACTTAGAATAAAAAAGGCAATTGTATAGCTGTTGTTTCAGCCATAGGGGAATCAGTTTAGAAATTCTGTACATAATACCAATACTTTTTGATAGGTCTACACATAGTTGGCTAATATGCGCGTTCCAGCTTAACTCTTCATTAAACGTCACTCCAAGAAACTTCTGGTTTGTCACTTGCTGCAGTTTCATTCCTGCATAAGTGATGGTTATTTCCTTATCGATGGGTGTATTGCGCGACCTGAAAATAATGTATTTTGTTTTTTCGGCGTTTAATTGCAATTTATTTTGATTCATCCAGCAAGCCAGTGATACAAGGTAGTGATTCACATTGTGTTCTAATTCATTCAGGTCCCGTGATTTAAAAAATAGATTGGTGTCGTCAGCATACATTATTAGTTCTGGTGAATCAGGTATATTAACTATATCGTTTACGAAAATTATGAATAATAGCGGACCTAGCTTGGAGCCCTGAGGGACGCCTCGTTCTAGCGTTAAATAACTAGACGAAACATCCTGCATACGTACGAACTGTTGACGGTTATTTAAGTAGCTTACCAGCAACCGACTTGCAACACCCCTTATTCCGTACTTCTCTAATTTCTGTAACAAGATTTTGTGATCTATAGAATCAAATGCCTTCTTTAGGTCTAAAAATAGACCAAGCGTATAGTTTTTGTCTTCAATATTGGTTATAATTTTATCTTGATATATAAAAGTGCTTGTTCAGTGGATTTATTTTTTTGGAAGCCATACTGACTCTTTGTAATTACTCTGCGTGCGTTAAAGAATGTAACTAATCTGACGTAAATTATATCTTCGAAATTTTTGAGAACACAGTTAAGATAGATATTGGTCTGTAATTACTAAATTGTCCATTATCTCCCCCTTTGTGTATTGGTGTAACTCGGGCTATTTTCAATTCTTCGGGGAAAATTCCATCAGTTAATGTTAAATTTAGTATATATGCTAGCACTTCGCTAATCTCATGCGCGACATGTATTACTGCATTCGAAGTGATTTCGTCTATACCCGCAGCTACATTTCGTTTTAGCTTTTTTATTACTGCTACTACTTCGTTGGGATCTGTTGGTCTCAAGAAAATAGTTTCACTGCCTCGGTTATGACTTCATTATCATTTCTACTGCTTTCTGCACCACGTGGATAAGCCCCCGCTTTTATAAAATGTCTGTTCATATCGTCAACTAATTTTATGTTTTCTGCTGTCGTCAGGGCAGTGTTGGATTGGTCACTTTTTGATCTTCCTGCTAGGTTGTTAACTGCTTCCCACATTTTTTTTTGTTGATTGCGCAGCCGATAAAAAAGTTCCTCGAAGTACGCGTCCTTCGCCCTTTTAATATCGCTGAACTAGCCTAGCTCTCTGTTATTCCAAGGTATGCATTGCTCTGCAATTGTGTTCCAGATTTGGCGTCACCAAATAATGAAATATTTTTTTACAAAACTTGAAAACAAACACGCTTGTTTTTCCCTCGAAAGTACGCATTGTCTATTTTTGGAAATAACAGTACCGTATTGAGTGAGAAACACTTAACGCATCATCTGCTGCGATGCCAGGTTCGTCTCTCCAAGTGATCTGCCCCCAACGCATCTCTCGTTTTGTTGTGAAGTGAAGTCAAAGGAGTGTGACGGTGCGTCTACTTAGCTTCACCGTCGTTTTGCAGTTGATTTGAAAGAGTTTTGACATGTAGCGCTTATCACAGAACGTGAACTCTATGCAATCTCCTGCACTGGCATGGGACCCTACATATATGCGCAGCGGTGAGTGCACGACGCTTTGCTAAAACTATCCAATACAACCTTTAAAGCTGCAACGTGGCAGCAAACCAAGAAACCTAGCGGTCGTCAGCCTCTTTAGCAACAAAGGCACTGCTTGAGTGCTTTGCGACGCACCCCACAGCCCACGCCTCGCAAAGAACGAAACTGAAACTGTAGGAAAAGATCTGTAGACAGTTCGCTTGCTAACGAAATCCCATCCGAAGCCTGTACTTCCCATCATTCCCATGGTGGTTGAACGATCGCAGCGCCAGTTTCCTCTCTAGGTTATTCTATGAAACACTAAGCGTGCTCCCATCGGAACGCGCGGGGCGACGACCTTTAACGCGCGCCCTCCTATTCATGCTCTTCGCCATCTCGCTAGTGATAACAAGAACACGCTGAAGCCACCGAGCTCTGAATACCCCAACGGTAAATGGTGTATATAAATAGCTCGCCGTTAGGAAGCTCCAGAACGTAGGCTCTGTGGCCGAGTGGTTTCGCGCCGCGGGCTGCGGAGCGAGGAATCTTAGGTTCGACTCCCAGCAACGGCACCTTTTCTTCTTTTTTTCTTTGCCATCTGTTGATGTATATTTCACAACGTCATATCCGTCACGGAATTACGTCAGTGTAGCCGTGCTGGACCCCGGCGTAAAGCACCTTCTTGTTAAAACCATGTTAACCTTTACACGGATGGCTTGGCTACTGTTGGAGGATATGCAGGAGCTGTGATCTTCCCAGCAAGAGACGAAATCATCCAGTTTTGAGCGTGGCACAAGACAGCATAGATAGCTGCGGAGCTCGCGGCACTCCGCAGCGCACTCCGCAGGACTGATCAAGAAGCACCACAAAAATGGAACATTTTTACTGACTGGAAACCAGCTCTGAAATGTCTTTGGACCGCTCTACGCCGTAGGCCTCAAGACCAATTAGTGATGTAAATAAGACAACTGTACCAACAACTATTAGACGAAAGACATGATGTAACTTTTCAGTGGTTGCTAGGCCACTGCGGCATCATCGGTAACGAGCATGCCGAAGATGCACCTAAGAATGCTCACGAAAGTGGCGTGATGGAACCTTTTCCACTATCAAGACGAGACGCAGTAGCAAAGATTAATACGCTCGCGTATGATGTCGCAAGGTCTATGTGGAGCACGCCCGGTTTTCTCCACACCCGTCTTCACCGCCTGGATCCGTGCCTACGACTCACTATTCCACCTTGCCTACCCCGATCCGAGACGACCCTTCTCTGCCGCATGTGGCATGGGGTGTCTTTTACGAACGTCTTTGCATGCCGCATCGGAATGACAGACATCGCTGCATGTGACCACTGCGGCAATGACGAAACCATTGAACATATTTTAGGTCGGCGCCCTCCGTACAGCTCTCAGAGACAATCCCTCTCAGCAGCGTTTGCTCGCCTCAATAACGAGCCGATTTATGAGCAGTCAAACTTGGAATAAAGTGTGAAATTGGGCTAGTTGGTGGCAGGTCCTCGTCTTTTTTATGTCTGCCGCGTCTAAATTTTTGCGCTGAGCAGTTTAATAATCTTGGAATGTCGGAAATATCGAGCTTCACGTCAGAAAGCAACGAAGGTGCTGTTGAATTTTCTGCGAGTGTCCCGCCTGGTTGAACAATTGTGACACTCCTGTGTGTGTTTGTGCTTTCCTCCCTCCTTATCCCATTCCTCTCTTCCTTTCTTTTCTGTCTCCCCTTGCCCCTTCCACAGTGCAGGGCAGCAAACGAGATATTTGTTTTCTGGTTAACCTCCGTGCCTTTCCGCATTACATTTCTCTCTCTCCTGCTGAAATGTGGCTGGTTGCTTTTTTCAGAGAAAGAACAAAAGCGCGCAAAACACGCCATATATGAAGTAGACCCGCGCTCGCGCGCCGCTACTCCAGCACTTCCAAGAGTTCTTCGATTGATACGCGGCTGCGTTCGTTCATTTTACAGGGCTTCACGCTATTTCACCAATGAGCATCAAAACACGCTACTGACGCGTCCATCACCGAGCGTGAAGCCGTGTACAATGCGGTGATGAACGAACGTAGCCGTGTGTCAACTAAAGAACGCGTGGAAGCGCTGGAGTAGCGGCGCGCGAGCGCGCGGTTATTTCATATATGTGGCGTGTTTCGCACGCTTTTGTTTTTTCACGGAAAATACAACGAGACAGATTTGAACAAAAAAAGATGCTTGATACTGCGGTTTTTGAGGCGACGCACAACCGTAAACGTACAAATAAAGTTAATTAAATAATTAGTACTTAGTAATGAAATAAATACATCTTGTATGTACACACGACTACCACCACTAAACATCAGGTAGAGCTTTTCTAGAGAGCATTCTTCTTTTTTTAACCTTGGTCCAAGTGAGCTGGGCAGCTGGTACATGGTACGTTTACGTTTTACATTTCTTGGAAGCTCGAAATCTTTCCTGCATCTATGTATAACGAGCACGTGGATGTACAGCTTATAGTTTCAGAACATATTTCTTGCAACACACCTGTGCGATTGCCTGTCATTTTTATCTAAACATCTGTAACCGAAAATGCCAAAATACATCTCACAAGAAATAGAAAGCTCTTAATGTATAAATTTTCGCTTACAATTTTCGGTGGGAAAATGTTAATGTATGTGCGTGTCAGGGCGGAGAGTTGGGCAAGTTGGTAAGGTGAATAATAGGACATGTTTACTAGCGAAAAAGACGTGGACGAGAAGAAGGAATACATGACAACGGTAGCATTATTCAGCCCCCAACGGCACGCCTTCTTTCTGTGTTTTAGCTGTAAAGAACAGACTTAAGGTGTTCTTTTTGGCTGCAACAAGGTTCTTCCTGAGGCTGGGAAAGTTCGAATAATCACACAACCGTAACGCCCTTTTCTTCAGATCTGTCAATGAAGTCTGTGTAGACACAAAATTCTTGGACACTGCCTCTTGCCCCTTATTCTCATAAAGACTGACCGGTAACACAAAAAAGCCACCTTCCTTATCAGATACTAACAGCGCTGGCTCATTATTCTTCGTGCTCTCAATAGTTTCCTTCACCGACAAGCCTTGCATAGCCCTGAGCCTCTTGCTGTTAAGGCAATCAACACCTTCCTACACAAGTCTATCACATTTATTATCTTTGGCACGAGAAGCTACCTTTAGAGCCATGGACAGAAGGGTTACAGTGTTCTCATTAAGAACAGTGCAAACTTCGGTCCAGAACGCAAAGCCACATCCACCGTGTCAGGCGTAGAGGACTGTCCATGGTACGTCACCTTTGCAGAAGACGTATCCTGCTTCTTCCTGGACTTCTTCCATGAGCAGAGCAATGGAAGCTGCTTGGTCCACAGGAACTCGGTCACCGTTGACGCCTTCCTCATGAGAGCTCGAAACACACACTCACTGTTGTCTCCGACGACCAGTGAAGCAGAAAGCACTCTGATACATTCTTGATAGAATCGCTCCTGACGACAAAGTTCCGTACGGATACAGGAGAACTTAAGTTTAGTTTACTGCTTGACATCTTGACCGCACAAAAAAGACGAGGACAGAAGGAGGTGCGGTCAAGATGACAATCCGTACGGATAGACCGCATATACGCGTTGCAGTTGTTTGTGATGCGAAGCAAGGTCCGAACAACGCCTGTACTTCAGGGGTCACTAAGTGGTTCTTCAGTGAAAAGGTGTAAAGCCTTGCCTTGAACGTAGAAATGGCTAATAGCTTGACGTAGGTGATTGAAGGATTAACACATAAAAAGAATGCAAGAACAGGGCCCATTTTATTGATAAGTGATACATTTAAGGCGGAAAGTTGGGCTAGTTGGTAACGTGAATAATAGTATATGTTTGCTAGCAAAAAGACGTGGACGAGAAGAGGAGCGTTGTCCTGTATTCCTGCTTCTCGTCCACGTCTTTTTCGCTAGTAAACATGTACTATTATTGGCGTGTCAGGGCCCATTGTATATGAAGAAATGTTTTCGGCACAAAGTCAAGTGCGGACACAAAGGAACAGAATGAACAGGACAGGCTCCCGCTTCCAACTACGAAGCATTCAAACATGTTTACAGAGTGCGTGTGCGTCGATGGTGGCTTATTGCGTCCCGTTAAGTTGAGGAAAAGAGTAGATAGCACGGAATGATGAGTGCTATACGATTCGAGCCAGGCAGCACCGGCCCAGTGCCAATAATGACTTTGACAGAGTAATGGCGACGTATTGTAAGGTGTGTGAGCACTATCGTTAGTTCAGTGGAACGAAGTTTATCTGCAGAGTGATAGACATAACGTCTAAGAGATATTGAAGGCGTTCTACATCAAGGAAAATGTGTGATGGCAGCGTTAGTACACCGCCTTCATCCGTGCCAGAAAAGCAACTGGGTTATCTCGGTAACACTCAACGGTTTGTTTGAATATCATGCGCTGGTGACAATTATGATGGTACATGCACACTGTGATCATATCTAGGGATGTCCTGAAAAAGCGTTTTTCCCCTTGATGAATAAAGCAGTTCGCACTTAGTGCCCATGCTGTTTATTGGTTCCCTATTTTAGTTTGCGCCGTATTGTTTTCTTGAAATGTGAATCTTCACCAACTCGCTGGTACTAGGATCTTTCAGGAGGCGTTACATAGATGCAAATTCACTGGATTCATAAATTTCACTTTTTCTAACACTGTAATTATAGGCAATCGCTTTCAAAATTTAAGGTAATGTACGCGTTAATTGAAAGTGATGGTGCACAGAAACTAATCACACAATAAAAAAATAAGAAGTAAGAGCCCACCTTTGTATGTAGTGCTCCTCCAGTTTTTCGAAACGAGAGATTCCATTTTTTTGCATGAAGCTTGTGATGTTTCGGTTCGACTTCCTGCGCACGAAATCAGACACCATCAAAACGGCATTATGAGAGGCCCTGCTGATTCAGCAGCCTACAACCTTCAAATGCTTTTTTACGCCTGTTTTAACTGGAAATTTCAACCTCTCGCGTCTTCTGGAGAGAAACGGAATCACTTTTCTGTACTATTAACATAATTAACCAACATACAATGAAGCCCAGGGAAGCATATGGGGGAATTATTTGTAGCCTTTAAAGGTCCCCTCACCAGGTTTGACAATTTTGAGCTAACGAGCGAAATACATACACTGGGCGTTCACGATCACGTCTGCCAAAATTTGCAACGCTACGCGCCGCGGAAATGGGTCCAATTTCAAGGTGAACGCTGCTTGCCCTTCCTCTCGCGGGAGCGCGCTTTAGAGCATGAGGAGATGACGTACATGAGAAAATGGCCCTACGTAGATGGTAGTGCAGTGACGTCGCTCCTCTACGTAGACGACTGTGCTCTGACGTCGCCAACAATAGCACGTGACGCTGCGATAATTATTTGACACGACATGTGTAGATTGTGTAATTTGTTGCTTGAATAGATTAATAAAACTTGACAGAAATAATGAGACACACAAAGGGAATGTGTGCGTCATTTCTATTTTTTTCGTGAATTGCAGCGAGATGCGGCGCTAATGTGCCTCCCTTTCCCATGCGTTCGTGTCCCTGCGGTTAGCGCATCGAGCAGACGCCAGCCCTGGAAACGAAAATAATGTTCTGGCGCGTTCGAGCACTCATTATTCTCCTTTATTCTACCGCGTCCAAGTAAACGTTAATGCGGCACGGGCTCATGATACCGCCACTCTCGTGCCCGTACAAATGTCTCAACTTTCATGCCCGTCCCGCAGAAACAGGCAGTACACCACAGAAAACGCCGACAAAACGCCCATGGCCGCTACATAAAAAAAAAAAAAGGTAGCGGCCGTGCAACGCCGCTCGCGTGCTCGGGCTGGCTCGGGCACGTCATGCGCACGTGACCATGCATGCGCATGACGTGTTCATGCGTATGTGTCAAGTGAAGAGGGCAGGGAAGGGATTTGGCTTGCGAAGGCTACACGGGGCGAGTGGCAAGGGTTTGAAACTCGCCTTCTCGCATCATGGTTTCGCGCCGCTACAAATTATTGTTTTTCTCAGCTCGTAATGAACCGATTTGAAAAATGCTTGCGGCATACTGCTCTTCATTCGGCACACAACAACTTCCAGCGTCTAACTAAAATTTACTATGTGGCCTGGTGAGGGGCCCTTTAACATTAGCGTAATAATTACGGCATAAATGTAACAGAATTAAAGTGGATGAAAAAAATGCGCCCACCTCCCCGAAGGGAATCGTGAGGAAATGCGAATGCATTTCTTGCGCCGAGACAGGGTATCGCTGCCGTCAGACATTCGCCTTCACCGACTTCTGCCATCGCCTTGAGAGGCGCCCAGCCAGCGAACGGTCGAGAGTGAGGCGCGAGCGGACGGGAGAGTGGGGCGCCCGCGGTCTCGGCTCGGCGTTGGCGTTTCACAGCGGTGTCTCGAGCACACATTTCCGGATGTTCTTGAGAGGCGCCCAGCCAGCGAACGGTCGAGAGTGAGGCGCGAGTGGACGGGAGAGTGGGGCGCAGGGAGGAGACAGAGCGAACGGCAAGAGAAGGAGCGGCGAAGCACTGCACCTACCCTCTGCTACACTCTCTCTCACCACATGCTCCGGTTGCTACAGGCGAGGATAAGCGCGCGCCCGCAGCTGTTGCTATGGGAGAGGACGCCGCGGACAACGCCGGACGCCTGACATAGCCCGACTAAGAAATGCATTCGCATTTAAAATCAGTTGGCCGCAGGTACTGACTGAACATTCGGATAAGGCGTCCGGTGCTCTACCAAGTGAGCCACAGTGATGGCCCATGCACTTTATTGGATATTTCTGTTTGTGTAATCCTGCGAGTGCTAGCCAGCGCCACTCATAGCCATGACGGCGAGTGTGGAGTACCCTTTTTACCAGCTGGCATGGCGTCGTACGTCATAATTATACGAACTGCCATGCGGCTAATAAACCCTGGCATGTTATCTGAAGGCATTAAATTCGCCGGGACAAGAACCTCGACGTGAACGTCGCCTCGACATACGTGGTAGCTGTTCAACGCGAATGCAGTAACACTTCTTGTACAAGAAGCTCTCTAGGAAAAAAACGAATTTTTACATTGTTGTGTATTAAAAACCGAGCTTTTCTGGACACATTCCCTCTTTTATTCTCTCAAAGCGAAGTTGTCGTCGCGGCAAACTTGATGCCTTCAGTAGCATGCGATGGTTTATTGGTCGGTTATCGCTTCAAAAATCAGATGATTAAGGAGAACGAGAAAAAGATGGTTGATCCTCGGACTTGTTTGGGGCAGCGCTAAAGAACACACGGACAAAGACACATAGTAGACGCCACGGGCGCTGACTTACAACTGAACTTTATTGCCTTTGCCAGTGCATTTATATGTGCCATAATCGCTCGTTTGTGACAGCCACGTTGCCCAGAACTAACAAGCAGCGATAAACAACAATCTTAACAATCTGTTTAACTATAGCAGAGGAATTTCACATGGAGCATGCGTGCAAGAGAGAGAAAAAAACCAAACAATAACAACGACATAGTAAAATAACAACTGGCGGACGCTTCGCGTGTAAAAGCATAAAACGATGAAAGATCACATGACAACAAAAGGGAAGTGCAAGTGAGAACCACGCTAAATAAAACCTTTGAGATAATCAATCTCAGCGTCAGACAAAACGATTGAAGGCCTGCTAACGCAGTTGTCACCTGCCTTATGTATGAAAAAGGCTTCCATGATTTCGCGCTCAGTTTTATCTTTCGCTTTCTTGAGGAACTGTGTACGATGAAAATCAGGGGTACAACCACAGCGTTTGTACCCCTGAACCACAGCGTTGATCCCCCTGTCATAGGAATCGGTATAACACGAAAGTGAATCGTGTCGTCAGAGAAGTAGTTGACTGCTCTAGTGCATAGGTATATTCGAGTTTGTATAATGTCTATTGTTGTTTGGCAGATCTAGCACCGCCTGATGTGGACGCACTCACGTTGACGCCTAGTGGCGCATCTCCGTGCCAACGACAAACGCCCATGATCATGATTTAACCCTTGCGTAGCTGAAGTTCTTAACATATACGTGGACACCGCATATGGTGAACCCCGCACAAATATGGCAACAACAAGCACATCATAAACACTGATACTCGATATGCACACCTCCAAAGCGTCGTGAAACGCGAAGACAAACGGTACGCGCGTCGCGTCTTCCCTCTAGCCTGACAGTTAATTCCTACAGGGCGAGCGGGGTACGCGGGCGACAGCCAGGCGAGCGTCGGAGAGCTATTTGCTATATGGATGGATGCTGTGAGCGAGGGTTATGCTAAAGCCACCACCTCGCGGTCTGTTACACGAAATTACACTTATATTGGAAACGCGCCGAATGGGACGGCGCAGCAACGGCGCGTTTTTGTAGCATCAGCTACACTTGCCTAGCCGGAGCCGATTTCGCGTGGGTCATCATGAGCCGTGCTGCGGACGCGCGAGGATGAGTGCGGCGCCGGCAGCGCAAATTTGTTTCCTCGAGGGATCGCGCACGCGAGGAAGAAAACGAAGCAGTGCGACATGGAGGAAGGAATATGCGAGGAGGAAACCGGGATCGGCGGACGGCTGTTCCACCGCCGGACTGCACCCCCGGGAATGTTCCGAGCAGCGGAACAGCCCAGCTAGAGTAGCCCAGCAGACCGGCTTCCTCCTTGCACTTCTCCGTTTGCGAGGAGGAAACCGGTCTGATGGAGGCCGTTCCTAGAGGTGTGCGCCGAGACGTCGGCGCGCCGCCGCCGACACTTATCGCTGCGCCGCCGCCGCCGAGGCCAACTGATCGGCGCGCCGCCGCCGCCGCCGCCGACGTATCCTCTCGGCGCGATCGGCGCGCCATTTAAGTACGATTAAATTTTTTTTCAGCAAATCTAACTTTGTTTGGCACCTTCTGCCACCAGTAAAGGCTCGGTTTTTAATTCTGCCCACTAGGTGTACGAAACACACCTCAAATGATTCGCCTGCCGCTTCAAGTTAAATCACTGGACCACAAAAAGTTGTGAAGCATTCCCAATAATGCGGAAAGGTAGTGTTGCATTCAAGATCAACGGGAACGTCAAGTAAATTTAGTGACAGCGCCAACGGTGGTTTTTGGCGAGGACTGTCGACATATTCTGGCTGACGATCTGCTCCCTCAAACAAAATGTGTTACATGAGGCGGGATTTGAAGGGTAATATAAGGCGGCGGAGAGTAAAAATAAATATGTGAAAGCGAGTCGAGGAACAGCGGCAGTTCAAGGGGGAAGGGCGGAGTGTAGGAATGGAGGCGGGCGGGGTTAACCTATTGTACAAGCTTGACTTTGATTCGATGCGGATGGAAGGAATTAATCGCTTATATTGCTCAGCAGTCTAAATAAGCCATAGCTGTTTAGGGTATATATTTAAAAAAAAATCAGTTAAGAAACTGGAATATGTGGAGGATAAGCCTTTGAAGAAAGAAAGAGAAAAGGACAATAGACGAAATGCACAACATATTGTAACAGAACAGAAAGGATCCCCAAGGGTGGCAGGTTCAGCAAGGTCGACAGTTGGACGATATGGTGATCACCATATAGTTCGTGTGAAGTAACGCACAGAACAGGACAATGCGGACAAAGCACTAAAGTGTGGGTACGGGTGTATAATGTCTTTTGTTTCCTCCGCTTTGTCCTGCATTCCGGGCGATGCTCCACGGCAGGATATCAAACTGAGTTATCTTCTGCCTTTCCTTCGTCCGTTTCCTATCTCGGACTAAATTCAACTATCTAGATCTAGGTGCCGTTTTGTCACAACCACAGGACATCACTAACGTAGCTTGCTGGGCGAGTTGGTTCATAATATTCTTAAGAGGAAACAACAACAACAAAAAAAAACACGAACACAGCGAAGGAGAGCAACACAAGCGCGCGCTGGACTTACAACTGAATGTTTATTGAAGAAAGTCCTCACACACATGAACCAGCAGCGCATGCGTAAATAGGCTATCTGACTGATCACGTTGCGCAAAATTTTACGCAGCTAGGACAGTTGAGAAGGGACGAACACGAGCGCTCGTACGTCTTCGTCCCTTCTCTTGTCATGTACGTGTCAAATTCTGCGCTACGTGATCAGTTATGCAATACCAACATGCCCAACTTCATACATCCTGTAGGCTACCTGAGACGTGTCACAGTTGCACAACTAATTACAAAGCCAAGAAACGTGTCAAAGTGGTACAAACAGCCTATTTCCACGAAATACCAAAATATCAACGTCCCGTGCACCCGCTATCTAGAAATGCGAATTGTTTATCTGTAAGGAAAACTGAGCGATCACTCGATCACAAAACACGTTGCCATGTTTTTTTTATTTTATTTCGAAGGCTTCACAAATGTCACAATTCCTTTACCAATGACACTCACTGATTTGAAATCAGGGGCGCAGCCACAACCTTTGCAGTGTAGAGGTAATTAGTTTCCACCAGTGCCTGTGGGGAGTAGATTTCGGTGTCCTCGAGATCTGTCATTCAGGCATCTCCTTCGGCCCGTCTGACCGATGTAGACGCGGCCGCATGACAAGGGAATTCGGTACTCTATATACTGACATTTAACCTCTGCAGTCTGCACTGCAAAAGCTGTGGCTGCGCCCCTGATTTCAAATCAGTGATTGTCATTGGCAAAGGAAGAAATAAGATTGAACGTGAAATTTGTGAAGCCAAATATAAACATTTAGTTGTAGTCCAGCACATATTGTTCTGTCTGGTTGTTATCCTTTTGTTGTCTTGTGCTGGTTCCCTCTTAAGGACATCACTAAATACCATCAAGATTATCGTCAATCGGCCGCATTACAACCCCCCCCCCTTCTTCTCCCGCTATTTTCCCATCATGCACAGGCATGTGCGGAAGGTCTTCACCATCGCGCGAACTGAACGAAAGAAGTGTTACACTTTTCGCGCCCACAAGTTCTACAGACAGAGCCTTCTTTCACCATGTAGAATTCAGACTCAGGAAGATAATTTCGAATAGGTTAAGATCACACTTCATTACGCGTAGCCATCGCGGCACGTACCCTGCTCTGATGCTGACCCAACAGACGCGTGTTGCTCGCATTTTGACGGACGCTAAATGCAAGAGGCCCGTGTATGCATGCGATGCCAACAGTGCACGTCAAAGAACCCCAGGTGGTCGAAACCCCCGGAGCACTGTGGCTTGCCTCGATCATGTACGTACATATCGTGGTGTCGGTACGTGAAACGCCAGAAACTACTGCTAGACACTGTACGTGACTTGAGATAAATCCATATTGAACAGCGCAAAAAACGAGACACAAAGAAGAGGCTGCACAACACGAGCGCTGACTGCAACTAAATGCTTTATTCAAGCACAAAGAAAAGAAAAAGAAAAGAAGGAAACAGAAATGCGCGCGCACCCTAAGCACATGAAAAGCGATTGCAGGCATACAGCAAATTTAAGTATTGTCCAAGTAAGCCATCTCACAATCGAGCAACGCAATCGAGTGCTGACACACGTGTCACCATTTTTGCTGATAGGAAAAGCTTCAGCTATCTCTCTGATTCGCGCCTCATTGTGTCCAAAAACTTTTCTGCCCTAACCAAGTCTTGTGTCCACAAAATGTCCTCTAGCCTCTTATCTCAAGTTCAGCGTCTGAAACACGCGGCCTTCCCTCTTGAAGCCATTGTTTCTGCGTCATTAAAAATTATGAACAAAGTTAGCAAAACCGCTAGATGACAAACGGGGAAAGGGTAACGAACTGGCGGTGATCCCGTATATTCATGGCCTTTCTCACCGTATTAAAAAGATTGCACACAAGTTTAATATTGACGTCCACTTTTCCGCTAAGAATAAGTTGAATACCCTGTGTGCCAGAATTGATAAATTGTCCTCAGCTGCGAGTGGGCACATAATCAAGAATCAAGAAAATTTATTTCCAACATAAAGTTGGGGGTCACCCCAGGCGAAAAGCGGCGAAATGCAGCTTGAAGGTGCCTACCCATACACAAGGCAGCGTACACATACATTTCTAGGCAACATAGGGTACTTAATGAAGAAAGGATATTTAAAGTAGTAAAAAAAACAACTAAGGACATAGAATACTGGTAAACGTAAGACATACATGTATACACTGTATACACGTGCATACATAAACGGAAACGTAAGTATACTAAAAATGACGTAGGATCATGATGCGTACATTTAAAACGTGCTTGCTGTAAGCAGATTTATATCGAAACATTTTTTCCGCACAATTGTTTTTAAAAAAAATATTACATTGTACGGTGAAAGAAGTGTGTGGTGGTAAGGACAGATACCACTGTTCAGTACAGTTCAGACATAAAATAATCACGCAACTTTTTTTTACAAACATTGTTAAAATCGATACCCTGCTTCTCATATTTGTTTAAAAGATACGGTACATTGAAAGCCAGTGATTGTTTGCCATAAGTTGTGCGCCATCGCGGTATGTTATGAAAGCCTCGATTACAATTAGAACAAGAAGTTTATTTACAGAATTTACAACTGCCTTGAGACGTGATTCTTGGTTCGTGGCTCAAAAGCATCTGCCTCGTCTCCGAAGTTCCCCCGCACCGGCCACTCTCTCACCCTCGTGGTATTTCTGGTATTTCTTCTGTTTTGCTTCCATTTTCACTTGTTGAACGCCACGTGCGCAGTCCAGATGCCTTTCCAGGAAAGCCCCCCAACCCCGTCGCGCTGTTTCTGCCGTGCCTGAGAGGGCGGTGTGGTGTACAGTTACGTTGACAGGAGGGGAGGACTGCGTGCCTGCGTGGGGGGCTGTGAGAGACGACCTGCGTCCCAATGCTGAGATGTTTCGTCTTTGGGGACCCGCGGTGAGGCTACTGGTGGTTGGGGTCCCCGCGTGAGGCTAGGGGAAATCCTTAACACGGTACTAACCATTTCTCGTGGCCTCTGGTTCTTGGATCGCTTATCTGTTTTTTTAACCCGCAATTATTACTTAGAAAGTTCCTAGTACTTTTGTTTGAAAAGAAAAACGAATGCAATAGGCGGTACTGATACATGAGAGTGGCATTTATTACTTGATAACGGAGAAAAAATTCTTTAGTTGGGTGAGCGTAGGAAACGTTAGCGATGCATCGTAATGCTTTCTTCTGTAACAAGAGGATTCTACGCAGATTTGTTTGCGTAGTTGTTCCCCACACAAGTGTACAAAAGTTTACACGAGCGCTAAACAGAGCGTTATATATTTGCGTTTTGATCTTGCTAGGAAAGAAATGGCGGCACCGCGATAGCGCTCCCGTAGCTGAAGGCAGTGATTTAGAAAGATAGTCAAAGTGAGCCGTCCACGTCATATCAGCAGAAAGGACGACGCCAAGCGATTTATGCTTTTCCACAAGCTCGATTACACTCCCACCAAGACACAAGACTGCTGGTAGACGTGCATGTTTGTTTTTGGGCCTAAATAAGATGGCTTTAGTTTTGCCAGCGTTGATTTTAAGCAAGTTAGTATTCGACCACTCCCAAAGATCTGAAAGGGCTTTTTGAGACTTAGTAAAAACTTCATTAATATCATGGCCGGTTACGAACAGACTTGTGTCATCCGCGTACGTTACAATGGAAGAGTCATTATTTAGTTCAGTCACATCGTTTACGCACACATTAAAAAGAAGTCTGTTACAAAATAGGAATGACGTAACATATGGCGCGTGTCATTGGTGGAAGGCAATCGTTCGATTTTGTGCGGCGACGTAAGCTAGGGGAGCGTTGTAATAAAACCCGCTCGCTCTTGCGCGCTTTCTCTTTCGCTCGGGAGCGGACACTTTCCCTGCATTTCACCGATCACAAAGTGGTGATAATGAAGGGATTCGCTCGCTGGATTTCAAGCAAGACGGACGTGCCGGCCGCGATGTCCTGGATTACTCCTCGTACCTCTCGCTGATCGGCGCCCCGTGACGGACTCCTCGCCCGCTATGCCGTGCGCCGCTCATCGACGGGGCCTTCGCCGCTTCGCCGATGTTGTGCACCGTGCCTCTACCTGTGTTTCGCGGACCCGTCCCTCAATTCCCGTGACCGTTTCCCCATCTTTCCTGTCCTCTTTCTCTTCGTTGGATGGATGTGCTCCTATCACTTTTCTCTCTATTTTCCCACTATTCTTTTACTCCCTCCTTACCCCCACCCCTACAAGGCCCTGCGCCGTGTCGCCTATAGGCAGACAGAAATTAGGTGCCTTTTTCCTTTCCTTAATAACCACAGAAGAAGAAGAAGAAGGAGCACGTAAACACCGCATGCAGTTCGTCCCTTGCAAAAGCAACGTATCAATCAATCAATCAATCAATCAATCAATCAATCAATCAATCAATCAATCAATCAATCAATCAGTTTTATTGTGTAACATACATATAATGACTGGTTGTTATTATTATACAGGTAGGACCCCAGATCCCAGTGAAAGACAGTTGCAGTTGTAGTGTACTCAATTCCGATGTCGTGCGGTAAAGTGTACGTGGGGCAAACGGGGCGCTGCCTCAACATTGGCCTGCGCGAGCCCTCCCCCATTAGGAAGGGCAAAGGTTCGTCGCAGCGCCCCCCCCCCACTCTACTAAGTCAATGTATGGGGCAGATTTCGCCCCCCCCCCTCTTGGGTGACTAGAAGGGTAGGCAGATTTTGCGCGCCCCCCCCTCTTAGGTGATTATGGAGGGCGCCCCCCCCCCCCTGTGCGCACGCCTATTATCATAGCTCTCTCAAGTGTGCGCCGTGTTCGCATTTGGCCGCCCACTGTGCCGCTTGTGGCTGCTCACCGGAGTTCTGCCGCACGACCACTGTTTTTGGACACAATGAGGCGCGAATCAGAGAGATAGCTGAAGCTTTTGCTAGCAGCGAAAATGGTGACACGTGCGTCAGCACTCCATCGATTGCGTTGCTCGATTGTGAGATGGCTTACTTGGACAATACTTAAATTTGCTGTATGCCTGCAATCTCTTGTCATGTGCTTAGGGTGCGCGCGCATTTCTGTTTCCTTCTTTCTTTTTCTTTTCTTTGTGCTTGAATAAAGCATTTAGTTGCAGTCAGCTCTCGTGTTGTGCAGTCTCTTCATTGTATCTCGTTTTTTGCGCTGTTGAATATGAACCCCAACCAACTAGCCCAACTCTCCCTTTTCCTGAAATAAGTCCCCTTCTTTTTTTATTTTCAATATCTAGGCTGAAAAAAAAAATTACGAAACGTTTTCCAGTTCTCTGACTTTCAATACATCTCTCTGTGCGGTTTTCTCAGCCCTTAGTGTTAAAAGTCCTGAATTTCAGCCAGTTTGGCAAAGAGCATGCAGTGAAATATTGGTTTTAGGACTTGTGGTTTCGGTTTCCACGCCGCCGGCGCCGCCGGCGCCGCCGACGAAAAGTGGCCGTGCGCCGCCGCCGATGATGTACCCGGCGTGCGCCGACGACGCCGCCGCCGCCGCCGACTCGGAACGACCCCCACGCCGCCGCCGGTCGAAACCGCCACGGCGCACACCTCTACCTGTTCCGCTGCTCGGAAGCGAGACGTGTGTGGCAGTTTATTTATTTCTTTTTTTGTTTCTTTTTTTACGGGGGGGGGGGGGGCGAGAAGGAGGCGCGCGCGCTCACCGCCCGCTCCCTGTCCGACCAAGTTTGACTGGTATGGCGCGAGTGATTCCGAAAGCACTCATGCGGCTGCGTGAGTCCTGTTAGCTTTTCAGCGTAGTGCGAATCTGCATGTCGACGATGAGCAGTACTGTTGATGTTCAGGAGCCCAATCTCAGAAGGCACTTGCAGGACTTAAAGCATGAAGATGGCATTTGGTCTGGATACTTAAACTCGGAAAGGTTATTCACGTGTGTCACGTACTAAAGTGCTCGTGAGATAAAGATCAGGCTGTGCTTGGATTATTTGCCACTTTCGTGTGGGGGTATCAATGGGAACCAACTCGCAGGGTCAGTTTGCTTCTCCCTTCAGTATCTGCTGGGATAATACATTTGTTGTACACTAGCTTATGCCTCGGTTTGTAGTAGGCGCGTTGCTTATAAATGTACCGTCCTTGTAATAAGCCAAGCCATTTTAAAAATACGGCTTTATTGCTGAATTCGAGGCTCTAACTTACTAATGTTTGAAGTTTGAAAAACAGCGCATAGACGAAAACGTGCTCTATTTACAGAAAAAGACGTAATTCCATTGCCATTCCATTCCGTACAAAAGGCGCTTAATTCTATTCCCATTGCATTCCTCTAAGCGTTGTCCCCATGCCATTCCCATTCCATTACAGGGTCGCGAAAATGCGGAATGATTCCGGATTCATTCCAATTCGGGAGTGGCAACTCCGCAACACTGATAGATATCAAGCTAGAGGAGGCAGGCCCAACAACCTAATCTCAAATGACATGCTTACTTTTCATACGTTAATGGCTAATAGCCTTCAAATTCATTAGGCTGCAGTGTACAGATACAAATCCGAGTGTATATGAAATGCACGTATTGCTGATAATTTGAGACTTATTTCCTGTTCAGCATTTCAGCCAGGGCTGGGCAGAGATACTCGGAAACGTATTCCAAAATATGGATATCGAAATCCGTGGACTGGAAGCCTAAAATACAGATACTGAGATACATTTGCCTTTTGCGTAACGGGATATTTCGGAGATACTTTCGCAATTGGACGAAAAAAGTATTCCGGAATACAGATACAGCAATACAGATACTGGAATACTTTTTTTATTTTAAGGTTGCTCATACTCCGCAAAGACATTTATAAGTGCAACATAATGTTGTAAGTAAAGTTGTAGCCCATTGATACTTTCAGGTCATTTATTTATTTATTACAGTATTCTCAGTGCCATTAAGACATTACAGAGGGGGTGGGGGTGCATTGTTAGTAATAATGTAATAATAACATAATTACACATATCAATTACAATGAAAAAGTACGCTATTTCACAGCAAGAGTAGAAGCATTGGACACACCGAAATCGACATACTTGGCGACAACAAAATGAGCTATGCTAGAAATAGCGCAGTTTAAGCAAATCACTCGAATCACTAACGGACACCAGTGAACTGAGAAGTATACATTTATTTTGCACATAGGATCTGCTTTGCCGAGAAGGTTGCTGTGTGAGCATCTCAAATAGGCTCTCCTCTAGACAGCGTCGGTTCGGCCTCAGCACAACACTCGCGATAGAAAAAAAAAGTCTCTCTACCGCTGCATACGACCACATATTGATGTTATGTTACACTCAGTGCTGGGCAGTATCGAAGATACATGTATCTTAGATACTCTTTGGGTATCTTGTATCTGTATCGCGATACGTCTCGCAAAACGAGTATCTGTATCTGTATTTCCGATACATTCAGCAATGTATCGTGTATCTTAAGATACAAGATACTGCCACAAAAACACCACCGTGCGAAACAACAAACGTCGACCGGAGTTTTGGTTCTTAAGCTGATATTGCTGCCGCTAAGCCACCTGAATAAAACTAACAACAGTGGCATTCTTGTATATTTCCGCCAGAGCGCTCCAGCGAGCACAGGTGATGAGGTTCAGGCGTCCCTATTGGTGGAGCAAAGTCGCGTGATGGCGCTGGAGCCATCTAGACAAAAATAAACGTGCGAACTTCTACGCGCACCCAAACTTTTTTCTAGATGTTTTCTTTCTTTTTAGTTGTACTGATATCATGACACTTTATCATAGCCACTGCACTCTGATGCGTACTCCTATGCGTGCGGCGTCCTTCGCACAAATTCTGATGCCGCTATACTGTCGCAATCCAAGTTTGTCTTGCGTGGGGCTTCGTTGCAAAGTCTCAAGACTGCAAGAATGGGGCTGCTTTGCGTCTCACGGCTTTCACACATCAGCGATTTGACTGATCTCGTGGATGTAAGCTTGATTTACATAAGTACGATGAGATTGTCTTACATGCAAAGGAGATTCTAAATACTGTCCCAATATCGGTACCGACGTTAGATGCAATAGAACAAGCATTTACGTAACAGGGAATATTCTGACGTACTGTGTCTTTGTTCTTCCTGCTATATTGATAGACAAGTTCTTTCAATGGTAATTTGATTGTTAGCACAAGTGCTCTCATTGCTGACTTCCGTTTGCATCCCGTACACTACCTATAGTCCTCTGCATAGTTTTAACAGTGAAGGTCTTCTGCAAACCGTTCCTTGTCCGTCGAACCAAAAAACTATCATCATCATAAACGGGTATGTGCCACAGAGTTGGGGCAAATTCCCCTACTTAACACTAGTCCGCTAAAAATGAAGAAGGCAACAGTTAGCCCAACAAATTGCTGCGAAGCGATGGCGACGAGCCGAAGACCCTGAGTACGTACGAGAGAATACCAGGTAACGGGAAAGAGAACGGCGGCTTCGAGAAGACCCCGAAGTGATGGGCGTACGCCAACAACGATGGAAGGCGTCTGATGCCGTCCAGCTCTTCTACTCGAAAGACTAAGACTGGTCCTAGCCATCGCTCTCATGCACCGTAACAGCGAAGTTCATCCCCGCCACAGCCAAGTCAAAGCAAAAGTTCAGTAACGTTACAGCCAAGTTCAAGCCAAGTTCAACCTCGCTACAGCCAAGTTGAAGTAAAGTTCAAGCCTCGTTACAGCCAAGTTCGACATCTCCACTGCCAAGTTATGCCTAGATAAAGCAATAAATATGCGTGAGACCTATCAGCTTCGCTGTGTATCGAGCATTGCGCGGCTTAGTGCAAGCTTTGAGCCATCTTTTTCGCCCATCTGCTTATTGTAATATGTCATTTGTAACCTGCTGCTAAAATACGTTCTCTGCTTTATTCTTAATTTTTTAACGGTCTGCAAACGTGGTTTTATTTCATATTTCGCAGGCTTTCTTTAAAAGCCCGACAATATTCACCACGCAGCATGTACGCTGCGAAAACAAAAATGGATCGGTCGTTTTAAATGCGCTCTACGATGTGTCGAAGCGCCGTTGTCTCTAAAGTGCATATTAAAGATGTCGCATAATTGCCCTTAATTAACCTGTTAAGCTTAGCACAAAACATGCCATAACGACCGCCACATGACGGTAAACCAAATACCTTTGGTTTCATTCAGCGGCAATTATCCATTTTTTATATTTGGTTCTACTTCCCATGTAACACAAAACCTCTAAAAGACGTCTCGAAACGGCTATGGACGGCTATAAACGTCTTGGTTTACGAGAAAATCAAGAATAGACATTTTTGCAAAATAAAGCACTTGCCTCTGAAATATGCCTGCGTACTGTATATTACGGTTTCAACAGCTACGACATAGCCAGAGTGTATTCTGCCAAAGAAGTCCACAACGCCTACTTTGAGACATTTTTAGACATTCTGCCCATGAAACACAAAACCTCTATAAACGTCTTTAAAACGTTTAAAACATCTATAAACCTCTATAAAACGTTTTATAGAGACTTCGTGTTTCGTGGGTGGGGGAAGTGCGCGCGCAACGACTATCTAAATGATCCTTCAAATGTTTTGTCCACGACCGCAAAGACGCCAAAACGGCATGTCTAAAGAGCGGTGACTGTCGCTTTAGTGAAAGAAGAGACGCAGAAAACAAAGCCCTCAAAATAATTGGTTTCGCTCCGCAACGCGGGTTTCTATCAGTAGTTTGGTAAGTATATTCTTTTCAAGCCAAGGCGGCTAAGGCCGCGCAACGCTCGCGTAACAGCGAACGACAACAGAAGCAAACGCAGGCAAGCCAGGCAAGCATGCTACTGATGCTACGCAGTCGGAGGCTCGAAGCGGGTGTTGTCGAAGCGCGCATGTTTACCCCTGCATTCAAGAACATCTTTTCACTCGGCGCTCCACCTTGACTCAATGTCGATGGCAGTTATATACACCTATTGGCAGGAATGCTCACCAAATATTGAGCAATAGGCGGGATCATTTTGTGAGAACCGTTGTGTTTTTTCTGTTGAATGGTGACGCTGTGCTCAGCTCGGTCAAGTGAAGGGTGAGGCTTGTTTCAGAATACTTGTTCCTTCCTCCCCTTTCCCCTCTTCCTCCACTAGTTCGCGCCAGCCGCCAGTTCGCGGCGGCTCGATCGGCAGCAGAGCTAGGCGACGGACGGCGGTCATTTGCGTTTTGTGTAGCGTTGTCAGCTTTTGTTTGTGAAGGGATGAACGGATTACGGGCTGTTTGGCATCAAGTAACGGTGATCATACTATCTGTCGCATATTTTCCATCAGTGTTTGGTGAAACAAGCTTTACTGTGCTTTTTGTGACGGTACGTTCGTCCGTACGTTCGTTTCAAGAAGCGATTGTTCTGCTCACCACCTTCGTTGCCGCCAGACAAACAGCCAAGAACTTGTGCACGTTCGGATAGAGTGCTTTTTTCGGTAAGTGCACCTGACTTTTCGTCGTTTTTGCTGAAAGGTTTTAGAATTGTGATTAAAATGTGAACAGTTCTTTGCTAGGTTGAACCGCGTGGTCGAACGCGAAACTATAGTATACGCACCGGTGCGAATCGTAAGCCAGACTGACTCGCCCTATTTTGAGTAATTATGTTTTGCGCGTTACAGCTCGTGGCTCCACGCACCCACGCTAGTGACAGGCCCACATAGTTTAAGCAAGCATGCTTACAACTACGCCGGCCTGCCGCTGACAAAGTGCAAAGCTTCTACCGTAGGCGCCTCGCCCGTAGGTGCGGTTATGATTGATTGTCGTTTCTTAATACATGACAGAATTTTATCATATCTGTAAATGGAAATGTTTCTTTAGAGTGACTTGATGATCTGTTATTTGTTGTAAATCCTGCGTAGCTTACTTGCTTTCTCTGTATGCAGCTTTTCTTCACTGCTCTTTGTGCAAGATATTGGGCCTGAGACCACGCCAGCTAATGCGGAAGCCAGTGCAGTTTCTTTGACGAGACTTGGAGTGCATTCATGCAGAATTTTATTTACGTCGCTGCCGTGCCACTCAGCTTCACCTTGTGCGGTCACCTTCCGACGTGTTTTGTGCCACATTCGGTTGTGCTTTATTCATTAATAAAGCCAATTTGACAACATCATGGGATAATTTATTGTTGCTGAGAAGCGCGATTATTTATTTGCGAGCCATCCGCTAAACGTCATTTATGTAATAGAGTATGCGTGTTGATCCCCTGCGTACGTGTTCAAATTTATTATAAACCGATGTCTTTTATATGAAAATTGGATATGTCTGGTGTGCTGAAGTAGCCAATAATTCACGCGGCATATATGAGCAACCGCAACAACTTGATTCGGTCCGCAATAAACGCGAGTAAACTCAGCGTCGAAAATTTATATATCCAACAGTGAGGACATGCGTGGGTGAACAGGTATGTACGTATGTTAGTGATCTTGCTTGATTGTTTGGTCACTTGCTCGACGACTGACATAGAAAGTGGGAGAAAAACAGGAAAGTGCTCTTGCGGGAGCTCTTTCGGTCCCTTCAATCTTTATCTTCCTATGGTAGCCGTCAGGCTGCCGACCAAACGTGCTGCAAAGACAGTTCTAATAGCTTATTTTATATTTCGAAAGTCCAAAATTTCGAAAACGGCGAAAAAACAAGAACGTCTATAAAACGCCTTATCTTCGTCTTTTCAAAACGTCTTTTAAAGACGTTAACTAGCGGGACATTAGCACAGCTATCACACGTCGAAAAGACGTCTACGGCTATGGGAATGTCTTGACCAAGACGTCTATTAGCCCTTTTTGTAGCCGTTCAAGAGGTCTTTTAGACGGCAAATAGCTTCTTTTGTGTTACGTGGGTTACGTGCAACACCCTGTATACTTATTCACTTTGATTGTTTAGTACGGAACCACCTTGCTATTTGACTTAAATATATTGGTTTTCCTTTGTCTAGGTCACCTTAAAGTATTCTTATTGTTACAAATCTGTAGGTAGCAGAGCCAGAAGTGGCAATAGTGTGAATAGCAGTGATCACCTGCGGCGCTTTGCGCCTCTAGAACACGTCTGAGGCGTTTCCTGGCGGCTCAGGTTCTCTCAAAGAAACGATAAAAGAGTGCACGCTAGTGAAGAGGCTCCAGGCGAACGCTTTACGCCCGCAGATAAGTAAAATATGAAAAATCACTCCAGTTTTATGTCCTCAATTAATTGTGAGCGCCGACTGTGTAGTTCATCGTCTTGCTGCTCTACACCTGTCGGTGGATGCGGTATTACGAAAACAAAAATACGCTTGCGGACAAGGTAAGACTGCACAGCGGTAATTGCGTAATTGTGCGAAGGCTTCTTAATGACGTTCTTGCAAGTAGATGGCAACATACTAGCTGGTCGCCAAGTAGAGCCGCGACACCCATATTACAGAACTGTCACGCAAAAACAACTTACAGCGCAGCGGTTAAAGAGCTCTCATGTTTAGCTTCCAAACAAATCCCAATATCTTGTTTCTTAATGAAACTAATATACCTTGAGCAAGAAAGCTTGTATGTGATACAAACAGGTATTTTGTTAAAATTAAATAACGTTGGTCGCAGTTAAAAAAATTTTCAAGTAAACACATTTCTACATAGGCCTTTGCTGCTTCATTATATAGATCTATAATAGAAAATTTGCAAATGTATCGAAGTATCTTAAGATACAATTGGGAAGTATCGTATCGGATACAATTATTCTGGCCTTATCTTGTATATGTATTTCAAATACTTCTTGCCCGAGTATCTTGTATCGTATCGCGATACAATTTCAATGCGTCTTCGCCCAGCCCTGATTACACTGAATAAATACCGCCTTCATAGCCGGCTCGCCCTGCAGCGTGGTGATATCTCTTCTCGGGTCATCTAGATAGCGAAACACTTCCGCCCTCACGTGGGTTGTTGTGATAGTTCAGAAGCCGAAGTCGGTCCCCATCTTCGGAAACCTCGGCCGTCTGACCCGGCGCCGACCGGGCCAGACGGCTGAGGATTCCGCTGCTCACATAAGCCGGCCATAATTACCTACGCGCAATGGAAATGAATACGTCATAACTGCACAATTCATACACTGGCTTCGTAAAATCACGTTGTTTGGGGGGGAAAGGGTTTAAGCCCTCCCAAGTCGCTCCTGCCAGCTCTCTAAACAGACGTGGAAACAGGGACAGCTGCTCAGAGCGCCCCATCACAAACTACAGGAAGCACTCGGCGCCTCGGCCGAAAGGGTCCCTCTTCAATAAAGCTATCACCACCACCGATGCTACCAACACCCGTTTCAGCAAGCCGCAACAGGCGAAGTCGGCTCCGACGGTGGGGAGCCTGGTACCACAAAAGAGCGTTTCACGGTTGTGATCAATTAGGAACGCACCCCGACACGCTGGAGAGGTGGCTGAAAGCGCGACAAAGATAGCCATCTTCTAGTCACTTTCGCCGCGACAACGGGAACTGCTTTGCGAAGTGCCGCCGCTTTGAAAACTGAACGCACGCGGAGCATTGCAAGACCTCTGTTCCAAGGCGGTATACGCGCGGGAGGGTCACGAAGTAATGGCTTGCCACCCGAAAAAAATTAGGCGTGCTGCACTGGCCTTGAAAGACAGCGACTTTCGTCGGCAGAGGCCGACAACATTGCCTCCGCGATTCTGCCATCTGTGGCGTCGGGCGCTTTACCACATGGGCCATTCTGCACATGAGGGGAAACCATCGCCGCCCTTTCTGTCGGCGACCGACGGCGCGCCTTTGCTTGTCTCGGCACAAAAACAAACAAACAAAACAAACGTCATTCCCCCTTGTAAACACGCCTCAACTCATTCGAGACAAAAAATGTAACGGGATACCCTTGTCCTGCATAGTATCGCGATACAAACGATACATCGTAAAAGTATTTCACTACTCAGATACAAATACATTTTTCAAATGCATCTCGATACAGAAATACAGATACTGAAAAGTATCTCTGAAATACTATCGCGATATTCTTGTATCGCGATACTGCCCAGCCCTGATTTCAGCTGGTTGGTTAGCCTTGGAAATTATCAATAATTGCGAAATCAACAAACACTGGTACGATGAACACCAGTGGTTGCATATTGTACACGAGCGCGTATTATCAAGCACAGAATATAATTGTGAGAAGTACAGGGATCATGTAATCGGCCCTGAACAGGATGGATACATAACCTCAAGATCCTGAGCGACCATGCAAAAGAAAAGACAAAAAAGCCTAGCGGTAAGGGGCGTAGTTCCAGAAGTTCAATCCGGGTGGGAAGGTTGTCCGACTCCTCTTTACATATGTTCTTGCGTGTGCTTGTATGACTTCAAGAATGGGCGCTCGAAGGTCAGCATTGTCGCTCATTAGTACGCCGGAGAAACGTCAAGAGTAGTCCTTACGGAGCGGCCGCGCACGCACATGCGCGCACACACGCACACAATGCGATAGCTTCTCCTAGGAACGGGCCTTCCCCCCTTCTGATGGTGTGTAAAACACACACACACACACACACACAAACAGAAAAGATGCAGTACCAGGTATACGTGGTTGCAACGTCTGACCCGGGACGAAGAGCCGCTTTAAACACACTTATATTCATTAATTCCTTATTTGCCCCGTTTCTCGCAGCTGCGTACGCAAAGTAGTAGCTGAATTAGAGAAGCGAGTTGGGCTGTGCGTATTAACTGCGGATATATCTACTAGCGCGAAAAACACAAAGGGCGAGGTAAACACGGCAGATTGGCGCTGCGTCCTGTCTGCCGTCTATACCTCGTCCATTGTGCGTTTCTCGCGCTAGTAGATATGTCCGTAGTTAGTAGCTGAACACCAACCTCTAGACGCACGGGTACGCCGACAACGCAGGCACGAAGTGTGGTCAAACCGGCACTGCCCGCGCTACATTGGGCGTCTGTACTACCCGCGCCCGCGCAATGCGCGCATCAAACCAAACAGAAAAAAAAGAGAGAGAAAAGGAACTGCCTCGCACGCGACAACTGACGTCGCGGAGCAGAAGCCCCGCCCTAGACGGGCGAGTTGTGAAAACAACGTCTCCCTGCTCCGGGACGTTCCCGGTGGTGCAGTCCGGCGGTGGAACAGCCGGACGCCGGTCCCGGTTTCCTCCTCGCACTCCTCCCTTTTCTTCCTCGCATGCGCGATCCCTGGAGGAAACAAAATTGCGCGAGCCGGCATCTCACGCACTCTCCGCCACCACCGCGTGCGGCTCGCCGCTGCTGGTGGCGGAGAGCGGGAGGAGTGGCGTCGTAGCCGGGCAGACAGACTGGCGCCGGCGCGCGCGACTCGCCGCTGCTGTTCTGCGCATTCGAGGCGAGTGACGTCGTAGCCATGGCGCGCGCAGCTATTCGCCTTCTCTGAGAAGTCGCCGTCTGACAATGCGCTGGTGCCGCTTGATAGCGCCTCTGACTGACTTTGCAGGAGGGTAACGCCACGGAGAAGGAGAGGGCAAATGCTGCTCAACGGCGCAGAAGAGCCGAGAAGCTTATGTCATCGGATCCCGAAGTAGTTGCCTGGCAATTAGCGGTTCAGCGTACGAAGAATGAACAGAAGAAGGCTAAACGTGCTGCGGAGACACTGAAGGAAAGGGAGGAACGTCTATCAAAGCGGCGTCGCCAGGATGCTGAGCGACATGCCCGACCACCTCTGCAGCAGCAACAACAGGACGCCGTCGATGACGTCAAGGCTCGCCGATCGACTGCCTATACTGTGAAACTTAGCGAAAGCGCCACTGCGACTCGGACCTTCGGGACGGACTTCGTAAACAATCCGTCTGGATACGTGTGCGACGTGTGAAGATCTATGGCACATTAAAGGCTTGACGCCGCTAAGTAGTGCCATGCGTGAAACGTTGAGTTTAGTGGCGGTGCCTGATTGGGGTGAAATCGTGGTGCGGGTTTGTACAACGTGCAAGAACTTTCTCGTTAAGCAGAACATTCCGCTCTTTAGCGTTACCAATGGGTATCGTTACCCGGCCATGCCGCCAGGTCTACCGGTTCTGGACGATGTGTCCGAATATGTGTCACTGGAGCAGCAGTAAGCATGACAATCAAGCTAATCCTAGACAATCTAGAAAGCTCAGAATAATCAGCTGAACCTTTGCTCCGTTCAAGATATTTCGTGGCTCTGTGCTCGTCGTCGTTCCCGGAAGAGCTCCAATTTGTCTTCGTTGTCGACGTAAGGGACATATCAGACGAGACTGCAGAGTGCCAAGGTGTGCTCAGTGTCGAGAATTCGGTCATGAAGCACAAGATTGCGTACGTACACACGCAAGGATTACTGGTAGCAGACCTGAAGAAGAGGGACTTGAATTTATGGAGGAAGAGGTAACGGACAAGCTAACAGTGCCCTCGGGAACCCAGGCCAAACATGGGTCAACTGACGCGGAAATGGTGGTAACGGCATCCGCGTCGACACAGGATGCCACAACGGGAAGGAAGCAGAAAAAATGCCCTATTTATCTCAAGCAATTGTCGCACTTTGTAACGATTACAAAGTGCTGAACATAACCTTTAGTTACCATTGTTTGGTAGCCTTCACAATTCAGAAAAAGATCACCGTAAAACCTAAAATGAAGTGGGAGACGTGGAAATTAAACACGAAGCTCTTAAAGAATGATCTATTGATACAAAGAGTGAGAACAGAAATTGCTAAATCAAATGGAAACTGTCATATCGGATGGGGTGAGCGATGGGAGAGGTTTAAAGAAGCCGTACAAATGAGCGCCATAGAGGGAGCTGTAGAAATACGTTTTGAAGAGCGTGAAGAAGAAAGTAACCTAAAAAAATGCTGCAGGAATACGTCCATGCAGAGCCGGCAACGCCAGGTACGTTTTTGAAAGAAGAGAAACAAAAAATAAAATTGAGGCTATGGACGCGGAAAAATAGCGTGGCGCGCTTGTATATCCTGGCATATCCGAGCTAAGCCACTGCAAATTTTTTTGTTTGATTTTTTCGAGTCTGGTGGCACATACGTCACCACCCCATTATAAAGGGGACACTCATAGCATCCAGCCATTCATGCAAGAGCACTGTGAGAGGAAAGTGTTAAAGATAATAGGCGCGTTCATGTAATGTAGCCTCCGTTACGTGTTCGCCGGTAGCTCGAGTCTGCCTCCGGACACGGGCGCGTTCGGCCGCAAGATGTTGAGTTCTCCAAGCGCGGATTCAGCGGCCGCGTCTGGCCGTGGCAACAGGCATTCTGACGCCCCACCGGGTTATCGGTACGTACTGCCGACCTTGACAGCAGGCGAAACTATGAAGGAGTGTTTGTTTTTACACTGTGACGTTGCTGGAAGGCCATACGGTCTCCAAGATTTCCGTGAGCCGCTGCAAGAACTCGGTGTGCTGAAAGATGTAACCGGTATGGGCCGTTCCAAATGACGCATGTGTGGCTGATCAAGCTACGAACCCGTCAAGCAAAGGAAGCGTTGGTGAACGCGGGTGGCTTAGAGGTGAAAGGGCGTTTTTGCACTGTCATCGACCCTGTACAGCAAGACATCACAGCGAAAGTGCGCTGGGTACCGTTTCACGTGACCAGGGAAGCACTGAAGAAGGCTATTGACCACTACAGTGAAGTGAAAGAGATACGACAAGAGGAATGGAAGGTGCGAGGATTTGAGCAGGCCGAGTCCACCACACGAATTGTGCGGATGACGCTCCGAGAGGAGTTAACACCGGACTCACTGCCCCATCTGTTCAAGATGTTTGGTTGCTCTGTGCTCGTCGTCGTTCCCGGAAGAGCTCCAATTTGTCTTCGTTGTCGACGTAAGGGACATATCAGACGAGACTGCAGAGTGCCAAGGTGTGCTCAGTGTCGAGAATTCGGTCATGAAGCACAAGATTGCGTACGTACACACGCAAGGATTACTGGTAGCAGACCTGAAGAAGAGGGACTTGAATTTATGGAGGAAGAGGTAACGGACAAGCTAACAGTGCCCTCGGGAACCCAAGCCAAACATGGGTCAACTGACGCGGAAATGGTGGTAACGGCATCCGCGTCGACACAGGATGCCACAACGGGAAGGAAGCAGAAAAAATGCCCTATTTATCTCAAGGAATTGTCGCACTTTGTAACGATTAGAAAGTGCTGAACATAACCTTTAGTTACCATTGTTTGGTAGCCTTCACAATTCAGAAAAAGATCACCGTAAAACCTAAAATGAAGTGGGAGACGTGGAAATTAAACAGGAAGCTCTTAAAGAATGATCTATTTATACAAAGAGTGAGAACAGAAATTGCTAAATCAAATGGAAACTGTCATATCGGATGGGGTGAGCGATGGGAGAGGTTTAAAGAAGCCGTACAGATGAGCGCCATAGAGGGAGCTGTAGAAATACGTTTTGAAGAGCGTAAAGAAGAAAGTAACCTAAAAAAATGCTGCAGGAATACGTCCATGCAGAGCCGGCAACGACAGGTACGTTTTTGAAAGAAGAGAAACAAAAAATAAGATTGAGGCTATGGACGCGGAAAAATAGCGTGGCGCGCTTGTTCGTGCTCGAACGGAAAATGTTTTGGCTGATGAAATACCAACGAAGCGGGCTTTCGCGACTGAGAAGAAGTATGCTAAGAGGAATGAAATAGTTTAGGTTGCATATAAAGGGAAAATGTCTGGACATGCAGAACATATTAAGCATGCCTTTGATGAGTATTGCAAAAAGCTGTTCAAGTGTAGAGTACAGAGCAGGCCTGGTTATGAGAACAATTTCTTATCCGATTTGCCTAGATTAGACACCGAAGAAACGGAAAGATTAGCAGCAGATATTACAGCTAAAGAGATTGAAATGGTCATAACAGTATGGAGAGCTGGGCGAGTTGGTTTGAGGACATTCTTGGAAACATTTCGGCGCGCGCACAAAAGACGGAAACGAAAGGCGAGAAGACAAACGGGCGCGAACTCACAACTAAGTTTATTGAAGGAAGTACACGAAATATATAACCCAGGGTAGCTCAAGAGCGCATGTGCGTAAAAAGAATCAAACAAACAAACACGCAAAACATATGGAAACATAAGAAAAAACACATGATGACAGTAATATTGCAGAAGTAACTACATCGTGCAGCAGATTTTAAAAGTCAAGTGCTACTCAAAAAGGTGAACTCCTTGTCAGTTAGTACAATCGATGGGTTGCTTACGCATTTATCAGCACACCTTCTAATGTGGAAAGCTTCAACTATTTCCCGAGTTATCTTGTCTTTATGATAAAACAAAATGTTAGTATCACACCACACAGGATGACATTGACAGTTCCTGCAATGCTCGGCTAGATGGGAGTTATTACTATTATCCAATGACTTCATATGTTCATTAAGGTGGCGGTTCCACTACCACCATCTTGCCAATAGTTCGAAAAACGACAACAGACGACGCCACTCATCCACGTTTGCAGAAAGCGAGAAAATCGCGCGCAAGTATGGTCAGCGTCGCCTCGCGCGTGTTTTATATGTTATATGTCGCACTAGGTGACGGAAATCGGCCGACAAAAAGCAAGGAGCACAAACGCGGACGGCGTCTTTCACCTACAATCGGGGCCAACTGTTGGCGTCGTTTCAATGACATGACGATAAGTGCCCCAGTTTGTAAGGACAAACGCTCGCTTCCTATTGCAGCCCTTGAGAAAGGACAGCGCAGCGTCTAAATACAATCGCTTGAGAACAAAAGAAAAAAAAAACACGCACACACACGCACACTGGTGCGTACAACAGCGTGCACTCACACACGCACACACACACGCTCTCACCCACACGCACGCGCTACGCTCTCACTAACGCACTCACTCACATAATATAATGTGTCTCAGTGAAATAGTATTGAACAAAACATCAATCAAACGCTTCGCAGCGTTTCAGTGGAATTGCACGGCCGCTACTGAAACAATCATTTTGGTTCATTTTAGCGACCGTGTCAGTGACTTTTATAGCATCGCGCGAGCGCATGTCTTTTGTGTGTGTGTGGGGGGGGGGGGGGGGGGGCGTGCTTTTGCTTATTACAATTGGAGGAGGAAAAAATGGACAGACAGATTTCAGCAAATTATAATTCGAGAGTTATCTGCGAAATTTCATCCTCTCAAACTGCAATAAACGGTTACCAAAATAAAGTACATCTTGATGATCAGTTGAACACATGACTACCACTAATTACCGGAGTTAGAACCTTCTAGAACACATGCTTCTGCCAGCGAGACGTCTGACAATGAATGCGTTTGCGTGAGGAAGAAGACAATGATTTTTCCATGTGAGGCATGATTTTTTTTCTCTTGGGAACAGTAATAAACCAAGATGGTTTGTGCGTTGGAGGGCAAGACACCCCGTTATTTTCGTCTCTTTGTTCTCATTTGTAACCTTTCGCGACGCTGTGCAGGCGCGTTCGTGGTCGTCTCGCACGAGCGTTTACAACGATGAAAGCCAGGCGCAAGACGCGCGTAGTCACACATACTGCTGACTGAACTTCTTGTATAGCTTCCACAGCGTTGCATATATTGTATGAAACTGAGTATAGGTACATCGGCCAGCGTAGGCGTGCACACGAGGGTGCTGGGCGCCCCCCCCCCCACCCCCCCTTTGGGAGGGAGAGAATACAACATTTATTGGTAGAAATAAGTCGCTATTGGGGGTGGCCCTCCTAGTCCGGAAGACCATTGGCTCTTGCCGCCGCCCGGGCACGACGGTCGACCAGGGCTTGTTGCTGCACTGGGTCAGAGCTGGACAGGGTCGCCTTGGGGGCTTACATGACCGGTCATGTAGGCTTTTACAGAGTCCAGTTTTTATTTATGCTTGTTCTATAAAAGCATGAATACACTTATTTGTTGTGGAAAGCTGTGGTTTTCCTTTATTTTGACTTACAGGCACCATCGACAAGTTTTCCATTTAGGTTGCCGCAAAAGTTCTTCAACAAAATGTTCGTCAGCAGCATATGTATCGGCACTATTTTGTTCATGTGGCCACTCTCACGTGCGTCTTAAGTCAGGTTATTCTTCGTTGACCAGACATTGCACTGTCCGCCTTGTACTTTGCTACGAACTAGTTGTTATCCGATCATTAGTAGTAGTTCTGGCTACGCAGCAAGCCGCTTTACGACAAAGTAGCAGTGCGCAACAGCGTTATCACTAGGTAGAGTAGTCCTCCTCAGTCGAACTGTTTCCTGACACCGTAGCGCTCATTAGTGGCAAAGACAGTGATCGTCTTATCCAAGTGAGTGCGTCTTTTCACAAAGCACAATATAACTTTTCCAGGGTCCCGTACATTGAATATTCTGCCACGTTGACTAGAACGTTCTGCATCTTCAACAAAGTCTCGCTTCTGTCGCATCGTTGCAACTAGGATGTAATTACCTGATTGGGTACAACTTACCACTACTGGTCAGTGGAAGTTGTCGGCACAGTGCTCGACAGGCATACTTTGAAAATTCCGGCAATGACAAGCTTTCATACGTTCACCATCGTGTCCCCTTTGAAGCGGCGCTACATACGTATCATTCACCCGGCTTGTCAGCGTCCTTCCTTTCACAATTTCGAACCTCACAGGCACGAAAACACTCAAAGGAACGCGCAGAACACGAGCAGCTGAACCACAAAGAGATGCACATTACTAAAGACGTGCCGGGGAACACTGGTTCTAAGAACGCGTGACGAACGCGCAATCTTCCTGCATACCGAAACCATTTGCCGCTTGATGAGACCGCCCCACCTGCTGACGTGGGGCGAGTGGAAAGGGTTTATCACTAAGCCCTCCTCCTTTTACGGTTGGTGTTTGTTACGCGCGGCGACTAGACTTACCCTCGTATTCTAGAACGTCCCTTCACTCAACGCTCCACCTTGACTTGAGAAAGTCGATGGGAGCGCCGTTTCTAGGCGGAACAAATCACTGCATATCAGCGATTATCTGCAGCGATTCTTGAGAAGCGCAGCGTCATTTTCGGCCGAACAGCGGCGCTGTGCTCGACTTGTTCAAGTGAAGGACGAAATTCGAGTCGAGGAGCGTTTGTGAATACTGGGGTTAGCTATACTCCGCGACAACTTTTCTTGGCACCACTGCGGAAGCTACAGAGCCAAAGTGCCAGCATGCGCACGCGCCAAGAAATAGTACCTATATTTATTTTCTAATTCGAAAAGTTACCTAGCTCGAATAAATAAAGATATCTTCATTATGAAAAGAGAACGAGTATGGGAAGCCATTCGTGAAAAATGTTATTGTATACTTCAAGTTTGTTTCTGTCTTTATTTTTTGGACAGCACCACGTTTTCCTCACGCCTGCACCACATTTTCCTCACGCCTGCTCTCTCAGAGGTTCAGTAAACATGGCGTCCGCGATGCCCCCTGAACCGTTGGCCTGAACCGTGTGCGGCCGCCAACTCGCCGTTTCGTTCTCCGAAGAAGCTGTACTCTAAGTGTGACATAAAGTGGCTATCAAACCAGACCACGCGAGTTATCTGCAATGTCATCGCTGGAGTGAGGCGCCGTCAGCGTGACTTGTCTGCAAATGCAGTGTGCCGGACTGTCGCCGAGCTCACCGTAGTGAGTGAGCGAACAGTTAAGCGTATCAAGGCTGAAGCTCTGCGGGCCCCACTTGCCTCCCCAAAAGCGCAAGAAATTGAATTTCTCGGGCCAAACTGAGAAGTGCATCACCGGCAAGACGCGCTGCTGCGCTATTACACGTTTGCGTTGGCAGCATTGCGGCGCAAAGTGCACAACTACTTCATGCGCAATGAAACACCTACGGCGGAGAAACTACGCTCTGTGGAGGTGTGTGACCAGCGAAGCTTGATAAAATAATCTGCGTCAGTTTCTTTTTAATTAAGCGTGAGCTCTCTGTAAATCTAAACCCAATTCAGCGGCATCATGGTACTTGCATTCCGTATTTATTCGAATACAATGCGAGCTTTTTCTCCAAATTTTTGCTACTAAAGTCGGCCCTCGCGTTACAATCGTGATCGCGTTACAATGTGGCAAACGCCGCATTCAGGTTGCGGTGTGCGCTTGGTGGCGTTCATCATATTCCCATGTGTCTTATTTTGTTGTCTTCGGGCTTCACCCGCAAAGACTGTTTGGAATGCTCCGCGCAGACCGCGATGCGATGTTCCAGAAGGGCCACGATTGTTTTAGATCTTTCGGTTAAGATTGCGCGCGGCACGCGAATAGTCAGATTACGTGGCCACCAGCGATAACACTGGAACATTCGATATAACATGTATAAAAGCCGACACGCTTTACGACTTGCCAGAATTATTGACGGACGACGCTCTGACTGACTCGTTTCCCGCCCACAAGTTTGGCCAAATAAAGAGTTTCATCTTCGACACACCCACTGCTGCCTTCATCAACGTAACAACCCTGTGACAATATACAGTACAGTAGGTAGATGCATCTACGCACACTGATGTTCCCATTCTGCATGTAGACGTGGTGCTAAACGCTCTAGCGATGCGAACAAGCGAAACCGAAACTGGAACTGAAATCGGCTGCAAGATGCCGAACTACTTGCGTAGTAACACAAATGTGCGGATGCCCCGCCTCCGTAGCCTTCGCTCCAATGCCAAGATAAGTTGTCGCCGAGTATAGTGAAGCAAACTATGAGGCCTGGAGATATAATTCATGCCTGCTCTACCCGTTTTATTATGTTTAATTGCGCCACTTTTGGCGAACGCTTGAACTCGCATAAAGCAACTTGATGTTTCATTTCATAGATGGAGCTACCACCAAAAAACGCCTGTGGACTTATGATTCATTGAAAATATTTTGTTTGACGCACTGAGTGGTCAAGTTAGTGAGCACAAGTAGATAAAAGACACAATATGCATCTACTAATGTGCAATACTCGTTGGCAATTAGCGTCTAAAAGAAAAAAAAAAGCGAGTTTCTACGGGACTGGTCAGCAGGAAAATTACGTAAATTCACTGCTGTCTTGCAGGTTCCCTAATAAAGATAAAGGAATTTTCTCTTCATAGAATCATAGAAAGGGCCTTGCTTCTTCATTATATAGAAGTTCACAGTATCAGCTTGTATAGTTTTGTCGCTTCATCGGTAATTCGTGACCAAGTACAGCCATAAACTGCCGCATTGACACAATAATAATTCATCAAGTTTTCGTCAGAACACAAAGCAACTTCGCATGGAAAATAAGTGTAATGTAGTCTACGCAGCCACTAAATATTATTGTTCTGCTTTGAAAAGTAAAAAAGATATTCTCACAAGAACTTTTAATATTTTGCCCATTTTCATTGGAGCGTAAGTAAATTACTAATTATTTTATGGCTAATATCTCTTCATAGAAACCTTAAATAGCACTTCTTCTAAAGGCACGGTAAATTTGGTCTTGTTATGTTGAACAGTTTCGCCGTACTGGCAGTACAACGGAGGCTTGTACAACGAAAATGCCTTTTGTTGCTCACACTATTTTCATTGCTATTAGGTAACGCTTCCGAACAGGCATTAACACCAGGTGTCATTAGAAAGCGGAGATCATAAGCTTTCTGAATTATTACAATTATTATTTATTTGTCAAGCGCAGCGAGCACAGTGCGTCCGCAAACAATGCGTAAAATGCGGAGGGGGGTTCGCCGGAGTGGGACCGCCACCTTAAGGCGAGTGTTGGCGGTCGGGTGTATATAGGTCAGACTGGCCGATGCGTCAACACTCGCCTTAATGAACATATGAAGTCATTGGATAATAGTAATAACTCCCATCTAGCCGAGCATTGCAGGAACTGCCAATGTCATCCTGTGTGGTGTGATACTAACATTTTCTTTTATCTTAAAGACAAGATAACTCGGGAAATCGTTGAAGCTTTCCACATTAGAAGGTGTGCTGATAAATGCGTAAGCAACCCATCGATTGTACTAACTGACAAGGAGTTCACCTTTTTGAGTAGCACTTGACTTTTAAAATCTGCTGCACGATGTAGTTACTTCTGCAATATTACTGTCATGATGTCCTTTTTTTCTTATGTTTCCATATGTTTTGCTTGTTTGTTTGTTTGATTCTTTTTACGCACATGCGCTCTTGAGCTACCCTGGGTTATATATTTCGTGTACTTCCTTCAATAAACTTAGTTGTGAGTTCGCGCCCGTTTGTCTTCTCGCCTTTCGTTTCCGTCTTTTGTGCGCGCGCCGAAATGTTTCCAAGAAGGTCATAACACAGCTTAACGCTGGAAAGTCGCCAGGTCCTGACGGCCTAACAACAGCCTTTTACAAGGCTTTCTGTGCGCAGATAGCCACGCTACTAGAACGGGTGTTTAAGGAGGCTTATCAAGCAGGACGCCTTCCATCGTCTTTCAAAAGGGCTTACACAGTCTTGATACCAAAAAGCGACGATAAGAATAAACTTGACAAGGTACAGGCTATAGACCAATTACGCTGACCAAAGTAGATTATAAAGTATTAATGAAGGTATTTGCGAGCAGACTGCAAGGTGTTATTTGCGATATAGTAGGGCCGCATCAGACCTATGAGATAAGAGCGAGGTCAATATTTACCAATATCCACGTGGCTTCTGTGATTGCTTCGGTGCTATTCAATCTCTGCATGATTGGACTGTCTAAAAGACTGGCTAGCGTGGACGGCATCAAGCATACCATCTACGCCGACGACATCACGATTTGATGCGTCTGCGGCAGCGAAGGCCAGGTGCAAGATGCCATGCAAGAGGCAGTAGTCGAGGTGGAAGCGTACCTGCGCCCAACGGGACTCAGATGCTCACCCGCGAGGTCGGAGCTCCGGCTCTACTGGAAGGAACGGGGCTCCCGACCCAAGGGATGGAAACCCGTCGAAGAAAGTAACATACACATTTACACCAGTGATGGGGAGGAAATCCCGAGGGTAGGCACCATCAGGATTCTCGTCATGTTTATCGAAGCGAAGGGCAACAACGGCACCGCTCTGTGGAAGATCGTCGCCAAGACTGACAACGCGTTTTGACTCGTCAAAAGGATCTCCGGGAGACACAGAGGCCTTACGGAGGACAATTTGTTAACACTCATTAATTCGTTCGTGCTCTGCCACTTTACCTACACCGTTGTCATGCACAACTGGCTCAGGTCGGAGTGGGACAAGCTCGATGTTGTTGTCAGGAAGATCGTCAAGAAAGCATTGGGGCTTCCCGTACGCACACACACCGAGAATCTACTCTCACTCGGCGTGCACAACTCTGCGACCGAGACAGCGGAAGCGCAGCAACGATCGCAGCTAGCTAGATTGTCCACGACGACGGCCGGTCGGCGCATACCTAACGAACTGGGTTTCAACCCAATGCAGTTAGAAACAAATAGCATGCGTATATCGAAACATGTACAAGAAAACATCACTGTTGCCCCAATCACCCGCTACACTCACCCTGTACACAATGAGGGACGTCGTCGGACGAGGGCGATAGCTCTATTGAAGCAACTGGGAAAGGGTGGTAGAAGTGCAAGTTTCGTCGACGCTGCAGCATATCGAGACAGTCAAAAGTTCGCAGCGGTGGTCGTCGACCAGACCGGCTCGACTACGAACTGCTCCACGGTACGCACAACGAACTCGCAGGTGGCCGAACAAGTGGCCATCGCGCTCGCTCTGCCAAATGGTCGATGTGAAGAGGTGTACAGCGACTCAAAGGCGGCAGTCAGAGCATTCCAAAAGGGCCGTATATCAACACAGGCCGCCAGGATCTTGAACAGCTCCACCAGAGATGGGATCGTCCCTCACACCATTTACTGGTTCCCCGCGCATATCGGTTCAGTAAATGGCGTTGCACTGAACACGAATGACGTAGATGAGCGTTTCTTGCGCATTCTTTCGCCCAAGGGCGATGGAATGAATGCTACAGAAACAAATTTTAATGTCACGCGAAGAACGGCAAGCAGCTCGAAACATGCAACGCGCTGCTCAAGCAGAAAGGACGCACGGAACGAACATACACAGGATGAGAGCGAACTAACTGTCACATTTGTAACTTATTTCTGCGTGAGCACCGCGCTCCTTCCGCAAAAGCAGCCGCTGCAGTGGGCCAAGTGACCTTCGTGCTCTCAACGCGAGACGTACAAACCACGCGATCACGAGATAAGCGCCCGCACAAGCGACCACGCCCTGTAGACGCGGTCGCTCGCCGCAGCGGCGACGACTTTCCAGAGCGCTCTCCTATGCTCTTCGAGCCCGTCGCGCCATCTCGCCAGTGATAACGAAAACACTGTAACACAGATCTGTGAGCACAGGCGACTACGCTCTGCAGACGCGGGCGCTCGTCGCAACAGCGACAACCTTTCAAGCGCGCTCTTCTACGCTCTTCGAGAAACCCCGGATATTATTATTATACGCTCTTCGAGCCCGTCGCGCCATCTCGCTAGTGATAACGAAAACACACTGTAACAGATCTCTGAGTACAGCCACCCGCAAATGGTGTATATAAATAGCTCGCCGTTAGCATTGCGAAGAACTTGTCGTCCGTGGCCGAATCGTTTCGCGCTGCGCGCTGCGGAACGAGCGGTCGTGAGTTCGATTCCCGGTGACGGAACTTTTTCTTCTCGTTTTTTTCTTTGCCCACTGTTAGTCTTTATATTTTACAACGTCATATCCGTGACGGAAATACGTCAGCGGAGCCGTGGTGGACCCCGGCATAAAACACTTTCGTGTTAAAAAAGGTACAATCGACCCATGAACCCAGATCTAGAATAGCAGGTATGCAATGGGTAAAACAGAGGAACTGCGTTTCGCATAAGAATGATTTACTAATAATTGTTGGGGCTTAACGTCGGAAAACTATGATATGATTATTAGGGACGCCGTAGTGGACGGCTGCAGAAATTTCGACAACGTGGGGTTATTTAACGAGGACCAAAATATAAGTACATGGGCCTCAAGCATTTTCGCCTCCACCGAAAACAATGCCGGCGCGGCCAGTCTTCAATCCCGCGGCCTGTGAGAACGATTTCCTAAATCTGTGCTAGGACTTGCTAAAGAACGAGCTTGACTCGAGAAAGCTGGACATATTAGAGGAGATCATATGCTCAAGACTATTAGCTTACATGGCATACAAGTGAGAGAAATAGGTCGGTAAATAGTGACAGAATGCTTGCTTCCTGACTTGTGTAGTGAACCCACCTTCGCCTCATTCCGAGCGCGTGCCCCCCCCCCCCTTTTCATCCCAAGACTGTTGAAATATTTTGCACAAGAAAAGATAGTCGAGAGTTCGACGGAATACTGTCTGGTCAGGTAAAATCATTATTGAAAAAAACTGCACCCTCTCCCGCTAAAGGGGACCATGAGGCGATGCGAAGGGAGCACTTGCACCATCGCGTTCCGTTGGCGTTCGTTGGGCATGCTACCGACCTCGCGTCGTGGAACGCGAAGAGGGACGCTACGCGCGTCGTGTCTTCCCTCTAGCCTGGCTGTTAATTCTCACAGGGTGAGCGGGCAACGCGGTCGGCAGGCGCGCGAGAGGGAGCTGCGTAGGAGAGGAGAGAGAGGGGGAAGGGACCCGCATGCGCTGGCGCTGATCGCGGCGTTGCGCAGGAGAGAATTTCGGCATGTCGAGCCCGCATTTCAGAGGAGGAGCGGAGAGGGGAAGGGGAGGTGGTGAGCGGAGAGGGGAAAAGGGGGAGAGCGGGAGTGGGGAGGGCAGTGGAGAGGGCTTGCGCATGCGCATCAAGGGTGGTCACGCCGCACACCACCACCACCACCGCCACCACTGGTTTGAACTCCGCCATAAGATGCTTCGCATCTAAACCGCATCTTCCCGAAGGGAACCCTGAGGCGATGCGAAGCATCGGGGGGGGGGGGGGGTCCGTTGTTTTAATTGCGTAGTAGAAGGTGAAACAGTTAACGAACGTCTTTATTGAGCAGCGTCTAGTAATTGAGGTGACGAAGCTCAGGGTCCGCAGCTCGCTTCAAGCGTTTGCGCTCTGCGTCGCGAGCCCTTTGCTGGGCAGCTTTGTCTTCAGTGCACGTAGCGTTGCTGTTAGTTTGTGGGCTGATGCTGACGCTTGCTTGCGCCAACCCGCTAACTGACGGGACTGTTGCTTCCATCATACTTCATCGGACCATCACACTTCATCAGAAGCATCAACGGAGTCAAGCGGAGTGAACCGAAGCAAGCGCTGTACTGAACGCGCGCAGCGCTCTAGGGAACCAGCGCTGGAGTTTCCACGGTGTGGGCAGTGCCACCCCGGCGGTCAAAGCGCGCATACTCCAGCCGCTCCCGCGGACGAGAGGCGACCGGTTTAGGCAATGCGGGCGCGTATCGCCGAAACAAAACTAAAGGACGCTGGCGGTACTGTTGCGCATTCAAGTGCCACAATACGTAGAAATGAGGAAGTACTTATCCTTCTATGCTTTTCCTTGTAAAACATGTGAATAGAAACGGATGCGGCGTTGCATCCCGGCAATCAGGCGAGCACAGTGTGTTTTGCTCTTGCTCTCCTGTCTAGTGGCCTTCGGCTGGTTTCTAAACCGAATTGCGCGTGTCTGCTAGATTTATTCGATAGTCAGGGCCACCAGTGGAAATCGGGGCCAACGAGCAGAATTTAATCGGTGTGTTGTCGTAAATAAAACATACATATTATGGGCATGCGGCATATGTAACAATCTTTTCACCTGACCACCACCAAGCTCCTTCTGATGCCACAGCGTGCTGTGAATAGACCACCACCAAGCTTCTGCTGATGCCACCGCGTGCATTGAAGATGATACGATAGGCAAGTAGTCTACATTATTCGCAAACAGTTACGCAGAAAGGAAAGCTGTCTGTCTACGAAATGCGTACGGGGGCACGTTCGCCTAGGCCGCTGAACTGTTATGAGAAATACGCACGCGATGAATGCCTCTGTTGAACTTCACTTGTGCTACAGACAGGGTTGTCACGAGCAAAGCAGCGGACTACTCGAAGCTTAGCCGATGCGGTAATGCTTCTTTGTGCATTGGCTGCCGCGGCGAAGTGACATCGAAATTTATGCCTTGCTAGAAAAGGGTCAAATGTCTTGGATTTTTACTCGCCGTTTAATTCGCCTAACGTACTGTGTTAGTTTTTTCACTTGCCTGTGTCTGCTTAGATCTAATAAACGTGTTTGATCAACATCGACAATTGCTGGCGTTTTACGTGCCAAACAGGTATGATTATGAGGAACGCCGTAGTGTGGGAATCAGGATTATTTTGACCGCTTGGGGTTGTTTAATGTGCACATAAATCTCAGTATGCGGGTGTTCTTTGTATTTCAACCCCATCGAAATGCGGCCACCGTGGCGGGGAATCTATCCGCGCCCTCGAGCATAACAGCGCGACACCATACATGCTATGCTAGCGCGATGGTTTGATTGATCCACGTCCGCGTGCATACATACCGCGGGCTGGGCATAGATATCTACCACATCGGAAAAACGTTGGCGCACCTACCCCTTGCCTCTTGGTTTTTTTAGATGCGAAGTATCTTAAGGCGGAGCTCAATCCGGTGGTGGTGGTGTGCGGCGTGACCACCCTTACTGCGCATGCGCATACCCTCGCCACACACCTCCTCTCCACTCCCCCTCACCGTTCCCCCTGTCCTCTCCCCCTCTCCCCTTCCCCTCTCCACTCACCCTCTCCCATTCCCTCTCCACTTACCCACTCCCATACCCCACTCCCCTTTCCCTTTCCACTGTTCCTCTGAAGCGCGGGCTAGACATGCCGAAATTCTCTCCTGCGCAACGCCGCGATGAGCTCGAGCGCATGCGCGTCCCCTCCCCTTCTCTCTCCTCTCCTACGCTGCCCCCCTCTCGCCCGCCTGTCGACCGCGTTCCCCGCTCGCCCTGTGAGAATTAACGGCCAGGCTAGATGGAAGATACGACGCGCGTAGCGTCCCTCTTCGCGTTCCACGACGCGAGGTCGGTAGCATGCCCAACGAACGCCAACGGAACGCGATCGTGCAAGTGCTCCGGCTTCGCATCGCCTCATGGTCCCCTTTAGCGGGAGATGGTGTAATTTTTTATTGCGGTAGTGGCCAGCTGGTATCGACGCAGCAGGTACTTATCAATGGAGGCTTGTGAGCCTGCAGTAGCTTGACACAAATCCCAGGACGCAACCAGAAAATGTTAACGACAGAGCGGCCATCACGGCACAGCACTGTCTCTTCGACGCTGTATCCACAGACGTAGTCTGCTTTGCAGGGCTTCTCTCTGTTTTCCCGTGCTTTCCTGAGAAAGTAGCCTTCAGACAAAGTTATTTTTTTCTAAACCATAGAGCAGTATTACTGGCGCAATGGCTGCTCGAGTTGTTCGCGCCAAAATGAAGCACGGGGACGGCGCACGCGCTTGCGCTCACCGCGGTACAGTGCGACCCGTCGTCTGAGCGCGAGCGGCATGGCCTCCGAGATTAGCCGGCGGCGCGGAGGCCATGCGAGCGGCTGAGTTACATCGCGACTCCCCGCCAGGCGCCATTTTTTCGGTGCGCCACCTATCAAGCGCTCGTCTCCCCTAGCCGCTTTATATTCACACTTGAAGGAAAGGAGACGAGAGGAGGAGAGTAGCGCATGCGCCGCGTCCATCCAGGCCCATCCGATTTGTCCATCCAGGTCCATCCAGATCCATCCGATCCCGATTTGCTGGAACGGTCGGCGTAGATGGTTCGTTTGGCTGAAGAAAGCCTGCTGGTCTTGTCGGCGGTGTCTTGCGTCGCTGACAGTCTCGACATGTCCTTACGTAGTGAGCGACGTCGGCAGTAAGGCACTGCCAGTGGTACTTTTCCTGTATTCTTCCGAGCGTGTGAGAAAGGCCGAGGTGTCCAGCCGCCGGGCAGTCGTGTAGGGCCCGGAGGACTTCTGGTCGCAATACTGAAGGCACATCCAGAATGTAGTTGGCTCGAAGTGGCTCGAAGTTCTTCTTTATGAGGACGCCGTTTCGCAAGAAAAACAACGCCGGTCCTTGCTTGATTGCCTTCAAAACAACGGCGGCCCTGCCTTCGAGGCAGATTTTATTATGTCTTGGGTTGCAGTATACTTAAGCGACAGAGTGCAATTCGTGTTTATTGATGGCCATTGCTCAAGGCAGCTACCAGTGACTTCTGGTGTGCTACAAGGAAGTGTCCTAGGGCCATTGTTGTTTTCTATGTACATAAATGATCTCGTTGATGTAATTAGTGAGCCGGTTTGTATCAGACTTTTTGCTAATGATTGTGTGCTGTTTAATTAGGTGAAATGTTATGAGGATCAAGTACTCCTTCATTATTATTTACAGAAAATTCATAAATGGTGCAAGCGACGGGACATGGTTCTCAATGCCCAGAATACTGTTTTCATGAAAATAACCAGAAAGAGCTATTGTCTTTCCTTTCCGTACTCGCTTGCATCAGTTCCGCTTGTTGTTTACAAACTACAAATATCTCGGTGTCACTATAACAAACACGCTGAAATAGAATTCACACATATCAAACATACGTGCGTCATCCTTCCAAAAACTGTGCTTACTCAGGCATATAAAACAAGCAGCAGCTGAGGCAAAACAATTAGCATACTTATCACTTATTCGACCGAAGCTTTAATACGCCGCTAATTTTTGGGACCCACATACTAAACAAAACATAAATGCTCTCGAAAGGATTCAACGAAAAGATATACGGTTTATTTATTCAAGGTATCGCAAAACTGACTCTCCAACGCTTTTAATGTGGGAACATGGTATCCACACACTGCAGCTACCGCGTAAGATACAGAGACTGAAGTTTCTTTTTCAGCTAAAATACAAGAAAATAGCTTTAAATCCAGATGCATGCATATCACCCTTCTTAACCCGAGAAACGAGGCATCGTCATGCTGAGTGTCTTACGCCCTTCAGCACCAGAATCAATGTATTTTAATTTTCATTTTCTCCTCGAACGATAAACGAGTGGAATGCCCTTCCATTGACATGGTTGCATAGTGCTGAACTAATAGAGCAAATGATTAAATAGACGTAATAGTTTATCGTTTCGTCTCGATGTAACCATACCTGCTGTATTTACTGCATGTTACCTTGCCTACTGTATTTTATGATTACTGTATGTGTGTATATACATTCTACCTTTGTTGTGTGTATTGCAATGCATGGCGAATTGTTTTGCCTTTTTGTTGTTGTTGCACGGATCTAACTTTGTACAATGTGTAATGTTCAGTTGAATGTATATGTAACCACTCCTGCTTGGGCCGCTCAATGGGCCTGTAGTATGCTATGAATAAATAAATAAATAAATAAATAAATAAATAAATAAATAAATAAATAAATAAATAAATAAATAAATAAATAAATAAATAAATAAATAAATATTCCACAAGATCCCTGAGTCCCGGATCGGCTCGTTGTCGGCCCCTATGGTTCCGAAGAAGCAGTCATCTGTGTGACAGTCCTGCGGCGGTGGGTAGACGGGAGCACGAGACAGGCAGTCGGCATCGGAATGTTTTCTTCCGGACTTCTAAGCGACGGTAATGTTAGATTCCTGAAGTCGCAGAGTGCACCGTGCGAGGCGACCTGAAGGGTCCTTCAAGCTAGTTATCCAACACAAGGCGTGGTGGTCGCTCAGAACTTTGAAAGGCCTGCCGTAAAAATAGGGGCGAGACATAAATATCGCCCAAATGAGGGCAAGACACTCCGTTTCTCTTGTGGAATAGTTGGCTTCCGCCCTAGATAGCAACTGGCTAGCATAACTGACAACCCTTTCTAGTCCGTCAGTCCTCTGCACTAGGATGGCTCCGAGCTTTAGGCTGCTTGCATCGGTGTGGATTTCCGTGTCGGCGTATTCGTCGAAGTGCGCATGTGTCGGCGGCGTCTGCAGTTGTCGTTTCAGCTCTTGAAATGCTTCAACTTGTCTCATTACCCACTTAAGTTCCTCGTGGGTTTCGTGAGGTGAGTTAGTGGCTCGGCGATCCGTGAAAATCCCTTGACGAAACTATGGTGGCTAGCATAACAAAACGTCTGTAATAGGCGCACAAGCAGAGCAATTGGTGTGTGGCCTTCTTCTCGGTGGGCGGCGGAAAGGCAGCGATGACAGCTGTTTTCCGTGGGTCAGGGTGAACTCCAGACTTCCTGATCACGTAGTCCAAGATTAAGAGCTCCTCGTACGCGAAGCAGTACTTTTGTGGCTTCAGTGTGAGTCCGGAGGTTTTGACCGCTTGAAGTACAGCTTGAGGCGCCGGAGGTGCTCGTCGAAGGTTGAGGCAAACACGACATCGTACAAGTACACGAGGCGCGTCTGTCGCTTCAAGCTGGCCAGTACGGTATCCATAACGCGTTGGAAAGTCGCAGGTGCCGAGGAAAGACCAAAGGGCATGACCTTGAACTAAAAGAGACTGTCTGCTGTTATAAAGGCCGTGTCGTAAAACAACATGCCTGGTGGGATGGGCACCACTTCCCGAAATGTTTCACTCTTTCCTCTTTTTATTGCGATAGAAATTATAGGGGCACTCCCGACTGGTTTTTGCCGTCGTCGTCACCGTCATGTCAAGCATGTGTATGTGTCTATATATAAAAGCCACGAAAAAAATCAGAATTTTGTTTCTGAAGCGCCCGACCGGGGATTCGAACCAACGGCTCCTCGCTCCGCATCGCTCGGCGTTAAACGACTCGGATACGGAGCATGCCTCCTTCAGCATACTAACGGCGAGCTATATATAGCATTTACCGCCGGCACGCAGAGCGCCGAGGCTCTTCTGCGTGCTCTTTTCATCGCCAGTGAGATGGCGCGAAGAGCGCGCTTTAAAAGTAGTTGCGCCACTCGGTTTTAACCGGAGTTGCGATGCGCGCGCGCCTCCGTCATGTACCACCTGTACTTTGCCCTACAGGGCGTGATCGCGCGTACGCGCGCGCTTACCTCGTGATAGGGGTGGTTTGTACGTCTTGTGCTTTCCCCGAAAAGTTTGTGTTCAAGATACATACCGCACGAAGGTCACCCTGCTCTCCGCAGTGGCCGCATTTGCAAAAAGAGTAAGCTGCTAGCTAGAACAGTCATAGTAGAGGCAGTTGGTTGTGCATAGTCGACATTTTCAGCGTGCCGCTCCAACGCAAAGAAGTAACAGCTGTGACAATTGTTAGTATACACCTGTGCGTTCGTTTCGTGCGTCCTTCTTTGTGAATGAGCTGCGCACTGCCAGTGCCGAGCTGTAACAGTTAGTTCGCGCTCGTTCTGTGTGTGTTCTTTTCATGCGTCATTTGTGTTTCAGCAGCGCGCTGCAAGTTTGAAGTTGCTTGCCGTTCTTCGCGTGGCGTTCCAATTTCATGCTGTCGCATTCATTGCTTCGACCTTGCGTCGACACCGACTTTTTGACAGCGCCATCCCAGTGTCTGTCGAAGTCGGGTTTGAGGCTATTTGCCGCGAATTGCCGTGTTCCCGCTCATTTTGCTCACGATAGCACATTCCGAAACTGGCACGACCACCAGCCACACGACTCCAAAGGCACGACCACACATGTATATCAGCCGGCGCGTTTAACCGAAGGTCAGATTTTTGACGATCGCGCTCGCTGCTGTCACTCTATTGCTAGTGCTGCTTGCTCATACAGCGGGTGTTCACAGCATGGCCGGGCACAAGTTCGCCCAGTAAACAGTTGAGCTTTACTGCTTTGATCACCGCATTATTCACAGTCACTTCTACGTGCTAATATTCCTACGGCAGGGGAAGGGTACTAGGTAAAGAATCGTATCGCCATTAGGAGATACATAACACCGATAGTAGTGTGATCGAGGCAGATTGTAGTGGAGGTGCACTGAATACTCACCAGCAGTCGAAGCTGACTTCGTCTCCTCCCAGGTGCAGGTACTGGTCTGGGAACACGCGTGCGACCTCCGTGAAAAACTGACTCATGAAAACGTACGTTTCATTGCGCGTCGGGTCAACAGGCCCGAGTTCCCCAGTGGGAACGTCGCCGTCGTAGCACGTGGTGAGCAACTCGGGGTACGCCTGGCCCCAGGACAGGGTGTGACCTGCAGCGCAATAAAAAGGGAGTGTGGATTAGACATTTCCCTAATCTTCCAAATAACTTAAATTTGTCATCGGTAAAAGCTGTTTTCCGCTACCGGAAGGTATAGGAACCAACGTATCAATAAAAAGGGAATTGAAAAACGCTTAAATAAAAAAAAAGAAGAGGGGTTTGAGAAGCAGGTGGGTGGGGCCCCTAGCCCAGGGCTCCACTGGTCTCAGCAGCCCGCCGCGCCTGGTCCAGGAGAACAACTTGGGCCTTCTTTTCCTCGCTGGCGAGCAGTGTCACTTTACGGCATATTCCTCGTATTTTCGGAACTGATGAAAAGCAATCAGCGAGGAACTGCTTATGATGCATGGTTTGGTTTCGAGCCCAGCGTTAGATCTTTGTGTGATTGGACAGCGCATCACGTGGGCTTACCGAACACGTTGAGTACACTGTGACACAAGTAGGAGTGTAGTCCTGCTTGACATCAGCACTCACGCTTCAGCACAGAGGTCAGTTTCAACGAGCGGAAATGCGAGCGATTGCGCGCGCTTGTGCGTGAGCGTCAGCAGCATTCGGAGATGCATTCCTATGAAGTTCAGAAACTACACACTGCAAGTTACACACAGTATATCCAGACAGATACACGGACGTATGCCCCTGGTGCTGAGATACTCCAATACTACCGCCTATATTATACGTTTGCCCGGAGAGACCAGTCCGGGTCGGTTCTGGCAATACGCAGCAAATACGAACGTGGTCGCGGGCAGCGTGACTTCCCGATCTCCTCCTGGGAAGCGAGCTAGTGACGCGGCGTCAGGCCCGGGCAGCTGCTGTGGCCAGCGAAGCTGTGGAAGAGGAGCTCCGCCCGCGACAATTCACCTGCTGCTTTGTTTATTTCACGTTTATTCAAGTTTCACTGCGCCAAGACACGAGCTCTCCGATTCGTTAGATAGAGTTGGTAATCGCCCTTTCTCAGAAGAAAGGGTTATGGGGCACTGGCATAGTCCGTCCTCAGCAAAGAAGACCTTGAAAGCGTTATTGTGTTTCTTGCGGATAACTGGTTTTAGACACAAACTTTAACAGTGTCGTATTCTCATCTCCTTTTTGTTTCTTTTTTGCTGTTTCTATATTTTGTACATCTGTTTTCTATCACCTTTTCTCCTCCTTATCCTTTTCCCCAGCACAGGGTAACAAGCCCGTCTAAGAACTTGCTAACCTACCTGTCTTTGCGCTTGTTTCTTCGCTCCTTCGTTCCTATTCTCTCTCTAGTTAAAGTAGTCCGCTCTTAAATAAACTTAGTAAACACTTAATAAGCCTATGCATTTAATAGTTTAGAGCGTATTTTATCTCCTTCGCGACATCCCTTTACTAGCCAGCAGATAGTAAAGCTAGTAAATATTGTCGGCACTAACAAGGGAAGTTCAGAGAACGGTAGCATGGGCTAGTTGGTGATTTATAATCGACATATTTGCACGGCGCAACGTAAACGAGGACGTATGAAAAGACACAACACAGGACACACACAGCGCCTTTGTTGTGTCCTTTCATACGTCCTCGTTTACGTAGCGCTGTGCAAATATGTCGATAACAAGGGAAGATTTTTTAGTGTTTTTACCTAGGTAACTACTATGCCACCTATAGCATCAAGAAAGCACCGTGTGCCAGGTGCTCTCTTGATGCCGTAGTATATTATGCCGCTGCTGAGATAGTCTTATGCAAAATTTACGCAAACTTTTATTCCCGTGATTGCAGTAAGGTTAAATCCGATTAACACAGTAAGGTCTGGGTTAGTTGGTACACAACCGCTGAATGAATAAACGAGTCAGAAAAAGAAAGACAAAGGAGTGAAGTTACACACAACTAATGGACTATGATCTGTGCTTTATTAGCCAACACCATCTTATAGGAAAACCAGGGGCGCATGGGCTGCTCAAACAAGAAAAAACTAAGGGCTATTGAAAACCGAGGTGCTAACGCCAAAATGATAGGAACCCACATTCTTTCTTCATGAAGTAAACCCCAGTACCAGGGGTGCTATGCAGGATGGCTTAATAGGGTGTTGAGGCGAGCTCGTTGGTACGCGTATCTATTAGAATACGCAGCGCCTAATGAACACAAACACAATGAGCGAGAACGAGGACGGGCGCTGACTGCCAACAGTTGGTTTATTTTGCGTTAACATATATAAAGAAGGCGAGAAGAAGAAGGGAGGGGGAACATGGGAGGAAGAGGAGTTATGCGCATGGGTGTCGCGACGACATTAGACCTAGATGCTTCTGGTTATTGCCTGAGATATCGGAATTTTTTGTCTGTTAGGGTGAGCGAAGGCGGATGTGTTCAGCCTTCACGAAAAGTCGTTCCACAAGTGGAACGACATTTTAGTGCCTTCGAGACAACGTTTCATGGCTTAACCTTCACGAAATAACTTCCAAGTGATGAACACATACGATCTTTAGATCTAGAACTCCACCTTGCACGCAAACACATCTGCTGGGCCTATGCTCCCCGGTCAAAGAAGCAACTTCTCCCCTTTTCATTGGCACATTCAAGGACAGTCAAGCGCGCTGTTGCACTCGGAGCAATGAAGAACGTCCTCTCCGGCAGCTGCCTACACAAGATCGACCGCAGTTTCAATGACCAACTTAAGCGCCTCAAGGCTAGTGATTTCCCGGAACCCCTCCTCTCTACCTTCATTGAAGTCTTGGTCCGAGACATCAGAAGCCCTAAAGAAAAAGAACGGCTTCAACTCGACAGACCGAAATTAGTTGCCATACCCTATGTTCATGCAGTTTCGCATCGAATAAAAAAAAGCCGCTGGGAGAGCAGGAGTGAGTGTGGTGTTTTCTGCCCCGAATAAACTTTGAGCTTTGTGCAAACTCGTCAACGGAAATCTATCCGACTCCAAATCCTGCAAGAAGAATCACGCTGCTCCCTTTGTACAGTGCAAAAAAAGAGATAGAATATGAAATTCCCACGACGTGTGGCAGATCGTACATCGGCCACTCGGGAGGATATCTCAATGATCGTCTACGAGCGCACGCAAACAACGTCAAGAACAAGCACGGTAGCAATTTAGCTATCCATTGCGCAGACTGTGGGTGCTCTCCGCTGCTGAAAAAAGCCAAAGTGTTGCGCCGATACAAGCACAATCCGGCACGTGAAATATTTGAAACGTACGCCATCATGTGCAAAGGCGCGGATTGTGTCAATGACCAGTCGCTAATCCTAACAGACAAGAAATTGCAATATCTCAGGCAATAATCAGAAGCATCTTGGTCTAATGCAGGGCTGGGCAGTATCGCGATACAAGAGTATCGCGATAGTATTTCAGAGATACTTTTGAGTATCTGTATTTCTGTATCGAGATACATTTGAAAACTGTATTTGTATCTCAGTAGTGAAATACATTTTACGATGTATTGCCTGTATCGCGATACTATGCAGGACACGGGTATCTCGTTACATTGTTTTTTGTGTGTCGGAAATGAGTTGAGGCGTGTTTCCAATGGGGGAATGACGTTTTTTTTTTTTTTTGTGCCAAGAGAAGCAAAGGCGCGCCGCCGGTCGCCGAGAGACAGGGCTGCGATGGTTTCCCCTCAAGCACAGAATGGTCCATATGGTAAAGTGCCCGACGCCGCAGACGGCAGAATCGCGGGGGCAATGTTGTCGGCCTCTGCCGACGAAAGTCGCTGTCTCTCAAGGTCAGTGCAGCATGCCTAATTTTTTTCGAGTGGCAAGCCATTACTTCGCGACTCCCGCGCGGATACCGCCTTAGAACAGGCTTTGCAATGCTTCGCGTGCGTTCAGTTTTCAAAGCGGCGGCACTTCCAAAAGCAGTTCCCGTAGTCGCGGCGGAAGTGACTAGAAGATGGCTATCTTTGACGCGCTTTCAGCCACCTCTCCAATGTCAGGGTGCGTTCCTAATTGATTACATGCGTGAAACGGTCTTTTGTGGTAGCAGGCTCCCCCACCGCCGGAGCCGACTTCGCCTGTTGCGACTTTCTGAAATGGGTGCTGGTAGCGTCGGTGGTGGTGACAGCTTCATTGAAGCCGACAGGGACAGACGGCTGAGGATTCCGAAGATGGGTACCGTCTTCGGATTCTGAACAGTCAGAACAACCCAAGTGAGGGCGGAAGTGTTTCGATATCTAGATGACCCGAGGAGAGATATCGTCATTCGTCACGCTGCAGGGCAATCCGGCTATGAAGGCGGTATTTATTCACTATAACACGAATTTGTGTTCGCCTTCAGCGGTAGACTTTCTTTCTTACGTGAGTCCTGTGCTGAGGCTGAACCGAAGCTGTTAGGAGACAGCCCATTTGAGAAGCCTACACAGCAACCTTCTCAGCAAAGCAGATCTTGTGTTCATTAGTGATTCGAGTGATTTGCCTAAAGTGTGCTATTTCTAGCATAGCTTAGTTTGTTCGCCAAGTATGTCGATTTCGGTGTCCAATCCTTGTTACTGTTGCTGTTAAAGAGTGTACTGTTTTTGCAATTGATACTTGTAATTATGTCATTATTACTAATTATGTACTTTGTCCGCCCCCCCCTCCCCTGCAATGTCTTAATGGCGCTGAGGGTACTCTAATAAATAAATGAACTGAACGTTTCGATGCGCTGTAACTTTAATGCATCCTTGAAATAAAAAAAGTATTCCAGTATCTGTATCGCTGTAACTGTATTCCGGAATACTTTTTTCGTCTTGTTGGAAAAGTATCTCCGAAATATCCCGTTACGTTAAAGGCAACTGTATCTCAGTATCTGTATTTTAGGCTTCCAGTTTATGTATCTCGATATCTGTATTCCGGAATACTTTTCTGAGTATCTCTGCCCAGCTCTGGTCTAATGTCATCGTCACACCATGCGCATAACTCCTTTTCCTCCCATGTTCCCCCTGACTTCTTCTTCTCGCCTTCTTTATATATGTTAACGCACAATAAACCAACTGTTGCCAGTCAGCGCCCGTCGCCGTTCTCGCCCTTTGTGTTTGTGTTCATTAAGCGCTGTGAGTTCTAATGCAGGATGGCCCGAGCTTCTCGGGAACACGAGCTTGCTCCGAGCTCGCACTGCCGCGGTCATGATAGGAAGACAGTGCGAAGCGCGCGATAGCAGCGTTGATAAAAACGGCTATAAGAACGAGCTCGGCGTCACAAACGCATGCGCGGCACTTGCGACGGTTTTCAAGAGAACAAACCACCGTGTGCGCACGCGTCAGCGCCGCCACTCAGTCAACACTGCAACAGTGCAGCGTTGTGAGCGTGATTGTCGCGCTATCTTTTTGCCCAATGAGCATCGCGCCTCCCACAGGCGTGTTCTTGGGCGTTTGTCTTCTTTCAGGCAAGTTCTTTATTTCCACCGGCAGCACGGAGATTTCCACTCTCGAAGGCAACAAGGGTGGGCACGCAGCAGTCTCGTGCAGCTCGTTTCGCTTCTCTCGAACATTACAGATAAATAAATGGACAGGTTACTGCCACTTACATTACATGCGCGAAGATTTTCCTGCAGTAACGTATCGGTAGAAACAACGTGTACACTAACAAGTAAATAGTGAGATTTCTCGCCGCAGACGCCACGAGGGACGCTTGCTTCACGTCTGTGAGTGGTACGTCGTGAGCGCGGTGAAATTGAATGCGAGACATCGTAGCCACGTGATGACATAACCCTTAGTTCTTCGTGCGTGTGTGCATAGCAAGGTTGATCCAAATAGGTCGCGAAGCTTCGGGCGAAAAGCGGTTCAGAACCGATTGTCAGGGACATCAGCAAGGGGAGTTATGGGTACTGTGATTGAAGCGCGACTAGGTGTGTAGGGAACAAACACTAATAGCTCAAAACTAAGTTTTATTCAAGGGCGACGCAATTCTTATGTTTCAGAAATCACATATTTATTTCCTCAGCAATATTATGTAGGTGCAATGAGCAAGGAATTTAAGATAGTGTTTATATATTACGAAACACCTTTTTACTTAGCGCCCTCTGAAGAGGGGGCGCAAGTTATTATTATTCAGTGCAGCCCATGTGTGTGCATTGAAAGGGGTGCTCGTAAAGTTCACCTGAGACGACACGCCCATTCACGCGTTCCGCACTTGCATGCCTTTTCGGAATTATTGTGGTGAGAATCTAATTTTCGCTGCGCGCGGGCTTGTGAGGTGTGTTTCATCGTTGGTGAACGTGTTGAGTACAGTGTCCAACGGTCAACGGTACGATGCGGATAACACTTAAAGCCAAGCGCTTGCCTCAGTATCCGCGGAAAGGATGTGTTGTGCAAGGATGCGTTAGCGACATACGTACGCCTAGCGACCCATGTCTTCTAGATAAGAAACCGGAGCAACTGTTTGGAGTACTGTGCTCGCTGGATTTTCCAGAATCAGTATTCCTGCGGCGCGGTTTCCTTCGCGAACAAGCAGGGACTAGTGTTATTTCTGTTATCGGTCAGCAGATTGCTAAGTTATCTGTCGCGCTACAATTCGCATGTCTGTAGCGGTAATTTATCTGAGCATGGCAAAAAATAATGCACTTAGTGTCTGCGCATTTTTTGTTATTACCACACTTGGAAACGATGCACATTTTGTGCAGTATAATAAAATTGCGTTATTGTGGCGATTGAATAAAACTGAAATGTCCTAATTTTCACGTGACTAGGCGTCATTTCTTCATGTTAGAATTGAAACGCAAAAGTAATATGCTTCAAGGAGCTTGCGTATGTGCAAAGCAAATCAGCAACGCTGCATATATAAGAGCTACGCTGCTGCTTGCTTTATTCCCTCTGTGAATGTGCCACGAACGCCGGATATAAGTTCCAAGAAAAAGTTTCATAGTAAAACAAAGGCGACATAAACTGCCGTACACTTAAACACCACTTTCTAGTCATCAGTCGATATTAGTTTAGCTGGCGCTTACTTGAAGCGCATTCGACAAGGACTCGTCGGCTCGCCTAAGCGCGAATCCTTTGCGATCAGGGCCCTACGAAAACTGCTTTTATATCAAATTTCGCGCTAATGCCAACTGTAGCGAGAGAGAGACGTGAAGGCGGCCGACGTGGCCGTGCCGAAGTCTCGCCACTTTATTCGAAGGCCCTGGTACAAGCAGAGCGGCAGCGGCTGCCGGCGTCCAGCCCCCCGGAGCCTTAGCTCGTTCTTCTGCTCGCGCCTCGAGCTCTGAGCATTAGCTGCGCGAGAGGCGCGGCGCGTAAGTGGTAAAATGGTGATGATGATCGTGAGCGGTGATGAAGATGCAGCTACAGATTACTCCCCCCCCCCCCCCCGCAGAAATGAAGCCGAAATGAAAAACTATGGGGGCGTATATACAAGGCTGGTGACGCGAGACAGAATGTCCGTGGGCAGTCCAGGTCGTCAACGGTGAAGGACTATCGGGAACCCTTGGGTCTCTGGCAGGCGGCTCTGGGAGAAGCCTAGAGGGCGGGGAACTAGCCGAAAGTACGCTGGTGTCGTGCCCAGGCGGATCCCACGACGACATGAAGGGGTCTTTCGGTAGCGGACCTGTTGGCGCAAGTGAGCGCGGCTGGCAGATGGAGTTGAGGGCGGGTGCACAAGGGCCGGTGCGGGCGATGTGCGCGAAACAGTGCGAAATGGCGCAGTGAAGCCACGACGAGCAACCATCGGCGAGTAGCTGCTGCGATGGGTCTTTCCTGTGCGGGCACAGCGCTGACGCGGATGTCGGCACAGCGCGCCTGCACAGTGGCCACATGTCAGGTGGGCGGCGTCCTGTGTCAAGGGCTCAGGAGCAAATCTGCGGTGACACCGAGCAGGCGTAGTCGCTGCAGGCTCGGATGATGCACCTGTGCGCGTTGAAGCACCCTCTGCAGGTGGCACAGGAGGGCTCGTGCGCTGATCAGGATGCTGGAAGCCGGTCGACGTGGCAGGCGTCACATGTGCGGCTTGCTCTGTCATTGGCGAACCAGCAGGCATGTCGTCCTCAGGCGCTTCCGTCATAGTAGCAGCGTCGCGCAAGTGCGGCCGAAGTTGGTAAGGGGCACGAACGTCTGCTGCGGTAGACGTCGAGGGCGACGCTGGTCGCTGCTGACAAGAGGCGCAGAGCTTAGAAGTCGGTGAAAGGTCGTGTTCGGGTACCGTCAAAGGCAAAACCTCCGCGAGCGAGGGGCGAACAGTGGGCGAGAGGTTGTCCGTGTCAGCTTCCAGTTCTGGCGGCAAGGTAGCCAGGGTGGAAGCCGAGGTCAGGGACGTGTCGTGAGCCGGCGAGGACAGGGGCGACGGGCGGATGGCGGGCATGCCTGATGGACCGTCGGCCGAGGTCGTCGAAGAAACGCACCTCGTGGCAGACTGGTCGATGGCAGCAAGAACGGTCGTCGGGTGCGGGAACCTCGGGCGTGGGAACCTGAACATCGTCGGGCTGGTCGTCCGGCGCGGGAACCACTGCGCTGGTGGCCGGACGAGAGGTGGAAAGAGACGTAGCCGGGGAAGGTAAGTCGCGGTCATGGGAGGGCGGCGGGCCGGGTGGTACCGCTCGCGTTGGCGGAGGGGAAACCCGGAACTCACGGGTCCCCGGTAGCGGGCGGTACGTCTCGCCGTAGCGAGCCAGCACCGCAGCGCAGAGGTCGTCCTATGGCTGCGGGCTGGATGACGACGCGGCGGACAGATGACGCAGCTCAGCTGGGAGGGCGTCAAGCAGGATGTCTTGCATCAGTGGCTGTGCGGTGACGCCGTTCACCGCGAGGCAGGCGTCGAGCTGCATAAACCACGCTCGGGGGTAGGCCGGGTGAAACGGCGGAACTGGAGGGCAGAGTCGCGGAAGCATGGCAGGAGGCCGCTCGGCGAAAGGCGTGTTCTCCGGGTCACCAATTGTAGCGAGAGAGAGACGTGAATGCGGCCGACGTGGCCGTGCCGAAGTCTCGCCACTTTATTCGAAGGCCCTGGTACAAGCAGAGCGGCAGCGGCTGCCGGCGTCCAGCCCCCCGGAGCCTTAGCTCGTTCTTCTGCTCGCGCCTCGAGCTCTGAGCATTAGCTGCGCGAGAGGCGCGGCGCGTAAGTGGTAAAATGGTGATGATCGTGAGCGGTGATGAAGATTTTGTTAGCAGAGCTAACAAAATGACGTCACTTGCTTCCAGGATACTGCGTCACGTCCGATTTATTTTTTTTTGTTCCGCCGGAAGTGTTCCCTCTTCACACAGATGGTGCTAAGCCCCATGAGCAGCTGATGAGCCGCCGTTTTCTGAACGTATGGGCTTCTATGGAAGTTTCGCTACCACTTACATTTACCGTGTGCATAGTATGTGCCATTAAGCTCATAGATGAATCGTGCCGCTCGCTGGCGTTGCCGTGAGGACTGCTCCTCACCAAGAGCAAACGCGGTGGCGGAACCGGTCTTCGCCGCGGGCGTCGTCAAACTGATTGACGCGCGAACTCGGGTACAAACTCGTTGATTCTGAAAAGGCCCAGTTCTACTCGTGACTGTCATAGCAAGGTCAATCTAAATAGGTCGCGAAAGTCGGAACGAAAAGTGGTCGGAAAACCTATTGCGACAAACATCAACACCCGCGTGACGATTAAAGCGCTACTAGGTGAGGGGGGGACAAATAAAAAAAAACAAAAATTAATTAATCGTTTATTTTCATTAGTTTTAAATTTATTTGTCATGAATTAATAGTAGATACTTTAATCAAACTTTAGTCTTGGGAATGTGGTTGAGTGGCCAATTTTTTTTCGGTTTATTTTCAGAAACAGCGGGCACATGCAGGCAGTCTGGTAACATGGGCCAACGGTAATGCGCATTTTGAGATGCAAAGGCGTCGCTCGCTTTTGCCGCAGTAGGTGTGTGCCTGTCGTCCGTAGGGTGATTTCCTCGCATAAGCGTTGTTTTCTAGTCGTGGTACTTGGCCGAGGTAATATAGCCCATCGCAGCCATCGGGAACCGTTTCAGTGACTGTGTTTTGCCAGCGCACGCTGGCGTGCTGTCGCCCTTCGGGACGATGAGTCCGCCACGCTACGCGAAGAAAACGCTGCGCTGTCTACGGATGCAAGAGCAACACGTGTGCCGGTTGTGTGTGTGAGATGTGGATTGTGTGGCCCGTGACGGGGCGAAGAGGGAACGACAGTTCTGCTCTGCGGTACGCCTTGGAGGGGAAGACGACGAAAAGGAAGCGCGAGCGGGGCGTGCGGCTCGAGGAGTGGAGCGCGACACGGTTGGAACGGCCAGCCGCTGGTCGGCGGTTCGGGGTCGCGACATCGCTTAACCAGGCGTCCGGCAGCCATGTGGACCTGGTGAGCCTGATTCCCGCTCTGTGCCCCGGTGCTGACACAGAGACCGGCAGCTAGTCTGTTCCTGGCCTGAGGTCGGGGCCCGAGTGGTGTCACGAGGTGGCCGCGGCTCATGTTGGCGACGGGCAGCTAACCTGCGCTGCAGTGGCCTGGTGATCTACCGGCCTGCAGTGCCATCATCACCACCACTACCACCTCGCCACGGTCAAGGCAGCGCGAACTGTTGGACTGCCCAAGGAGTACGCGGTGACGACCCGACCTCGCCGCAGCTGGCAACAGTTCATAACGGCGAGTGGGACAGTTTGTGTGCGAGGCGCGTAGGAAGTTTAGGATGTAAATAAGGGAGATGCTGTAGTGGTTGTGTGTGAATCGTCAGAGTTATTCGGTGGTGTTAAAATCTGTGTTGTGTTGTAAGAATCACCTGTACTGCCGGTTGAATTATTTCGGATCCTGGGCCCACATTACACCAATCACAGCTGTGCACCAAGGTTGAATTGTTATGCTACTTCTGATTTCTGTGTTATATATTTTGGGGTAATATCCTGTTCAACTGCATAATTCGCTAATAAAATACACCTTACTTATCAAATCTGTCTTTTTCGTCTTCCCGTTATCTTGCAGGCTTCCATTATGGAGCGTCATAGTGATAAGAAAAATAACATGTAGCTAAAAAAAAGTAAGAAGCGGCGCCCTGTCAAAAAATTTCATAATTTCGCGCCCATCGCGTTTAAACGTGACGTCATTTCCGCTTCCGGTGTGACGTCATCTTTTCTTTTTTTTAAATTCTGTTTGTCCCTCCTCACATAGATGGCGACTGTTGCAAACTAGCCACCGGCTTGACAGTGGGCTTCTACGGAAGTTACGTACCAGTTTACATATACTGGTCATAGTGCCGGTGTGACTGTCAAGCGTTTCATGCGGTGGACGCTAAGCAGCCGCTTCGTTGCATATAAAATAATTTGGTCAGCTTGCACTAGTTGTGCAAGGCTGGAGCCATCGGAGGAGGTTGTGATCACCTAGCTTCTTCCAGCTTTACGTGGCTTGTTTACTAAGTCTGATCGGTCTGCTTCGGAGTGAACACCACGTCAGTTCGGCCTCAATATTGATGGTGTTAATTACCTAGATCTTAAATAATTTGATATTGAATAGTTCCTATCTGAATTGGTATGATTGAATTAATTCGAAAATTAATTACTCAAGTCTAATTAGCAATATTTCAATTACCACGGAGCTAATTAGCATAACCCTGATTATCGCGATCTACATTAGCGTGGCCTTAGTGAGTAGACAATTAATTAAATTTGTTTTAATTAGCGCACCACGAATAAGTGCTAATTAGCAGGATCTTAATTAGCCCAGTCTTAGCTTTACACGGCTTCATTAGCATTATTCTCGTAAGGTGTTAACTAATTGCCTCGGACTTAGCATGACCTGGCTTAATTAGCTAGGTCATAGGATGTCCTGGCTTCATTAGCTAGGTTATACCGACCAGCCAATTAGCTAATCAGCCGGGTGCACGTCCTCGGGGAGCCCGCAGACGATTAACAAGAGGACGAAGAGGGCGCGCGCCGGCCGAGCAACGAGCTAGAATGTACAGGCCGGCCATGATGTAGAAAAAATTTTTTAGCGCTGCAAAGTTGAGGACGAAAAAACATGGACAACACAGACGAAGCGCATCTAACAACTGAATTTATTGAAACAAGAAGGTCAAAAAGGAGAGGAAGAAAAGACGTAACATACGAAAGAAAGGGCACTGTAGGCAAACCACGCATGAGCCAAGCATCGGCTGCTATCTATGCAGTGAAACACGTGCATGAATCTAATTCAAACTCTACGTCTGTATCACTGAGGTCACTTACGCTCCGATTACATTTATATTTGTGTCGCTAAACATGCCACTTGTCTTTCCGTGAGTGCTATAGCTGGTGAGCTAGCGCATGCGCCAAACTTCCCCGACATCATACAGTAGTCTTCAATGATAGTTCTGTTTTTGTCCTTGCTGTGCGCCACAATGGAAGTGTCCCTGAAATTTGGGTTACATTTACAATCAGAGCAGTGCTGAGCGAGATTCCCTTCGATTGCAACCCTACTACACAAATTCTTGTGTTCCTGAAGCCTTTTGTTCAGGCATCTGTCCGTCTGCCCAATGTAAGATGCCCCGCGGGTTAAAGCAATCCTGTATACAACTCCTACCTTGCACTCTACAAATTTTTTGACGTGTCTGACACCACATTCTGCATCTCGGGCGTCGCCTTCACTACTCTGGGAGTTGACTTTCCTACGCAAGCCTACCAGCTTTTTGGGCGCCGAGAATACCACTTGCACACCATACCGGGAAGCCACTTCTTTAATCTATGCGCTACGGTGTGCAAGTACGGCAACACTACCACCGGATTCTTAATTCTTTCCTTTTCTTCCCGGTGCAATAATCTCTTTTAGGCAGCATTCTGCCACTGCCGACAGAAGCCCGTTTGGATAACCACTCTTTTTTAAGCGCTCTATTTGCAAGCTCATGCTTTCACTCGTTCTGTGCTGACATGATTTTTTATTCGCCTGCATCATGCACGATTTTGCAATGCCTCTTTTTATAAGTTTCGTGTGATTAGACTCAAATGGCAAGATAGGTTTACCACTGCGTGTCTTGGCATCCAACACGTGTGCAGTGGTGCGACGTGGTTAAAGTGGTACTGCATAGTAGCAGCCAAAAGAAACGGACTCGACGTTGTTCCGAACGGCACTCTAGTCATTCTTGTTTCTTGTATTTTTGATAGTGGTTTCCCTAAACAAGGCACCTCCTCGAACCAAAGGAAACGAAGTGCGTCTCGATCTTCAGGTCTTATGTAAATCTGTAGGAACGCCTTCTGCACGTCGGCGGTTATGCCATATACTTCCAAACGGAACGAGATAAGCATTTTGAGAAGGTTTGCATTAAGGTTTGGCCCTTTTTCCAGTTCATCATTCAAAGGATGTTCCCCTGCTCTATGGGAAGAGGCGTCGAAGACAACTCGGAGTCTTGTCGTTGTAGAAGTTTCGCGGATCACTTCATGATGAGGCATATAGTAGACCTGTTCTGGTGTCAAGTTTTCAATGTCGATCATCTCGGCATGTCCGTCTTTCTCGTACTGCCTAATAGCTTTGTCATATACTTCGAGTGTTTCTTTCTTCTGTGAAAGCCTGCGTACTAAAGAGTGCAATCGTGAAATGGCGACTTTGCGATTATCAGCCAAGTTGCACTCTATCGATTTCCAAGGTAGCGCCACTTCATAACGCCCATTTCGGAAACTGATTGTGTCAGTGAACCTTCTTAGGACGACGTCGTCTTGCTTCAGAAATGGCTCTTCAACAATACCAATGGCATACAGCTCCCAAAACCGTTGTAAGGAGTAAGGGATGTCCTCCTTCTCGTGCACGTCTGTTCGCAGCACGCAGATATTGCTGCAGGTATATTGGCTGGTTTGTCCCTCGACGGATGACGGTCCTTGGAGAGTCCACCCCATTCTCGTGTTAATGGCGATTAACGCTCTGGTATCCGAGTCCCACCGTACTTCGCTATTTTGGGGCATTAGCTTCCACAGCTGGTCGGATCCAATGCGAAGACTTACCCCTGGTTCGTAAGTGACGCTCGGGAAAACAACTGCATCCGCTAATGGTTTGCCTTCTGCTACAATGACTTGCAGAAATTTGTTTGTTTTTGGGGCTTCGATCATGTCGTCACAGATGAAAGGAACGACAACAGCCTCCATTTGTATTGATGTGTTGTCGTGTTGGTTCCAAAGCAAAAGCTGACGACCTTTGCACGTAGGGTGAGTTCGGATCGCCCTCGTCCAAATGTGCTGATCACCAAATCGATCTCCCGTATCGGCGTTAGCCTCAGCTTCTTACTAACGTCTTCTCGTACAAACGTTCTCTGACTGCCGTTGTCGAAAACGCCGCGTATGTAACAGCATCGTGTCGTTGTCGTCATCCACGCACGAAACGTCTGGAGGAGAACTTCGGCGTTAAGTCCAGCAGTTGCGCCGTTCGTAGCAACATGCATAGCAGCGTCAGAAGTATTTCCAGTTGCCCCCGCGGTACACATTGTAGATGCATGACGACGTTTGCATACTTTGCATTGTACTCTGCGGCGGCAGAATGACATAATGCAGCGCTAAACACACACACACCACAAAGTAAGGAACACAAACCGACGGGACTTACTTTGTGTTCCTGTTCCTTACTTTGAAGTGTGTGTGTTTTTAGCGCTGCATTATGTCATTCAGCAAGCACCAACTCGCCCAACAACACGTTCTTCTGCGGCGGCAGAAGAACGTGTTGCAGAAGATCGCGTGCCAGGTGTCCTTTTGCAGTACACTTGTAGCAACGACCATCCGCTGTGAGCAAATTGCGCTTCTCTGCTACGCTGAGGTGGCTAGTGCATTCCTCAGTAGTGTGGTCGGTTGCCGGACAGAAGACGCAGGGCGCGGAAGAAACGTTTGTCCTGTTATGAAGCACCCTGGCAGACGGAGGCGACAAGGCTTTTGGGAGCTCTGAGTAACATCGCTACGAGTGTTCATGAACCCTGGAATCGAGATCTGCGCGCTTCTCTCACGGCACTCCACTTCGATCCGAAGAAAGTGCAGCAAACGCCCCATCTCCTCGTGCGAAGATTGTGTACTGCAGGCGTCACTTGAAACTGAACCTGACTCCCTGCTCTCCTGTTTATAGTAGTCAACTACTATGTCAGCAGGGATAACTTTCAGCAGTACTTCGCTCAGCATGGCTGCGTATGACACTGCGCTAACTCCAAGGTTCTCGAGTCCTCTCTGGTTCACTTTTACTTCGTCGTACAGCTTCCGCAAGGCTGATACGTCGCTCGACGACCTGACGGGTTTTAGTGTGCGGAGCCTCTCCATGTGCTTGTGCTCGATTAGCTTCGCGTTCCCAAATCTTTGTTTTAATATTTCAAGTGCGTCGCGGTAAGATGAATCTGTGACCTGAATTCCGGCGACGGCTTGAGCAGCGGCTCCGTCGAGTAACGACACAAGATAGTGGAACCGATCCGTGTTGGACAAGTTGGGGTTATCGTGCACGGAGTGCCGGAACATGTCCCAAAACGGCTGCCATCGAGTTAAACTGCCGTCAAAGCGCAAAAGTTCTAACTTGGGCAATCGTGCACCAAACTCACGTTGAGGTCGCGTCGGTTCCCTCTCCGAGGTCGCTGGTGGGTCCTCCTCAGTAGTGGTTGCAGGCGGATGCGCCGTCGAAGCCGGTGAGGAGACCTTGAGCCTGTTCATGTGGTGGTCGAGCAGGGCCAAAGCGCTGGTAGCAGCGTCTTCATATTCCATAACGGAATCGTAGTCTTCTGCCACCTGCTCGTCTGTCAGGAAGGTTTCCAACTCGGCGTTCACAGCAGCTAACTCTGTCTGGACCGCCTTTAACCGGCTGTGGAGGACGTGAAGCGTCGAGAGCTCGAACTGGTCTGACTGTACGAGCTGATTTACCTCATTCACAATCCTCGCACTCTGGGATCGACGCGAAGCCCGCTTGTTCTTGGCACGCTCCATGACGGTCTGGTTGTAAGAAGAAGTCCCACATCGGAAGCGACAGCTCGTGGGATGAAGGCCGCGGCTTCCCGAGTCTTCGGCACCAAAATGTTGTGGGAAATCTCCTTTGCAGCCTTTATTAGCGCACTGCGCGATACCGTCCCAACATGGCGTACGTAAGAACAGTTCAAGAAGTCCAGCCTCAGACCCACTTCTCCTCTTCATCGTCTTTCAGTCCGTCCAGCACGCAATTTCTACAGTAGGGTTGCAATCGAAGGGAATCTCGCTCAGCACTGCTCTGATTGTAAATGTAACCCAAATTTCAGGGACACTTCCATTGTGGCGCACAGCAAGGAAAAAAACAGAAGAACTATCATTGAAGCTTACAGTATGATGTCGGGGAAGTTTGGCGCATGCGCTAGCTCCGCATCTATAGCACTCGCGGAAAGGCAAGTGGCATGTTTAGCGACACAAATATAAATGTAATCGGAGCATAAGTGACCTCAGTGATACAGACGTAAAAGTTTGAATTAGATTTATGCACGTGTTTCACTGCATAGATAGCACCGATGCTTGGCTCATGCGTGGTTTGCCTACAGTGCCCTTTCTTGTTCTTGTTCTTGTTCTTGTTCACCTGCAACTTTGGCTCACACCCACTGTGGGGGATTGGCCAAGACATGAGTGGTTTTATAAATGTTATAATTCTTTAGAGGGGAGGTTACAGAATAGAAAAATTATAAATTTGATAGGAAATTTTGACACTTGATCAAATATGAAAAATAAATAAAGAAATAACAATAATGAAATAAAATAAATCAATGCCCGAATTTTTTAAATGGATACATGTGTTGACAAAGAAGAATAGTAATATAGATTATCTAGTTAACCGATTGGTTTCATTGAGGTAATCCCTCACAGCCACGCAAACCTTCGCATTGGAGAACCCACAAATAGAGGCTCCAAAAGACAAAAGCACAGGCACAGATAAATTCATACCAATAGCCCGTAAAGGTCTTTCCAAATGGGTTTTTCGTGATGTAGTATATCGCCTGCAGGTCAGAAAGAAATGATCAATTGTTTCCAGCTCACCACAGAATGCGCACAGGGGAGAAGGTGCCTGAGCAGACCTGTGTCGGTAGAAATTTAGCCTCGGTACACGACATCGTAGCCTCGTAATTGACACTTCCAGTTTACGGATTTGACAAAATGACCTTCGCCATGGATATAATAAGTGCCGATATTCTGTGGAACTTGTGAGTGCTGTGTCTGCAAAAACTTCCATAATGCTACGCCTGCGAAATCGCGCAGCCGTCACATAAGCGGATGTTGGAAAAGAAGGTAAAATCGGTCCATTAATCAACGAATTCGCTAAGGAATCGGCAATTTCATTTAGGAGCAACCCTTTATGTCCAGGAACCCAAACTAAGCGAACTTTTCTCAAATGCATGGGTACCAGTGCACGAAACGCCTTTATTACGTGGGAGTCAACCCCAGCAGAAAGTGCAGCACAGAGGGATAGGGAATCTGTGATTATAACGGCAGATGTAATTGTCGAGTTTAACTTGCGCAATGCGAGCACTACTGCCAGAAATTCAGCCACAAAAACGGGTATGAAGTCGGGTAGTCGAAGGGAATAAGACCAGTCCAAATTCGGGCTAAATATACCAACACCTGACTTTTCGTCACACTGTGATGCATCTGTAGCAATAATAATGTTAGTGCTAATGCTCTGCAGGTGTTCTTGTAATAAACCGTCTAAAGTATGATGGGGGAGTAATTTTGCATTATTAGAAAAAATATCATCAAATTGAATATCCACAGGGTACGAATTATCACGAGGCGGGGTTATATCGCAGATATGTACGTTCAAAGGGTCCAGTAAACGTTGTGCAAATATACTTTGGGGTGTGTGAAATCGCAGCCATCTAGCCCCAAAAAATAATTCGGGATTGGAAATAAAAGCTGTTTCTGATTGTCGTAGTGGTGACTCGTAAATTCTTAAGAATGTCTGAACAGTCAGAAGGCGAAACCGGCACGAAAGAGTAGGAACCCTCGATTCTAGATACAGAACGTTGTTAGAAACAGTTTTAGGAAGGCCGAGGCATAAGCGCAGCGCTTCCCTTTCCAAAAGAATTAAAGGCCGTATCTTATAGGCTGGGGCACCAGAGAATAGTACGCAGCCAAATTCCGAGATAGGGTGAACGTACAGGGGTGGTCAAAAGTTCCCAGGCCGCAATGCCCGGCCGCGGAGCAGCGGCTCGCTGTTATCGGGGCGCTGCGATCGTAATCACGCCTTGGCGCACGCTGGCGTCGAGCGTGTGCGTGGGGGGAGGGGGGTGCATCTCTCTCCTTTCCTCGCTCTCCTTGATAAAAAACCGACGTATAAACTTGGTGCGTCATGTTCCCTCACCCACCGCTCTTCAATGTTTTACTACCGTGCAGCGTGTAGCGAGGCGGCAGTCTTCCGGAAAACTGACGCATCACGATTGCGGCCACATTTAGCTAGACACCATATACATTACCGTGGTTTTGGACTTCTTGGAAAATAATATCGTGCATTTAACTTTCCATTTTCACTGCGGTGGCTCTCTCAGCCGTCTGCGCAGGCCAATTCGCTGCATACCAACACCGTCGGAGCCTTATCAAGGAGAGCAACAATGAGAGAGGGATACCCCCCCCCCCCTCCATGCGCACGCTGGACACCAGCGTGCGCCAAGGCGTGATTGTGATGGCAGCGCCCCGATAGCAGCGAGCTGCTGCTCCGCGGCCGGGCGTTGCGGCCTGGGAATTTTTGACCACCCCTGTACATGCGATAGATCATTAATAGTGTGTCTCTTCTCAAACCTGTGCGGTAGTTGCTTAGCCTACGCAACATGCCAACAGCACGCGCACCTTTTCCAGCTGTATATTCGATGTGGGGTCGCCAGTTAAGGGATTGATCATAAATTACCGCAAGGTACTTAATAGACTCCACCTGTGGTATGTCCTCATAATGGTAACTCAGTGAGATGTGCACAGGGCATTGCAGTGGAAAAACAAGAAGGGCACATTTACTCGGATTAAGCAAAAAGTGATTGTGATCGAGCCAGATCTCCAGGGTATTAAGGTAAGTCTGCATCCGTTCATATAAAGTCTGGATATTATCTGCCGTTGCAAAGAACGCGATGTCGTCAGCATACACATAAGTTGTTATGTCCTCGTGTCGTCGAATGGTGCTCATTAGTATATTAAATAGCACCGGGGAAAGCACTGAGCCTTGCGGTATTCCTCTCGTTTGTGTATGGGTAGTCGATGAAAAACCGCTTTTAAAACAATAAAATTTTCTGTCCACAAGGAATTTCCGAATCCACGCTACTATGTATGCCGGAAAATTTAGATATTCCAATCGAACCTATAAAATACCATGTTCTACAGTATCATATGCTTTAGCGATGTCTAAAGTAACTAAAGCCGCATATTCATTACGTAGTCGTGCTAAGTGTATACGACTTTCTAAATCAACATGGACATTCCAAATTGAACACCCAGCCCTGAACCCGATTTGACAGGGACTTAGAATTGATCTCTCGTCAATAAAATCATTGATTCGAGTATGGATAATTCTCTCAATTATTTTCACTAGATTTGACGTCAAGGCGATTGGCCTTATGTTATCCAAAATATACCCTCCATCTTGTTTCTTAAGCAGCAATATAATTTTAGCAATTTTCCACTCCAAGGGTATCCATGCATTCTTTAAGGAATAATTCACAAGTTCTAAAAGAACGTTAGGCGATTCCTGAAGTAAAACTTTTAGCATTGAATTCGTAATTCCATCTGGTCCAGGAGCAGTGTTCGGTAGACATAATACAGTCTGAGTCAATTCATAGAAAGAAATTGCCGGAAAATCATGCGAAGATACCGACATGTTGCGAATAGCCGATAGATTAGTGGTAAAGCGACGTTCTAAACCTTTGGCTATCTCTTCCAGTGAAGTGCTCATTTCTTGCGGCGTCAAGATACAAGATTCTAATGGTAAAGGCGTTGGCAGTACTTTTCTTGTTCGAAGATACGCAAACAAAGCACGCTTATTTTTTGACTTGGAAAGGTAATCGTAATGTCTAATGTCATATTCTTCTTTTGCGCGGTTAACAGTGCGCTTAAATACGCCAGCGAGAAACTGATAGTCTTTCCAATTTGTTGGGCATTGATTATGTAGGAGCTTTTTCCAGGCAGCTTTTCGTCTTCTGTAATCGCGCGTACATTCATCATTCCACCAACGAGAAGAGGATCGTTTACTCGATGGGATAACGAACTCGGAGTTTTTCCGAGATCCGTCTAGTATTGAGCCGATCTTAGACGCAATTTCCTGACCACTGGCATTCTGAAGTTTTAAAAGAGCAGAACGCAGACAGCTTTGAAATTTCTTGTGATTGACATATATGCGTGTTGGCTGATCTAAAGTTATTATTGGGCAAGTAATATAAAAAACTACAGGAAGGTGATCGCTGTTAGTTGCCGAGTCAACCACGGACCATGATAAAATATTGATCGCTTTTGTGCAGAACGTTAAATCTAACACTGAGCGAGTCTGACCTCGAACAAATGTTACCTGCCCTTTATTCATACACGAAAGATTTTTGTCAATGGTCCACTCCCACAGTCGCCTCCCACACAAATCTGTTTTAAGCCCCCAAGACAAATGATGTGAATTGAAGTCTCCTGTTAGTACAATGACAGGCTGTCAAAACGCTGTCGAGGTGGCTCGTACTTTGTACACCGGTGGGGAAATAACAATTTACGATCGAAAAAGGGTGGTAGCCTGGAAGACACAAATCTAATGCTATAATTTCACAATCAGAGTCCAACATTCTGAAAGAAATTTGCGCCCTATGACATATTTTACTTGATACCAGAATCATTAAACTACCGCCACGTGTTTGGCGATCTAATCGAAAAGAACGAAAACCTGCGAGATATAAATTTTTATCCGGTGTAAGCCAGGTTTCTTGGAGAATTACAATATCAGGGTTAAGTTGATTACAAAGGTAATTTAAGTCGGTTGAGGCTGAGAATATAGATCGGCAGTTCCACTGAAGTACCCTTAACTGACCAATGGTGGTGAGCGCACCGCAGAGGTGCTTGCCGCTTCCTTGCCGTTGTCTTTATTCGTAAGCAACGATTCAGTCTTTTCAGTTTTTGACTTGAGAGCAGCAGAAATAGGGGATCTTGCACGTTTATGAGCTCGAGCATCAATTTCCATGAGGCGTCGAACGGTCTGATTGCACTTGTGATACAGACTGCTTAGCCTTATCTGCAGATGCAGAAATTTTGTCCAGCACTAGCCTATGTAGTTCAGCGGTGTCAATGGTGACAGTTGACTCAGGCGCTGTAGTAACCTGGATTCCTGGCGTCATCTGATTTGAAATCATTTGCATGAAACATTCGGATAGGTTGGATATTAGTTTATCCATAGCCTTAGTCATTGCCTTCTCCACAGCAGATTCAATTGCCTGCGATAGATTAGAATCTAGATTTGAAGTGTGTCGTGCTGCAACACCAGAATATCCGAAGGCCCTGTCTTTAACCATATCAACAGCTTCCCTTCGCGAACAGCGGCGGCGGTCAATAATTTCTAGTATGTGTACCTCCTGAGCACGAGCAGAGCAGTCGGAGTAGTCTGCAGAGTGACTCCCTCCACAGAGACAACACTTTTCTGATGTTACGTCTTTTCTTCCTCTCCTTTTAAATGCGAAGCATTTCTTAGCGAACCTCTGGCACTTTGAGCGTTTCTATCTATCTATCTATCTATCTATCTATCTATCTATCTATCTATCTATCTATCTATCTATCTATCTACCTATCTATCTATCTATCTATCTATCTATCTATCTATCTATCTATCTATCTATCTATCTATCTATCTATCTATCTATCTATCTATCTATCTGTCTATCTATCTATCTATCTATCTAGCCGCCTACGTCTGGGTGCTCTCATGATCGCCTCCTTAGCTTGCTGCAGACCAAAATTGGTATGGAAGGGTAACAGGATTTGACGAATATGATTGTCGGGTCATGACATGAATAACGTGAAAATCCTGTCGCGTACGTCGTCAAACCCTTTCCACCGAGACACCTGTGGCACATACCCGTTTACCACGGGCCGCGGTGTACGGGTATGCGCCACAGGTGATTGACAGTTTACGTCTACCTCAGGAACGGCGAGAACAGACATTGTTAACCTAAATGCTAGAGCGTTAAGGAAAACCAACATCGGCAGCGTTAACTCGACGAATAGAAAGAATGAAAATTAGGCTCCCAGCAAGAATCTAACCTAAGCATTCTGCGTGACAATCAGGTATCCTACCACTGAGCCACGCCAGGTCTAGAAACAGTTTTGGAAAAACAGCCTACGCAGGCCTAATGCCGGTTTAACGGCAATTGTGGTTGCGGTGGTGGCTATCTAATATAACAAGAAAGCAATAAACACTACATGATACTCGTACGATGTGTACTCCTACGATACAGGCGTCATATTACATTAACATCTGTGGTTCCAGTGTTCGCTCCGCTTTTATAGCAGTCTAATAAGCATCACGTTTGTATTCCTATGATTCAGCAAGCTATATTGAAGCATTGCTCGACGCCTGAGGAATACATTAACGAAAGTTACGCATCATATCCACATCACCGCACCGTAAAGTGCACTTAATTCGTCCGCCAGAACGACGCAGTGTCGTCTTCGTTTCTTACGAGGCAGGGCCATGGCCTCATGCTGACCGAGGATGATGCCAGATTGATTGACAGCCGCTTTGTAGACTAGGCTACGTAGGCCACATACGCCCAGGTAGTCTACAAATACGACAGGCGCCATCCACTGATGTTGGTCTACGTAGCACTATCGAGGCCTACCAGCCTCGATGGCCTACACCTCAACAACGCCAAGGGTGGCTTCAGGTTCCGACATGTCACAGGCTCTATCGACAGACAATTTGTCGACGAAATGACCGAGGCATGCACGAATTCCAACAGCTCTACTATACCTCATACTTCACTACACACGGACCCCTCGTCACCGCGATACCGACCGGATCCTATAACAAGTCATGACCAGCTGCTGGTGCTCACTGATCATGGTGATGATGCCCTTGTTCAAGAACTTTCAAGAACTTCTTTCAAACATGCACACGGGTTCGTGAAACGTGCGTGCGTTCTCGGGACAAGTATGAGCACTAAATATCACCTTACCGCTTCTGGTGTTCGTAATACCCACGTTGTCATTGGCAGCGTTACCCAACCGTAAACAACTGGCTATATAGCACAGATGCGGCTCTTCAACATATATTTGTACGTGTAAAATTTATACAAATCTTTAGCGTCACTTTGTAACGTGTCGCTTATTAAAAAAATTACGCCAAAGTCACCTTCCCGCCACGTGCTTCGCATAACGTCGACTCCCTCGATACGTGGGTTCTGCCGAATTTTTTGACCTTCTTGTTTCAATTAATTCAGTTGTTAGATGCGCTTCGTCTGTGTTGTCCATGTTTTTTCGTCCTCAACTTTGCAGCGCTAAAAAAAATTTTCTACAGTATGTTCCAACTAGCCCCCACCCAAGCTCTTCCGGCCATGATGGTTACACATGAGACCTCGGCGATTAGCTTCGGCAGAAGTGTTGTAAGGCGCTCCATAGAGTTTCCTACAATACTTACTAGTGGGAACTCTGGCGCTAGTGTCTATGGGAGCTGCAACGCATGGCGCTTCAGCCAGCATGGGAATGATGGGTAGTACACGGATTTGTCTAAACTTCGTACTTTCGGCTCCGTTTGGCTGGGCGTCGCCTGCATCCGCTTTGTCGCCAGATGAAGTTCAGCAAACGTTCAACAGTTCCACTTCACCACTTAACTTTTTTAGGCTTACCAATTCAAATCTGGTCACGAAGTTCACAACGATCCATTCTTTTATCTCAAAGAAAACCAAAACACAGCAATAAACAAAGCCACAAGTGCGTTCGAAGCCCGCAAGTACAAAAACTAGGCAAATCCGCGTACTACCCATCATTCCCATGGTGGCTGAACAATCGCAGCGCCAGTTCCCTCTAGTTAATTTTAGGAAACTCTATGAGGCGCTCGGCCGGAGCTAATCTCAGAGGCCGCGGTGCCTATTATTCTAAAGGATACTTAGTGCAGGCATTAAACGCTTAAAAAGAATTTAAACAGCCCGTACCTCTAAAAAATATCGTTAGTAAGCGTTCCTGACACTTTTCTTGCATGGTTGCACTTCTGCACTCAGTAGAACGGCAAACAAATGAAAGAAGATGCCTCTGGTTATAAGACACCACCCAACTTTGTCGACTGCCCTTGACGTGGCGCCGCGTTCCAACGTACCAATGGAACGCAGCGCGCGCTCAGGGATAAATTTCGTCTTTTCGTACTGTTACTGCTGTTACCACCTTCAAAAGGGGTTGTCGCCAGAGCTCGGAAAGATTCCAAGTTTCGCCAAACTCGGGCCATCCAACACAGCACCCAAATTCCTTCCTCAACTTGATTACGTTGGAAGAACAGTTTAGTGCTGCGTCACGACCCACGTATATTCAAATAATAGGGCACCAGATAATTTGTGGAAAACATCATTATTCTTCGAAATTCTAATGCTGCTAACCGGTACACGGCGTGGTATCTCAAAGTAGGGGCATAAATAGCCTTGAAGCTGCTGTTAGAGTAGATATCGGGTATGTCGAAGTTTCGATATTCTTTGTGTACTGAAGTGTGTGGTTTGTGGTTCGTTCGTGCCGCTAGGTACGTTGCTGTGATGTATACTTACCATGGTAATAACTTGTAGCAATTAGCGGTTATTATTTATTTCAAGATGACAATGCTGTGCCATTTTGTTTTCAATTTTAACTTGATATGACAATGCACGCGCACATAAAATCAAAATAGGCAGAAACCTGTATTAGAGTAACTGTAGTTCTTTAGACTTATTACGGGCTGCTAAGCTCCTAGTGCGCTTACTAACTCAGTATCGGCCTAATCATTTGAGTTAATACTATTAACTTACAAATGAGGTAGCGAATTTCACTAACCTGCATTTTCCTACATTGACATTTTAAGGGGATAGTGCTTTTTGCGACAACGAAATGGTTACTATTTATTTAGTGAATATGCCAGCCTTTTTTTTACGGCCGTACACTCAGCCAGCGCACAACTTCGGTCCGCGTTTGGTTTTCCGGCGGCTATGCGAAGCCTAATCACGGCGCAATGTTGCAGGCAGTCAGCCAATATCGGCTGAGCCGTTGATTTTGGCAGGCAATATTGGGCAAGTTTTGCCGCCCTTCATCTATTATTGCGCTTTCACTGGCAATATTGGGCGAGGTTTCCCGCCGTGCACCGATATTGGCTAAGCCAATGGCTTTTATAGGCAATTATTGGACCACTTTTCACGTAGGAAAAACTTGGGCCCGTTTTGACCTCCTCCACGCAATGTATTCTTAGCCACTCATTTACCGGCGAAAATCGGCCCTTGTTGACGCCTGCGCTCGAGCTGATAATTGAGATGCGCTCGAAGTAAAAATTACCGAAATATTATTTATCCAATGTATGAATTAGACGTCGAGCGTCCTACGTAAGCGTATCATTGTCGCAACCGCACGTGCGCGCGGTTCGGAGTAGCTTTGTACCTGTACTTTCTTTTTCATAGACACAGGCTACAAAAAGCATCACATCAACTTGTGACATACTTGTGATTGATGCGATATAGCATCAATCTTGACTCTTGACTGTTCTTCGCCGAAGTTTGAGAATGCCGCTACAGGTACTAGCATAAATAAAAAAGCCGATATGTTGCATCGTGCTAATGCCGTATACATACGATTCGGGGCGCCAAGTATCGCGACTGCATAGCTTTCCTTCCTTTTTACTTTTCTGCTATGACAATGGCTAACAGTGACCACTAGCGCAGCCACTTTCATACCCAAAAAGGTTGCCGTTGAAACGAATGAACGACTCACACTCAATATCCTCTTCGTTGACCAGTTATTCAACGCTATCTAAATGTTTAAATTTTGTAACGCCTACCACTAACTTCATGGGCCAAATCAGGGCTGGGCAGTATCGCGATTCAAGAGTATCGCGAATACAAATACTCACAAATATGTCTGAAATACAGATACCGAACATACTTTTACTCTTGTATTGCGATAGTATTTCAGAGATACTTTTGAGTATCTGTATTTCTATATCGAGATAAATTTAAAAATGTATTTGTATCTCAGTAGTGAAATACTTTTACAACATATCGTCTGTATCGCGATACTATACAGGACACGGATATCTCGTTACATTTTTTGTCGGAAATGAGTCGAGGCGAGTTTCGAAGGGGGAATGGTGTTTTTTTGTTTGTTTTTGAGCCAAGACAAGCAAAGGTGCGCCGCCGGTCGCCGACAGAAAGTACAGAATGGGCCATGTGGTAAAGCGCGCGACGCCACAGGCGGCAGAATCGCGGAGGCACTATTGTCGGCCTCTGCCAACAAAAGTCGCTGTCTCTCAAGGCCAGTGCAGCAAGTCTAATTTTTTCCGGTGGCAAGCCATTACGTCGTGACCTCCCGCGCGGATACTGCCTTGGAACAAGTGTTTTTCAATGCTTCGCGTGCATTCAGTTCTCAAAGCGGCGGCACTTCCAAAAGCAGTTTGCGTTGTCGCGGCGGAAGTGACTAGAAGATGGATACCTTTGTCACGCTTTCAGCCACCTCACCAGCATGTCAGGGTGCGTTCCTGATTGATCACAAGCGTGAAATGTTCTTTTGTGGTAGCAGGCACCAGAGCCGACATCGCCTGTTGCGGCTTGCTGGAATGGGTATCATGGTAGCGTCGGTGGTGGTGACAGCTTTATTGAAGAGTGACCCTTTCGGCCGAGGCGATGAGTGCTTGCTGTAGTTTCTGATGAGGAGCTCTGGACAGCTGTCCTTGTTTCCACGTCTCTTTAGAGAGCTGGCAGGAGCGACTTGTGACGGCTGAAACCCTCTCACCCCCAAAAAACGCATTTCAGAAAGCCAATGCTTGAATTGTGCAGTTTTGACGTATTGGGTTCCAATGCGGGTAGATAATTATGGCCAGCCTCTATGGGCAGCGGAATCTTCAGCCGTCTGACCCGGCGTTGACCGGGCCAGGCAGCTGAGAATTCCGAAGTTGGGGACCGACTTTGGCTTCTGAACGGTCACAACAACCCACGTGAGGGCGCAAGTGTTTCGGTATCTAGACGACCCGAGAATAGATATCACCACGCTGCAGGGCTACACGGTTATGAACGTGGTATTTATTCACTATAACACAAATTTGTGCTCGTCTGCAGCGGTAGAGAGACTTTTCTTCTTTCGCGAGTCTTGTGCTGAGGCGGAACCAACTCTGTCTAGAAAACAGCCTATTTGAGATGCTCACACGGTAACCTTCTCAGCAAAAGCAGATGTTATGTACAAAAGAAATGTATACTTTTTCTCAATTCACTTGTGTTCATTAGTGATTCCAGTCATTTCCTTAAACTGTGATATTTCTACCATAGCTCATTTTGTTGTCACCAAGTATGTCGATTTCGGTGTCCAATGCTCGTTACTGTTGTTGTGAAATAGTGTACTTTTTTATTGCAATTGATGCGTGTAAGGTACTGTCATTATTACTAATTATGCACTTTGTAACCCCCCCCCTCCCTCGTAATATCATAATGGCACTGAGGGTACTGTAACAAATAAATGAATGAACTGAAAGTATCAGTGCACTGCAACTTCATTTATAACACCATGCTGCACTTATAAATATCTTTGCGGAGCATCAGCATCCTTGAAATAAAAAAAGTATTCCAGCATCTGTAATGCTGTATCTGTATTCCGGAATACTTTTCCGAATATCTCTGCCCAGCCCTAGGCCAAATCCACATTGCTTCTCTTTCGTCAATGTTTTGGCCATTGGTCGGCCGACTTGCCTGATATCTCCAGCACCAGTTTTCTTCCACATTTTCTCGTACGAATGCTTTCAGCATAAGAAGTGATTTGAATAGTGGCTGTGTGCATAAACTAAACCTGACACTATAATTACAGCGCTACATCATTTCCATTTATTCAGGCATTGAGTCTGTGGCGTACAGTCAGTGTCACTGACTGTGACACTGACTCTGTGAGGGATAGTTTCCTATCCATATGTGTATACTTAGTTGTGATGTCATTTAATTTTACCCTGTGAAAGTTGCAAAAATGTCGTTCATGGAGTGCGTTTCCCGTGGTTTTAAAAACAGTCAAATTGAATATTATGATTAATATTATTACTGCACGTGAGACGCGATAAAAATGGATCCGATATGGTGTACGCAATATTTTCTTCTAGCGACACGTTGCAACAAGCAATGCACTCACGATTCGATGAACGTCTCTCTTAACGGCATGCCCCTTTTCACACCGCTGTCGGAAACTGGGCCATACCCCCAAGAAGTGCTGCAGGATTAGCTTATTTTCCTCTCGTTCAACCTCAGCACCCCTCCCCGCCCTCGTTGTCACGAAACTAGCCTGTCAAGGCAAGGTAAGGTAACCGTCCCGACGGAGGCGAGCAGAATTCTTCCAGAAACGTTGGTGCGTAGATATGTGTGGCGGAAAGGCGAAATCGTGAGATCGATACGCGGCAGGATTCTGGCACAGCTTCCGGCAGAGATCACCGCAGCGAGCAACCAGCAGCCACGTGCTTCCGTAAGTGAACTCGCTCGCCTCTGATAAGGCCGCGTGTTGACTGTTCTTACGTCGCATCGGATATTCGTCACCTGTGCTAACCGCGCCTCTGCTATTAGCCATCCTTTTTTGTGTGTTCTGTTACTATGGTGCGCTGACATTTTTTATTACCTCGTTTTCCTACCGATCCAATGGGCCCACATGGGCGGATATTATGCACGATTTCATGCTCACGATTCCAATCTTACCTTAAGCTTAGCAGTGCATGAGTTTGCGTCTACACTGTTTAGATGTAGAGTGAATGCGATGTTCTCGTACTTTCTCGTCGCCTGTAGTAGTTTCTTTATCCAGGTTTCTGCCCCATAAGTTATCTCTGGCTAAATGCAATGATTGTAAGTTTTCGCTTCATGCCAATAAACTTATCGAAATGTAAACTAATTTCATTCTCGCGAAAACGCACTACGATTAACCATACATACCACATAAATTCGTCTCCCATCAGCTCAGCCGAAAATTACAAGTACTTAGGAGTGTACCTAACACCATCATTATCATGGGTAACACATATCCAAACAATCTGTTCTCAGGCATCACGTACACTTGGTTACTTGCGTCGCAATCTGAAATCTGCATCCGCTGACATCAAGAAGCTGGCATACCTAACATATGTGCGACCGAAGCTCGAGTATGCGTCATCCATTTGGCACCCATCGCAATCATATCTTACAGATGAAATCGAAGCAGTGCAAAACCGCGCAGCGCGTTTTATATCATCCCAATACTCACCATACATTAGTATAACTGCTTTGAAACACACCCTATCACTTCCAGCCCTTGAATCACGTCGCATAATTGCTCGTCTTTGCCTGCTCCATTGCTTCTTTTATCAGTCACCCACAAGGCATACGCTTCTTATTCCACCTGTACGAACATCATCGACATTAGCTCACACATGTCCCATTGCACACATAAGTGGTCGCACACCGGCGATGAATAACTCTTTTTTCCCACACGCAATAACCTTGTGGAACACGCTACCTAACGCCATTGCTTCCTGTTCAGATCGGGAAAAATTTCGCGAAAAACTAACCTGCCATTTTGTCCAACAATAGGTACCTACCATAGCATGTTGAATTGTCTTGTGTATGCAATGTTACATTTGTTTCTCTTTTCCTTTTTTTTTGTTACCAGTTACAGTTATTTCACTTTTGCGAAACCTGTGTATCTCCTATTTTTTCTAATATGCGCATACCAAAGGATGTTGAATTTTTCATTGTGTACGTACCCGATGCTACATTTACTTGTTCTCCTTATTTTGTTTGATTTGATTTCTTACCAATTATTATATCATACTGTATGGAAACATGTGTATGCCCCCCCTTATGTAACGCCTTCGGGCCCTTAAGGTGTAATAAATGAAATGAAATGAAATGAAATAGTGGCAATTAAGCTGCCAGTCTTGTGTTGCGAAAGACTATGGTTAGCGCACCAACTCAACCTTATTTATTGGTGAATTTCACAAACAACGGGGGGCTCTTCTGTTAGAAATTAGCCTACGCACATACATACTATTCTAATCTCGCTGCCAATCTTTTTCGCCAGGCCGCATAACATAACCTTTGTTTTCTACTTTAATGCTTCATTCGGCTGTATCTCTAATAAGTTTTTGCATTTCGTCACCGTAATTGCTGAAAAGCATGATATTATGCGCTAAGCGCAACTAGCTAACATATTTTTTGCTAATGCATATTTATCTTCTTAAGCTAATTCATTATATTGCCCCACGTGTCCATTGCTTTCTTTTGATGTACACTGGTTTCACCCTCCAAGACTTCACGGCAACGCTCAGCGCAGGCCACGCCGCAATGTTTTAGATGCTTCGCGAATGTTTCTCAGATCGTTCTGTAAAGATTACGTGCAGGACGCGAATAGTCAAATTTATTCGAGAGCTTACGCGAGCACCAGCGGTAAGGCTCGAGTGTTTGAGGCCGCATGCGTAAATGCCGACACACCTCGCCGCAGACCAGATTACCGATGGCCGAAGCTCTATTAATCGCTATCAGTGTTCATCGTGAATCGCTTGTACTTGTCCCAGGCACAAGTTCAACTAAATAAAGAGTTCCGTATTTCCCAGTGTTGCTACAGCCGTCTTCATCGCCACAACCATCTAACATCTGGTGGAGGTGCTGGTCCGTGCGTGCTCCTGACGCCCACGCAAAGCCGTGATCCAAGTCCAAGTTGTGAACAAGGAGAGGCTAAAGACACCCCGGATCGTGGAGCTAGCCGCAGGCAGCTATGGCTTCAGCCCGAGTACGGACCCCTTCCCGACAACTCCAAGCAAACTAAGACTTCGACCTGACAGCAACGATGACCACCCCAGTGGCCCCTACATATATCCGGCTACATCTACCCAGGAAGCCACAACCTTCCGCGGGTCATCACTCGAAGGCACGAAAAGCTGGCTTGAAAGGTACGACAGCGTCACCCTTTTCAACAATTAGAACGATGAAGAGAAGCTACGGCACGTTTATTTCGCCTTCGAAGACGCCGCTAGGATATGGTTCGAGAACCGGGAGGCCACTCTGACGACCTGAGATCTATTACTTGCCGCATTCCTGGCCACCTTCAGAAGTTTCGTACGCAAGGAAGGGGCCATAACCCTGCTGAAGAGCAGTGTACAGCTTCGTGACGGAGACGTCGGGAGGTACAGTACGGTGCACTGTTAAAAGGAACACTCGAATGAGCAACTTTTATTTTGTTGGCCCCCTAACGGCTAGTTGATGCGGAAAGATTGTTCGTGTACGTTACTGGTCTATCATAAGGGTTCGGAACTGTAAACCACCAGTAGTGTTATGCAAATCTAAGCCACTATGCTTTTGTAGGAGAGCGAAATCGGGGCATACCCGAAACGCAAGTGTTCCCTTTAACATTGGACCCGTCTGTACACTGAGAAATTACCCGTCTGTTCCGTCATGCGGACGCTGCTGTGTCTGAGAAGAAGGTCCGTTTCCAAATGCGAGAAATCAAGCGACAGCTCGTTGCGGGACATTTCGCAACCCGCCCAAGATTGTCAACGAATTTCTTTCGGAGACCACGGCAACAGCAAAGGCGCTTCAGACGCGGACAAGGCAGTGCTACCGCCGTTCACCGGCGACGAACTACGCCGAAGCTTAAGGCCTGAGAAGCGACCACCTGCGCAAGACCATCCGAGCAGTCGTGCATGAAGAGCTGCGTAAGATGTTTCCCAAATCGCAGCCTCAAGTGGTCTCGATCACCGACATTGTTCGTGAGAAAGTCCGGCAATCACTGGGAATTCCCAAACTACCATAGCCTCATTCCGCGCCCACGTCAAGAAGCTGCTCCAACGCAATTCCGCCGCCTGCCGCCGCCGCAACCAACATCATACCGACCACCTGTCGACCAGCGCTACACCCCAAGGAAGACCTACGTTTCGAGCGGCCCGACCACCGCCCACTCAGCTACTTTTGCGGAGAAGCTGGCCACACTTACCCCTGGCGCCAGCACCGACAGATGGGACTGCGTGGTTTCACCATCGATGGGCCCTGTCCCCAGCGGGGCGAAACACAACGTGACATCGCAGACTACCTCGCACGATCGCAGTGGACACCCCGATGACTTTCTCGTTCATCGTAGCTAGGCCGCTACATCTCACTGCTGCGCCCGCAGTTGATCCACTAGCCCTTATCCGGAAAAGTAAGGGCAGCAGCCGATGGAAGTGCGGTTGCTGTACGACAAATTCGCGAAGATCCTCCGCCAACAACGACAACGACACGACGAAATCTTAGGAACACGCCGCAAGCCAAACGGAGCCCTCACGACGATGCTTCGAGACCGCAAGGAAATCCGACGACTCCAAGTAGAAGCATTGGCCCAAGCCATCTTAACCGTGATCCGACGCCACGACCAACCACAACGCAAGACGCTCAACTAGCGAGCACGACGTTCTCATCGACGGCCACTACCAGAAGAAGCGATTTCATTGAGGAGTAGTTTGAGTGTCCAAATGCGTTCGTCATCATCGAACATGCCGAAAATTTTGATAATATTGATTGGCAGTCTGTCTATAAATGAACAGGCGTTGTGCGATGAGACGCGCTTACATGTAGTGAGGTCTCGTAAAATGCTATTAATTCTAGAAAACGTCTAGAAAACGGTCTAGAAAACGGTCTAGAAAACGTTTTCTTTTTATGAATAAAGGGGATAAAACGCATTCTAAACCAATTTCGACGTAATAAAAACGTCACAGAAAATCCGTACTATATCCGTTTTTGATTACGTCTAGAAAACGCATTTTTTAAGACCATTTTGTCTGGAACGTATATTTGAAGACGTTTGTTCGATCCTAAACCAATTTCGACGTTTGTTCGTGACGTCTAGAAGACGCACTTTATAAGACGTTTTGTCGCCCAGCAGCGGACCGCCCTCCACTTGGCCGTTGCATGCATGGGCATGCATGAACCACCGCGAATTGAAATTTGAACTCGAGCCTGCGCACGCCATCTCTCACTGCGATAAAGAAAGTAACGCGCAAAAGGATAAAGGCGTATGGTGTCTACATTGCATCAGCAATACTGAAGACTTCAAAGTTCGTTAACCAGTAAACTTTACGTAATTTACTGTAATTTACTCGCAGCGATAACCGTGTAATTTCCGCACGAAGGCCTTAGCGCTGACTGTATCCATCCGCGCGGCCGTTGCTTCTGCAATGTCAGTTAAGCTCGCCGATTTCACATGGGCGGTCGAGCTCACCGGTCATGCGCTCTTTTGCTATATTTCGTGCTTGTGTCGTGGTTTATGGAGGCTATAAACGCAGCTGTGAAGAAGCTATACTTCGCGGCGTGTTAAACTTGTGGACCCGAATGCAAGTATGTCTCTGTGGAGCGACTGTTACGCTGACTGACGGTTAGAGTCCCGCAAGATTCTCTGCGGAAAAATTTACTCATCAACTTGCGCGCGGGACGCTCTCGCAACTTCCTTTCTTCTATGCTCGAGGGACGGGCGTGGTTACTTTGATGTGCGATTAGTTTTCTGTGGATTTGCGGATAGTGTAAACCACGGGCTTCTGTCATTTCTGAAGGTAAGTTCATTTTTAATGCAACTGCGCTCAGCATTTGAGAACTATGGCAAATGAAAAAAACGTGTTCCATTGCATCACGGGCTCCATGTGCGACATGTTTCAGCAGTACGTTACTGCGGAATTTATTCAGCATACTCGATAAAGCTGTCGAAACGTAAATGCACGTCATGGTTTCCGTTCATGCTGGAACGAACATGAGCGAGAACCATATTTATATCTGTTAACCTAATTTCAGTAAAATGACTACGTCTTTTCTTGGCCGCTTGATGAGGTAGTTTCAAGATACACATTAGCTTAAGCTACGTGTGCCGAGTAAGAAGGAGTTTTAGAATAGGGTACGCAAAGATAGCGTTCGTTGGGCGCATATGCTATTTCCGCCACTTAACGTGAGTACGCAAGAGGATGGCGTACGACGCATGCGGAGTAGCCAGTTTTACAATGGGATACGCAGATAGCTTTTGTTGCGTACGTAGCGTATAATGCATGCGCAATGGCGATGAACGCTAACGCGAAGCTTCGCGCACCCAATTTTAAAACTGCATTGTTGGAAGTTACGGCATGTGTCATCTGTTTTATTGTGTCACTGAAGTTTGTGGATGAGAGAATCTTTGCAGCGACAGCTTACTGGTTCATGGTTTCTTCCACAGTACTAGCTGCATGTAACGAGAGACTGGACAAGCTTTGCTGTTGCCCCGCCACGGTGGTCTAGTGGTTATGGCGCTCGACTGCTGACCCAAAGGTCGCGGGATCGAATCCCGGCCGCGGCGGCTGCATTTTCGGTGGAGGCGAAAATGTTTGAGGCCCGTGTACTTAAATTTAGGCGCACGTGAAAGAACCCCCGGTGGTCGAAATTTCCGGCGTCCTCCACTACGGCGTCTCTGATAATCATATCGTGGTTTTGGGACGATAAACCCCAGCTATTATTATTATTAGCTTTTCTGTTTGTTGCGAATTTCTGAGGGCAGAGAGTCAAAGACGCGTTTCACGGGGAGAAGTTCGGCATTTTTTCTCAGTGCTGCCTTCACTATCTCGATGCGCTTTCGGACTTGTAATTTACATTTCCCCTACTTTGTTAACCTGCTCCTTTCACGGTAAAGCCTGCAGCTGTTAGCAGAACCTAGAGGCTCTCTTGTGCGTCTCTTGTGCCTGGTTAAATAGAGCAGGCTCGCTCTCCGTCGCCGTACGGCGTTATTAAGTTTTCAGCTTTTCACACCGTCCTATTTTAGGTATAATAGCAAATAACGAAATGATCTTTTCTTCTATTTATTGGAGATGGTACTTGCCCTAGATGTTTAGAAACAAAGGCTACACCAACTAAATTATTACTTTCTTCTTTTTGATGGGCTGACTGACAGGTTTTAGTATGAAAAATGATGGATGTCAAGAGATTGACAATTTTCTCTTTCCCTTGGAAACTTTCAAAAACAAAAGGTCACAGTTTGTAAAGCAGTTAGCCTTTTTGAGTGTCTGTGTTTGTCGGCATCTTCGAGAAACCGCACTAGGGCTATTGCGCTAAAATATCTCTGACGTGGAACGCTGCCCCATGCTGCTAATGCTACAACAACTTTCGTGTGTATGCTATTTGTAGTGTTCTTTGCAGACTTCCGGGTGTGTCTAGTGATTTCCATCAAGTACCTGTGATGAAGCCATGTGTTCAGACTGACTTGCCATACATTGTGATACCTTGACACTGAGCAATTGTGATTTACTAAGTGCAATACCCTGACCGGCCTCTGACAATCCTGAGTTTACAGCTGTGTGCTTATTGAGTAAAAAATGGGGAAGAGTCCCAATTTCTTTAGCTGATGTGTCTTATCATTATACTAATTTTTTCCTTTAGCCTGACATTTTTTAATACTGGGCATCATAAAAGAAAGATGTTTTTTATCAGGCTGGTATTTTCTTATTCCTAAATTTTATTTATTCATTTTAGTAAGTGGCTCATTCATTGTAATTTTTGTGGTCGTTTCGATTAGTTTTCTGTTCATACATTTTGTTTTCGCGCTCCAGTTGGTGTAGTTGTACTTTTTGTTATATGTGGCTGTAATTTACAGTGTTCATGTTTTCTGCTAGCCATGGCACATTTAAGCTTAACTCTGTGCTATCCTGGGATGTCAGACCATAATTTCTGTGATAAGTTTTGTCCGCGGCATTTCGAAGCCTGAAACCATTACTTCTTTAGTGGGTGCCGTTTGAAACACGGATGCTACATCCACAAATATTTTTAGCTAACGTCTAAAATGGCGCCTTTTCTTTCCGACGTCTAGTCTTACTTCTGTATTGCTGCCAGAGTTTTTTGCCAACATTTTTTCAGTGAGAAATGTTCCAACAGAGGCATGTTGTAAGAACGTTCCTAAAAGTTTCATTTTGTGTGCAGTACACTTCAGCAACCGTGATTTTGCAAGCAATTTACGTTCTTTTTTCATTACGCATTCTTGGCTGGGTGGGCCATATATTATTTTGCAGTTTTGTTTTGTTATTAGTGATTTCAACACATTACAGTCGATTTTCACTAACTGTGGTCTTATGTAGCGCTACTGAACGATTGTTTTTTGAAACGAAGGCAGACACACACCAGGTGCTTGATGCATGCCTCCTTTCCTGCTTAGAAGGCTGTGTCGGAGCAAGATGGCGAGTTGGGCCTGTTGGTTTATGTTCATGTTTGGAAAATTAGGTTGAAGCACACTGAAAAAAAAAAGACGTGGGCAGTAGAAGTGGACAGGAGTAAGCGCTGTCCTGTCCACTTCTACTGTCCACGCCTTTTTGTTTTGTTGATGTGTTGGCTGTGGCTCGGTGTAGCGTCTTCTAACTTATTCACCTATCGGATTGGTAGGGCAGATTCATCAACGTACGATAACTGCAACTGTGTAGAGACTATCGATCATCGTTTGTGCCGCTGTATGCTATTTCAAACGCATCGCCGGACTCTCCAGTGTGCCAGTGTGCCTTCAGGAGACGTGACGGTCGGCCTTTTCCTGAAGGAAAGATCTTGGGAGTCTGTCTTCATAGCACATCAGCCCAGAAAACCACACAAGCCCTCCTGCAGTACTTCAAGGCAACAAAATTGAATGATCACCTGTGATACACTCCTCTGTGTGTGTGCTGTTAAATGTGTCTCTTTCTCTCTATTTTTACTCCCTCATTATCCCCCCATGAGTAGGGTAGCAAACTGGATGCTAGTTAACATCCCTGCCTATCATCTGTTCCTTCTCTCTCTCCTTCCTGCAAGAAAAAAGTTCAGCGGAAGATGAAGCGTTGAGGAAACGTTTCATCATGAATGTGTTTCTTCGTCAGGGCCCTGACGCAAACTAGTCCCCTTGTCGAGTCGTTGGCTTCAGCGACATTACCTTTTCACAATTTCTCTTCACTTCATCCTTGCGTTTTATTAACTAAAGCTAATGAGACGACGCTTACATATTGGACAATGGCTGTGCCAGATCCTAAAGTTTGGCATATTGCACTGTTAGTTGTTTGACAACAATTTTGCGAATGATGAATCATGCAACAAAAAGTGTTCTTGATGGTTGGATACTATATAGCTTTATTTTAATTACCGCGGTATTTTGCGTACATTTGCCGCTTCTGAATAATGTTATATAGTCGCATGCTATATCTCATTTCGTGGTTTTTACGTTTCTATGCTACATAGGAATCGTTGCTGTTTTACATATTAAATTATGAAATGACCACTTTTGTCTGTGAATCTACTGAGCTGTCACTGTGTAATAGTAATTACAGAATAAAGTATCTGTAAGTACTATAACAGAGAGGGCTTCCTAAAAACATGCACTGTTTTAATTGCGTGCGCAAAAACAAAACAGCTAAAAGAAAAGAGATCCTGCATGACATCTTAAAAACGTTTAGAAAACGTCTTTTCGAATACGATGCAATGGGATATTTTTATTTTAAAAATGAGATTTTTTGCAACGTTTTTAAAACGTTTCCTCGACCGTCTTAAAAACGTTTAGAAAACGTCTTTTCAAGACGATGCAATGCGCTATTTTTATCTGTTTTAAAAATGAAATTTTTTGCGACGTTTTTAAAACGTTCTTAAAACGTTTTCGAGATCGTCTTAAAAACGTTTTTTAGATCGTCTTAAAAACGTTTTCTAGACGGTCTTAAAAACGGATTCTACCGGACATTAGACGAGATCTAGAACGTTTTGTAGACCTTTAGTTTCTATTCCGTGACGTTTTCTAAACGTTTTTATCGTCTCTGATAAACGTTTATAAAACGTCAATTATCCGTTTTGTGCTACCTGGGTAGAGGCTTTAACGACAGAGAACTTCACTACTTTTTTAACCCGGTGTCTGCTGTCAAGGACGACGGAAGCGGAACCAGATGCACTGGAAGTATAAGAAACGTCTGAATATATGAGAAGTGCTATTATAAGTGACGTCGTTTAGGCTGTGTTCGGAGCTAGTTTTGTAAAAGGAAATCGGTAGCGCATGGAGGGGTGATGCAACCAAGGAGAACAAAGATACCGGCGTTGGTCGGGGTACACGACTTCTGTGCCGTAGTGCGTAACTTGCCCGAGAGTGAAGAGTGAAAATTCCGCAGCTAGGCGGCCGAGTTCCAATGGTGGCAGTGGCGTAGGCAGACAGACAGACAGACAGACGGACAGACAGACAGACAGACAACGAACTTTATTGGATCCTGAGGAGTTACTAACAGGACCCCCTAACGGGAGGCCGTTGTAACCACTGGCCGCGCCCACGTAGAGGACAGAACGCCGTGACGCTCCGCCCTTTCCTGGGCCCTCTGGATAGCCTGGGCTTGCTTTCGGAGGGCCGAAGGCCATCAGTGGTGTAGGCAGAATTTTTTTTGGGGGGGGGGGCACGCCCTTGATCTGACGTGGGGTCCGGGCAGGTTAGTGTGGTCGAGTGTCATTTCGTTCTCTGCAACACAAGGCAGAAAAAAAATTCGCGGGGGGGGGGGAACCGGCGCGGTGTGCCCCCCCCTGGCTACTCCACTGAATTGTGGGTGTGGTACACTGGCGAGTATTTGTAGGGCGGATGTGCGGGTTGTGTAAATAGCACAAGTGAGGGCGACCACAATGGCACGTTCCAGCAGAGAACGCAGATTTTTTTTTTAAATTGAGAGGGGAATGTGGGCCACCAAGCTGGTGAAGCGTAAGTTATGGATGGTAAAATGACCTGGTTATATAAGCGAGCCTTCAGTGTGCTGAGAAGGGAACAGGGCAAGTTGATAAAGGTGAGTAGTCTGGACGTGGAAACCTCTACGTTTTGCTTGAGGTAGCGAACGTGAGTGTGGAAGTTTAGCGTAGAATCAAATATCAGGCCTAGTATATTCATGTCCGGTTTCCCTTTCAGAAACAAGCCCGCAAGGCGTGTAGTGGGGAGGGGGCAATGAGAAGTGCCAACGTGGCCATTCTTGAAGAAGACGAAGAACGTCTTCAAGAATAGGCTACTGATCGGGGTGGAGAAGGCAGGGCTTAAATTCGAGGGGGCCCCAGGGGAGCCTGGCCCCTTCTACATTTTTTAAGGATGGGCTCGCCCCCCCCCTCTTACGGTAGATGTACTGTAGCCCTGCAGCGTCCATTGGACAAGTGCTGGAGCTGATTTGTTTGGCAGTAGTTCCTCGTGCAGCGAAATTCCAATGCGCCAATTTTTCGAATAATTACTTAATTGCGAATATTCGGTTGATGTGGTGCGAGCAAAACAGGAAAACAAGTATCGTCGTACTGCTGCATGTATTTTCTCGAGACACTGCACTCGACTTCTCACTATCGTGCTCGACTAAGGGGCGGCATACTGTTTCACGAGGCCCCCTAGCGTGAAGCGACATGCTCGTAAATTAGTGAGGATTCACCTTGGTCTCATTACGTCACAATTCAATGTTCAGTCGTTTATTTGTGCATTAAGAGGCTGACGTAAAGCCAAAGACGGATGCATTTTGCCTACTTTTTAATGTAGGTATACGTGAAAAAGAACATGTTTGATTCCTCCTCCATAGGAACCGGTGTAACACGAAAGTGAAGAGCTTCTTCACAGAACTACAGTAGATCGTTCATCGTACATTGCTGTATGAGGGCTTGTACAGTGTATGCTGGTGTCTGGCAGCTATAGCGCTGTCTCTCGTGGATGTAACCGCGTTGAGGCCTAGTGCCACATCTCAATCCCGATGGCTAAGGACAAAGATCATGATACAGCCCTTGTGGTAGCTGAAGTAGTCAGCATACCCCTGGACACAGCATATGCTGAATCTAGCGCACAGATGGCATCAAGAAGCACATAGCACTGGTACTCGATGTGCACTCATTCAAAGCGTTGTAATTTGAGGAAAGAAACGCCAAGGTGTGCACTTTCCTGAAATAGGATAACCTACGCCTGTGCTCATGCCTGAGGTTCTGAATGCCATGAGCAAGAGGCTGGGACTGAGTTAGTTGGCACATTGACATTATGAAAGCGTTAAGCGCACGAAGACGGGAACAAGAAGACGACACACAGAGCACTTGTGTGTCGTCTTCTTGTTCCCGTCTTTGTGCGCTTAACGGTTTCGTAATGCCATGAGTAAATGTCCTGCATTGCGGCTAGAGTAATGTGCTTCGAGCTCACATCCCTTTAAATTCCGAGTTATTTTTGAAAAAGAATTTCGAAAATCACAATTTTCTCACTGTTCGATTAGATCGACCTATTACATGTCCTAAGTACACCCGGAGCAGCATATTCATTTATATAACATTTATGAGCATTTGCTCAGTTCTAGAGGTACACGCTGCGCTCATCCCAAACGGCTTCTGTAGCCTGCCTGTGGATCTCAAACGGCTTTGTGATGAAACTGACTTTCATAGAGAGTAACACTTAATGTTTAGTGCGTATAATAATATAATTGTTGGTGTTTTACGCCTGAAAATCAGAATATAATGATGAGGGATGCCGTAGTGCAGTGCTCCGGAAATATTGACCGGGGATGTGACCTACCAAAATTCTAATTAATAATCCCAGTGAATTCTGGCAAGTCACTAATCCGCAGCAAACACGCAGTATTAAACTGAAAAATGAAGTGGGCGGTGATATGTGTAATGCTGAAAGCACTGAGCTGTTCAATGCTCTTTTTCATCTGTTTTTACTAAAGAAACCCATATGCCATTCTCTGCATTATCAAACTGTGTTGTGCCATCTATTTCGTCTATAACATTTATCCCAGCGGGTATAATGTCTTTTATTGAATAATTGAAACTTTCTACTTCGGCAGGTGTGGAAGAAAATAATTCTGAAATTATTTAAAACTCTGAATTCATTTCTTCGGTGATTTTATCGCTGATATTTTCACAGTCACTTCGCACCGACCATTGACCATCCGACTGGAAGATGGGGAAGGTCACTCCGGTCTTCAAATTAGGCAACACAAGACAGCCCTCTAAACTATGCCACGTCTCTTCAACAAGCGTACCCTGTAAAATAATGGAGCACGTCACCTACTCCCAAATCGTTCATTTTCTTGACGGCAATAGCTTCTTCCATCCCGCATAGCATGGGTCTCATAAGGGTGCCTCTTGCGAAAGCCAATGAGCCCTCTTTGTCAAAGATTTGCATGCAAATCATGTCACTAATCAGCAGACTGACGCAATATTTCTGGATTATTCAAAAGCTTTCGACACGGTGCCCCACAAGTGGCTTAGATTTTTAAACGTACATCCCGACATAGTGACATTTCAGAAATTTCTAACTAACCGCCCCCAGTTTGTCACCATCGATGAAGAACACTTTAGTCCCCTTCCAGTAACATCAGGCGTCTCCCAAGGCTCCGTTCGCGGGCCCATTCGTTTCCTAATTTACATCAACGACCTAGCTCGCCGACGACTGCGTAATCTATCGCTCCATCCCGAAGCCCACTGATCAGTCCGCTGTCCAAGATGACTTAAATCATGTGCAAGAATGGTGTGACCCCTGGCTTATGAAACTTAGTCCTACCAAATGCAAAACTCTTCGTTGCACTGCCGCAACAAGCCATTTCTGTCCCTTTATGCAATTGCTGGCGTTACCCTCGAACACGTGCAGTCATATAGTATTTCGGTGTCATCATATTGTGACGTGGTCGTGACGTCGATGAAGACAGCATCCGGCGTGTCAAGATGAAACTGTTTATTTGGCCGACCTTGTGGCCGAGAAACGAAAACTCAAACTACAGCAATACACGCTGTACACTGATAGCGGTGAACTGGGAGTCGGCCATCGATAATCTGCCCATGGCTGGGACGCGCCGTCTTTTATACATCGCGCACCCAACTTCCCAGTCTTATCACTGGTGGTCGCGCAAACTCCGGAATAATCTAGACTATTCGCGTCCTGCGCGCAATCTTAACAAAATGATATACTACAATCGCGAAGCTTCTCGCACACTGCCGCACGGTCGGCGTCGAGCGTTGCCAACCGTCCTTGCTGGTCAAACCAGAATACATCAAAATAAAACAAGAAGTGGGCGTGGCATTACCCCCCTATGAAAAAGCGTCGTCCCGATGTTTGTGACAGAACATAGAAGTAAAAAAATCACGTGCATGCACACATAAAAACAAGCAATAAGTACAAGCAAAATTACAATAATAAAGCAAAAGGTACATTCCTCAGGTTCGCTAACGAGCAAAAAACGGCTTAAGGCGCACGACACTGCACGACTTCAGATCGTGCTTGGCGCATTTGAGAGCTCGTAATGCCGTCCGGGATAACCTCGTAGTCTAGAGCGCCGAGACGTCGAAGCGCCTTGTATGGCCCGAAGTATCGCCTAAGAAGCTTCTCGCTAAGTACCCGACGGCGTATCGGCGTGCAAACCCACGCACGGTCACCGGGTTGGTATTCCATGTGGTGTCGTCGAAGACCATAGTCGCGGCTGTCGACCCTCTGCTGGTTCTTGATGCGCAGGCGGGCGAGCTGTCGAACTTCTTCGGCGCGTTGCAAATAAGCAGCGACGTCGAGATTGTCTTCGTCGGTGGCCGTTGGCAGGATTGTGTCGAGCGTCGTTGCTGGGCTCCTTCCGTAGACCAACGTGTAAGGCGTCACCTGCGTCGTTTCTTGCACAGTGGTGTTGTATGCGAAGGTCACGCACGGAAGGATGGCATCCCACGTCTTGTGCTCGACGTCAACGTACATGGCCAGCATGTCGACGATGATCTTATTTAGTCGCTCGGTGAGGCCATTCGTTTGAGGGTGGTAGGCAGTTGTCCGTCGGTGGCTTGTCTGGCTGTACGTCATGATCGCCTGAGTTTGCTCCGCAGTAAACGCCGTGCCTCTGTCGGTGATGTGGACCTCCGGGGCGCCATGGCGCAGACGATGACTTCAACAAAGAACTTCGCTACCTCGGTGCCACTGCCTCTAGGTAGGGCCCTTGTTTCGGCGTAGCGGGTCAGGTAGTGGGTAGCTACGACGATCCACTTATTACCGCTAGTCGACGTTGGGAACTGCCCCAGGAGGTCCATCCCGATCTGCTGGAACGGTCGCCCAGGTGGCTCGATCGGCTGAAGATAGCCCGCTAGTCTTGTTGGCGGTGTCTTGCGTCGCTGAAAGTCTCGGCATGTCCTTACGTAGCGAGTGACGTCGGCGGGAAGGCGCGGCCAGTAGTACTTTTCCTGTATTCTTGCCAGCGTTCGGGAAACGCCGAGGTGTCCTGCTGTCGGGTCTTGGTGCAGGGCCTGGATGAATTCTGGTCGCAATTCTGAAGGCACCACGAGAAGCTACTTGGCTCGAAGTGGTGAGAAGTTCTTTTGGAAAACGCCGTGGAAAACGCCGTTGCGTAAGCAAAACGACGCCAGTGCTCGCTTGAATACTTTCGGAACGACGGCGATGTTGCCCTCGAGGAATTCCATAAGGCCCCTGAGTTCCCGCTTGGATCGCTGTTGTTCAGTGAAGTCGTCGGCACTTATGGTTCCCAAAAAGTAGTCATCATCCTGGTCGTCTTGAGACAACGGGTCCACGGCAGCGCGAGACAGGCAGTCGGCGTCAGAGTGTTTTCTTCCGGACTTGTAAACGACGGTAATGGCGATTTCTTGATGTCTCAAGCTCCATCGTGCGAGACGACCTGAAGGTCCTTCAGGTTAGCTAGCCAACACAGGGCGTGGTGGTCGCTCACAACTTTGGAGGGCCTGCTGTAAAGGTTGGGGCGAAACTTTGATGTAGTCCAGATTACGCCAATGCACACCTTTTCTGTCGTAGAATAGTTGACTTCCACTTTTGATAGCGACCGGCTAGCATAGCTGATTACCTTTCCAATCCGTCAGTCCTCTGCAAAAGAACGGCACCGAGTCCTACATTGCTTGCGTCGGTGTGCACTTCTGTTTGGGCGTATTCGTCGAAATGCCCGAGTAACGGAGGCGTCTGCAGGCGTCGTTTTAGTTCTTGAAATGCTTCCTCCTGCGGCGTTTCCCACTTGAACTCGACGTCGGTCCTGGTAAGGTTAGTAAGTGGCTCGGCGATGCGGGCGAAGGTTTTGACGAACCACCTGTAATAGGCGCACAGGCCGAGAAATCGGCGCACGGCCTTCTTGTCAGCAGGTGGCGGGAATGTAGCGATGGCGACTGTCTTCTGCCGGTCAGGGTGTTCCGGACTTGCTTATCACGTGTCCCAGGAACGGGAGCTCCTCGTACGCAAAGCGACACTTTTCTGGCTTCAGGGTGAGTCCGGAGCTCTTGATTGCTTGAAGTACAGCTTCAAGCCGCCGTAGGTGTTCGTCGAAGTTTGAGGGAAACACAACGACGTCGTCCAACTACACGAGGCAAGTCTGCCACTTCGAGCCAGGCAGCACTGTATCCGTGACACGTTGGAAATCGCGGGTGCCGAGCAAAGACCAAAGGGCATGACCTTGAACTCGAACAGGCCGTCTGGTGTTATGAAGGCAGCCTTTTCTCGGTCTCTCTCCTCGACTTCAATTTGCCAGTAGCCGGTCTTGAGGTTCATCGACGAAAAGTACTTGGCGTTGTGGAGTCGATCTAGGACGTCGTCTATTCGTGGGAGAGGCTACACGTCCTTCTTCGTAGCCTTGTTCAGCCGACGAGAGTCGACGCAAAAACGTAGGATTCCATCCTTCTTCCTCACTAACACCACAGGTGACGCCCACGGACTCTTGGACAGCTGGATGATGTCGTCGCGTAGCATTTCGTCGACCTGTTTCTTGACAGGCTCGCATTCTGGCGTCGAAACTCTGTACGGGCTCAGACGGATTGGTCGGGCACTTGCTTTTGTTCTGATGCGATGTTTCGCGACTGCGGTCTGTCGAATTCTTGACGACGACGAGAAGAAGTCCTTCAATGTAGGAGCAGGGCTTTTAGCTAGTCTTGCTTGTGCTTCGGGAGCCTCGGGTTGATGTCGAAATCTGGTTGGGTTCGTCGATCCGTCGAAGCAGGTTCAGTAGCATCGAAGAGGGCGAAAGCATTGCTGGCGTCCACGAATTCGTGTACGTAGGCGACCGTCGTACCAATGTTGAGGTGCCTATATTCGTGGCTGAAGTTTGTCAGCACTACCTTTGCTTTTCCATCAGGCAGCTCGGCTGTGCCTCTTGGGACGCAAATATGACGGTTCAGAAGTAGGTTCTGATCGCCCTCGATGACACCTTCAAGGTCTGCGGGTTCTTCGGTGCCGATGGAAATAATGATGCTGTAGAGAAGCGGAATGGTGACGTGCTCTTCTATCACATTCCATACGGGGTTTCCTGGCATCGTGTGTGGCGGCAGCGCTTTTAGATGCGAAGCATCTTATGGCGGAGTTCAAACCAGTGGTGGTGATGGTGGTGGTGGTGTGTGGCATAACGGCCTGGCGACGGCGAACGGGAAGGTTGTCGGGGCGTCCACTGCGTTCCTGCGAGGTAGTCGGCGATGTCGCGTGGTCTTTCGCCTCGCTGTGGACGCGGTGCGTCAATGGCGAACCCACGCAGTCCCATCTGTCGGTAGTGGCAGCAGCGGTAGGTGTGGCCAGCTTCTCCACAATGGTAGCAGAGTGGGCGGTGTCGGGGGCGCGCCAAACGTAGTTCTTCCTCGGCGTGTATCGCTGGCCGGCTGGCCGGCGGTATGACGGCGCTAGTGCCTGGCGGCGGAATTGCTGGGGCGGTGCCCTCTAGACGTGGGCGAGCAGGGGGGCGTTGCGTCGGCCTGCAGCAGCGTAGCTCATAGCATGCAGCTGCGGCTGCGCTGACTCGGGGATGTCCAGCGACTGCTCGATTTTCTCTCGGACGATGTCTGTGATCGAGGCAGCTTGAGGCTGGCACGATGGGAACATTCGGCGAAGTTCTTCGCGCACTACAGCCCTTATGGTCTCGTGCAGATCGTCGAAGCAGCCGATAGATTGAACCGCTGCGCTCTCTTGGATCAAGCGGTGGTTGTACTGGCGGGTTTGCATTTCCAGCATCTTCTCGATTGTCGTGGCTTCTGAGATGTCGTGGCTTCCTGGACGGTATTCGGTGGATTCCTCATAAGTCCAGCGAAGAGCTGTTCCTTTACTCCTCGCATGATGAAACCAACATTCTTCTCTTCTGGCATGTTGGGGTCAGCGTGGCGGAACAGCCGGGTCATTTCTTCCGCGAAGATGTTCACGTTTTCGTTCGGGAGTTGAACCCGTGTCTCCAGCAAGGTTGCGGCCCTTTCCTTTCGGACGACGCTCGTGAACGTCTCCAAAAAAGCACTCCGAATCAGATCCCAGGTTCGAAGTGTGGACTACCGGTTCTCGAGCCATGTCCTTGCTGCTTCTTCCAGGTAGAAGTACACGTGGCGCAGCTTGTCGTCGGCTTTCCAGTTCTTAAATGTTGCGACCCTTTCAAACGTCTCCAGCCAGGTTTCGGGGTCTTCACAAGGCGAACCACGGAATGTCGGCGTCTCCCTGGACGGTTGCATCGCTATTGCGGCAGGATTCGCTGCGGCCGTCATCGTGCCTGTTGTCTGCGTCGCCGTTGCTTTTGTATTGTCCAGTAGGGGTCCGTATTGGGGGGGGGGGGGGGGTTGCTCCTTTCAGTCTGCGGCTAGCTCCCTGTTACACAAGGTCTTCGACGACTTCCTCACGCTGTGGGCTTGGTCCCCGGCTCTTCGTAGGTGTCCGGTACATCAAGGAAGCAGTTACTCCACCAGATGTCACGTGGCCGGGAAACGAAAACTCAAACTACAGCAATACAACCTGTACACTGATAGCGGCGATCTGGGCGTCGGTCGTCGATAATCTGATCATGGCTGGGACGCGCCGTCTTTTATGCATCACGCATCGAACTTTCCAGTCTTATCACTGGGGGTCGCGCAAGCTCCGGAATAATCTGGAGTATTCGCGTCCTGCGCGCAATCTGAAAAAAACGATCCACTACAATCGCGTAGCTTCTCGAACACTGCGGCACGATCAGCGCCGAGCGTTGCTAACCGTTCTTGCTGGTCAAACCCGAATACATCAAAATAAAACAAGAAGTGGGCGTGGCAATATGCAATGACCTGAAGTGGAGTGCGCATATTACTAACATTATATTATCTGTGAACAAGTCTCTAGGTTTCCTGAAACGTCACCTTCGGCACGCCCCGAAGAATGTCAAGCTGCAGCCCCGCAAGTCCCTTATCCGGTCCAATCTGGAATACGCTTCGGCAGTCTGGAGCCCACACCAAGCTTACTAATCGACATACTCGAGGCAGTTCAAAACCGTGCCATAAATATATATATATATATATATATATATATATATATATATATATATATATATATATATATATATATATATATATATATATATATATATATATATATATATATATTGTTACGTGAGTGACGAGTCGCTTTTACAAGTCGCTATTCACAAGATATATTTGCAAGAGCGGCTGCAGCGCTGACCAGACCGGCTCCGACGAGCTCGAGCAGCTAGCGACCTTCGTCCTCTTCGTCGGGCACACACGCGCGTCGACCATATGAATTCCGGCAGCCTACATGTAGCATAACCCCCGGCGGCAAAGGCGCCGTCTCGGCGCATCTAGACGTCAACGTCATTGGGCGAGTGGTACTGCTTCAGGCGTGCGACGTGTACGATGTCGCTGGCATGCGGGGTGGATGAAGACGACGAGGCAGCAGGAGCGATTTCATAGGTGACGGGAGTCACCGCACGAAGCACTCGGTATGGCCCTGTGTACCGAGAGAGCAGTTTGTCGGACAGGCCAACGTGCCGGGTCGGAGACCACAGCAGAACCAAAGAACCGGGTGAAAAGTGTACGTCGCGGTGTCGTTGATCATACCGACGGCGTTGGTTCTCTTGGGAGGTCAGAAGGCGAGTACGAGCGGCTTCGCGTGCATGAGCGGCCCGGCTGATAGCGTCCAGGGCGTATTCAGTGGTCGGAGCTGCTGGCAACGGAATGACTGTATCGAGGGGCAATGTGGGTTCGCGGCCGAACAGCAGGAAAAATGGGGAGTAACCAGCCGTGTCATGGCGCGAGGAATTGTAGGCAAATGTCACGTACGGTAGAGCAAGGTCCCAGTCGGAGTGGTCTGAGGAGACATACTTTGAAAGCATGTCGGTTAGGGTTCGATTCAGACGCTCCGTGAGGCCATTCGTTTGCGGATGGTACGACGTAGTGAGCTTGTGCCGCGTTTCACATGAACGCAGGATGTCCGCTATGACTCTCGATAGAAATGTGCGGCCACGGTCCGTGAGCAGCTGGCGTGGAGCACCGTGTTGCAAGATCACGTCGCGCAGAAGGAAATCGGCGACATCTGCGGCGCAACTTGTTGGAAGAGCTCGTGTGATGGCGTAGCGTGTGGCGTAGTCTGTGGCCACAGCTATCCACCTGTTGCCAGCAGAAGACAGGGGAAAAGGGCCGAGTAGGTCCAAGCCGACGCGAAAGAAGGGTTCAGACGAAATGTCGAGGGGTTGAAGGCACCCAGCCGGAAGCGTCGACGGTGTTTTGCGGCGTTGACATTTCTCACACGCCGCGACGTATCGTCGGACGGAGCGTGCGAGACCTGGCCAATAGAAGCGACGGCGGATTCGGTCGTATGTGCGGGACACACCAAGGTGACCGGCAGTTGGAACGTCGTGAAGTTCGTGGAGTACAGCCGAGCGGAGGTGTTTGGGTACAACAAGCAGCAGAAATGGTCCGTCTGGATGAAAGTTGTGGCGGTATAGTGTACCATTCTGGAGTACCAACGAGCGATGAGATCGGTCCGAAGGTGAGGATTCGAGGCACTCGATGATAGCCCGTAAGGATGCATCACGGCGTTGCTCGTCGGCTATGTGGGTCAGTTGGGAAACGGTGCACACGCAAGCGTCCGTGTCAGGGACGGTGCGCGACTCGCCAACCGGATAGCGAGATAGGCAGTCGGCGTCCTGATGCAGGCGTCCAGACTTGTACGTCACTGCAAAAGTGTACTCTTGCAGTCGCAGAGCCCAGCGACCAAGTCGACCTGTGGGATCCCTTAATGATGAAAGCCAGCAGAGCGCGTGGTGGTCGGTGACTACGGAGAAGTGAGTGCCATATAAATATGGACGGAACTTGGAGACCGCCCACACAAGAGCAAGGCATTCTCGTTCGGTGATCGAATAGTTGCGCTCTGCAGGTGTAAGGAGGCGACTAGCGTAGGCGATAACGCGGTCGTGTCCCTGCTGACGTTGGGCGAGGACGGCTCCGATCCCGTGACCACTGGCATCAGTTCGGACCTCAGTCGGGGCGGATGGGTCAAAGTGGGCCAATATAGGTGGCGTCGTCAAAATTGTGATGAGGCGAGAGAAGGCGGCAGCTTGAGTGGACCCCCACGAAAATGGGACGTCTTTCTTCAGAAGATCAGTAAGTGGTCGAGCGATCGCTGCAAAGTCTTTCACGAACCGCCGGAAATAGGAACAGAGTCCCACAAAACTCCGAACATCTTTGGCGGATTGGGGTACTGGGAAACTGGTGACGGCACGAATTTTCTCAGGGTCCGGCCGCACACCAGAAGCATCAACGAGGTGGCCCAACACTGTAATCTGTTGGCGGCCGAAGTGACACTTCGACGAGTTCAACTGGAGGCCAGCATTGCGGAAGACGTCGAGAATAGCCGACAGACGCTCAAGGTGGGTCTCAAATGTAGGTGAAAATACGAGGACGTCGTCTAGGTAACAAAGGCATGTTGACCATTTGAACCCTTGTAGCAGAGAGTCCATCATGCGCTCGAACGTGGCTGGGGCGTTGCATAGCCCGAAGGGCATAACCTTGAATTGGTACAGGCCATCGGGAGTGACGAAGGCGGTCTTTTCTTGGTCTTTCTCGTCCACGGCAATCTGCCAATAACCGGAGCGAAGGTCTATGGATGAAAAGTAGCGTGCGCCATGGAGACAATCGAGAGCGTCATCAATGCGGGGCAAAGGATACACGTCCTTTTTCGTAATTCGATTTAGATGCCGGTAATCGATGCAGAAACGCCATGTGTTGTCTTTCTTTTTAACCAGGACGACGGGTGACGCCCAAGGGCTTGATGAGGGCTCAATAATGCCTTTAGCTAACATCTTGTTTACTTCTTCTTGAATAATCTGGCGCTCCGATACGGACACCCGATACGGTCGACGGTGAATGGGAACAGCATCACCTGTGTTGATACGGTGCTGCACAAGAGAAGTTTGGCCGAGTGGTCGATTGTCAAGGTCGAAGATCTCGCGGTAAGAAGCCAAAAGGCGGATGAGGGCGGCTGATTGCGCTGGGGGGAGGTCTGGGGCAATCATGGGGCGCAATGCCATGTCGAGGCTTGTGACATCGGGTGGGCGACAAGGAAGATTGGAGCATACGTCTGCTGCAAAAGAGGTGACGTGGTCATCGGCTAAGGACCGCAACGTGGCGATTAAGATGCCTTGAGGGAGGACTTGCTTCGTGAAGCCGAAATTTATGACGGGGAGATGTACCCGGTTAGCGGCTATAGTAATGACGCAGTGAGGCACAGTGATGTCACGTGCCAGAAGTACATCAGTAATCGGCGTGACGACGTAGTGCCCATCCAACACGGATGAAGTCGTTGTGAATTCGGCGAATGTTAGGGCTTTAGGCGGTAGGCGGATGAAATCCGTGGTGCAGAGGCTGTGTGGAAGGTCGGGGTGAATATCTGGCTGAAGAGGAAGGTCCAAGCAAAGAGTACCAGCGGAACAGTCTATCAGGGCAGAATGGGTCGATAGGAAGTCCATCCCTAGGATGAGGTCATGAGGACAATTATGGAGCACCGTGAATAGGACAGGAACGTAACGGTCGGCGATGCTTATGCGAGCTGTACACATTCCAGTGACAGGAACAGTTCCGCCATCGGCGACGCGTACAGCTTTTGTAGTAGCAGGCGTGAGGACTTTTTTCAGTCGGCGACAAAGGCGAGCACTGATTATGGACACGTGAGCTCCAGTATCGACTAGAGCCGTCAAAGAAATACCGTCCACATGCACATCGATGAGGTTCTTGTTCGTAGGAAGCGTCAACGGAGGATTTGGTTCAGAAGGAGATGATGCAGCACTACCTCCAGGAGCTGCACGATCTAGTTTTCCGTCGGGTACGATGCAAAGTTGGGCGGCGAGGGGTGGCGGCGTGGTTGGGGCGACGGGGAACGACGGCGTTGAGGGGACGGTGAACGAGCAGGAGGGCGGCTGTTGGGTGTGTCACAAGTAGGGTCTGTACGGCTGGGAGGATACCGGCGAAGATCTTCATATGGGCGGGAAGGCGAGAAAAGTTGGGTCCTATAGGGCGGCGTCCAAGTGGCGCGGCAGTAGCGGGAGACATGACCAACGCGGTGGCACCGGAAGCAGATGGGTCTGTCGTCGGGAGTTCGCCATTCCGCTGGGTTGCGAGATCGTGGAGGAACGAATGGGTCACTTCGAGATGCATTCATGGGCATTGGTCGGGACGAGGGGCGAGAGACCGGGCAGGCGACAGGGAACCCGAGGTTGGCGAATTCTTGTCGTACGACCGCCTGAATAACGGAGACCGCGGGGGTTGGTTGTATAGTGGCATGGTCGAATGGAGAGGGCTGGAACGGCGCTGGACTTGCCGCTTCAAGTTCCCGTCGAACGATACGCGTTACACTCCGCTCAAAGGGCGGTGTAGCGGCGGAATCGGAGCAGGTGGACGTGGCAGCCGTGTTTGGCAACCGAGAAAATTGAGGGTGCACACGACGGCTTTTGGCCGTTTCGAAACGGCGGCTTCTTGAATGATGCGGTCGATAGTCGAGACGTTGGTGTAGACCAGCAAATGAAAAGCGTCGTCCGCGATGCCTTTCAAAACGTGACCCACTTTGTCAGCTTCGGGCATTGCCTCGTCCACTTTCCGGCAAAGAGCAAGCACTTCTTGTATGTAGGAGACATACGACTCATTAGGCGACTGGACACGGGTAGCGAGCTCTTGTCGTGCAGCTGCGTGGCGACCGGTCGGGTTCCCAAAGATGTCACGTAGCTTCTCCTTGAATGTGTCCCAGCTGGTGAGCTCGGTCTCATGTGTTTCGTACCAGATGCGCGGGGTTCCGTCCAAGTAGAAGAGAACATTAGCGAGCATCATGGTAGGGTCCCACCGATGAGTTTGACTGACCCGTTCATACAGGCGAAGCCAGTAGTCGACGTCGAGGCCAGGTTGCGCGGAGAATGTCCCGGGATCGCGGGGGGTGGGGACCGCGACAAAGGTTGTCGTAGGAGCCGCAGATGGAGATGGGGACGGGTTGTCATTGGAAGCCATGGCGAGAGGCTGAATGACGCGGCCACTGCGGAGCTGCGTGGTGAGGACGGGGAACGTTCCACCTCCACCCCGCACCTCCACCAAATATGTTACGTGAGTGACGAGTCGCTTTTACAAGTCGCTATTCACAAGATATATTTGCAAGAGCGGCTGCAGCGCTGACCAGACCGGCTCCGACGAGCTCGAGCAGCTAGCGACCTTCGTCCTCTTCGTCGGGCACACACGCGCGTCGACCATATGAATTCCGGCAGCCTACATGTAGCAATATATATAAAGAAGTGTTATATCTATAAAGAAGTGTTAATTTCAAGGGCTCGTTTTCTTTGTTGTAAACAATATTAATGAGAACTAACAGATAATAATGCCAAGGAAATTATAGGGGATGTTTTTAGTAATAAATGTAAGGTAATTGTGAAGAAAGAAAAGTGGACGAAAAGATAGCTTGCCGCGGGCAGGGACCGAACCTGCGACCTTTGAATAACGCGTCCCATGCTCTACCAACTGAGCTACCGCGGCGGCCATCCCCCCGTCCACTTTATAGGGTATATGTGTGCATTTAAACGTGGGAGCGTCAGTCAGCGCCGCCAGTAGCCATGACGGCGAGTGTGGAACACTCTTTTTCTGCCTGTTGGATTCACGTAGCACGTCAACTTATTACGAGCTGGCAGCTGACCAATAATCCCTCGCATACTACCTGAAAGCATCAAGTCTGCCAGAACGAGACCCTCGCTATGAATGAAGGAAAGAAGTGTTAATTTCAAGCGCTCGTTTTCTTTGTTATACACAATATTAATGAGAACTAACGGACAATAATGCCAAGGAAAGTATAGGGGATGTTTTTAGTAATAAATGTAAGGTAATTGTGAAGAAAGAAAAGTCGACGAAAAGATAGCTTGCCGCGGGCAGGGACCGAACCTGCGACCTTCGAATAACGCGTCCGATGCTCTACCAACTGAGCTACCGCGGCGATCATCCCCCCGTCCACTTTATAGGGTATATGTGTGCATTTAAACGTGGGAGCGTCAGTCAGTGTATATATATATATATATATATATATATATATATATATATATATATATATATATATATATATATATATATATTGTAATGACGTGGGATCGCCGAGGACACGGAGCACGACAAACAAGCACGCTTTATCGATCAGAGAAAGAACTGCAACATCTTCTTCGTCCCTGCGCTGGGCCAAGAACACTCGCGCTGCTTCGTTGCCGTCACCACTGGCGCATACGCGCGGCATTATTCCCCCTTTAAAAAGAAACATCGCCCCGAGGTTAAACATTCAAAAAGCGAGGTAAAAGAGCTGCGCAGTTAGTCACTGCAAGTATGGCTTCATCCGAAGCACGTGAACAATTTCTAGCTCGGCGCTTTGCACACTGAGAGCCGTCCGGAACAGCCTCGTAGTTGACCTCACTGATGCGTCGCAGAACTGCGTAGGGTCCGAAGTATCTTCGCAATAGCTTTTCGGAGAGCCAACGCCGACGAATAGGCGTCCAAACGCACACTTTGTCGCCCACGTTGTAGTGACGGGTCTGTGTCGGAGATTTTACTGTCTGGCGTCATAGCCTCGTTGTTCGGTGATTCGCAACCGGGCAAGTTGTCTAGCTTCTTCTGCTCGCTGTGTAAACTCTTCAGCGTCCGTCTCATTGTCATCATTTTCGTGAGAGAGCATTGCGTCTAATGTTGTCGTAACTTCGCGGCCGTAAACGAGACTGAAGGGTGTCTTCCGAGTGGTCTCCTGACGTGCCGTGTTGTACGCGAATGTGACGTAGGGTAGAATGTCGTCCCAGTTCTTGCGCTACACATCTACGTACATGCTTATCATCTCAGCCAGGGTCCTATTGAGACGTTCAGTCAACCCGTTGGTCTGGGGATGATACGCCGTTGTTTTCCTGTGAGCGGTACCACTTAGTCGAAAAACGGTGTCCAAAAGCTCGGCTATGAACGCAGTACCTCTGTCGGTGATAACTACTGCGGGAGCACCGTGCCTTAAAACGATGGCGTCGATAAAAAATCGCGCCGCTGCAGCTGCTGTTGCCCGTCGCAGAGCGCCCGTCTCGGCGTATCGGGTGAGAATCTGTGGCGACGATTATCCACCTATTTCCCGTAGCAGACGTTGGGAAGGGGCCCAGAAAATCCATGCCGATTTGTGCATATGGTGCTGTCGGCCCTTGGACAGGCTGCAACAGACCGGCTGGCTTGATTGATGGCGGTTTGCGACGCTGGCAATCGAGACATGTCTTTGCGTAAGTTCTTACGACCACGGCAAGTCTCGGCCTGTAATAGTTCTGCCTAATCCTCGCCAATGTCCGGGTGTAGCCCAAGTGACCAGCGGTCGGTTCGTTGTGGCAGGCGTGTAGGAGCTCACGTCGAACCGACGAGGGAACGACGAGTAAGTAGCTGCTGCCAGCAGGTAAGAAGTTCTTCTTGTAAAGTACGTCACTGCGCAAGCAGTACGACGCCAGCCCCCTTGTGAATAATTTCGGCACGCTATTGGTTCGTCCTTCTAGGTAATCAATTAGCGGTAGCAGTTCAGCGTCGTCCCGCTGCTGTTGTGAAAAAGCGGCAGTGTCAATGACTGCCAATAATGCCGTGTCGTCGTCGTCTTGGGCTGCTGTGTCAACAGGAGACCGAGAAAGACAGCCGGCATCGGCGTGTCGTTTTCCCGATTTGTAGGCAACAGTGAAGTCGAACTCTTAGAGCCGAAGACTCCATCGTGCGAGACAGGCGGATGGATGTTTCAAATTAATTAACCAATATAGTGAATGGTGACCACTGAGAACGGTGAACGAGCGACCGTACAAATACGGACGGAATTTCAGAACTGCCCATACCATGGCGAGGCATTCTATCTCGGTCGTAGCGTAGTTGGCTTCTGCTCAGGACAGCGTCCTACTGGAATAAGCGATCACCTTTTCGCTGTTGTCCTGCCATTGTACGAGCACTGCTCCAAGACCCACATTACTAGCGTCTGTGTGCAATATCGTCGGCGCGTCTTCATCGAAGTGGGCGAGCACGGGAGCCGTTTGCATGCGTTGACGAAGCTCGTGGAATGCCCGCTGCTGGTCTTCGCCCCATGCAAAGGGGACATCTTCCCTGGTGAGCTGTGTCAATGGCCATGCGATGCGCGAAAAATTGCCAATAAACCGCCGATAGTAGGCACATAGTACCAAAAAACGTCGCACTGATTTTTTGTCTGATGGGGTAGGGAAATTCGGCACGGCAGCAATTTTATCCGGATCGGGTCGGATCCCCTGGCTGCTGACGACGTGACCGAGGAATTGAAGTTCGTGAAAGCCAAAGTGGCACTTTTCAGGTTTCAATGTAAGACCGGGCACGTGTATTGCTTCAAAAACTGCTTCCAGTCTTCTTAAGTGGTCCTCGAACGTAGCAGAAAAGACAATCACGTCATCGAGGTACACCAGGCAGGTTGCCACTTAAGTCCTGATTGTACAGTGTCCATTAGACGCTGAAACGTTGCTGGCGCCGAACACAAACCGAAAAGAAGCACCTGAAATTCATAAAGTCCGCCGGGCGTGACAAAGGCAGTCTTCTGACGGTCCCTCATCCACTTCAATTTGGCAGTAGCCGCTTTTCAAGTCCATTGACGAAAAGTAGCGTGCGTTTTGTAGCCTATCCAGGGACTCATCAATATGCGGCAGCAGATAAACATCCTTCTTGGTGATCTGGTTGAGCTTCCGGTAGTCGACGCAGAAACGCAAGCTGCCGTCCTTCTTTTTGACGAGTACTACAGGCGATGCGCAAGGACTGTTAGATGGCCCCATAACGCCATCTTCCAGCATCGTTTTCACTTGTTTTTGAATTGACTCACGCTCCTTTGGGGCAACACGATAAGGGTTTTGCCTGATGGGTCTGGCGTCAGAATCTGTGATGATGCGGTGCTTTGTGAGCGGCGTTTGACCAACTCTTGAAGTGGATGAGATGCAGCCGTGGAACTTGTTGATCAGCGCAAGAAGGCGGTCTCGCTCGACGGTCGATAAAGTCGGACTAACGTCAACAGGTGTCAGTGTAGTGATAGGAGACGCTACCACCTCCTCCACTAGATGGCAATGTTCAATTTCCCCGAGTTCGTCGAAATAGGCAATGGCAGTGCCTCTAACAATGTGTCTGCGTTCCTTGCTGAAATTCGTCAACAAGAGTTCAGCGCGTCCATCGATCACATTGGTGACAGCCCTGGCAATAGAAATGCCGCAAGAGAATGCTACCTCATTGATGCGTTCAGCCATGCCAGTGCCGCTCATCAAGCTGTCGCAGCGCACGGGTACGAGAGAGCAACTCGGCGACTGCAGTATGACGTCGTCGCCGGCGATACGTAATCGAGGTCCCTGGATTTCCTCATCATTAGCAGTGCCCGAGTTGGTAGCAAACGTTACGCTCCTGTCGCGGAGCTTAATCACAGACCCGTATTCGCGCAAGAAATCCATTCCCAATATGAGCTGTTTACAGCACTCATAAAGTATGACGAGGGTGGCGACGAAGGTGGAACCAGCGATTGAGAGTCGGGCCGTGCAGTTTCCAATGGGTGTCATCAACTGACCTCCGGCAGTTCTTATATTGGGTCCGTACCATGGCATCTTTACCTTCCTTAGTCTGTCGGCTAGCTGTAGGCTTATTATGGAAAAGTGGGAGCCAGTGTCAACAAGAGCCGTCACTTGATGGCCGTCAATGTGAACGATGAGGTCAGCACTGACGACTTCGGTGACATCGGCAGCTGTCGCATTCGTCGTATTCGTCGTTGTGCTTGTCGTCTTCGGCTTCGGTGACTTCGAGTTGGTAGTCTGTAATGGGGGCTGTTCGGAATGTCGATGATTGGCAACCCCACAACCGGAGGTCGCTGCGTCTAGTTTCCCCGTCGCGGGCTAGGGGACCTGGCCCTAGTGACGTCGGCAAAACTGCGACGATTCGGTGAACTGTACCGCGCAGGAGACGGAGAACGTGATTGAGGCGTCGTTGGATCTGGTGTCGGTATGTGGAGAGGAGCGTCGTTGTACGTGCGTCGACCGTCATGCGTAGCGTAATCAGGGTGGGGAGGAAATCTCGAGCATTGAACGTCGCGATAACGGCAAACTCGATAGACGTACCCGGCCTCGCCGCAAGGGAAGCACACCGGTCGACGGTCAGCGGTGCGCCACAAATCGGTTTTGCGACGCTGGTAGTTCAGTGAGGATTCTCCATTGGTCCACATTGCGGCGTGTGGATGTCGACCATACGGCATTCTTCATGGCGGCGAGATCGGCGAGGTTGGGAGAGTCGCCGGCGATGAGATCGGCGTTGCTGTACTAGGGTTGGTGGTAGTTGAGGCGTTGGAGCCGGCGGCGTCGAAAGTGGGATGACTGGGCGTCGGACAGCATCGGCGTAAGTAAGATGCCGTGGCACATCACAATAGCCGGACGAAGAGCCTGACGGACCTCATCCCGGACAACATCAGCGACAAAAGACAATGCCGGCGTCGGTTCTGTTGGTGGAATAAACCGAGCTGCCGAAGCTCCTCTCGCATAATCTCCCCGATGACTTCACGCAGAGTCTTCTCGTTGCTCACAGTCATGACTGAGGTACTCGCTACAGAGTTGATCATGTTGTCATGCAGGCGGTACCGTTGCTGTAGGGCCCGTTCGATCGTTGTAGCTTCTTTAGTGAATTCCGCTACTGTTGCCGGTGGATTTCTCACAAGCCCAGCAAACAGTTGTTCCTTCACTCCTCGCATGAGATACCGTAACTTCCTCTCTTCCTGGCATCTCGGGATCTACTCTGCGGAAAAGACGAGCCATGTCTTCGGCGAACATCGCAACGCTCTTGTTTGGTTATTGGATGCAGGATTCCAGGAGACGTTGTGCATTCTCCCTTCTGTCGACGCTGGTAAAAGTGTCAAGCAGCTGGGTGCGGAAGTCGTCCCAAGTAGCCAAGCTTCTTTCCCGGTTTACGTACCACGTCTGGGCGTTGTCCTTCAGGTAGACGTAGACACTCGAAAGCTCGGCTTCTGGGGTGGCCCATTGGTTGTACTTCGCACAGCGTTCGAACTGGTCCAGCCAGTATTGGGCGTCTTCATAGGCTTCACCATGAAAGCACTCAGGAATCATAGGATTCTGCAATGTCACGTGCGATGGAGTTGCATTGGCCATAGTGGTTGAAGGAGGCAAGCGATTGCTGGAACTTTCTGGCAGGGGGTTGAGCTCCGGCGCCAGGCCTAGCAGACGGCGACTGAATCGGTGGACCGGTGTTTCGACGCGTGGTGGCCATTCCGGGCTCGATTGTCGGCTCCGCGAAGGAGTGCCAAGCATGAAGCTTACCCCGCACCTCCACCAGTGTAACGACGTGGGATCGACGAGGACACGAACCACGACAAACAAACACGATTTATCGATCAGAGAAAGAACTGCAACGTCTTCGTCCCTGCGCTGGGCCAAGAACACTCGCGCTGCTTCGTTGCCATCACCACTGGCACATACGCGCGGCAATATATATATAGTACAAAAAATCAACCACGTAGGAAAAATTGTTCTGTAAAGGACTGACGTTTCGGCCGCGGGACCGGCCTTCGTCGGAGTGATGCGAACATGCGACGGTAACGCAATATAAAATGACCAGTGACATATCATAGCCCTGTTAATGGCTGACAAGCGGTTGTTAAAAGCACGTGGGGAAACAGTGCGCGTGATGGGACATGAAAAAACGAGAATACACGCGTGCGCATTTGCGCAAGACAAAACGAATAAAAGAGTAAAAAATGATTAACAATGAGTAAAAAATCATGAAGCCGCATAACGTGTGTGTCAACGGCACAAACATCAATGACACGTCATAGGTACAACTGCGAGCAAGTTGTCGATAAACATAAACGCGGGTGTAACATCTTGTCATGATCCGACAACAAAGCTCAAACGGGGATCTAATCTATCTGCGTGAAAGCATAGCGGCAATAATAGCGGGGGTAGTAAAGAGTGTTTATGAAACTAAATGAGGAAAAATGAAAGTTTGCCAGCGCTTTCATTCATACCACAAGCGATGGTTTAAACGTATAGAATAAATACAATTCTCGAAGCTCTCTTTCATGGTGGGAGCGGAAACCAGATTGAAGGCTTGTAGCGGTAATATTATCAAATGAGTGGCCCGGAATGTGCACGTGTTTTGATAGCGGAAGGTTAGGAATGGTGGAAGCATGACACTTGTGGTTGTTAAACCGATATCTGAAGGGCGTTTCGGTATCTCCAATGTACTGTAATTTGCAGACGGAACATTCGAGCAAACGAATGCAATTGTAAGTGTGACACGTAAAATGTCCTTTAATTTTATAGAAGAAATCAGATAAGAAACAGTGCTTTTAGCAATGTGTGACGTCGTCGTGTGCGCGCAAACCTTGCATCGTGGTTTTTTGCAAGGTCTACAACCGACATTATCGGGAACCCTTGTTTAAATGAAGTTAGGATGTCATGCAGATATATATATATATATATATATATATATATATGTATGTATGTATGTATGTATGTATTGTAGCGAAGCGTTCGCACTCTGTAATGGGTCGTCCTCTTCTCTGAGAGCACGCCCCTCGTGCTGAGAGTCCGCGCTCCGTCTTGACTGTCACTAAACGCCTTTAAAACTTGCTGTAGAGTGCTCGTGCTTCACAACAATTTCGGTCTTCATTCGATGCCCCTGGCGCTTTGATCCCGTACCCTGCCAGCTACCATGCCTCAAGACGCCCCCAGCTGCACCGACCTCATGTCCCGGTATCCCTCGTATCCACGACCGCCCAGGCTTCACTGGCGCACATGGTACAGACGCGGAGGACTGGCTTCAGATTTACGAGCGCGTGAGTCTCCCCAATAAATGGGACGAGGCAGGAAAATTGACCAACGCGTTCTACGTCGCGGGTGTGGCAGGCCTGTGGTACAACAACCACGCATCAGATTTTACGACGTGGTCCGACGTCAAGACCGCCATTATCAACGTGTTTGGCCGCCCTGCCGTTCGCAAGCTGCACGCCGAACATACCTTACGTGAACGAGGCCGGTGAATCATTCACCAGCTACATAAAAGACATCCTCGATTTGTGTAAGAAAGCCGACGTTACCATGTCCGAATCTGAGAGGATCAGGCACACCATGAAAGGCATTGACGACGATGCCTTAACCATGCTGCTCGGCAAAATCCCAGCAGAGTGGCAGACGTTATGGCGCTTTGCCAAAGCTATGACGAGCTGCGCCGGCAGCAATCGATGACCCGTTGCTCGCAGAGATGAAGTCATTCATGCGCGAGGATATCCCGCGCCCGTCCTCTCTGCTGGACTTTGCTCACCCTCAGTACGTTCAACAGCCGTCGACCACACTTCTGCCTCCCCTCCGTCGAGCAATTGAGCAGGAAATCGCGGAGGTCATGCCCGAGTACCACCAGCAACATCCGGCTCCTGCACCACTGAGTTACGCCCAACTTGTCGCAAGAACACCCCCAGCAATCCCTACGGCTACCGCACACAGTTTCGCCGAAGCCGCCGCTCGACCTCTCTCCTTTGAAGCGGATGTACCGCAACCTACGCTCACGTCATGCATAGGCCACGACTGCAGACCACCATGCAGTCATATCAGTTGCTGCCCCATGAATCCCGTCCTGCACCATGAGGGGGGCCTTGCCCCAGCAAACCGATGGCGCACGCCTGACAACCGCCCGATATGCTTCGCATGCGGTTTCGCCGGCCACGTGGCGCGTTATCGCAATCGCGTGCATTCCGCCCAGAGTCGCGTCGCCTGCCACCAGCCAGTCGAACCGCCCATACTACGACCCACCTACGCCTCTGTCACCGACGTCTCGCCCAGCTCCTTCTACCCGCCGTTCACTGTCGTTGATGCGGCCGTGTCCGGTCCCACGCGACCAGGAAAACTAGTCGTCGCAGTCCACGAGGAAAAGGCTGCGACGCTATCGAACTGCGAAGGCCCTCAGCGAAGCCCATCGAACGTGACAGACGTGTTTGTCGAAGATGTTCGCGCATCTACCATTATTGACACTGGAGCCGCCGTATCCGTTATAGACGCAAAGCTTAGCCGATTACTGCGAAAAGTGACGACGCAACTTTCCGGGCTCTCACTCCGTACAACCAGCGCCTAATGTACTCACCCTATTGGGGGCGAGGAGTTACGGAGTCGCCCTCTATCGGACGCGCTTCGATTGCGTCCTAGGCAGGATACCGCCGGCGCGCTCCCAATAGGTTTTGCTGTCGGCGCTCTATAAAACACCTCGCGGAATCTCTCCAGGACATTTCTGTAAATACTTCCGAAACTAATTATGTTCTTTACTCTAATAATAATTTTCAACGAACAGAAAGCACAAGATAGTTTACAGTCGCTGTCTCTTTGCAGAAAACGGAGCGCCCGCTTCACGCGGTCACCGCATTGGAGACCCCTGAAAGCGCTTCTTGCGTGAAAGGTACTCAGTCGCTGGGTGCAAACTATGTGAAATATCTCGTTGGTGTAGGCTGCCTGTATAACCAAATGGAGCATAACAGAAAGATGCCTCAAGCCAGCGATCGCACAGTTCGCGGCGACTGACGGTGATTCTGCATGTATCAGCGTCTGAATATACATGGTTTCGCATACAAGTATGAGCGTCTGAACTCATGGTTTCGCTTTTGCTACGAGCGCGTTTTGGCACCGTGCTGTGAACTTTAGGCCGCAGCATATGATTTGTGAGTACACAAACAACCATTGTTGCGCGGACGCTATCAGGGCAGTTCAACAACAATTTCGTTACAACTACGACATCGGTGCTGCTACGACAACTTGGTGATGTGCAGTCCCGACAAGTCAAAGTTTTTGTTTTTTGAATTTTCGGTTTAAATTCGTGTACGTTTCAATGTCACATCATAAGTTGTCTCACACTGCATATTGGTCGGTCCTCTCAGCGAGCGAATGCTGCTGCTTCTGTTTCTTCAGAAGCAGCGCATTCAGCGCATTCGTTTCGTTTGGTGCTCACACAAAGCGTGAGCAAATTCGATGGGTTTTTTTAAGATGCTCCTTAATTATCGTTCCCCCTGCATTAGAGTGAACTTGCCGCTCTCTGCCAATTACAAATTCATAGTCCAAAGCTTCACCACTTCGCGATTGCTGGTGGAAGGGGAAGCGGTCTACGAGGCCAAGCTTGTAGTTGCATGCAGCGCCAAGGAAAATAAAGAAAATAAATGCAGAAAAGTTCGCGTGGGAAGGTTCTGAGATGGTATCGCACCTGGTAAAAGGTAGCGCCTTTTCCATCCTGCGGGAGTTAAGCATCATTAGCCGGCGAGCAGCGCGCGTGAGCCATGGTCTTTCAGTGCGCGCTGTCTGCTACTCATAGAACATCGCAGCCCCGACGCAGTAGCGAAAGTCTTTGTCGCGGAAGTGCTTGCGGCACACACGACTCGTAGCCAATGGCTGCTTGCCAGTTCTTAGCTTCACAACCCACGCACCGAGCAGTAGAGCACCACGTTCGTCGCCTTCAGAGGCAGCCACCCCTATTACAATTGTTTCAATTGTGTGCAAAATGTGAGAAAACCTCCACATTTGAACAGAACGCAGCGCAGATGCATCATGAAACTGGTTTTCAAAGCACGCGGCAGTGCTCCACAAGCAGCCGACGCGGCCGCTGAGACCAGTGATCCTGCCAAGCACGTCAGGCCTTCGGTGTGCCGGCGTTTCCAGTGGTGGGCCTCCCTCCAAATAGCGGTGTGCACAGCCCGCGTCATGATTCAGGATGCTCTGTACGCCATCGAATTGATCATAATTCGTGCATGTTCTCACGACCTCATCCTAGCTAGGATGGGATTTTCTCTCCCGCCACGAGGCCGTAATCGATTGCGCACCAGCCGAAATAGAGCTCTCACCATTATCTGATTTGACGCTGGCAGACAATCCATCGGCTGCAAGCAAGGTACTCAGGGCAGCACCTTTATTTTTGTTATCAAGCCATCGCCGCAGTGTTAAGTTGTTGTGAGGGGAATGTCTCGGCAGCGTGGAACCCCTCGTAGACGCAGAAGTTATGGACAAACCTGATGACACGCACTGCCCCAGTGCCAGTTCGCTCGGTGCTGTTTCCATGTCTGGTCATCACCCGCGGATGTATTCGGTTCCTTCATTGCTGACAACCTTACGTAGGTCGAGCGGTCCCAGCTTTTGGACTTGTTGGAAGAGTTTCGCTCTTCTTTCCATGTCGCTCAAACTTCTCTCGGCTGCACGTCCACCGTTACGCATCGCATCGACACAGGCGCCCAACCGCCACTGCGGCAACGTCCATATCGCGTATCTCCCACAGAACGCCGTGTAATCAAGGAGCAAGCCGACAAAATGCTTCGACGTGATGTTATTCGACCCTCTAACAACCCCTGGCCGTCTCCTGTCGTTCTTGTTGCGAAGAAGGACGGTTCTGTGTGGTTCTGTGTGGACTACCGACGACTCAACAAGATCAATCGTAAGGACGTGTATCCACTACCGCGAATAGACGCGACTGACAGCCTGCAAGGAGCAGAATGCTTTTCATCTCTAGATTTGCGATCAGGGTATTCGCAAGTACCTATGGCTGATGATGCTCGACCGAAGACCGCCTTTGTCACGCGCGCCGGCTCGTACGGATTCAACATCATGCCGTTTGGGCTGTGTAATGCGCCCGCCACCTTTGAGCGCATGATGGATACCGTTCTGCGCAAGTTGAAATGGCACACATGCCTGTGCTACTTCGACGACGTCGTCGAGGAAGATGCGTGAACTCCTCCACGCATCTTCAACGCCTGCGGCATGTCTTGACGCGTTTGAGCGACACCCGTCTGCAACTGAATCAAAAGAAGTGCCGATTTGCCGCACGGCAGCTGACAACACTCGGCTACTTCCTGTTCAAGGACGGAACTCTCCCCGATTCAGCCAAGCTTCCGTCCGTGACCGAGTTTCGCAAACCTACGTCCGTCAAAGAACTGCGCAGTTTTGTAGAACCGTGTTCCTTCTTCCGGCGCTTCATTCGAAACTCCGCAACTATCATATCGCCGCTGACGAAACTCCTCAGAAGTAACAGGCCCATCCATTCGTGATCGTTAGAGTGCGACGGCGCTTTTGCAAAGCTCCTCGTTTGTTGACGTCGCCTCCATGCTACGCCACTATGACCCTACGGCCCCTACAGAGGTACACACAGACGCCAGCGGTGTTGGCCTTGGCGCTGTTCTTGCGCAGTGCACACGAGGGTTCCCTGAATATGTGGCGGCATATGCTAGTCGTACGCTTACTAAAGCCGAGACCAACTACACCGTCACCGAAAAGGAATGCCTGGCGATCATCTGGGCCATGACGAAGTCCCGACCGTATTTGTATGGTCGCCTGTTTGATGTCGTCACCGAGGATAATGCACTATGCTGGTTGTCGTCATTGAAGGATCCCTTAGGCCGCCTAGCCCGCTGGGCACTTTGCCTACAGGACTCAATATTAGCGTGCTGTACCGCAACAGACGCCACCATGCTGACGCCGACGCACTCCCGCGCTCCCTATTGCCTGACGACAATACCCACAGCTCAGTGTCTCACAATGCCATTTCTTCCATCGACATTCACACCATAGCTACCGAACCACACAAAGATCAATGGATCGCTTCGCTGATAGACTTGCTCACTGATCCATCGGCAACACCATCCACTCGCGCGTTGGGTCGTCAAGCCCACCATTTCGCCATTCACGACGACCTCCTTCACAGACGGAATTACAACGCCGACGGCCGCCAGTGGCTACTAGTAATACCCCGCAGTCTGCGTTCTGACATATGTGATTCGTTCCACGCTGATCCGCAGCGTTCGCACTCAGGGGTATTGAAAACTTACCACCGCATTCACCAACGGCACTTTCGGAGCGCTACGTGCAGAAGTTCGTTCGCTGCTGCATCGATTTTCAGCGCCGCAAAATCTCAACACACCTGTCACCAACAAGTCTGCAACCTTTACCTTGCCCTGACCGGCCGTTGGGTGCGTTGGCAACGATTTGTATGGGCCACTTCCTCTGACGTCGGCTGGTAACCTATGGGCCATCATCGCTGTAAGCCACCTTACGCGATACGCCGAAACTGCCGCCCTCCCAGCGGCTACAGCGCGTTATGTTGCCTCCTTCCTGCTCCACCGATTCGTTCTCCGCCACGGAGCGACTCAGTGATCGAGGCCGTGTCTTCTTGTCGGAAGTCGTCGAAGCCATTGTCAAAGAGTGTAACGTTGTTCACCGCAAAACTACTGCTTACCGCCCACCGACGAATGGCCTCACCGAACGCTTTAACCACACGCACGGCGACATGCTCTCGATGTAGGTCGCCGCCGATCACACAAGTTGGGATGCCTTTCTGCCCTTCGTCACGTACGTCTACAATACCGCCCTACTACTGGCTTCTCACCCTTTTTCTTATTTAACGGCAGGCACCCGTTGCACACAATCGACACAATCCTTCCCTACAAGCCGGATCGATCTGAATGTGCTACTATTTCTTCCACAGCCAGACTTGCTCAGGAGTTTCGCAAGCTTGCTACGCATGAGCAAGAGCGGCAGAAGAGCATTCGCGGTGACACCACCACTTCTGCGCCCACGACCCACTCTAGGTCCTTACTACTTCACCTGGCCTCTCTTCCAAACTACTGCCCAAATACGTGTCTTCTAACGCACACTCCCGGTTAACTACCTGATCGAACCCATCGAATCATCTTCGGACATGTGCCGTCGAGGGCACGACATTTTCAACCTGGAGCGCCTGGAGCCCTACCATGACCCGCTCATAGTGACAAGCTGTTAGGTCGCCAGGCGGCTCCCTTTTCGTACCCGAGGTGATTGTAGCGAAGCGTTCGAACTCGCTAATGGGTCGTCCTCTTCTCTGAGAGCACGCCCCTCGTGCTGAGAGTCCGCACTCCGTCTTGACTGTCTCGCCGTTGTGCATCGGCGCCTAGTGCCGTCAATAATAATAATATATACTATATATATATATATATATATATATATATATATATATATATATATATATATATATATATATATATATATAGACATTGTCACAGGGTAGTGACATTGACAAAGGCCGCAGTCGGTGTGCCCAAGATGAAACAACTTAGCCGAACTTGTGGCCGGGAAACCAGAAGTCAAACTACAAGAGATACACGCTTACACCGATAACGGCGAACAGAGCGTCGGCCGTCGATAAACTGAAACTGCGGCAAGGCGCGTCAGCATATATACATGCGGCATCGAACATTCCAGCCTTACCATTGGTGGCCGCTTTAGTTCCCACATAGACTCAGCTGTTCGCGTATCCGTGCTCAATCCTAACAGATGATCCTAAAATAGTCTGGAACGCTTCCAGACATTCGGGTGCGGTTTTCGCAAAGCAGTAGTAACACGTTTAAAGGGGTGGTGCCACCAAATTTGTGGCTTGCGCATTCTTTGCTGTAAGCGTTTCCTATAGCTCCAGGAAGCATGATGCACGCACCAAGATTCATGTATTCTCGCTAAATAACTTAATATCGCTTTTGATTTGGACAACTTTCGGTTTCGGTTTCTGGGCGCCGAGGTTGGGCAGTGACGTAGAAGTGTAGGAGGCGTGGTCACGTGACCACACAAGGCTGTGACGCACATAGCCAGGAAGCGATCGAAACTCGGGGAGTGATGTAGCAACCGATGCTTTGCCGGTACTACAGTGAACTAGAATGTATTCTAGTTCATTACAGCCGGTACGTACGTTGCGGAAGTGGCGGAGGTCCGGAGGTCACTCACGTTACTACAGCAGATTTGGTGTGACGTCACTACAACTTTCGTTGCCCATCCTACAGATCTACGTCACTGTTGGCGCGCTAGCGATGGGTTTCGATCGGGAGAATGAGCATTTAGGTACACTTTGGAAGTGAATGAAAATATATTCTAAACGTTTGCTGTGTCCAACCCTTCGTGTGGAATGTCCTTGCACACAGAGGAAACCCACAACAGGCTTGTTATAGCCTCGAAATTTGATGGCACCACCCCTTTAAGGGGGCAGCAACATAAATATAGAAAGAAAGGAGCACGGGGGGCATTGCACCCTCTGAAAAGGCATCATCCCGATGCTTAAAGGGGTGGTGCAATCAAATTTCGAGGCTATAACAAACCTGTTGCGGGTTTTCTCTGTATGCAAGGACACTACACACGAAGGGCCGGACACAGCAAACGTTTAGAACATATTTTAATTCACTTCGAAAGTGTATCTAAATGCCCGTTCTCCCGATCGAACACTATCGCTAGCGCGCCAACTCTGACGTAGATCTATGGGAAGGGAAACGAAAGTTGTAGTGACGTCACACCAGGTCTACTGTAGTGAGGTGAGGGACCTCCGGACCTCCGCCATCTCCGCAACGTACGTACCGGATGTCGTGAACTAGAATATATTCTAGTTCACTATAGTACCAGCAAAGCATCGGTTGCTACATCACTCGCCGAGTTTCGATCGCTTCCTGGCTATTTGCGTCAAAGCCTTGTGTGGTCACGTGACCAAGCCTCCTACACTTCTACGTCACTGCCCAACCTCGGTTACCAGAAACCGAAAGTTGTCGACATCAAAAGGATATAATAAATTATTTAGCGAGAATACAGGAATCTTGGTGCGTGCATCACGCTTCCTGAAGCTATAGGAAACGCTTACAGCAAAGAACGCGCAAGCCACAAATTTGGTGGCACCACCTCTTTAAGCAGAAGATGGAAGTGGATACACAAAGACAGTGTAATAATAAAGAAAAAAATATAGTCCTCAGGCTGCCTAACGCGCACAAAACGGCTTAAAATGTACTGACACCATTTTTCGAATGTGAGTTTACTCTGACATACAGATCTCCTGTTTGCAGAGACGGCTTTGAGCTAGCGTGAAGCTCAGCAAATGCTGATAAGATTCTTGATTTTCATTATTAAAGTCAATTTTTAGATGCGAAGTATCTTAAGGCGGAGCTCAATCCGGTTTTGGTGGTGGTTTGCGGCGTGACCACCCTTACTGTGCATGCGCATACCCTCTCCACACACCTCCTCTCCACTCACCCTCTCCCCTTCCCCTCTCCACTTTCCCTCTCCCCTCCCCCTTTCCACTCTTCCTCTGAAACGCGGGCTAGACATGCCGAAATTCTCTCCTGCGCAACGCCGCGATGAGCTCGAGCGCATGCGCGTCCCCTCCCCTTCTCTCTCCTCTCCTACGCTGCCCCCCTCTCGCCCGCCTGTCGACCGCGTTCCCCGCTCGCCCTGTGAGAATTAACGGCCAGGCTAGATGGAAGATACGACGCGCGTAGCGTCCCTCTTCGCGTTCCAGGACGCGTGGTCGATAGCATGCCCAACGAACGCCAACGGAACGCGATCGTGCAAGTGCTCCGGCTTCGCATCGCCTCATGGTCCCCTTTAGCGGGAGATGGTGTAATTTTTTTCTAGTGCACCTACCGTCATCGACACTAGCTTGACGTCAGGCTACAGTACCAATTCTGGTAACTTCACGCAGCAGTCTGGCCACTTGTGATGACGCTGGGTACCAAAACTTCCAAGATGGCCGCTTGTGCGTCACCAAAACATTTAAAATGGCCGCTTGTGCGTCACCAACGGAGCCACGGTGCGGAGCGTCCGTGGAAACGTCACTATATGTTGTGCGAGCACGTGACGAGAAGCTCATACCGTGTTGTGACGTCAGGGTACAGTAGGAACCGAAACTAGGTTTTAAAACATATTGTAATTACTTTCTGAGGGTACACACGTGCTTGGTACTACCTTTTCTAGGCTGTTGAGTGCTTGACCTTTAGTTTGCCGTAACCAAACGACAACTGAAAATTTTCGCGTCAGTACCCCTTTAAGGAGCACGACATGGCCGACTTCAGGTCGTGCGCGGCGCCGTTGGGAGTTCGTAATGCCGTCAGGGAAAACCTCGTAGTCGAGGGCGCTGAGACGTCGGAGCACCTTGTATTGCCCGAAGTATTGTCGAAGAAGCCTCTCGCTAAGTCCCCGTCGGCGTATCGGTGTCCAGACCCACGGTCACCGGGTTGGTATTCCATGGGCGTAGTCGAAGATTAGAGCGATGGCTGTCGACCCTCTGCTCGTCCTTGACGTGCAGGCGGGTGAGCTGTCGAGCTTCTTCGGCGCGTTGCAAATAAGCGGTGACAGTGGGCAGCATTGCGTCGAGCGTCGTTGCTGGGCTCATTCCGTAGACTAACTTGTACGGCGTCATTTGCATTGTATCTTGCATGGCCGTGCTGTATGCGAAGCTCACGTATGGAGGAATGGCATCCCACGTCTTGCGTTCGACGTCGACGTACATGGCGATCATGTCGGTGATGGTCTTGTTTAGCCGCGGCCAGTAGTATCTTTCATGTATTCTTGCGAGCGTGCGGGACACATCCAGGCTTCCAGCCGTCGGGTCGTCGTGTAGAGCCTGGAGGACTTCTGGTCACAATGCTGAGGGAACCACGAGCAGGTTGTTAGCTCGAAGTGGCGACAAGTTCTTCTTTAGTAGAACGCCGTTTCGCAAGAAAAACGACGCCAGCCCTCGCGTGAGTACCTACGGAACAAGGATGGCCCTGCCCTCGAGGTATTCCAGAAGGCCCCTGACCTCCGGATCGGCTGGCTATCGTTCGGCGAAATCGTCGGCACTTATGGTTCCCAAAAAGCAGTCGTCATCCTGGTGGACCTGCGACTGTGTGTCGACGGGGCCACGAGACAGGCAGTCGGCGTCACAGTGCTTTCTTCCGGACTTGTACACGACGGTAATGTGGCCTTCTTGAAGCCTCAGAATCCACCGTGAGTGACGACCTGAAGGGTCCTTCAAGTTAGCTAGCCAACACAAGTCGTGGCGGTCACTCACAACTTTGAAGGGCCTGCCATAGAGGTAGGGGCGAAATTTTGACGTAGCCCAGATGATGGCAAACACTCCTTTTGAGTTGTGGAATAGTTGGCTTCTGCCTTGGATGGCGACCGGCTAGCATAACTGACAACACTCTCCAGTACGTCAGTCTTCTGCAGAAGGACGGCGCCGAGTCCTACGCTGCTTGCGTCGGTGTGGATTTCCACTTCGGCCTATTTGCCGAAATTCGCAAGTATCGGAGGCATCTTCAGGCATCGTTTCAGTTCTTAAAATACTTGAATTTGCACCATTTCCCACCTGAATTCGACGTCGGTCTTCGTGAGTTGCGTTAGTGGCTCGGCGATCCGTGAAAGTACTTGACGAAGCGTCTGTAGTAGGTGCAAAAGCCGAGAAATCGACTTACGGCCTTCTTGTCGGCGGGTGGTGGGAAGGCAGCGATGGCACTGTCTGGGTGCACTCCGGACGTGCTGATCACGTGACCCAAGAACAATAGCTCCTCGTACGCAAAGCGGTACTTTTCAGGCCTCAAAATAAAGCCAGAGGTCTAGATTGCTTCAAGTACAGCGTTGAGGCGCGGGAGGCTTTCGTCAAGTTTAAGGCAAACACGATGACGTCGTCCAAGTACACGAGGCATGTCTGCCACTTCAATCCTGCCACTACCGCGGTGGAACGTCGCAGGTGCCGAGCAAAGGCAAAAGGACAAGGCCTTGAACTCGAAGAGGCCGCTTGGTGTTATAAACGCAGTCTTCTCTCGGTCTATATTGTCGACTTCAATTTGCCAATAGCCGGTCTTGAGGTCCATCGAAGAAAAGTACCTCGCGTTGTGGACTCGATCCATGGTGTCGTCTCTCCGTGGGAAAGGGCACACGTCCTTTCTCGCGATCTTGTTCAGACGGCGATAATCGACGCAGAAGCGTAGGGTTTCGTCCTTCTTCTTCACTAATACCACGGGTGATGCCCACGGGCTCTTGGATTGCTGGATGATGTCGCGTAGAATTTCGTCGACTTGTTTCTTTACGGGCTCACGTTCTCGCGCCGAATCGCTGTACGATCTCTGACAGAGCGGTCTGGCAGTTTCCTCTGTTAGGATGCGATGCTTTGCAACTGAAGTATGGCGAAGTCCAATCAAACATGTTGTCTTCATCTCCGCCCACTAAACGAAAATTAAGCACCGCCTCCTTCGCACTCCAGGAAAGAGAGAAGCGGCGCACCTGGACGACGGACGGTGGCTGGGAGGCGAATCAAAAGATACACACCAAGAAGGGATCTCGGCGGTGCACATTCCCGGAAACGGGCTGCGTTGTCAGGTGTGCTGTCAGGTGCAGTCGTTCCTTGCTTCGATAGCGCTGTCGGTGCAGCGGACGGCCAGGTCTTACTCGGGTCACAAAGCCACAAAGGAACCGTACACACAATGAACGGATTACTGCAGTGCACATTCCTGAGAATTGGCCAGGACGTCAGGTGTGTTGACAGTTGCAAGTCTTTCCTTGCCTCTATGCTTCGCCAGTGCAGGTGACGGCTAGCTCCCGGTCGGGCCTCAAAGTCGCAGACACCGCGTACTGTAGGAACAGGGGCCCGATGAAGAATCTCCGGCACTCAGCTAATTGTTCGGTGCATCTCGCAGAAGCTTGAACATAGCAATGCACAAGCGATTGCCTCCTCCGAGCAGCCTGGACTGCAAATAGTTCATCTTCAGGCCATAAAAGCTTCAAGTTCAGCCAAGCGTGTCCAAGGCGATTGAAGAGGGAACTGCCAGCCTTGAAGGGTTCAGGACACAAGTGCAGTGTTGTCGCCGCATCTGGTGCGTTTCGGGGAACGTTGAGGTCGAAGAAAGCAGGGCTGACGCCGCCATACCATTCTGACGATACAGCGGCGCCAAGCCGTGAAGTCCGACCATAACAGCGGGCACATGGCAGAGCGCTGCAAGCGCTGTGGTTGTGCGCCACACTTCAGCCAAACCACGCTTGTAATGACAGGAAGCAGCTTCACTGAAAGGGAGACAATTCAGGCGTTCCCAATAAAAAGGGCAGGTAGCCAGTGCGTTAGTGCCCCATCACTAGATCTAAGTGAGAAAGAAGTCATCTTTTTGAGAGGTAGCCTGTAGACATGTAGAGCTCAGATTGTGGGATGCCCATTTTGCCTCTCACTAGGGTTAACACGTGTTGATGTGTGCTGGCATGTTTTCACAGCTCGCGTTAGTTACAGTTTCCCGCGCATGCCTTGACTGTTTTAGTGGCTCTTTATGAATTGTTAGTTCTGCCACGTTTCTGTTTCTGTTGTGAGATTGCCTTGTTCGGCAGCTTTTAAATATCGGCACGGTTTCTGATAATAAACAGTTGGAAGTTGGCGCCCGCGTCTGTCAGTTCGTGTCTTTGCTTCGTCCCCGTCTTCTTTGCGCCATACCAGTTTTTCGTCAAGTGTCGCATACTTCGAAGAATGTAGCACAGCACTGTAGTGTGAACATTGTGTTTCCAGCTCCTCCAAAAATGTTATGTGTTGTGCTAGGGCAATGAATGTTTCACTTCGCCTAAAACAAAGAATGCCAGATTTAACGCAAGATCTAAAATAAAGGAATCGCTTTTTATCATTTCATAAAACAAAACAGCGACATTAATCACACTTAGTGCGGTCGTTTGTATATTTTTTATGAAACTTTCACCGCTAGTTTCCTTTACTGTCTGCTGTACCTATGGCAACTGTGACGCCTAATTTCTTCCCCTTGTTTTCATATGTTTCCACAATAACCTTGTTTATTTATTCCGACCGTGGGTGTTTACTGTTTTTCTGTTTTTTTTAGTTAGTCCATTCATGATGTATATCGTGTGTTCGACCGCCGTGAAGCTGCTCAGTGTATGAGGTGGCCAGGTTCCCCTCAAGCTGCTCAATGCAGCTTTTTTGCCGGGTCATCCTCGAAACCTTGTTGTGAATAAACACAATTCAATTCAATAGCGAAGTGGTCTGAGATTCCCTTCGTGAATGTCGACTCTTGCCTTGCCGAAAAATACCACACTTGCGTCTCTAGTCGCCGTGCTTATCATGTTTCAGGTAAACGCGAAGGCTTCATTTGACATCTCGTTTGAACGAAATAAAAGCATGTAGCGCACATGGGGTTTAACTGTGGGGGTCATTGCATGTCTTGCCTTTACGTGCGCGCCAAGGGGATCTACCCGGCTAAAGTGGCGTTAACGAAAGGTGTTACGTGGGATTGTTTCTCGCTTTGAGAACTTGTACTGGCGCTGCCGCGACCCCTTCAGCCCTTGAACAATGGACTTTTTTATGTGTTCATTATTGCTGCATCGCCCCAGTAGTCATTACAGCAGGGGGCCCACTTTTGCTTGAAGAGGGGCCCCTAACTTCTATGTATGTTTGTGTGATGTGCGTCTCTGCGATATATATATATATATATATATATATATATATATATATGTATAGATATATATATATATATATATATATATTGACACGTAGATTGTGAAGAGGCTGTCTTCGGATTCCGTAAGACAAATTGGAAGGAATATATGCTTATGAAAAACAGTTTATTTCTCAACGTTTCGATCGGAGACCGATCTTTATCAAGGCAAAATTTACGAGGCTTCGATGCGCTTTAATAGTCCTTTTAATATAGTAGTTTTAATAGTCCTCCGAGCAGGTAGAGAGAAAAAAATTAAAATAAAAAATATACTAATGAAAAAAGAAATGAAAAAAATTACACGATCTCCCGCTGAAGGGAACCATGCGTGGATGCGAAGCAGCGGGGAGATCGTTCGCTTGAACGGGAGATGGTATGGTATGATGAACTTTATTCGGGTCCCGAAGATCAGCCCTAGGCTGACGCAGGGGGGTCGCACGTTGGGGAAGTAAGGTTTAACCTTACCGCCATATTATGGGCCTTCTGGACGGCCTTTATTTGATCTGAAAGAGCTCCACTGTGAAGGACTCTTTCCCACCAGCTTCTTTCTATGTCACAGTCTGTGAAAGCCACACGACACTGCCAAAGCATGTGATCCAGAGTTATGATGCCATTGCACTTCTCGCAACTGATTTGTAACTCTCTTTCTGGATATATCTTGCTAATAAAGTTTGGATTCGGGTAAGTGCCTGTCTAAATCTCAGAGTGACCGCTTGAACTTTATTGAGCTTAGCGTGTGACACACTTCTGTTCATATAATAATGCTTCGTCACTTCATTATATGTAAGTAATCGGTCCCAGTTCTCCTTCTGCATATTATCGGGATCCTGGTCGCGTACGGCTCGGATAGTAAGTTCTCGTGCACCTGCGTTAGCCACCTCGTTTAAATTCTTCCAAGATGAATCAACAGTCCCCATATGTGCAGGAACCCAGCGGATTTTGATCTCTTGGTTGTCCATCGCACCAATCAGTTGGGCAGCACTTCTGGTTACAAAGCCTTTGTGAAGTGTCTAATAGCCATCTTAGAGTCACTGAGTCACTGTAAATTCGCGTCCACGTATTATTCCTTGAAGCCAATGCTACTGCCACTTGTTCCGCGACGATAGCATCTTTAGTCATGATTATAATAGCGTCCCGAGTGAGTCCATCTGAATCTACTACTACTGCCGTAAAGGCTTTCTTTCCTCTTACCAATGCAGCATCTACAAAAGCCGAATGTTGCCTGCACTGTTCTATCTTCTGCAGGAGAGCTTTGGCCCTTGCCTTTCTTCTTTTGTGGTTGTGCACCGGGTGCATATATATAGGGAAAGGCGTTGTCTTAATTAGCTCTCTTGTGCTATCTTTTAGCTCTACTTTATCATCATCTGAATCTCTGGATTCGGTTGGGTACCACCCTAGCTCTTCAAGTATTGTTCTACCTGGCCTTGTTCCAGAGAGCCTCTCTCTGTAGGCAATTTGCTGAGCTTCAGTTATCTCGGCTATTGTGTTGTGGAGCCCAAGTTTCATTTTTTATCATCTGGTGTACCAACCGGCAATCCCACTGTTGTTTTGACAAGCCTTTTAATTAATCGGTTCAACTTGCTTATTTCTGTATGTGTCCATTTAAGCGTACTAGCTACATAGGAGAAGTGACACAAGGCGAAAGCATGGACCAGTCTCATGGCGCTGTCCTCTCCCAACCCTCTGTGTCTGTTAGTAGTTCTCCTGAGGAGTCTTATTACCTCCTCAGTCTTGCTAGCGAGGTGTAGTATTGTTCTTCCATTTGTCTCGTTTGCCTCCAGGAATAACCCGAAGACTCTAATGGAATCGACTTGCTTAATGGATTTGCCAGCCTTTGTGGTTAGCACTAACCCGGGTTCTTCTTCAGGAACATATCCCCGCGGTTTTCTACCCCTTCTCCCGTTATTGAGTACTAGGCGTTCAGACTTGTCAGCAGATCATTCGAGTCCAATGTCGTCTAAAATGGACTATACCTCATAAATTTTCTCCTGAAGCCTGCTTTCCGCCTGTCCCATACTTCCTTCAGCGCTCCATATAGCCACATCATCCGCATAAATTGTGAAGTGAATGCCATCTATCATTTTTAATCCTTTTGCCACTTTTGGCATGGCAAGGCTGAAAAGCATAGGCGACAGGACCGACACTTGTGGCGTTCCTCTGTCACCCAGATGCATCTTCTTTGATTTAATATCCCGGAATCAAAGGTGTGCTGAGCAATCACTAAGAAAGACTTTAACCACTTCATAGTCTTCTGCCCAATCCCAGTTCTCAAATGACCTCAAGTATTGCTCCGTGCTTAATTCTGTCAAAAGCTTTTTCTATGTACAACCCGAAGAGAGCCCTAGTGTTCTTTGGGTTGGCTAAGAGCCGTTTATGTTTGACTAGCAACATGGCATCTTGTGTGGACAAGCCTGGTCTGAAACCAATCAGGTTATACGGTAGGATGTCATTGTCCTCCACATATTTTGCTAATCTTTCAATTTGACATGCTCCATTGTCTTCCCTAGATATGATGTCAGCGAAATTAGCCTGAGGTTGTCCAAGTTGAGCTATTTACCCGGCTTTGGTATTAAGATAGTATTGGCCGTCTTCCATTCTTCTGGATATACCCCATCCTTCCATAACTCATTAATGTAGTGGCGAGATATTTTATGGAGTCGTCATCCAGATTCTTAAGCAATCTGTTGGAGATGTCATCTGGGTCAGCTGCTGACCTATTATTCAAATCATACAGTGCCGTGCGCACCTCACTTTCTGTGAATTCCCGGTCCATAAAGTTGCATTCTGCTCCTAAGTAATCCGGGTAACTTACTTTTTGTGCCTCTTTCCTGAGGGGCAAGTATTTAGCTGCCAATTGCTTCATTATGCTCTCTGCGCTTGCAGTCTGACGTTCCTGATGTACTAGCTTCGCCACTGCCGTACGTCTATTCAATTTAGTGCCTTTTTCATTGAGCAGATGTCTCAGCAGATTCCATTTGTCTCCGCGTTTTATCCTTCCATCTACACAGTTACAAACCTCATTCCATTGTTGTTTCGGCAAATAACGGGCATGCTTCTCGATATCCCTGCTGAGTGGAGCAATTGGCTTCCTAAGTCTTCTGTTCAAGCACTGAGGCTCCCATGTCTGTAAAATTGGTTGCTTGGTTTCTTTCGAATGCGCCAATCTACTGTCCATCTGATCGACCGCTTCCTCTGCTTCCATAGCATTAGTTGCTGCTTGAAGTCAGCTTTAAGTTGAGCTATCCAATCTGGTGGTCTGATTTGCCCATTTCCTTCTGTTTATGCTCTGTCCTGTCTGATTTTTCTAAACTGGTCCCAGTCTATGTATCTGAAGTATTTTACTTCCACTTCCATCATTTCCAACATTATGCGTAGATTATAGTGGTCGCTCCCCAGATCCGCGCCCGAGTTGGTCCACTCTGCCCTGGGTAAGTCAGAAGTAAATGTTAAGTCCGGAGTCCTGTCCCTACACGTGGAGGTGCCACACCTAGTAGGAAAGGCGGGGTCTGTGATAAGAGACAGGCCTAGATCCGTGGCAAGATGCCAGATTCCTTCTCCTTTCTTAGTATTCAAGCCGTAACCCCAAGATTGGTGTGGGGCGTTGAAGTCCCCTCCTATTATTAGGGGCGCAGTTCTGGCTGCCCCCGTGGCCTTAATAAAAATTGTTCTAAAGCTCTGTCACATTTCGCTGGGACTGCTATATATGTTGAGGCTGAACGAGCTGTGCGCTTTACCTCTTTGCCTTTTTAGAACCGCTTTCATCACTATATATATTCAATTTTGGTAGCCCCTAATTTTAGGTCATGCTCAATGTAGAGAACTTTCTTGTCAATTAGGGTGGCTATTTCCTTGCCCGGTTCTTTGCCTTTACAGATCGCTTTAAAGCCGGACAGCCGGATCTTCTCCGCTTGAGTTCCCTGCAGCAGTATTAATTTTGGTCTATTTTCAACCGTTTTAATTATCTGTGCTAGTGGCGCTTTTTTTGCTGAAATCCTTGCAATTCCACTGCCACACACTAAATCTCTTTCTGCTACCCATTATTATTGCCATTACCCCCGGACTTGCTCACCCAGTCATTGTTCTCTTGACTGTACTACCTAGCGCTCCTGGGAGTGACCTAACGGTTTCGGCTTCTGAGGGCATATATTCATCATCCTCACCTTGGGCCTCCACCGTTTTCAGCCTTTTCTCGGATGTTAACGTCCACTTCCATGTTTTATCCACCTTAAGATTTACTCTGTCTACCGTGTCCTTTAGATCTCTGATCGCATTCTTGATCCCCTCCAGAACAGAGCACATCGGTTCCACCTCTGGGACTACAGCTCTCTTTTTGGGCGCTGGTGGGCCTTCTTCCTCCTGGCTGTTACTTCTACTCAAAGGCTTAGGTACTGCTGCATTGCCGCTTTCTACCCTCAACACTTTGTTCATTTCCTGCATTGGCTTCTTAAGTTCTTCATTAGCTTTCTGTAATAATATAACCTCTCTGATCAGCTGTTCTACTCTGGCATCATTACTTACTCTGTACCTGCGAGGCCATCGCCCCGTTACCTGCGGCTTTCACAGTACCTTTGACTTTCTCGGCCCAGGTCACTCCTGGCTCCTTTTTCTTGTTTGTCTTCAGCTCCTGCTCCTCGAACCGTAGGTGCCCCTCCCGAGACCTGGAACGGTTTCTTCCTCTCGATGTTGAACGGTGTCTTGATCTCGACCTGCTTCTTGAGCGTGAGCGCTTCCAGGCGCCAGGAGGGGTTCTCTTCGTTGGTTGAGCCGATTCACTTTCGGTGTCCACTTTGAAGCGTTCTCTTCTGCGTACTCTCACTATGTATGTTATTTGGTACCGCTGCTTGCAAGCCTTGTCACCTGTGGGGTGAGCTTCACCGCAGAACTTCGCATTTGGGAGAGCATATGTGATCTTTCCCTGGGTCTTGCATGCCACATCCCCTGCACTGCACAACATCAGGCGTGGGACAAACGTCAGATCTGTGTCCTATTCTTCCACATGCGTAGCATACGTCAAATTGCTTCCTGCACAGATAGCACCTCACTAGGGTTTACCCGTATTCGATGACATTGGGCATCCTCAGTCCGTCAAAAAGCACAATAACCGAGCCCGTTGCCTTGATACGCTGTGCAGCCAACGCCGCTGGGTTGTATTCATGTACAATCATTTTCGTGATCACATTTTGACTGTCGCTGAGGTACACTCTTCTCGCTCGTGTAGTCGTCTTGTCTTCTTGTGTCCCGTCCATTTGCGCTCAATCTATTACAAAATGCACCAACACGCCCAACAGAGCGTTCTCATGACCCCTTTGTACGTAGAGTGGGGGGCCGTTTCATAAGCGCTCACTTCATATTCCGTCTCCATGATCGTAACAGACTTGATTCTCACATACCTTTCGGCAAGATCGGAGTCCGGAGTACTAACCAGCACGATGTTCTGCGTGAAGTTGGGGCTGACGATGTGCCCCTTCGCTTGGTCTGCTGTAAGTCCGGCCGCCTCGACTATCGCTTCTCCAATAGCTGTAGTGCTTAGCGCTAGCTGTTGGGCCAGTTGGTGCATTATGAACTTGAAAAATGGGTACCAGCGAAAACACTGAAAACACGTACACAAGAAGAAGGCGTAGTGCTGTCTTTGTTCAGATTGAGGCCTTCCCGAGGTCTAACGATGATTTTCCTGTGCTCCTCCGGCAGCTGCGGCATCCTTGACGCCTTCACAATCCCGCGCTTGAGCTTCTCTGCCCCAGGGGCACCTTTGTTGGCGATCTCCTTTCCTTGCAATTCTTGGGTCAAACTAGCGGTTCCACCACGCGGTAAGCTGCATTCAAAGCGTCGTGGAACGCGAAGGGGAGTACTACGCGCGTCGTGTGTTCCCTCTAGCCTGATCGGTAATTCTCACAGCGCGAGCGGGGAACGCGGTTGATAGGCTCGTGAGGGGGGGGGTAACGTAGGAGAGGAGGGAGAGACGGGGAGGGGACGCACATGCGCTTGCGCTTATCGTGGTGTTGCGCAGGAGAGAATGAGGCGCGCCAGAGGGGAGGGGCGTAGGAGAGGAGAGAAGGGGGAGGAGGATGCGCATGCGCAGTAAAGGCTCATTCACACCGAAGGCGGGGCGGCCAAAGCGGCAAAGCGGTGAGGCGCAAAGCGGGAAAACCTCCTCTCCAGGCGGCGAAAGCGGGGCGGAAAACGAGGCGGCAGGTCCGATCGCTCTCGGACCAATTTATTGCCGCTCGCCGCTACTCGCCGCTTTGGCGCAGCCAATCAGAACGCGCTGCGGCGGTGGCGCGGCGGTGGTGCGGGTGTCTCTTTGGAAGAAGCCGTGCCACGTGATAGCGACACGTGCGCTAACGCGCGAGAGGCCCCGCCTCCTCGGCCGCGCGGGCAGCCAAGAGAACCATGCGGTCTGAACAGGTACGCGCGCTCGCCACCTCGCCGCCTTGAAAAGCCCGCTTGGCCGCTTTGCCGCCCCGCCTTCGGTGTGAATGTACCTTAAGAGTCCTCACGCCGCACACCACCACCGGATTGAACTCCGCCATAAGCTGCTTCGCATCTAAAATGAGTAGCCAAAAGACCACGCGTATACACTCGGGCATACAAAGAACACGTGCATTTTCGAGGAAATAAAAGGAAAACATATCAATGTATATAAAGATCATCCCGGTGGACACAATCAGTAAGTGCATTCCTTTCGTCCATTCTCAAGCCCCACCTCTCTGGCTCCCCACTCATTTGTTCGTGAAGCATAGTGAGAGGGGGAGGCTTCAAAAGGGATATGCGTTGGAATAAAAGGAAACCATATAAATGTATATATAGATAAACTCGGTGGACACAATCAGTAAGTACATTCCTTTCGTCCATTCTCAAGCCCCGCCTTTCCGGCTCCCCACTCATTTGTTCGTGAAGCATAGTGAGAGGGGGAGGCTTCAAAAGAAGGAATATGCGCTTAAAAAAGAGTATACAGACTATGTGCATCAGGAGAGTCTACTGTAGTTTAATATAAACAAATTATCACTCCATAATACATGCACACAATACAAGCGAAATGGAAAAAACGCATGTTAGACAAAAGCAAGAATTCCAAATATGATATCGTGAAGTATGATGCAACGCAACTAAGAACAAATGCTTTTTTTTTCACTCAATAATAGCTTTAGCGGTGTCACTTCAGTTACGATCATGATCCATGCAATCGAAAGTTCCTGCTTCACTGCGATATTATGCAGCGCGCATGATTTCGCGATTTGTATACAACGATTACCTCGCACGGCGTTTTTTCATAGCAAGGAATTCGTGCATCGAGCGTGGGATTCACGCGACGGGCACTTCAACATGGCACATCATTTTGAGCTGGTACAACTGAATTCCGTTAATACGATGCAACTGCCCCAATAAGCACACGTCAGATAATCACACACGCACCGGCTGACGACAATTATTTTCTCATAATGTCAGATCACTGCATATTCTCCACACCAGGTTTGTTTGCTTTCGCATTGTATTGCGCTAACGGGTTATGTTGGTCGCTTTTTTTCTCTGACGCTTCGTCCGTACATACGTCACTCATATAGGCGCGGAGCACGGCGCATATCACAATAGATCACCAAGATTCCCACGTTGCGAGCTCCAAGTAACACACACACGGACATGTGTCAACTCTAATGCCATGGCTTTTGCGGGCGGTAAATCGTACACAGATGAGCACATTCCGACTTCAGTTTCACCTCACTGCACATGAATGAACGCGATGACAATCGCCGATGTGGTGACCCTCAGGCGATATGCTTGAGGTATCCGAGCGATGAAGGGAACACACGCGCTGTTGCAACTTGACGCTGCCGAAACGACGGAACGCGCTAAAGCGTTGTACAACACTCCGAGCTGCCGCGGCGTAGGTGCAGTTGAAACGCGGCACAGTCACAAGCTTCTACTGCATCGAATGACGACCGTCGAGGATGATGCTGGGTACGTGCGGATAACAGCACGAAGGAGCTTCTTCTGGAAGTAATAAACCCCGCAGGAAATTCGAATTGACGGATCTCGGCCTCGATGCAGCGGTAGCACGCCTCTCGTCGCGAACGGCCATGTTGCATTTTAGGAGCTTGCTCCTAATGCTCGCGCCTTGTCCGTTGTCGCCGATGTGTACACTCTCCTGCGATTTCAAGAATGCTCACTAGATGGCGCGCCGCCGCTCAAGGCGGCGCACACCACGCTCGCGCATGCGCTAGTTAGATGGGTGACCGCTAGAGGGCCGCGCCTCTCGTTTGGCGCTCGCGTTTGTCGCTCTTTCTTTCTCTTCGCCAGGAGCACATTTAGTGAACACTATTCGTTGCCGCTCCGCAGCATGAACACCCCAGCCAAGGCGGGGTGTTCATGCTGCTGCGCGGCGGGCTCGCCGCCCAGGCCCTGCGGTGAGAGCCCGGGAGGCCAAAGAGAAGAGGGCTAATGTATATATAACAACGTTGTCACGTCTATATATGATGGTAGAGGAATGTGTACGGAGGATTAGCGGGTTTCCCGATCACCTTCGAGCAAGCTCCTCTAGCATGATTCACTTCGTGGATATGGCGGTGATTTTTTTTTCATTGGTTTGTCTTAGCCATTACGTCATCGTAAAGAGCGGCCGTAGTTGGACCCGCATAATACAAATGGACAGCGGTACAGTTTACTTTTTATTCTTAGCTTGTCACTGACTATAGGAGAGGTGGGAACGCTTGGTTTCAGCGCAAGTTTCTGTATCTGGAGTTTGGAGAACAGTGTCGCGTCAGTGACTGTCTGATTTTTAACTCAAAGCTCTCTCTGCGCTGGGAATCAATGTAGAAACAACCTAGCACCATCCAACGACAGCATAGCCACAAGCTAGAAGCAACCTGTAAACGGCATCACCTAGCTAGGGCGTAGAAACAATCTAGAAGCAACCAGATTAGTCTTGAGAATCGTCGAGTTTCGCTGTTTGAAGCCTTGCGCGGCTTAGTGGAAGCTTCGCTAATTTTTGTTTCCTCTAAAAACTGCATCGCTTAGTTTTTATTGCGATAGCAATTATATGGACACTCTCGGCTGATTTTTGCCGTCGGCTTCGCCGTCGCCATGATGTCCCGTATATGTATGTATACATATATAAAAACCACGAAGAAAAATAATTTAGAAATGCTTTCCGAAGCACGGAATCGAACGGGCGACCTCTCGCTCCGCTGCGCACGGCGTTAGAGAGCTAGACCACGAAGAGTACCGTCTTTCAGCTTGCTAATGGCGAGCTATTTATATAGACCATTTACTTCAGCGTGCTTTCTTGCTCACCAGCGAGATGGCGCGAGGGGCGCGCTTTAAAGGTCATCGCACCGCTCGCAGCGTTGCGCGCGCACCTCCGTGCACTTCGCCCTACAGGGCGTGGTCGCCTGCGTGCGCGCTTATCCCGTGGAGGGAGGAGGGGGGGTTGTATGTTCTGGGCTTTCACCACGATATCCGCGCTGAAGTTATAGAGCGTACGAAGGTCACTTCGCTCGCTGCAGCGGTCGTGTTTGCGAAACGAGCCCGCTGTTCAAACAGAAATAAGTAACAACTGTGACACTTGATAGTTCGCGCTCGTCCTGTGTGTCTTCTTTTCGTGCGTCCTCTGCGCTTGCGCGACGCGCTGGAAATTTCGAGCTGCTTTCCGTTCTTCGCGTTACATTCCTATTTGTTGCTATCGCATTCATTTATTCACCGTTGAGGCGAAACTGTGACTTTTTTTGGATGATGTAAGAGGGAGTGAGGTTGGCCGAAGTGGATACGAGGAGCAGCGAAAGGGCGAAATTGAACGGCGTCTCGTTGAACACTCTAACAGAAAAGGTGTCTTCTTTGCAACACATGTGACTCTCCCATGTATAACTCCCTTTAGAGAGGCACGCTGACTCTCTTTAGGAGACTCGTGGAATGTATGACTCTCTTTAAAAAGGCACGCTAACTCTCTTTTGGAGAGTCGTGCGTGCCACGACTCTCCTAAAGAGAGTCAACCTGACTCTCTAAAGAGAGTTATACATAGGAGAGTCACATGTGTAGCAAAGAAGAGTGAAAGGACACTTTATTTTTCTTATAGTGAACGGTAACTATTTCGCGCTTTACTCGATGTGGGCGGAGATGAAGACCGTATAGTGTTGACGGTGGTCTTGGTACAAGGCTCCGCGGGAAAAATCTCACATGAACCCTCGACACGCATCTTGCTGGCGCTTGCGGGAACAGCATAGTGTACGACCACGATAGCCGCAATATTAGCTCGTAGGTTGAGACGATCTTTAGGGAAGGCACTAGATGGGGTTTGGTGCACCGAGACACAACACAGTCGCATGGGCAGATGAGGACTGAGGCGGCAGTGTCGGCAAGCTCGCGTGCGGCGTGGCCGCAACGGACGCGTATATTGGTGGCAGCAAGGTCGAGTTCACGTTGCTTGAATACGCGGTAGCAACTTGCGCGAATGTTGGAGGGAGGTGAGAGGCAGTGCGTTGCGTGTGCGCCGAGTGGGTCCAGGACGTTAGCTCCTCCCTGGTGACATCACGCAGCGCCGCACCACAAGGGTGAGTGCGACTTACTGAAGGCAGTGAAAATCCCATTGATCGTGATTCCTCACGTGTGAGTGCCCTTATCATGCCTCGTAGCTCTGGCTCCGCCGAAGAACGGGTTTCGTCGCTGTGTCGTTGTACGTGAACGGACTCGAACTGTTCGAGGCGCTGACACCTTGTGATAGCAGCAGCGACGGTAGCCGGATTTTTGATGGCAGCAGCATTGAATGCAACAGTTGCGATACCCTTGAGAATGTGCGTACCCTGTCCGACTCTGAAGAATTCGCACGTCGGTAGAGCACAAGAACATCCTCTATGTAAGATTTGTACGACTCGCCAAGATGTTGTTTGCGGGCTTCGACGGTTTCTCGGCGAAAGTAAAATGGGCGGCCGGTGGGCTAAATACTTGGCGAAGCTGCTGTTTAATGGTAGCTCAGTCGGTGATGTCAACCTGGTGGCTGACGAACCACGTGTTTGCACAAACCCGTCAGGTACAAGCAGACGTGATTTAACGTGAAGGTATCGTCCCCCTGAATAGCAGAACTTAGGCGTGCGTTATCGCCCAGCCAGACCTCCACATCTCCGCCGCAAGGAACAGTGAAGAGATGGGATTCACGCTGGCGGCTGTTATGCGAAAAGGCGTGCCATGCGGTGCCGGAGCGGGGACGGTAGCAGCACCCACCTGCTTGTGCTGCGACATATTGCCGGACAGATGGCACAAACGGCGGCCTGAGCGAAGCTCCAGGAAGTAAAGCGGGCTAGCATAGAACGGAGGACCGAGGAGCAACATCCACAACGCATGAGGTCCTAATTGGGCAGATGCTTATTTGGCACGAGAACCTGGCAGCGAACAGGCAGGGTGGACCCAGACACAATGATGATCGTGAGGCATGGAGATGAGGATGGAATGGCAAGCGTACGATGATGATAATAATTTACAGGTGAAGAAGATGTGTAAACCAAACGCTCACAATATTTGCAAAGGACGTTATTTATGGCCTAAATGATTTAACGTCGCGACAGAGACTAAGAAGATGGTGCAATTCCTCACCGGGTGTATCGAATTCTACCATGACGCGGATGCCTCTGGACGCTGCCATGTTGATCACATACTGTACGTCAGTGGGCCTGTATACGTGCGTTTCGGGATCATAGGCACCCTGAAAATAAAGACACACCCATTTTTTATTCCAAACACTCATCAATGTGCTAAAAGGGGCGTATTGTTCAATAATTTTTCAGGGCTGGAATTAATACTACAAAGCGCATGAGAGGCGACATCACATGAAAATAACTGCCTCAAGGGACCAAATAGAGTATGCTGAGCAGTCACAACTGATCAGTAAAAGTAACGTCAGCGACATACGAAACTAAACGTAAAAGGGGTAGAGGCAGCAGTGAAAAATGGCGGCAGCATCAAGGCAGTCAAACAAAAAGTGTACTAGCAACACCGCCGTACTAGCAGTAGCTGTGGAAGAAAGGCAGGGTGTGTCCAGATACGATCGAACACCAGGTTGATATCTGGGGTTTAACGTCCCAAAACCACGATATGATTATGAGAGACGCCGTAGTGGAGGGCTCCGGAAATTTCGACCACCTGGGGTTCTTTAACGTGCACCTAAATCTAAGCACACGGGCCTCAACATTTTCGCCTCCATCGAAAATGCAGCCGCCGCGGCCGGGATTCGATCCCGCGACCTTCGGGTCAGCAGGCGAGCGCCGTAACCACTAGACCACGTGGCGGGGCCGAACACCAGGTCCCGGTCACCATTCCCGATTTTGATGAAATTTACTGTAGGCCTAGGAAGTAGACCCAGAACAATGGTTTTGAAGTTAGTGTTGTGAAAAGATATTTTGCTCGCCTGAAAAAAAAACTGTATGTAAATCATGGCCGCAAGTAACACTTCTCTGCCAATTTCGCGATTTTTGAACTCTGAGTGCACCCATTGAAAAAACGCTGCACTTCATGGTCGCAGTATTTATTCCGATTGGGGAACAAGTGGTATGCAATCTTATGAATCTCTAAATTTCCTTACCTGTCGAAGCACTTTCGAAGAAAGAAATCACAAACATGGCAAATCGCGCAATATACCTGTATTTCAGGAATTTATTGCTGCAAACAAGTTAAACTGAGGAAAATAAAAATCGGTACGTAATACTTTTGATTTTTGCGCTCTCTTTAAAAATAATTTCCATGGTTTTATCGCGCTCCGGTTCACTCCATAATTGTACTCAAACGTGATTCCCCAAAAACATCCCAGTTTGAAAACAGTGTTCTCAAAAAGGTCATTTTTCTTATTTTTTCAAATCTATCTGATTGAAGTCAAGGACGTCATCTACTATTCTGCGTAAGAAAAAGAAAAACGTCGCATTATTTTGTTTGCTAACAAGTTACAATGCGTCACGTGTAACGAAGTTAGCCTAGCAGCAGCGCCGTTTGTGTGCTGACCATCGAATATAAGTTGTTCAAAATAATTGTATGCGACATATTCAGCAGCTCCACGACAATAAGTGCGCAGCCAGGTGTTGTGGTTCAGCAAGCTTCGTCCCACGACCAGCCGCTTGATAAACTCGCAGCAGCGGCTGCTCGATGCTGCGGGCGCACGCATTACATGAGCGCTGCTTCGACTGCAGAAGACGCGCCAAACTACGCTCAGATGACGAAAGATTAAGCGCCTACAAAATACATATTATACAACGAAAACACTGCGGACAATATTGAAGTTAGCGCGTTCAGTACAGCACGCATGTATTTTTTCCCTGCTGTTTTGTCCGAAGCCGCAAAATATCGTGATAAGCGCGCGGCTTGCGTTGAATAATATGTCTGCGGACGCACAAGAATACAGTATTGTAAAAGCGGTGCTTTAATAAAGCAGAGGACTTGGACACACTTCTGGTCACAGCTGGCTGACACAAGTGTTCTTTGGCACGAGATGGAGAACGAGTGCAGTTTGAGTTGTTAGTAGAGCACCAAGTCGGGCTGGTTGGTTTAGATTCATAATGGCGACTAAAACTGCGCTAAGAACAAAAAGATAAAGACGAGGAAAACAGGACTCGCGCAGACTCACAACTGAACGTTTAATGTTTCAAGGATGACATATATACACAGTTAACATTTCATGAAATAAGATCATTGGACACAGATATGTCTACGTCACAGAGTGGCACCTAAATATTTCAGCTCACAATCGGCAAGAGATACGGAAGGTTCACTTATACACCCCCGTGTAATGTTAATCTTGAAAGCCTCGAACAACTCGCGTGTGCACCGGTCCTTGTGACGAAACAAAATCTTGGCTTTATTCACAAGCGGTTGGCACAACTCCTTGCTGCCTACTTTACACTCCCTAGAGTGTTTGGACACGTGCGAGTAGCCATCTGTAGAAGAATTCCTAAGATGCTCTTTCAGCCGAATATTTATACACCTCCCCGTTTGTCTCACGTACACCTGCCCACAAGAAAAAGGAAATTCATAAACTACTGCGCAGGCGCATGTGACAAACCTGGACCTTTGTTCAATGCTGCAAACAAAAGGGCTGTAATTAGGTGTTTTGTCAATGGCATTCATTACCGTGGCCCACAGTCGCGACATTTTCTGAGGCGCCGAAAACACAACGTTCCCACCGTAGCGTTGAGCTACGTTCTTCAAGTTATGAGCTACCTTATGCTGATACGAGAAAACCGCAAAGCCCCCACCCTCGTTAGCGCGATTTCGGGGTGACTGTGTGCCGTTGTTTTTAAACTGCTTAATTAGTTTTTCGCAGGTTGCTGCAATTATAGGTAAAGGATAACCGCATGCATTTGCACACTTTCCGTCACTGCATGCGCGCAAGACTTCAGCACCGCAGCATCGATGCAAGAAAGAGCAATTCCATTCTTAACTAATTTTGAATGCCCAGAGGAGAAATTTAGCGGACTTTTCTGAGACCTAGGTTGATATAGCCAGCATGTATGGGACAATTCAAAACGAAGCCGAATGTCTAGGAACTGCAACTCGTTGTTACTAGGAAGCTCAGTCGTAAACCTAAGGCCTAGGCCCGATTCGCTAAAGACTTGCTTAGCTTGAAAAACTCTTTCTTCAAGCCCGCCTTCAGCTGCAATGATCAGGTGGTCGTCCACAAAGCGGAAAGTACGAGAAGCAGTACTCCCTAAACACCCAGAAACGGTTCTATCCACTTTAGATAAAAATATATCGCTAAGCACAGGGGCGACCCGAGACCCTATGCACACCCCTGACTTCTGGAGGTAGTACTGGCCTCGCCAGCACACGTATGTGGATGATAAATACATGCTCAGTAGTTCCAGAAAACCTTGAAGAGAAAGGCCGCACTGTGCGACAAAAGATTGCTCATCATTGTACTGCGTAATGCACTCCTTCACAGCAACCATAAGTTCTCTTTGCGGGATGGCATAAAATAGATCCTCAACGTGTAAGCTGAACGGTTGGCACCCTCCTGGCCGAATTGGACACCAAAAATCGATCTTCAAGTTTCAGTTTCGCGAGGTGCTCCTGAAGGTAGCCCGCCACAACACATTGCCATGTATCCCTTTCGAAAACTATTGAACGAAAAGTCATGCCTACTTTATGAGATTTCACTGAGAAGAAAAGTTGTAGAGACAACCCAGCACTGTTTTTAACAGAGGTGCGCAACTTACAAAGGTTCAAGTCCTCCAACAGCGCCAGGGCACGGTTCTTTACATTACTGCACTTCGATGGGGCGGGAATAAAGTTTTTTTTCCAGAGCGGTATGTGCTCTCTCTAAATACAAGGCTTCCGGAATCACCACGAACCCTCCCTCCTTATCGGACTGAAGAAGGCAGAGGCTCGAAGTGGTGAAATGGTTCACAAGCTGCTGAACGTTCACCGAGTCTCGTGCTCTTGCTGGCGCACCCTTGAGTACCTCGATACATTCCTGCGTGCACCGCAGACGGACGTCATCTGGCACACGGCGGGAAATACTTATTCTAAAAAGACAGGGCGTGCAAACACGGACACATACTTCTAGCCATATTAAGCTTCTCTGTTGGTGAAGGTGATGGTTCCTGGCAAAATTTAGGGCCCAACTGGAGTATTCTTTTCAGATGCTCTGGAACGGCCACACCCCCCTCGCACACAACTGTTTCTTGCGGTGTACCCGATTTGTCTTTCCTTTTTCTGGGCAGACAGGGAAAGTAGACGCCCAGAGAAGTTCCGTAGCTTTCGCTGCTGCACGTTTCCAGCCCTTGAAGTCCCTGTAACGACGCCGCGGGTCCTCGTCACACTTGCCACAAGCCACATAAAGGCAGTCCTGAAAGAAGCGTGTTTGCCTCCACCATTCTGACCGCATGATGCGATTCACCCTTCGTGCTAGACCGTCGTAGGCATGTATAACAGCTTTATTTTGATGTTAATGACTTGCTTTTGTGTCATAAGTTGCTGAAAGGTTGAGCCTAATTATCTTCAGGCCATTAGAAGAGAGGAAGCAACACATGAGTGTGGTACTGAAGGTGCTCACTTCAAAATTGCCGGCAGAGTTTTTGCTGTATATTATGGCTTTTGTTGGCACTTAGGAGAAAAATAACTTTCAGAGTGATGCATTCCTTCTCTCATTCGTCCTCTAAGGTTAGCTTGGTGCGCAAGCGGTACTCATCCGCACCCGATGATGATGATTGGAAACATTTATTGAAAACAAAAGAGAGGTGCAGCCCTTAAGGGGCTCCGCAATGAGTGGAATCCCTATTCCGGGACCCCATTGGTATCAGCCGCTAGCTTAGCCCTTCGGACCAAGGCCTTTTGGGTCTGAAGATCCGAGCAACTGAGCAGGGCGGCCTGCCACTCCTCTCGGGTTGGGTTAGGGTTGGGAGGAAGAGCTGAGTTATGCTGGCAAGCCCAAACCATGTGGTAAGTGTCAGCGACCTCCCCACAGTATTTGCACTTGCTAGTGAAGGAAGAATCGAAATGTTTCAAGATTGCCGGGCACAATAAAGTTTTAGTGAAAAGTCGTAGCAAGATGCGTTCATTAGCCTTGCCCAGCCCCTTTGCAGGAGGTGGGTATTGACGATGCTTATCTCTGTAATAGGTTGTGATGTCTTTGAATGTAAGGAGATAGCCGCCTTCGGGTTTCAGGTACTCAGGATCTAAGTGGGACGCCCGGTGAATGAGTGCTCGGGCCGCCGTGTTCGCGGCTTCATTCCCCATTAGGCCCTGGCGGCCTTTAGTCCAGACTAGGCAATGAGGGGTAGGATCGATTCCCCGGTTGCTATAGTTCTGCAATATTCTTTCCGCTAGTGGTGTGACCCAACCAGCCTGATAATTTCGACATGCCCCACGCGAGTCAGTTATGATACATTGAGATCGGGGATCAGAGGCAGCTAGGGCAATAGCTGCTTCTTCCGCTTGTGTTGTGCCCGGGGCTTTGAAAGTGAGCCCATCTACTTGCTTTTCCTCGTAGATAACCGCTGCCTTATACCAGCCCCCGTGGCATGAACCGGCCCCCTCTACATAGAAGACTCCATGTTTGTTGCCATAGTGACAATGCAACGCGTCCGCCCTCGCCTGGCGACGACCAATATGGTCTTCCCTATCCATTTCTGTGGGGAGGGGTCGAACTCTGACGGCGCGTCTCCAGAGTTCGGGCACTCGGCCCGTTCCTGCGTGTGAAAGTCATGTTTCAAGTGGAGCCGGTCCACCAAATGTCCCGATTTTGTCTGTGTTACACTTTTATATTGGTTCGTGAGGCGTGCTTCCTTGAGCTCCTGAAAGGTGTTCACCGCTCCCAAAGCGAGAATTCTCGCGTTAGAAGTTGCGACAGGGAGGTCAAGGGCCCTCTTCATCACTTTGCGGACGATCACCTCGACTTTGTCTTTATCACGCTTCCGCAGATAGAGATAGGGGACCGAATATAAAATTCGGCTGATCACAAACGCATGAGCTAGCCGCACAGCGTCCTGGCTTTGTAATCCCCCTTTCTTGTTGGAGACGCGTCGGACCATTTGGCCCACTTGGTCCCCAACCTTGCGGAGCTTTTCTAGTGTTGTGTCGACTCTTGTTTGATTGTGAATAAAGAGTGCGAGAATTCGGATCTCCTTGGCTTCGCGAATGGGGCCACTAGCCAAAGAGAGACGCAGTTTTGTGGTGTCCTTAGGCGATGGTCTAAGATGCACAAATTCTGATTTGTTTGGCGCACACTGGAGTCCGCAGCGCTCTGCGTAGCGATCCACTACGTGAGCGGCTGCTTGAAGACTTTCCTCCACATGTCGGATGTTTCCCTCTGTGGCCCAGATGGTGATATCGTCGGCGTACAGCGCGTGCTGCACGCCGCCAATACCCTTTAGCTGGGCCAGGAGATGTACCATCGCAAGGTTAAAGAATAGAGGGAAAAGCACAGCGCCACGTGGCGTCCCCCTTGTGCCCAATGCGTAAGGTCCATATTCATTGTCTTGGATTCTGACGAGCGCGGCTCTATCTGTCAAGAAATCCTTTATATAATTGAATGTGTTTGTGCCACAGTGTGTCTCACTAAGATGTGTTAATATAGTGCTGTGTTTAATGTTGCCGAAGGCTCCCTTTAGATCAAAGGCCAGGACGACCTTGTCACTCTGAGGGTGCTCCGTTGGTTGTAATATGTCATGACTGAGTTGTAATAATATGTCTTGTGCGGACTTGTGTGGACGGAAGCCGAACATGGTTTCTGCAAACATGTTACGATTTTCCAAATAATCGGAGAGCCTTTCTCGCACCATCGCCTCCATTAGTTTGCCCACACACGATGTGAGCGAGATAGGTCTCAGGTTGTCCGTATTAATTTCCTTCCCTGCTTTTGAAATGAAAGTGACAAGTGATGTTTTCCAATCGAGCGGTACAGGAGTCTCCCCTTTCCATATCGTATTAATGTAGTTAAGAAGGACCTCATACTCGCGATCAGGGAGGTTGGCCAGCAGTTTCACTGTGACTTTGTCCCGACCGGGGGCAGGGCCTCTCTTCATTTTGGCTAAGGCCGCCTTGAGGTCGTAGAGGTGGAACGGCTTATCCATCTCTTCATTATCTCTGCCTGTATAGAGATATGCCTGACCTCGAGGGTCCGGTTTGGTGCAGAGATACTTGTCCTTTAAGGTCTCTGCCAGCTGTGTTGTTGTGACGTGGAAATTGTGTAAAGCGCGTTGTAATTGTTTCTGGGTTTCTCCTCGCGATTTAGCGGGGTCACTCAAGCTGCGGAAGAGCTTCCATGTATTTTTCACCGAAATCTGTCGGGCTGCCATGTTACATCGATCATTCCAGTTGGAAGCAGCTAACTGAGAGGCATACTCGGAAGCCTGTTGGGTAAGATCTGTTACACGTCTTTTCAGCGTTCTGTTGTGCTTTTGTCCTTTCCATCTTTTTGTAAGACTGCGGCGAGCTTCCTAGAGATGGAGCAAATGATTATCCACCGCTGGGAAGTCCTCCATCGTCTGTATACATTTCCCATGTCTCTTGATTGTTGTCATGAGATTTTGAGCTTACGAACTGTATCCATTGTCGATAAGACTGATCTTTGGCAGGGACTTACGGAAACTAGTCCAGTCTGGCAGTTTGGCGCGAGTTGATGGCCTTTTTAGGGGCCGCGTATGAATCATGGTGTTAAGGATGCAGTGATCGCTTCCTAGCGTGTCTTCGGTGTTGTACCACTCAATGTGTTGTATGTATTTGGAAAGCGTGATATTGGGACAGGTGTCCCGAGTCACAGAGTTTCCTAGACGTGTTGGTTGTGCTTGGTCAGTCTGGAGGATTATGCCTAGCGTGAAAATGAGCTCCGCTAGCTTTCTACCATGCACTTCCTCCTTCTTGTAATCCCACACCTCGCTAGGAGCATTGAAATCTCCTACAATGAGTAGGGGATCCCGACCAGCTATCTTCAGTGCCCGGTTGAAGATGTCTGCAAAAGTTACGCCTTTTAGCTTCGGCGGACAATATATGTTAAGTATGTGTATTTGTGCGTCGGAGCGCCGCAGGGATAACACTGTGACCATGGTGTACGAATATGTTATTTGCAGGTCGAGGTCTACCTCTTGTGCCGTGTACGCTTTGTGCACGAGGATGCAAGTAGATGGATATCGCTGAAATGTAATGTAGCCTGAAATTTTGGCTGAGGCCCCGGGATCCTGTAGAGCCACGATGGCTGCTAGAAATTGGAATGTTTCTAAGTAGAGGCGAAAATGAGCGCGCTTAGCGGGATCCTTAAAGCCCCTACAATTCCACTGTACGATTGACAGGGGTTCCTGCCTTGAGTTAGCTCGCTTCTGTCGAGGTCCCTGCGCCATGATTAGCACTACTAGAAGCTTGCTGCCTCTCCGCTACCCGAGGGGTAGGAATGAGCCGGACGTCTTCGGTAGCATCCTCATCAATATTGCGGCAAACTTTGGAGGGGCAACCCACCTCTTTTACGGGTCCAGCCCGCCTAAACAATTTAGGACTAGCCTGAATTCAGGACTTGACATTTTGGGTCACCGCCGCGGTGATTTGCTGAGTGAATGTAGTCACTAGCTGTTGCATTTGTGCCTGCATTATTTGCGCAATCATTGTTGGCAGCGGTGCCATTTGCTCGGTGGCACTTTTTTTGAGAGCCGTCATGCGGATTTCCAAGTTGTTGATAAGAGGGCCATATGTCACAGGTCCCATGCCCGAGCACAGTGAGGCCGATTCGTCGCCGCTATCCAGAGTACCTGGTAAAGGCGGCTCTGCCCTAACGTTTTGCAGTGCAATGACCTTCCGTGCTAGCTGCTCATTTTTAGTTCGAAGAAGTGCTATCTCTTTCTTGAGTTCAAGTTCTAGAGGTGAGGCGGAGGAGGAGGCGACCCCTGCCCAGGTGCTCATCTTGGATGTTGTGGCCGCGTTGCTGGTGTCAAGGGGCGAGAAGTCCCCTTCCAGGGAAATTGGTGTCTTGACAATTTGTCCAGATGCGTTCCGGTTATTCTTCTTAGATGTCTTGTTTTCGGGAGCAGGCCCGGTGGCTTGTCCGGACTTGCCCGATGACAAACCTCCGTAGCCGGAAGCCTTGCTCGTCTTGTTTCTAAGGGCCCCTTGTTGGTTTCCTGGGCGTTGAAGCCGGCGGAATTTTCCCTTGCAGTTTGCGGAGCCGATGAGATGGGCCTCCCCACAAACCATGCACAAAGGGGCACACTCGTGTTCAGCTAGGCCCTGCTCGGAGGCGCCTACTTTCTGGCCACAATAGCCACACGTTGCAACATCTGGATGTGGGCAATTGTCTATCCAGTGACCGATAGGTCCACAGCGATGGCAGGCTGGGACGGTCTTCTTATATTCCCTAACAACTCTGCATTCACAGTTGTAGCGTACGTAGCGGGGCAGTCTCCGGCCCACGAAAGTGAGCACAGCCACGTTAGATGTTCCAAGCTTTCGCACGAAGGCCAGTTCACCCTCGCGCCCCACCACCTTGCCTTTAAGTGATGCCGTTGTCTCATCTGCTCGCATGGTCATGACGCCTCGGCACACCTCTCCATTGAGTTTGATATGGCCCCGCAGAGGAACGGAGCCACATCCTATGTTGAGGTTCCAATCACGCGCTAGGTTGTTTGCTGCCTCCACATGTTGCGTCCCGCAGAGAATCAAGTTCTGTGTCCACACTGGCCAAACGTTGAGGGTAGCGGCAGCTTCGCCGCCGACGTACTGGGCGATGGCAGCGCCCAGATCTCCAGTTTGGAAGGCCGTCTTAAGCTGCACAGTTTCACGGGGCTTCAGCACCCCGATGATATCATCTGCGCTAATCTTGGGAGTTTCACGTGGGGGCCACTTAATCAGCTTACTCTTCGGCTGTACAGCGCGAGCACGGCCGTTGGAGGCGAGGCCATCGGGGTTCCCGGCAGCCGGCTTTGGCATCATCTTGCGGTGGGCAGCTTTCCGTCCTAGAACCGCGAGCTGGAAAAGGCCTTCATCTTCGATATTGGTGGGTCCATTTTCTGTGGCTGCAGCTTGTTGCACATCAATTACAGTGCACGCCATGGCGGCTGGGTCGTAGCCGCGTTGGGTAGCGGTCACCATCGTACGGAGTCTTCGGGGAAGGTCCCGCACCGCCGGTGTCCAAGCTAACCTCAGAGGAGGTTAGCAACTCCCGGCGTGGCGAAAAGACAAATCGGGCGACAAAATGGTTAAATTTCGGCCCACCTGCGTCGGATCGGTGTCAGCCGGTTCCTCTTGATGTTAGGACGAAGTTCTCAACGCTTTCAGAAGGGTAACATCGAAATTTCCACGGTCAGTGGCAAAACTTTCCGGAGCCGACGCGCCGTACGTCCGATCTCAGCGACGCAAGCACCGCACTCGAAGCGGCACCCATTTAATGTGAGCGCCCGCAGATTTCAGCGGCCGCTGCTGCGTGTTTGTCAAGTGGCTGATCGCAAGACAAAACTTGCTGAACCATGACACCTAGTTGCGATTTTGTGCTGCTTTGTGATTATGTCACGTACAATTATTTCGAACAACTTATGTTCCATTTTCAGCACAGAACGAACGGCGCGGCCGCTAGGCTGACTTGTTCACATGTGACGCATTATAACTTGTTAGCAACATAAGCAATGCGACGTTTTTTTACGCAGAATGCCAGATGACGCCCTTTACTTCACTCAGAGATATATATAAAAAAAATAAAAATGGCCTTTTTGAGAAAATTATTTTCAAACGTCGGCGTTTCTGGTAAACCGCTTACGTTTCATCACAATTATGGAGTGAAGCGAGATAAAAACACAAAACTTATTTTCAAAGCGAGCCAAATATGAAAGTTAATATGTACTGATTGTTATTATCCTCAGTTTAACTTGTTGGCTGCAATAAATTTCTGAAATTCGGGTATTTTGTGCGATTTGCCACGTTTGTAATTCTTTTTCTTCAAAAGTGCGTCGATAGGTAAGAAAAATATTAGACTCAAATGATTTTATTTCACTTGTTCTTTGAAGGGAATAAATAATGTCATAAGAACTGCACTGTTTTTCCACTGGGTGCGCTGAAAATTCAGATATCGCGATATTGGCTGAAAAGTGTTCTTTTCAGCCCAAGTTTATATGTATATTTTTTTTCAGGCGGCCAAAGTCTTTTTCCAGAGCTAACTTCGAAACCATTGTTCTGGATCTAACGCCAAGGCCTATAGTAAATATCATCAAAAACGGGAATGGTGAGCGGGACGTTGTGTTATATCTCATCTGGACACACCCAGTAGGGAATGCTGTTAACAATTTCAACCCCTTCTGGCTCCAATTATGATGAACTGTCTGCAAATGTGTACTCGATATTGCATTACAAGAAAGCAAGTGCAGTAATTTGTTGTTTTGTGCGAGTTTCAGTAATTCACACAAATTAGTGTAAACTAGACACTTAAGATGCAATAAGTAATGTTCGATTTTAGTTTCAAGCAATAGCGCGGCTCTTTTGTAGAACACCTGCTATTTAAGCAGACGGCCTGGGCTCGATTCTCATTCCGACTGGTGTTTCAATAATTATTTCATTTGCATCTGTCTCAGCTTTCGGTCACGGACAAGATGATGAGTTTCCGCTCACAACCAATGACACCGACGCCGACACCAGAATTCCTGCGAAACACTATATGAATGTCATATAGTGGGAGGAGTCTTTTAAACGCATGTAGTTATTGCGTGGCAAAAGTGTAGAATCACGCCAGGCGCCAAAACATGCGAATTGCGCAAAGTGCGCGTGTATTAAAGGCCCGCCCATTACAAAGCCCTCGCACATATTTAACCACAACCATCAGCAAAAGCACCAACAATGTGAGCAGCTGCGCATGTTCGGGTGTTGCCTTATAGACGCGTAGTGGGGCCTTCACTGATTCGCAAAATGAAGGATTATGGCGTAGTGGGCGTTTTACATAGGCATTCTAGGATAGTTGGAAACGGCCACTATTACGCGCACAGACGATCGTTTTCTTGCGGCACGGCTGAAGCATCCACCGAGAACCGACGGAGGCTAGCAAGTGAGAAGGCGATGCGCACGGGGCTTTTAGATGTGAAGCATCTTATAGCGGAGTTCAATCCGGTGGTGGTGGTGTGCGGCGCGACCACCCTTACTACACATGCGCAAACCCTCTCCACTTCCCCTCTCCACTCCCCCTCCCCTCTCCCCTCCCCTTTCCCCTCTCCTATCAATTTCCCTCCCCTTTCCCTTTCCCCTCACCCTCTCCACTTCCCCTCTCCACTCCTCCTCTCCTCTCCCCTCTCCCTTTCCCATTTCCCTTACCCCTCCCCCTCTACTTAACCCTCTTGCCTCGCCCTCTCCACATCACCTCTCCCCTTCCCTTTCCCCTCCCCTTTCTCTTCCCCCCTCTCCACACCTCCTCTCTCCTCCCCTCTCCCCTTCCCCCTCCCCTCTTCCTTTCCCTTGCCCCACTCCTTTCCACCTCTCCACTTCCCCTCTCCCTTTTCCCCCTCACCACTCCACCTTTGAAACGCGGGCTCTACATGCCGAAGCACTGCTTCGCATCGCCTCATGGTCCCCTTTAGCGGGAGATGGTGTGATTTTTTTTATTGTTATATTAGTTTCGAGGAAAGAAAAATACTAAATTTGACGTTCGTACTAAAAGGAGGCACGTCGAACTGCCCGTCGAACATCGTGATGCCGTCAGCAAAGTGATCGGCTGCAGTAAGTAATACGCAGAACGTTGAGGTTGGTCAAGACACATTGACTATGCAGAAGCTCGATTTCGTCCCATGCGCAATTATTCCCGCCCTTTCATGGCCATTAGTCCCGAAAATGGCAATAACAACTTGCGTCTCTATATGTGGATATTGCGCGTCGAACGGTCAATGAGTGTGAAGATGGTTGAGCACTTTTGCTCAGAACAGCACAACTCAAAAACTAGTCACCCTATTTTGACTGAAAGCAAAATAGGTTATGACTCTCGTCTTATGCGATTCTAATAGAGTTTGACCAGCCAACCGAAAACCCTAGCATAACTTCCCATGCGGTTTGAAAGGCCTGACAAGGAATGAGCCATGGAAAACCGGCAGCGGACGACGGTATAACAAGTGACTTAATTAAAAGTGGAGCGCACCTCCTATTTAAAAATATGGCGACACTCTGCGCATCACGCCTTAAAAATAGAACGTTCCAGAGAGTTGAAAAACACCATTATTTCACCAAATCACAAGAAGGGAGACAAAAGAAGGGGGATCTTAAAGGGCCCCTGTAAGTAGGTCTATGTCTTGTAATCACGGAATGACACCGTAACTGCTCCAACGTGATGTCCAATTAATCATGGCAAGCGTTAATTATGGTCATTTTTGGTGTAGGTTCAAAACGCGCGCCGAAAAGGATAAGAAACTAGCGCCGCGCCGCGGCAGTCGCGCCTCGGGGCACGCGTGATGACGTGCGCTCAGTATTGCGTGACGTCAGCCACGCGCTTGTTGAACTGCCAGTTGGAGAACACACATACGGAGAGCTCACGCTGCCTGCCGACACGTACCGAAGAAGGAGAAGGTGGGAGGAGCAAAGAGCAAAGATGCTTCGCAATATACCACAGTGCACCGCGCATATTTCTGTCTGTGACGTCGACAACACTTGCTCTACCTCTGCAACGTCACAAGGGGCCTACGTCTACGTCATACTAGTGCTTATGTTGATAGGAGTTCAAAATTCAGATGAGCGCTCAGGCTTACTTAAAAAGCGAATAAAAATATACTAAAGGCAACGCTCGTCACTCATAATCGGTCAGAAGTGCCCCCGCATGCAGGACTATCAAACAACACAAGCATCTCGAGTTTCCAAATTCGGTGTCAGGGCTCCTTTAAGGGCTTGTTTCTGCTTTGCTGGACACAACATTAATTGGAACTAACAGACGAGAGAGAGAGAAGAAATAATAGAGAAGGAACAGACGAGAAAGCCAAGGAAAGTATAGTGGGTGTTATTTGTAGTAATTATGATGTAGGTGTGAAGAAAGTAAAGTGGGCGAAAAGATAACTTGCCGCTAGTAGGGCAGAACCTACCAACTTCGAATAACGCGTCTGACGCTCTCCGACTGAGCTACCGCAGCGGTCATCCTCCCATCCCCTTTATGGGGTATATATGTTCATTTAAACCAAGAAGTGTTAGTTAGCGCCGCTAGTAGCCTTGACGGCTCTTTCTCTGACTGCTGGAGTCACGAAGCACGTGATCATTTTATGAGCTGGCAGCTGACCAGTAATGCCTCGCATACTACCTGAATAATAATGATATCTGTGGTTTAACGTCCCAAAACCACGATATAATTATGAGAGACGCCGTAGTGGAGGGCTCCGGAACTTTCGACCACCTGAGGTTCTTTAACGTGCACCTAAATCTAAGTACACGGGCCTCAAACATTTTCGCCTCCATCGAAAATGCAGCCGCCGCGGCCGGGATTCGGTCCCTTGACCTTCGGGTCAGCAGTCGAGCGCCATAACCAATGGACCACCGTGGCGGAGCACTACCTGAAGGCATTCACTCTGCAAAAAAATTGCACCATCTCCCGCTAAAGGGAACCATGTGTGGATGCGAAGCAACGGGGAGATGGTTGGCTTGAGCGGGAGATGGTGTAATTTTTAGGGGCGAAGCTCTTTAAGGCGGCACCCGTTCGTCCCTCGTAGTCGTAGTCGTAGTAGTCGTAGTGCGTAACCAGTCTTACGCTTTGACCTTCAAGGTGGTGCCGGTGGGAGATTTTTCCTGTGCGTTGTTGAACAATAAAAAATTCGCAGCGTGCGCGTTAACTAAAAGCCGAATTCTTCTGTCTCTCATTCCCCATTAGCAGCCATTGGCATGTTCCAGTAGGAAACGTTAGTAGAAGTAGAAGTGTAAGTGTTAGCTAAAAGCCGACTTCTTCTGTCTCTCATTCCCATTAGCAGCCATTGTTTACCTACAAGGTAGTGCCCGGTGAGATTTCTCCTGTGCGTGATTAAACAATAAAAATTTTGTTCAAAACGCCGTTGATTGATCAAATAAACCAACGAAAGACGCCAGATGTTTCTAAAGCAAAACGAAAAGACGCCAGCTGCTTAACGAAAGGCGCCAGATGTTTTCTAAAGCAATGGTTTTCTAAACAATGAAAATTCACAGCGTACATGTAAAATTAAAGTGAGCTGCAAGTCGTCATAACTCATCGAACCTTTAGTATAAACGCGCCCGATCTCACGTCGGTGATGATGTACTGGGCAGAATTCACGGAAGATTCACGGTTTACCGATGAACCTCCGCAGCTTCGCCCACTCATCATCATTCACTCCGTGGATATGCTGTGATTTTTTTTATTGAGATAGCAATTTTATGGACAGTCTCGGCTGATTTTTGCCGTCGACGTCGTCGCCTTCATGCACCGTATACGCATATATATATATATATATATATATATATATATATATATATATATATATATATGTATATATATATATAAATATACATACATACATACATACATACATACATACATATACATACATATATATATATATATATATATATATATATATATGTATGTATAAGCCACAAAGAAAAATAATCGAGAAAAACTGTCCGACGAGCGGAATCGAAGGGGCGACCTCTCCCTTGGCAGCGCGCGGCGTTAGACGGTTAGGCCACCAACAGCACCACCTGCTAACCGCGAGGTATTTATATACACCATTTACTTCAGCATGCTGTCTTAGTCACCACATAGATGGCGCGATGTGCGCAGGTGCCACGATGTGCGGGCGTGGCGCGCTTTAAAGATCGTCGCTCCGCTCCTGCGAACGCCGTTGCTCTTCGTCCTACAGTGCGTGGTCGCCTTCGTGAGCTTATCTCGAGGAAAGAAGGGGGCCGCCGGGGGGGGGGGGGTAGAGCGGAGGGTTGTATGTCTTGTGCTTTCCACGCGATCTCCGCGCTGAAGTCACAAAGCGTACGAAGGTCACTTCGCCCGCTCCAGGGGCCGCGTTTGCGAAAAGAGCGCGCTGTTCAAAGAGAAATAATTAACAACTGTGACAGTTAGTTCGCGGTCGTCCTGTGGGTACCTGTTCGTTCATTTCGTGCGTCCTGCTTTATGTCTGAGCTGTGCGCTTCAAGTGTCGAGTTGTGACGCATGATAGTTCGTCCTGTGTGCGTTCTTTTCGTGCATCCCTTGGGCTCGAGCGACGCGCTTTTTTCTTGCGTTCTCGACCCTTTGCCTTCCTCTGGCGTAGAATCAGCACTGTCTTCCAGTCTCCATCCAGCTCCCATTGCGTGGAACTGCCGGCGTCCGAGGTATTCGACTCCTGCAAATTCGCAAGATCATGTGCGTCTGCCCCTCTGCAGTCCATGCCGTTGATGTCGTGGGATTCTTCAGCGAGGGAAAGAGAGCACGAGCGCCCCGCTCGTGCTCTCTAGAGCCACAAAAGCAGAGGCGGTCATCGGCTGCTCGTGCCACGTAAAGACGCCGGAGGCGTCGCTGCTGCATACTCTTCGCAGGAGAGAATGAGGCGCGCGAGAGGGGGGAGCGAAGGAGAGGAGAGAGGGAGGGAAAAGACGCGCATGCGCTGGCGTTCATTGCGGCGTTGCGCAGGAGGGAATGAGGCGCGCGAGAAGGAGGGGAGCGTAGGAGATGAGAGAGAGAGGGGGGAGGCGCATGCGCAGTGGAGCGCGGACGCCACCACCCGACACAACCCCGAGCAAAAGGTGCTTCGCATCTAAAAGAGCCCTCAAAATCCCCTTCTTTCGTTCATTCATAGCGGGGGTCTCGTCATCGGAGGCGTTGCGTCGACAGGGAGTGCTTGCCTCCGCTTGCGCTTGGCTTAGGTCTCTCTTGCGTGCACTTCTGCATCTGAACTCCGACGTAGCACCCGCTCACGTACCAACGCCCGCTGGCGCTCGCTACAGGCAGCTTCTTTTTCCGGAGAGCGTGTAACCTTCCTCATTCAAAATGAGTAATAGAGGAAGTCAATCGTTGTGCAAGCCTGTCCTATATTCACAATTGTGGCGGTTTGGGCGTGTTGGTATGAGATGACCAATGAATTCTAAGCGCACAAACAGACGAGGGCAAAGAACACGCATGACACACAGGCGCTAACTTAAAAAAATATGGCTCATCCCTCTGTCATAGGAATCGGTATTACACGAAAGTGAAACGTGTCTTCACAGACGTAGTCGAGCGTTTGTTGCGCATTCTTTCTCCTCAAGGGCAAAGGAATGAATGCTACAGCAACAAATTGTAATGTCACGCGATGAACGGCGAGCAGCTCGAAACTTGCAACACGCTGTTCAAGCAGAAAGGACGCACGTAACGAACATACACAGGATGAGAGCGAACTGTCACATTTGTAACTTAATTCTACTTGAGCACCGCGCTTCTTTCGCAAAAGCGGCCGCTACAGTGACCCAAGCTACCTTCGTGCTCTCAACGCGAGACGTACAAACCACAGCGATCACGACATAACGCACGCACAAGCGACCACGCCCTGTAGACGCGGGCGCTCGTCGCAACGGCGACGACCTTTGAAGCGCGCTCTTATACGCTCTTCGAGCCCTTCGCGCCATCTCGCTAGTGATAACGAAAACACGCTGTAACACAGATCTCTGAGTACAGCCACCGGCAAACGTTGTATATAAATATCTCGCCGTTAGCATTGCGAGGAAAGTGCCGTCCGTGGCCGAATCGTTTCGCGCTGCAGCGCGAGGGGTCGTAAGTTCGATTCCCGGTGACGGAACTTTTTCTTCTGACTTTTTTCTTTGCCCATGGTTAGTCTTTATATTTTACAACGTCATATACGTGACGGAAATACGTCAGCGGAGCCGTGGTGGACCGCGGCATAAAACACTTTCGTGTTGAAAAGTTGGTTAAAAGTTAGTACCTGTGTGTCATACGTGTTCTTTGTGCTCGTCTGTTTGCGCGCTTAGAATTTATTGGCCTCTGCTATACTCTTCCAAACATCGACACGATCTGTTAGGTGCGTGCTCCTATTGGCCAATTCCATTCTCCATACTTAGGTATGCTTGACGGTCATGCAAAAGTCATTTCATGAAAAAAAAGGGAAGGGAGAAAAAAGCGAAGCGCCGACTTCCAACCGTTTTATGACACTTCCAGGAACGTATGTACATAGAAAAAGAAAGGCACCTTCCGCGCATGCGTGAAGAGCGAACGTATGACACGAACTATATGGTCAACGACATGGCAAATTCATTCGAATTGAGCTTTCTTGTTAAGAAACCATGTCGTTCAACGTCATACGTTGGATTTTCACGCATGCGCGGAAGGTGTCTTTCGTTTTCCATGGAAGCGTCATAAACGTTCCTGGGAGTGTCACAAAACAGTTGGCAGTCGGCGCTTCTTTCTTCCTTCCCTCTTTCGCGAAATGTATTTTGCGCCCCACTCAAGAATACCTAACGATCTGAGAACAAATTAACACACATAGAAGTTAAACTTCTCACCAGGTGGACGCGCGACATCGCACATGTGTTCTTCAAGCTCAAGGACACGTATGTGCCTGTCAGTAATCAAATTTGCTTTGTATGACACCGTGTCTTACTTCAATAATGGCAACAGAAGCACATTTGATATATTGAAGCAAGTTGGCATATTGAGCCTGGCCTCTATATTGCAAATGCTTGCCTCACATATGATCGGCACCGCATCGCGAAAGCATCCCGTCACAGCACTGATGCTGCAGAGCGATTAGAAAGAAAAAATTACAGTATATCCACGGGTGAATGATGAAGAGCTTGGGCGAAGCTCCTGAAGCAATCATGGTCTCGGGATCCGCTTCTCGTTGAGCCCGTTTCGCAGCGGCGTTCTTGGCGCGAACCGTCTCGAGATCCGCCTGGCGCCGCGCGCACTTGCAGGCGGCTTCGCGGGCGCGCACCGCCTCGAGATCCGCCTGGCGCCGCGCTCGCTTGGCCGCAGCCTCTCGAGCTCGCACCTCGGGATCCTGCCGACGAGCACGAGGCGCAGCGGCCTTCCGCTCCTGGCGCTCCTCGTCGTCCGTGGTCCGCCAAACAGCACGATCCGGCAAGCGCACTCCTCCACGTACGGCGACGATCAAGGAGAATGAGAGACAACTGGCGCAGCAGCCAATCTGAGAGTAGCGGCACCTATAACGCCATCTAGCGTGCATTCACCCAACCGCCATATTGCACACATCTCTATGGGACAGCGCCATCTAGTATATCGTCACCCAACTGCTGTTTGCGTGCATCTCTATGGGACAGCGCCATCTATTGAATGAAACGGGAGACGCGACGGCGGGGGAACGCCGGACGGAGCGACGACCGACCAGGTGATGCTATAAGGAGCTTCGCCCCTAAAACGCGAAGTGCCGCTCGAGCATAGACAGACGAGAGCAAGGTACAGGATGGAACTAGCCACAAATATCGAGGATTTTAACGCTCCTGATCACCTTGTGTTAGCGCTGCACCTGCTTCAAATCTTTTTTTGTGTATTTTTGCAGAACGTATATTTTTGGCATTTGCGTATTTTTGGCATTGGCGTATATTTAGGCGCGCAATGAACTTTAATAAGCAAAATCGTGCCACAAGGTTTAATATGGCTGCCTGTTACACGAAGGTGCCCCTAGTGTTAGTGCATACTTTTTGGTTATTTAATCACTATGTATTTAATATTTATCTGATCTCATTTGTTTTGGTTCGTTGCACTGAACACAGATTCTTACGTGTCCCTACAAAAAATTAGGTTTTTTTAGAGGAATTTCAGTTAAGAGTGTTCACGTAAGGCCTATTTGTAATGAAATTTTCAATTATGAAAAATCTACAAAAATAGGACTTGCTTTAAAATGCTCACATGTGCTAAAAAGGTGTGCTTTATAATGCAGACTAGTAGTCTCTAGTGCTTATCGCTTTTTAAAAACTTTTGCCGACACTTGGCCCCATATCCTATAGATATATGAGCTGAAAGCAGGTAACACTAGCTGCAACGCAGAACATACGTTAGTTGACTCACTGCACTGAGAACCCCAGGTACGGCAACGCTATATTTCTTTCAAACCTACTTGCATAAAAAAGTAGGTAGAATGCATGTGTCTTTGGTATTATACCAGGCTATTAATGCACAACTAAAGGAATGAAAATTGTCTGGTAACCTACTAAGACCAAGGTAAACCTGCACTGATTTGCGATGAGGTAGATCCACGCTCAGGTGCCTCGTGAAACAGGGAGCTTATTCGAACAGGGAGGTAACCTGTGTTGTGCAGCGTCGCAGGGAACTGGATTCAGGTCTACGACATTAGGTGTTTTTGTTCGTTTTGCTCACGCCACGTCAAGCGAATAATCGCGATTAAATCATTATTTGGAAAATTTGGGAGTTATTTACCTGCACAAATTACTACTGGTTAAAAAAAAGAAGCGCCAGTGCTTATCAAATGGGTGCTGCAGCCTAGAGCTGACCGGAGGAAGGGGGGCCGGGCCCCTCCTTAAAAAATCGAGAGGGGGCCGGGCCCCCCTGGCCCCCCCTGACTTTAAGCCCTGCCCCTCGCTCTCTTTGTTCCTGCTCGGTGATTTTAATATCCTTAATGTAATGTGAGAGTAAGATCCACCCAGCATGAATCCTTCATCTATGCTCGCACAAGAATTTCGAGATTACTGTGGCGTTTTCTCTTTTTGATAACTTGTCAAAAACCCAGAACAACTTTTTCTGCAGCCAATACTCTCGATTTAATACTCACAACTAGTCCCGATCTTGCTTATGATGTAACTGTGTACAAGGCTTGAGTGATCATTCCATTGTAACTTTCGAACTCCAACTGTCGCGTCCTAAATACAAAAATAAACGCTCCAATTTTGATGAAATAAACAGTGAACTGACCGATTTTGTTGACACGTTTCTGGTAAATTTTGACAGTCGTGGCGTTCAAAGCAACTGGGGTTTGTATGTGGACAAGGCTAAAGCCTTACTTGATAAACATGTACCAATTCGCTCGATAACCTCATATAAATCGGCACCGTGGAATAATAATCACACAAAGCGCTTGTCAAATGAAAAGAAACGTATCTACAGACCAGCGAAACATTGTCCTTGTGCTAATCATTGGAACGCGCATAAACTAGTTTCAGATGAATATATCGCTGTACTTCTCAGTGCAAAAGAGGACATTTTTAAAAAAACACCCTCCCTTCCATGCTTCAAAGTGATACTAAAAAATTCTGGCGGGTCATCAATCAAAGAGACGATAACACTGTAAGCCTCAGAGATGACGCAGGAAACGGTATAGCCTCTGAACAGTGCGCATCTGTCCGTAACAATGTTTTTGTTTCCAATTTTTCATCATTGACCAGTGTTTTACCACCGATCACGCAGTGTCGTAATCCTTCACCAGTGCATCCGATACTAATAGATCCGAGTGGCGTAGAATGCCTAATCAATAAATTAAAGCTTTTTTCTCCCCCTGGTTGCGACACAATTAGCCCGAAGTTTCTGAAGAGCACGAGTGTTTACAGTTCTATCATACTAACCAAAATCTTTCAACATTCACTTGACACGGGTTGTATCGCGGCCGAATGGAAGATAGGGAAGGTGATTCCACTTCATAAATCAGGTAACAAGTATTCTTCGTTTAATTACCGACCCATTTCACTCACCAGCATTCCATGTAAACTTATCCATCATGTATTATTTTCTAATCTTGCCAGCTATCTGGAATCGAACTCCTTTTTCACGCACTCTCGGCACGGCTTTCAAAAATCTTATTGCGACTAACATCATTTACACACAATTATTTACACAAAACTAACACCATCTACACACCATTTGCATGCCATTCTTGATCGCTTTTTTTTTTTGCAGATTGCATATTTCTAGATTTCTCAAAAGCAATTGATAAAGTCTCTTATAGTCTAATAATGCACAAATTACGCCAGCTTAACATCCCTATTGCAAAAACCAGCGCCGTTCCAGTGCCCCCAGCGTGATACCAGTACGCTTTCTGGCGCTGGACCGCACTGGGAACACTGGTATACGCTCGAATTCACTGGGACTCCGGTGAAAGCACTGGGAAAGAGCTGGGTCGCACTGGTAGAGCCACTGGCTTTGCCGCTGTGACGCTGGCGCTCACTGGGAAGCGCTGGAGACGCTGGAATTCTCACTGGCTTGCGCTGGCACATACTGGAGCCTGCACTGTTCTGCCAGTGCCGCGCGCTGCTTTAAGTATCGTGCGCGACAGAATGCTTTGGTATCGTTGAATATCGAATGTCTGATTCGATGGTACCGATAGATGTTCTCCTAATGGGTCTCAAACCTATGTCAAAAATTCTAGCTTGGCAGAGAAAGACGACGAGATGCGCACTATTTTCATGATATGCGTGATATGATATACATATATATGTGAAATCACGGTCACTTTTGATGTTTCCCTGTCGAATGTGAAGAAAAATATGTTAATAACCCAAAGCAGCCAACACTGATCATTTTGCTTTCTGCCACGCTTTTTCTTATTCATGCAGTGCCAATAACGTCGTTAATTTTTGCGGAGCACGTAGCAGCAATGAATACACAATTTGTGCATGCCGATCATATATATCAGTTTTGCATCCGTGATGTGTTGCGGTTATGACTTCATATTGTAATGTTTCTAAGTCTGGAGGCGTTTGTCTGAACATACAGAGCAAATCGTTACATCGCCGTGCTGTTGGCAAGAAGTAAATGAACTCTGGCTTCGCGGCCCCTCCCAACGGAGGCCAGAAAACCAGCCGTCGTTCGATATCGCCACACCAGAAACGGATCTCGGGCAATTCTTGCACTTCCACTTCAGCTATACGTTAGGTATCAGTTAAGAAGGTTTCGAGGCTAAAATGCAGAAACTTCAACCATCGCAACTCATCAACGCCGAGATCGGGTCTACCCAGTGCGGCTCCCAGCAAGCGTTAGGCCTAGCGTACCTGCCGAGTCCGTCTGCATGCCACCGGTGCTTCTTGGTTTAAGTACATGCAATTCCAACGTGTAAGATTTACTGTAAAGTATAGTCTGGACATTCGTTAACCTAAATTAACCATTTTTTCTTGTGTTTGGTGTTCGCACAAGGAGCGATGACCATCGATGTGTCGCGCTTTCAGCAACGAACGTAGGCTCACCGAAAGCAGCCGGCCGCACTCGCCGGTACTTCTCTGACTCATATATCAGAACACATACCTGTCAACTGGTACGCGTTGTGAACTAACACACCGGCATCTTTTTGCAACTAAACGTATTTGTTTTTGCTGAGCGGTTTTATAGTTGTAGGTATCGCTAGAAGTGCAAGTCAGAATACAGACACGCCCGCCCCGCAGTAATATCGTTCTAAAAAGAGACAGGGCGTGCAAACACGGACACAAGAAAGAGATCAGGACACCACAAACGCCGACTAACAACTGAAGAGACGCACAACGGCTGAAAAGAAAGAAGGCACGAAAACTTATCTGCGCATGCCCATGCAACCGGCGAACCTATCAATCCGGCACGCGTGGCGGTCTACGTGAAAGATAACTGTTAAGGCATTTGATTTCATCTTTATGCAAGTTAATCGACGGTTGGCTCACGCATGCGCTACCACTATTCTCGATATGCCATGCTTCAATCATTAGGCGCGTTTCCTCATTTCTATGCCGGTACAACACTGCGCATTCATCGAATTTTGGCGTGCACTTACAATCTCGACAATGTAAAGATAGATTAGAAGGTGAGCCTCCTGTTAGCGATCTCTTATGTTCCAACAATCTCTGGTTAATGCATCGGCCCGTCTGTCCTACGTAGAAGCGGCCGCAGCTGAAAGGGACCTTATACACCACACTTGTACGGCAATCAGTGAATTTGTTGGTGTGTTTTACGAAACAATTATCAGTCCGCTTCTTGTCTTTTACTCGCTCATTCTTCCTCTGCACAGCGGCACAAATCTTACCTAGCTTATTGGCAGCCGTGAAAACAACATTAACGCCGTATCTACTTCCTACTTTCTTTAGCCTGTGACATAGGCAATGAATGTACGGAATACCTACGACACGTTTCTTCCTATCGCTTTCTGCAACCATGCTCGGACTTAACACAATAGACTTCTTTAAACGCTCAGCGACCGTGGCCACTGCATCACGAGGATACCCTACATCTAAAAGACGCGTAATCTGTGCGCAAAAGCTATCACTCATTTTGTGCTCACACGACTTGGTGAGGGCTGACTTAAGGCAAGACATGGCGATGCCGTTTTTTACAACCTTCGAGTGCTTCGACGAAAAATTTAACAGCGGTTTGGAAGATCTAGGAGAATACTGCCAGCACACGTGGTTCTTCTGGAACGTTAAGGAGATGTCTAGAAATTGTATTCCATTATTCTGAGGCACCTCTTTAGTAAAGCTCAGCCCTCCTCCATTTAATTCAAATTTTTCGCTCACGGAAGTTAAGACCTTTTCAAAGTCCTCATCACTACAAAAAATCAAGTAGTCATCCACATAACGAAAAACCTTAATAACCGAATTACCTAAGGCGCCTTCCAAAAGATTGTCAATCTTGCTAAGGTATAAATCACTAAGAACCGGAGCAACCTTAGAACCAATACATATCGTAATGTCAAGAAGGCTAAATCACTTACTTTAGAATTGTTTTTTTCAGCCAAAACACATAAGAACGAGATTCCGTTTCGAGCAATCGTTTCAGAGCAAGGCACCTGGCAAGTCGCTGTATCTAGTTATTTGCAGAACTGCTTAACCTCTTTGAGTTTTTCAGACCCTTTTCGTATGCGTAATTCTCAGGCGCTAGTTCAGTTCCTCTCAGAGGAGAACCCCGGCTGTTGTAAAGCTTTTAGTATGGATATTGAAGACCTATATTATTCTTTGCCGCACAAGGACTTGTTAAAATGTGTTAATGAATGTATTAATGAACAAGGCCACCAGACGGTTTTCACCGATAAATGTGGTGTTTCTACCGGGGCATTTCTAGAAATCCTTTCCATGTATTTAAAGTCGACGCTGGTAGGTTGGAAGGAAGGCGTTTATGTGCAGAAATCAGGGATATGTATTGGTTCTAAGGTTGCTCCGGTTCTTAGTGATTTATACCTTAGCAAGATTGACAATCTTTTGGAAGGCGCCTTAGGTAATTCGGTTATTAAGGTTTTTCGTTATGTGGATGACTACTTGATTTTTTGTAGTGATGAGGACTTTGAAAAGGTCTTAACTTCCGTGAGCGAAAAATTTGAATTAAATGGAGGAGGGCTGAGCTTTACTAAAGAGGTGCCTCAGAATAATGGAATACAATTTCTAGACATTTCCTTAACGTTCCAGAAGAACCACGTGTGCTGGCAATATTCTCCTAGATCTTCCAAACCGCTGTTAAATTTTTCGTCGAAGCACTCGAAGGTTGTAAAAAACGGCATCGCCATGTCTTGCCTTAAGTCAGCCCTCACCAAGTCGTGTGAGCACAAAATGAGTGATAGCTTTAGCGCACAGGTTACGCGTCTTTTAGATGTAGGGTATCCTCGTGATGCAGTGGCCACGGTCGCTGAGCGTTTAAAGAAGTCTATTGTGTTAAGTCCGAGCATGGTTGCAGAAAGCGATAGGAAGAAACGTGTCGTAGGTATTCCGTACATTCATTGCGTATCTCACAGGCTAAAGAAAGTAGGAAGTAGATACGGCGTTAATGTTGTTTTCACGGCTGCCAATAAGCTAGGTAAGATTTGTGCCGCTGTGCAGAGGAAGAATGAGCGAGTAAAAGACAAGAAGCGGACTGATAATTGTTTCCTAAAACACACCAACAAATTCACTGATTGCCGTACAAGTGTGGTGTATAAGGTCCCTTTCAGCTGCGGCCGCTTCTACGTAGGACAGACGGGCCGATGCATTAACCAGAGATTGTTGGAACATAAGAGATCGCTAACAGGAGGCTCACCTTCTAATCTATCTTTACATTGTCGAGATTGTAAGTGCACGCCAAAATTCGATGAATGCGCAGTGTTGTACCGGCATAGAAATGAGGAAACGCGCCTAATGATTGAAGCATGGCATATCGAGAATAGTGGTAGCGCATGCGTGAGCCAACCGTCGATTAACTTGCATAAAGATGAAATCAAATGCCTTAACAGTTATCTTCCACGTAGACCGCCACGCGTGCCGGATTGATAGGTTCGCCGGTTGCATGGGCATGCGCAGATAAGTTTTCGTGCCTTCTTTCTTTTCAGCCGTTGTGCGTCTCTTCAGTTGTTAGTCGGCGTTTGTGGTGTCCTGATCTCTTTCTTGTGTCCGTGTTTGCACGCCCTGTCTCTTTTTAGAATGAATACGTACCAACTAGCTCAGCTCTCTGTTATTCTAAGTAATATCGTCGCTCGCGCGACAAAACTACTCAGAATGAATTCATGTAGGCGCGTGTTTATCGAACGAGTCATCATAAATCTTCTGTACATGCTCATCATTAGCAAGGGCGAGAAACGGCTATTAAAAATCGACAGTAACAGCCGTCAAACTGTACTACCCGGCTCCTCGATCCATTTGATAATTTTCGGAGTTAAAACGGGAATTCTTAAAGAAACCTAGTGCTCTTCCCATTTTCGGCATTTCATTCGCTGCCGGCCACCCTCTGTTTGTGTCTAATAAAGAAGCAAGCATGATCTGGAAAGGAATATCGCGTTTTCCTTGAATGCACGACACCGAATTATGAAACGAAACGCTTTCTTACTGTATTGACTAGCTCTTTTACAAGGTTGTTGACATGTTTCAGCGTGGCGTAGTGGTAGAGTACTCGCTCGGAGATTGAGAGGCGGCGAGTTCGAATCCTGGTGGTGGAGTTTTTTTTTCGTACGGCTTTTTTTTTCTTTTTTTATTGCACTAATGCTTTCTATATGACTTTTTTTAGTAATTTATTTATGTAGGGAACGTAGGCACCGCTGTTTTAACGCTGTAAAGCCGTTTTGAGTTTGAGTACCCAGCGCCTCCCAGTAAAACGCCGCTCCAGCGGCCCAGTATCCAGCGCGACGCTGGGCCCGTAATCAGGCATGGCACTGGACGCTGGTACCCAGTGGCGCTGGGTTTTGCAATAGGGATAGCTCCCCAACTTCTCATTTGGCTTGAATCCTTCCTCTTCCGTCGTTCTCAGTATGCTTCTGCTAACAACTCTGACTCACCCTCCAGGCCGGTTTGCTCGGGTGTTCCACAAGGCTCTGTTCTGGCGCCGCTTTTATTTCTAAGTTATATTAATGTCTTACCTTGCCGTGTTTTATCTAATATTCATCTTTTCGCTGACGACTGCGCCATATCCAAAGACATAACTTGTAACAGTGACGCAGCCAATCCTCAATCTGACCTTAACGCTATCAGTTCGTGGTGTAACACATGGCAGATGGAACAAAACATAACCAATTGCAAAGCAATGGACGTTACCAGGCGTACTAACACTCCATCAGCCTATAATATCGCGAACACCCCTCTAGATCGTGTTTCATCTTGCAAATATCTTGGTGTCCACATTTCATCTGACACATTGCATACCAGCAAGCAAAGCTATGCAATCACTGGGCTATCTCCGACGAAATTTTTCACGAGCCCTCCACAATCCCTCAAACGAATTCTCTAAAAAACGCTTATTCGGCGTAAACTAGAATATGCAGCCTCAATTTAGGACCCAGTCAGCAGAAATAATTGATTTAGTGGAAAAAGTCCGAAAGAGTTCCACATGATTCACTTCATCTAACTATAACGGGACCGCCAGCATCAGTTTAATAAAAACTAATCTAGGATTACCATCTTTAGCCTCACGACGTAGAAACGCGCGCCCCTCACTCTTTCATAGGATATATCATCACCCCCTTTTACGACACCAACTAGTTTCGGCACCACATTACATATCATCTCGCATTGATCACCAACACAAAGTCGGCATTCCATCTTGTAGGTCCTCCTCTTTCCTTCACTCATTTGTGCCACACACAATGAGTGGAATCACGTTCCTGCAGATTTTGTCACCATCGAGGATACTAAGCAATTTAAAAAAGCTGTACGCGGTATCTATATCTAAGATTCTTTTCCTTGTCTTTTTAAACTAGGCACCATGATTATTATTTATATCGAGTGTCTATCTTTACTGATACACCGAATTTTGACTTTAGTTAATAATCAACGTATCATGTATTCTGTTTTCTTTTTTGTGCCACTATAATTTGTGTAACGACTTGTAATCATTTCGAAATTTATTTATGAATTGCTGTGAGTTCTTTCTTTTTAACTTGGCGATAATATTGTGTAATTTCTTGTGAGCTGTTCCTGAGCTATTTCCATTTTTTTGTATTTTTGCCCCCTCTCCCCTCTGTGATGCCATTGGCTCTGAGGGTATTCTAAATAAATAAAAAACTGAGCCTGCACACCGACGTTATCATATATGTATAGCCAGCTTCTTTATTCTTAGTGAACCAGAGGCTGCATATCGTAGGGGGAAACGGCGCGAGGACCAGGACAAAAATATGCACACATATAACCACACGTAGCGCTGTTGGCAACTGAAGTTTTTTGCGGCGAACAACGTAAATAAATACATATCCACGTATCGGCCAACGTCAAAGAAATCAAGAACAGACAACATATGAAAGAAGGAAAAGGAAAAATGATAAAAACTACTCCGATGTAAAAAGCTTTGAGCGCATGACACCAATGGCTACATGAATCGCCAGCAGAGAGATACACGATTTCCTTGTCAGGTAATAAAACAGAGGGAGTGCTGACACATCTATCCTTTAACATGGCAATTTCGTGGGCCTCAATTATTTCACGCGTTAGTTGATTCCGGTTGGTGGCTAACACTTCGCATTTGCTAAATTTCGGATTGCAGCCGCACTGTTTACAGTGAATTCCAAGATGGCCGCTGATGCCCCTTGTTACGTTGTACTGGTGTTCACGAAGCCTCTCGTTCAAACAGCGGCCCGTCTGGCTTACGTACTCTTTTCCGCAAGTTAATGGCATTCTGTATACCACATTTGCAACGCAGTTAACGAACTGGGACTTATGTGTCTTGTTGCGCTGAACCACGACATAGGTCTGGTTGTTTACCCTACTATACAGCCTGGGCAGCTTGTTAGGGGCTGTTAACGCCAATCTTATGTCCGCCCGTTGGCCTATTCGCTTCAAATTATGGCACACTTTGTGTATATACGGTATTGCTGTACACTTCTGGGGGCGCTTTTGAACCACATTTTGGGTTCTTCCTTGTGACAGAGCCTTACAGGACTTAATCTCTTTCAATAACTTCTCAGCGACGGACACAAGCACGTTACGGGGATAACCGGCCTTATCCAACCTTGACACCCGTCCTTGAAAGCTGTCACTCTTGCAATGATTGCAAGACTTCTTGAGCGCGTTGTAAAGACACCATTTCGCGACTTCTCTCTTCACCAACCTCGAATGCACACTGTGATATGATTAGATTGGTTTCTGACTGCGCGGTTCATACTGCCAACACACTCCATTCTGATCCCATTTAATACATAGGTCAAGAAACCTGATCAAATTATCGCTAGGAAATTGGCTCGTCAACTCAAGGGGCTTCGCGCATGTACGAAACACTTCCCACACACGTCTGGCAGATGCTTCAAGAGAAGCTGGTTCACATTTTAGACAAATCACAAAAATCGTCAACAAACCGGAAAACATTCGAGACACAAGAATTCGCCACATTGAAAACATATAACCACAGCACTACGTGTGGTTATATGTGTGCGTACTTTTGTCCTGGTCCTCGCGCTGTTTACCCCTACGATATGTTCAACCAACTAGCCGACAAGTTCACCCTTCAAGAGTGTCATGATACAGAGGCGCGGAAAAAAAACAACTCAGTGATCGCCGTGCGGGGGCGATCAAGAAAACGAAGCGTGCCGCGTGGTGCGTGCGGTGGTTCGAGGCAGCGCGTGCAAGGACAGTCAGTTCTCGGCTGGACGTCTAGTCCGGGGAACTAGACAACGTCGTCTAGGCGCTCTACCGTTCCTGGGCTCCGGCTGGGCGACTGGCCCAGGGACCAGGCGATCCGCTGCTGTTCCGGCTGCCGTTCGTGACAGCTGGACAACCGGTGAACGAGACCTGGACTCCGGCTGGGTGACTGGCCCAGGGACCAGGCGAGTTCCGTGGTTCTGGCTGCCGTCCAGAGTGGCCGCGAGTTTCGCTGCTGTGGGCCGATGTTCCTGCTGCCGTTCCGGGTGGCTGGCGCGACCCCGGTGCGCTGCTGAGACGAACGTGGTGGCCGAGAGCTGCTGCGGAGCTACCAAGCAGCTGCCGATACTCTACTGCTGCTGCTGCGGCAGAAGGCTGTGTCATGACGTGCTGCGACGCACGTTGAGGACGGCAACGAGCCAGACGGCGCACAGTCCACGAGCGATCGGCGCTGGCGACCAGCAAGCCACATCGAACACGGCGAGACACTTATAATTTAGAGAGACATTGAATACAGCTAGGACTGCACGTTTCTACTACTTTAAGTGTTATTCGTTAAGCGTTACGTCTTCCAGTAAATATATTCTCGTGTGTGTGTGTGTGCACTCGTGGTTCGATTCAGTTCCTTGCTGAGTGGTCCTGGGCCCAAACCTGACACTAACGTCACAATCTGGCGAGCCTGCCAGGATCTCGCTCGTAAAAACGCCGAAGGAAGTTATCGTCTCTCGAGTGCACATTCACATAACTTATTTTGATCATGGATACAGAAAGATTAGCTGGTGTTGGGGCACAGCTAGGATTGAGTGGAGCAGAATTGCGTAAGTGGGTTGAGGCAGAACAGGCGAGGCAAAGAGATGAACGTGCTGCTGAGCGAGAGGCGAGCAGGGAAGCAGATGAAAGAGCGAAGCAAATCCTTGAGCTGAAGCTAAAGCTTCAAGAAGGAGCTCCGAGGGTAGATGCAACAGCTAACTCTGATTCTATGGCTCAACCGAGTAGCTCCTCTGCAGTACTGAATCCACAAAAATTGCTTCCGCTGTTCGATGAGCGACGTGATGATTTGCACGCATACCTGCAAAGATTTGAACGCGTGGCAACAGGACAAGGCTGGCCACAAGAGAAGTGGGCATTAGCTGTGAGCATGTGTTTGAGTGGTGAAGCGTTGACAGTAATTGGCCGAATGACTGCCACAGATTCTCTAGACTATGAGAAGGTAAAGAAAGCCTTGTTGCAGAGGTTTCGATTCACTGCGCAAGGGTATCAAGAAAAATTTCGCAAGGCACGACCTGAAGATGGAGAAACCGGGAGACAGTTAGCTGCGAGACTCTCATGGGTACTTCGACCACTGGGTTGACATGGCTGACGTGCCCAGAACATTCGATGGCCTTCGAGACCACATGCTCGCCGAACAGTTTCTCCGCTGTTGTCATCCAAAGCTAACGATATTTTTGAAAGAACGCGAGTGCAAGTCACTCCATCAGCTAGCTGACGCTACTGATCGCTTCATGGAAGCACAAAACTTATCCAACCTCGGAAAGGGTCCAGACGACTCAAAGGACTTCAAGAGTCCTGAGAATGCTCCAAAGAAACCACCGACAAGGTGTATGCTATGCAAGCGTCTGGGACATCAAGCACATGAATGTCGGAACCCAGCTAAAGAAGCGATAAAGTGTAGAGTATGTGGGAAAATTGGCCACAAGAGCGACGAGTGCTGGAGCATGAAGGCACAAAAAGAAAAAAGTTCCGCATGTGCAGTGAACGAGAGCCGTTACGGTTTTTCTTCGAGTGACAACACTGGCCGAGGGAAAAAAGGAAAGAAACGTGACCCTCCTAATGCAAGTGTGGATAAAAGGATACCAGTATTTCTTGTGCAAGGAATGCCAGTAGTTGAAGGCGAAGTGTTGGGTAAACCAGTAAGGGTTCTTCGAGATACGGGCAGCAATACTGCAATTATCCGAAGAGACCTAGTGCCGAAACAACGGTTGACCGGGAAGAGTAGCAGAGTCTTGCTCATTGATAGTTCCGCCATAGAAGTACCAGAGGCCAATATTCCCGTGAACACCCCATACTTTAAGGGAGAGGTAACAGCACTTTGTATGGACAAGCCGCTCTATGATTTGGTGCTTGGTAACCTACCGGGTGTCAGGGATCCTCACAAGCCGGATCATAAGTGGAAGCCTCCTACAGTCGACCAGAGGGACAATGCGACTCGAAACTGCAGCGTGGAAGCTGAGGAGTATCCTCCCTATGTTTCCGCTACAGTTAAACCTCACGAGAGCAAAATAACGCCATTGTCTGTGCCGAAGATAAAGTGGTGCGACGTAACAAAAGACCAGTTCTCAGAAGAACAGCAGAACGACGAAACATTGAAAGCCGTGTTTGCTAAAGTCGGTAAAGACTTCAAGTTACCGAAAGGCCACGGTTATTCGTTTCTTGAGAGAGGTGGACTTCTCTACCGACAGTACTGTCTTGCGACAGGCAGGACGTTTAGCCAGCTCGTCGTGCCGAAGAGCTTCAGAAGGCATATCCTCGAAGTCGGCCATGAAAGCCTTATGGCAGGGCACCAAGGCATTCGGCGCACGACAGATCGGATCCTAGCAGATTTTTACTGGCCGGATCTGCATGGCGATGTGAAACGGTTCGTCAAGTCCTGCGATAAGTGTCAGCGAACGACACCAAGAGGTAAAATTGGTGTTGCGCCTCTGGGCAACATGCCTGTCATTCGTACGCCTTTTGAACGTGTTGCGGTCGATTTAATCGGTCCGTTCTCACCGAAGTCGGACCGCGGCAACCGTTATATTTTAACTCTTATTGACTTTGCCACCCGATATGCGGATGCCATTGCACTCCCCGCAATCGATGCTGTGCATGTAGCAGAAGGGCTGATTGAGATTTTCTCTCGAGTCGGTTTACCGAAGGAGATCGTAACAGACCAAGGAACAAGTTTCACAGCGGAACTCATGGGAGAGGTGGGCCGTCTTCTTGCCATCAAGTTTCTTCGAACGACCCCCTACCATGCCATGGCGAATGGGCTCGTCGAGAAGTTTAATGGGACGCTGAAGATGATGCTGAAGAGGATGTGCCAGGAAAAACCAGCGTTCCTGGGACAGGTACCTCGCCCCACTCCTTTTCGCTTACCGAGAGGTGCCGCAAGCGAGCTTGGGCTTCTCGCCTTTTCAGCTAATTTACGGTCGTCACGTGCGAGGACCACTGACGCTACTGAAGGAGCTGTGGAGCAATGAAGACATCGACGGCGAAATTCGCACTACCTATACCTACTTGGTCGACCTTCGAAACCGCCTGGAAGAGACATGCAAGCTTGCGCATGATGAATTGGAAAAAGCACGCGCAAAACAAAAGACTTACTACGACCGCAAAAGCCGTCCTCGGAAGCTAAACGTTGGGGATAAAGTGCTACTTCTTTTGCCGACAGATTCCAACAAACTGCTCATGCAATGGAAAGGTCCATTTGAAGTCGTCGAGCGCAAGAATGAGGTCGACTACGTTCTCGCGATAAATGGAAAAAGAAAAATTTTCCACATCGATATGCTAAAAACGTACGAGGAACGCGAACCTTTACCAGTGCAGCAGGTGTCGGTCATAACCGAAGTCGACCAAGGGCCACCGGAAGCGAACGAGGAAATGTCAAGCGAAGAAAGCTCACACGAGATTCCTTATCCCAGCTTATTTCGCACACAGACTGCGGATGATGTGAAATTATCAGGGAATCTGAGTGTTGAACAGCGTTCTGAGGTGCTTGATTTATTCAAAAAATTTGAGATCATCTTTTCGGACCTTCCAGGAAAGACTGACCTAGTAGATTGCACCCTACGCTTGACATCCGATAAACATATACATGTTCCGCAGTATCCCATCCCACTAGCTCTGCGGGAAAGCGTTGAGAAAGAAGTCCAAGACATGCTAAAGTTGGGCATAATTGAAAGGTCGCAGTCACCATACCATGCTCCCATCGTAGTTGTCAAGAAACCTGACAACACGATTCGTTTATGCATCGACTTCAGAGAGTTAAATAAGATCCTGATTGCGGACGGTGAACCAATACCGCGTATAGACGTGGTTCTTGCCCTTGCTGGTCAATGCAAATTTTTCTCAAAATTTGACTTCACCAAGGGCTATTGGCAAGTGCCCATGGCTATGGACAGCCGGGAAAAAACAGCCTTTTCCAGTATATCTGGGCTATACCATTTTGTGTTCATGCCCTTTGGCATAAAGACAGCTCCGGCTGTTTTCGCACGCCTCATGCGAGCTGTTCTTGGTGATCTAGAAAATGTATATCACTATTTTGACGATGTAGTCATTGCTACAAACACGTGGCATGAACATTTGGTCACTCTACGGCGTGTATTTGACCGAATACAACGCGCCAATTTAACCATCAAGCCGAGTAAGTGTGAGATAGGAGAGCAAACTATCTGTTTTCTTGGCCATCGAATTGGAGACGGTAAAGTTGAACCTCTTCTGAAAACGCTTGATAAGATCCTCGCAACCACAAGGCCAAAGACCAAGAAAGCCCTGCAGTCTTTCCTGGGTCTAACGGGCTATTACAGGAAATTTATTGCAAACTACGCTGAGATCACCAAGCCTTTGACCGACCTCACACGGAAAGGGCAGAGCAATACCATCGCGTGGGGACCGTCTCAAGAGGAAGCTTTCACTATTTTGAAGAACAAGCTTGGAGATACCCCCATTCTACAGCATCCAACATGACAAAGGAATTTGTTCTCCGCACCGACGCCTCGACTACTAGTCTTGGTGCCGTACTGCTCCAGCTAGGAGAGGACCAGGTTTTGCATCCTGTTGCCTACGCGAGCCGCAACCTATTGCCTCGAGAAACCCGGTATTCCACCATCGAACGGGAATGTTTGGCACTTGTCTGGGCGGTGCAAAAATTCCACTTGTATTTGTACGGCAAACAATTTGTCATACAATCCGACCACCAGCCTTTGCAATATTTGCAATCAGCTAAACACCTGAACAATAGAGTTTTGCGATGGAGCCTACTCTTACAAGAGTACTCATTTTCAGTCTGTTACATCAAAGGGTCGGATAATGTCGGAGCAGATTACCTGAGCCGGGTGTAATGGGAATGTATTGCACTATGTTATGTAAAATACTGAAGTGCTGTGGACGTACAACTGGACATTTATTGAATTATCTAGAACTTTGTGACATTTTTTCCGCCTCTTCGTCACGTCATAAAAGTTGTAAACAACTTTCTTAAACGGGGGGTTGTCATGATACAGAGGCGCGGAAAAAAAAACAACTCAGTGATCGCCGTGCGGGGGCGATGAAGAAAACGAAGCGTGCCGCGTGGTGCGTGCGGTGGTTCGAGGCAGCGCAGTGCAAGGACAGTCAGTTCTCGGCTGGACGTCTGGTCCGGGGAACTAGACAACGTCGTCTAGACGCTCTACCGTTCCTGGGCTCCGGCTGGGCGACTGGCCCAGGGACCAGGCGATCCGCTGCTGTTCCGGCTGCCGTTCCTGACAGCTGGACAACCGGTGAACGAGACCTGGACTCCGGCTGGGTGACTGGCCCAGGGACCAGGCGAGTTCCGTGGTTCTGGCTGCCGTCCAGAGTGGCCTGCGAGTTTCGCTGCTGTGGGCCGATGTTGCCTGCTGCCGTTCCGGCTGGCTGGCGCGGACCCCGCTGCGCTGCTGAGACGAACGTGGTGGCGGAGAGCTGCTGCGGAGCTCCAAAGCAGCTGCCGATACTCTACTGCTGCTGCTGCGGCAGAAGGCCGTGTCATGGCGTGGCTGCGACGCACGTTGAGGACGGCAACGAGCCAGACGGCGCACAGTCCACGAGCGATCGGCGCTGGCGACCAGCAAGCCACATCGAACACGGCGAGACAGTTATAATTTAGAGAGACATTGAATACAGCTAGGACTGCACGTTTCGACTACTTTAAGTGTTATTCGTTAAGCGTTACGTCTTCCTGTAAATATATTCTCGTGTGTGTGTGTGTGCACTCGTGGTTCGATTCAGTTCCTTGCTGAGTGGTCCTGGGCCCAAACCTGACACTAACGTCACAAAGAGGTTGCAGTCGGGCGTGCCCACTTTTTGTGGCACATACACGCTAGGAGCTGCGAGCCGTGCTAACAGCAATACGCCGACTCGGCTTGCCAAGGGTTCCATAAGAAGCGCTTCGTTGTTAAAAAATGCGGCCGAGTGCGCCAATTTTACGGCTCCCCATGCATGGAAAGCAACTTCCTCCCGCGTTCCCGAAGAAACGTTGCACCATCGCTCACCTTTTCGCTCATTGCTGGGAACGTTCGGCTGACAAACGGAAAGGACTGGTCGTCGGTCATGTGCCAGTGGAGGACGTTCATCTTATTGTAGGCCATAGCGTCCTGGAAACAGAAGCAATTTTAATGCATTAGCCATAGGTAAACATGAGCATCTACTGTATCGTCAATAATAGGAACTACTTAATAAATTTATTTTGTTAAGCGGTTTATTGGATGGGACTCGGCGACAATTCGCTATGGCGACAGTCAAGGCGAGAGCACGGGCTCAGGGAGCGAGCGGCGTTTATAAGAGGACGACCCACTAGGAGCCGCTGGAGAACGCAACCGTTAAACAGTACCAATTGCTTCGCCACAATTACCCCGGGTACGAAAAGGGAGCCGTCCGGCGACCTAACAGCTAGTCACTATGAGTGGGTCATAGTAGGCCTTGAGGCGCTCCACGTTGACTATGTCGCGCCCTCGACGGCGCATGTCCGAAGCTGGTTCGATGGGTTCGATCAAGTAGTTGACCGGGGATGTGCGCTCGACGACCCGGTATGGGCCTTCGTATTTCGGCAGCAGTTTTGAAGAGAGGCCACTTGCACTGGTAAGGACCGAGAGCCACACGAGCGCTTTAGGGAGGAACGTAGGCTCAGAAGTGGAGGTGCCATCGCGAATGCTCTTCTGCAGCTCTTGTTCTTGCCATAGAGTTTCCTAAAATTAACTAGAGGGGACTCTGGCGCTGCGATCGTTCAGCTACCATGGGAATGATGGGTAGTACACAAATTTGCCTAGTCTTCGTGCTTGCGGCTTCAAACGTACTTGTGGCTTTGTTTATTGCCGTGTTTTGGCGTTCGTTTCGGATAAAAGAATACACCGTTGTGAACTTAGTGACCAGGTTTGATTTGGTTAGCCTAAAAAAGTTAAAGTGGTGAAGTAGAACTGTTGACTTTTGCTGAATTTAGTTTTGCGACAAAGCGGATGCAGCCGACGCGGAGCCAAACGGAGCCGAAAGAACGAAGTTTAGACAAATTTGTGTACTACCCATCATTCCCATGCTGGCTGAAGCGTCATGCGTTGCGGCTCCCATAGACACTAGCGCCAGAGTTCCCTCTAGTAAGTATTGTAGGAAACTCTATGGTTCCTGCGTCGTAAATGTCTTAGCAAGCTCGCGACACTCTTCAGCAAGCCTGGCTGTGTCAGAAATAGGCGCACACTCAGATGGATCCGGCTTGTATGGAAGTATCGTGTCGATGGTGTGCGACGGGTGCCTTCCGTACAGTAAGAAGAAGGGTGAAAAACCAGTAGTGCTCTGAGGGGCGGTATTATAGGCGTAGGTGACGAAGGGCAGAATGGCATCCCAATTGGTGTGATCGGCGGCGACGTACATTGACAGCATGTCGCCGAGCGTGCGGTTAAAGCGTTCGGTTAGGCCGTTCGTCTGCGGGTGGTAAGCAGTAGTTTTGCGGTGGACAGCATGACACTCTTTCAGAATGGTTCCACGACTTCTGATAAGAAGACACGGCCTCGATCGCTGAGAAGCTCTTGGGGTGGACCGTGACGCAGTATGAATCTGTGTAGTAGGAAGGAGGCAACATCGCGCGCTGTAGCCGTTGGGAGGGCGGCGGTTTCGGCGTATCGCGTTAGATGGTCAACAGCGACGATGGCCCAGCGGTTACCAGCCGAAGTCAGAGGAAGTGGTCCATACAAATCGATGCCCACGCGCCCAAACGGACGGTTAGGGCAAGGTAATGGTTGTAGTCCTGCTGGCGACACGTGCGTTGCAGGTTTTCGGCGTTGGCAATCGAGGCAGGAGCGAACGAACTTCTGCACGTAGCGGTACATCCCACGCCAGAAGTATCGTTGTCGAATGCGGTGGTAAGTTTTGGATACCCCAGAGTGCGCGCATTGCGGGTCAGAGTGGAAGGCTTCGCATATTTCAGAACGCAGACTGCGGGGTATCACTAGTAGCCACTGGCGGCCGTCGGCCTTGTAATTGCGTCGGTGCAGGAGGTCGTCACGAACGGCGAAATGGTGGGCTTGGCGACGCAAAGCACGAGTGGATGGTGTTGCCGACGGATCAGTGAGCAAGTCGATCAGCGACGTGATCTATTTATCCTTGCGCTGTTCGGTAGCGATGATGTGAACGTTGATTGAAGCAACAGCCATGTGAGGTACTGAGCAGGGGGCATCGTCGTCAGGCAAGGGGGAGCGCGAGAGGGCGTCGGCGTCAGCATGCTGGCGTCCGTTGCGGTACAGCACGCGGATGTCGTAGTCCTGCAGGCGAAGTGCCCAGCGCGCGAGACGGCCTGAGGGATGCTTCAATGACGACAGCCAGCATAGTGCATGATGGTCGGTGACGACATCAAATGGGCGACCATACAAATAAGGTCGAAACTTTGTAAGGGCCCATATGATCGCCAGGCACTCTTTCTCCGTGACTGAGTAATTGGTCTCGGCTCTGGTAAGCGTACGGCTTGCGTACGCCACAACATATTCGGGGAACCCTGGTTTGCGCTGCGCAAGGACAGCGCCGAGGCCTACACCGCTGGCGTCCGTGTGTACCTCCGTTGGGGCCGTAGGATCGTAGTGGCGTAGTATGGGAGGAGACGTCAACAAACGACGGAGCTTTGCGAACGCGTCGTCACACTCGGACGACCACAAATTTAGGGGTCCGTTACTTCCAAGGAGCTTCGTCAGCGGCGATATGATGGTGGCAAAGTTTCGTATGAAGCGTCGAAAGTACGAACACAGTCCTACGAAACTGCGCAGTTCTTTTACGGACGTAGGTTTGGGAAATTCAGCCACGGCCCGAAGCTTGGCCGGATCGGGAAGGATTCCGTCCTTGGACACGACGTAGCCGAGGATTGTCAGCTGCCGTGCTGCAAATCGGCACTTCTTCAGATTCAGTTCGAGGCCGGCGTTGCGCAAACGCGTCAAAACATGCCGCAGACGTTGGAGATGCGTGGAGAAGTCCGGAGCGAAAACCACGACCTCGTCCAGGTAACACAAGCACGTGTGCCATTTCAAGTTGCGCAGAACGGTGTCCATCATGCGCTCGAAGGTCGCGGGCGCATTACACAGACCAAACGGCATGACGTTGAACTCGTACAAGCCGTCGGGCGTGACAAAGGCTGTCTTCGGTCGAGCGTCATCCGCCATGGGTACTTGCCAGTACCCCGAGCGCAAATCAAGAGACGAAAAGAATTCGGCTCCTTGCAGGCTGTCAATTGCGTCTTCGATTCGCGGCAGCGGATAAACATCCTTGCGAGTGATCTTGTTCAGCCGTCGGTAGTCCACACAGAACCGCACGGAACCGTGCTTCTTCGCAACGAGAACAACGGGAGACGCCCATGGGCTGTCCGAGGGCCGAATAACGTCGCGTCGAAGCATATCGTCGACTTGCTCATTAATGACCCGCCGTTCTGCGGGAGACGCGCGATATGGACGTTGCCGCAGTGGTGGTTGGGCGCCGGTGTCGATGCGATGCGTAACAGCGGAAGTGCGGCCGAGAGAAGTTTGCCCGACATCGAAAGAAGAACGAAATTCTTCCAGCCGGCACAGAAGTTGGGAACGCTGGACCGATGTGAGGTCGTCAGCAATGGAGGACCTAAAACATCAGCAGGTGACGAATCGGATGCGGAAACAGCACTGAGCGTACCGGAACTGGGACAGTACGTGCCATCGGGTGCGTCCATAACTTGTGCGTCTTCGAGGAGTTCTACTCTGCCAAGACATTCCCCTCGCACCAACGTAACAATGTATGGAGATGGGTTGTGAACAAAAATAGCGGTAATGCCCTGAGTGACCTGGACGTTCGCGAAAGGTACCAGCCAGCCTCTCCTTGTGCAAACGTGGTCAGATGGCGAAATGAGTGCAATGGTGTCGGAGAGACCGGCGCAGTCGACTGACACAGCCGTCGACGAGTTTGGAGGCACTTTGGTATCGTCTTTGTCGAGGATCTTGCTCGATACCGATGAAGTGTCTGCCGGCGTCAGATCTGAGAACGGGGAGAGTTCGATTTCGGCTTGTGCGCAATGAATTACGACGTCGTGGCGGGAGAGAAAATCCCATCCCAGGATGACGTCGTGAGAGCATACAGCAATTATAGTGAACTCGACATCGTACAAAACGTCCTGAATGACGACGCGAGCTGCGCATATTGCTGTAGGATGAATACTCTGGGAGCTGGCTGTACGGAGAGACATCCCAGAAAGTGGCGTCCTCACTTTTCGTAGTAATCGGCTCAATTTTTGGTCCATAACGGATACGGCGGCTCCAGTGTCGACAAGGGAAGATGCGGGAACACCGTCGACAAACACGTCTATCACGTTCGATGGGCTTCGCTGAGGGCTTTCGCAGTTCGATAGCGTCGCAGCCCTTGCCTCCTGGACTGCGACGACTAGTTTTCCTGGTCGCGTGCGACCGGACGTGGCCGCATCGGCGACAGTGAGCGACGTCGTGGAGACGGAGAGCGCCGAGTAGATGGAGCCTGGCGTGACGTCGGCGATAGAGGCGTAGGTGGGGCGTAAAATGTGCGGTTTGACTGGCTGGTGGCGGGCGACACGACTTGAGGCGGTTGGACGCGATTGCAGTAACGTGCCACGTGGCCGGCGTAACCGCATGCGAAGCATATGGGGCGGTTGTCAGGTGTGCGCCATCGGTTTGCTGGAGCAGGGCCCGCCCATGGCGCAGGACGTGATTGACGGGGTGGCGACTGATATGACTGCATCGTTGGCTGCAGTCGGGGCCTCTGCATGACGTCGGCGTAGGTAGCCGGCACAGCCGCTTCGAAGGACTGATGTCTAGCGGCGGCTTCGGCGTAACTGTGTGGGGCAGCCGTAGGTATTACTGGGGACGTCCTGGCGACAACTTGGGCGTAACTGAGTGGTGCAGGAGCGGGATGGTGCTGGTGGTACTCAGGCATGACCTCCGCGATTTCCTGCTAAATCGCTCGACGGAGGGGAGGGAGAAGAGTGGTTGACGGCTGGTGAACGTACTGAGGTTGAGCAAAGTCCAGCAGGGAGAACTGGTGCGCAATTTCCTCGCGCACGAATGACTTCACCTCTGCCAGCAAGGCGGAGTGGTCGGATATGGTCGACAAGCCAGCGAGCTCGGCGTCGCGGGATGGAGAGCGACGGGTAATCGACCGCTGCCGGCGCAGCTCCTCGTAGCTCTGGCAGAGCGTGATGACCTCGGCCACTGTGTTGGGGTTTTTTGCGAGCAGCATCGTGAAGGCATCGTCGTCGATGCCTTTCATAATGTGCCTCATCTTGTCAGATTCCGACATGGTGGCGTCGGCTTTCTTACACAAATCGAGGATGTCTTCAATGTAGCTGGTAAAGGTTTCACCGGCCTGCTGAGCTCGTTCTCGCAAACGCTGTTCGGCCTGCAGCTTACGAACGGCAGGGCGGCCAAACACGTTGATGATGGCGGTCTTGAAGTCGGACCACGTCGTAAAATCGGATGCGTGGTTGTTGTACCACAGGCCGGCCACACCCGCGAGGTAGAAAACCAAGTTGGTCAATTTTCCCGCCTCGTCCCATTTATTGGGGACACTCACGCGTTCATAGATCGCGAGCCAGTCCTCCACGTCGGTCCCATCTGCGCCAGTGAAGACTGGGGGGTCGCGGATACGAGGGACACCGGGACATGAGGTCGGTGTAGGCGGAGGCGTCTGCTGGGCGGCGTCTTGAGGCATGGTAGCTGGTAGGGTACGGGATCGAAGCTCCAGAGGCATCGAATGGGAGCACAGCACTCTCCACCAATTTGTTAAGCGGTTTATTGGACGGGACTCGGCGACAATTCGCTATGGCGACAGTCAAGGCAAGAGCACGGGCTCAGAGAGCGAGCGGCGTTTATAAGAGGACGACCCACTAGGAGCCGCTGGAGAACGCAACCGTTAAACAGTACCAATTGCTTCGCCACAATTTATTCATAGCACCTTTAAGATAAGTAGACCTTGTATGCTACCAGCAATCAATGACATCATACAGAATTGGCACGGTTATAGAGATCGTAATAGCAAACTGTCGCTTCCAGGTAGGTTTCTGGTGATATCAAAGGAAAATGGACAGCGTAACTGCATCAAAGTAAAAACGTTGTATGCACTTTTTTTCCCGTCGTGCGCAGTTTGTATTCCATCGGTATGCATTAATAATTTCAGTTACGGTGATGTCAAGAAAAGTAGAGCCTAGCTGTTTTTGCGAAAGATCATATATTATTGCATATATTTGAAAACAACATGAATAATGAAGGAGCATACCATCGTATTGAGCTAAGCAAATGCTACATGCCGCTAACTTTCGTGCAAATATTTCGGGCTAACAATAAAGCTAGTACGATTCGAAATAAAACATCTGTCGCTAAAGGGGATTATGAGGCGATGCGAAACAGCGTTTCGGCATGTCGAGCCAGCGTTTCAGAGGAGGAGGAGAGAGGTGAAGGGAAGAGATGAACTGGATAGGGGGAGGATAGAGGGAGGGAAAATGAGAAGTGGAGAGGGGGAGGGGAAGGGGGAGTGGAGAGAGGGAGGGGGGACTGGAGAGGAGGTGTTGGGAGAGGGTTTGCGATTTGCACAGTAAGGGTGGTCACGCCGCACACCACCACCACCACCACCGATTTGAACTCCGCCATAAGATGCTTCGCATCTAAAAAAACATTTGCCCACCCTAATGCTTCATTGAAGTGTCCTTATTGGCGCTATGTTCTAGCGTTTGGTTAACACTTGCGTCACGTTCGTATACGTGCCGTCTTGACGCGCTGCCGGTAGTGCCATCTTGACTGCACATACCCACAAGAAAGCATTCTGATTTTTAATGACTCTGTTAAGTTATTTCCACTAATTCACGTACCGTTCCCCCACTTACTACTAGACTTCCTATGTGAAGCAATATTGCATGTGCACCGTATCCTATGGGCACTGGCGCATGGATCTCGAGTGGGGAACCGAGCGGGCTACTACGCAGCGAAATACGAACTCCGGAGACGCAGAGGAGCTTATACCCAGGAAATAATCAGAAATACTCGAGAACTCCAGAAAGCAACAACACCATTGTCTCTATGCTCACAAACAGGCGACTAGGGACCAATCAGTGACTTGAAGAAGGCTCCAGGCAGTCACCTATCCACATGGTACACTACGTTACGTAATGTACGTCGAAAACTTGAGCAGGAATAACAGCAGTATTTCTTTGCAGACTAGTTGGTTTATACTTGTAAACACGATCTGCTGCGCAACCAGCAGGAAAACGAGGAGGGAGACAGGAAAGAGCGCACACTACCAACTGTTTATTGTCAGTTCACGAAGCCAATATATAGGCATGCCACAATGCGCCATCACGATGCGCACAACACCATGATTCCTTTACAGAACTGTACCGTGAACAGAGCTGTGAAAAAACACGTGATTTGTGGAAAGCACCGCAATCTTATACTACGTAATCACAAGGTTTATACCTCTATTTTTATCGCATTACTTTACATTTCATCTTTGTCTTACTCCAACCGTTTGCGCATGAAAAGCCACAGTGAAAATTATAAGGGCAATGGAAAACTACTAAAACTATAAAACAACACTACTCATATCATCCAAAGCCAGCTACAAAAGAACAACGATGAAGCACAACAATGAAGTCTCGCCTCATGGTGACCTTCACACATTGTCTTGCCACCGCAAGACAATGTGTGAGACCCTCTCCGAGGCTGACGCCGCGTCGGCATTGGCCAACTGCCGTCACGTGGGACCGCTCGGAGCGTTCGTTTGTTTACGGTCGCTCGCGACTGCCATCTTTGCTCTCGAAGCGTGGGCTCGCTGGTTCTCAGCGCATGTGTTTTATGGAGACGCACTTTCCATTCCGCCTGCGTTGTGTTCTGAGATACCTTGCACACAAGACCGACGTCACGGTTGGTTGCCATGGGCTTCTGCTGCGATTTCGGATGCCGAAAGAAATCAAGTGAAGGCAAAACGCTGTTCATGATACCGTCCGCAAAGCTCAACGAGTTGCGAAGGAAGGCTTGGTTACACCGAATGGAAAGATAGAACTTTCGGCCGATGTTTTCGACGCGACTATGCGAGGTAAGTTGCTATCCTCTCACTATAAGTACTCGTCGAGGTTCACGCAAATCACTGCGTGCTATAAGACACGTCTCAGTTAATTGTGCAGTACGTCGCTATTCTTCACACGTTTTATCGCTGCTTCTACGGAGTATGTACTAAGTTTTTTTTTTAATGCGAATGCATTTCTTAGTTGGGGCGAATCAGGCGTCTCTCGGTGTCCGCGCGCCGGCAGGTGTTATCTCTCCGCTCTCACTCCCTCTCCCATAGCAACACCTGCGGGCGCGCGCGCTTATCCTCGCACCTAGCAACCGGAGCAGGTGGTGCGGGTGGAGTAGCGGAGAGTGAGTGGAGACGAGGAGCGCGCTCTGGCGTGTGAGGGCGCTCTCATCGCGGGAGCTCGGCGTAGCTCCCGCGTGTGTGGAGATAGTTTAGGAAAGGGTAGGTGCAGTGCTTCGCCGCTCCTTCTCTCGCCGTTCGCTCTCTCTCCTCACTGCGCCCCCCTCTCCCGTCCGCTCGCTCGCACGTATATACAAATGGAGTGAAGCGATTACTACGCCGTGTACTCTCGGCGCAAGAAATGCATTTGCATTTCCTCACGATTCCCTTCGGGGACGTGGGGGCATTTTTTTCAAGAATATGTGGTTACGTTTTCTGCTTGACGTGATGCGCCTACTGGTTTGAGTTTGCGGTATTGGTTTGTGCGCCTAGCATGGCACACCGACTGATAGGAAATGTGATTGCGAAACTTCAGAGATTCGGTGAAGTTCTTTTGAAGAAACAAAAGTGCGAAAGCTCATATTAGGAGTGGTACTCTTTTTTTGTTGCGTGCTCAGTTTCTTTCTTTTCCTGGAGCAAATAGCTTTCTCTGGCTCTTTTACGTCGACAGATCCGCCGGTGGACTTGCGATTGAAGGTAGGTAGGCAAAGCGTGCGTGCCCAACCGAGTCGCAGGGTGCGTTCATCGTTTGGGAACCTCACGTATACGTGTTATTTAGCGCGAAGGTTTACGTACCATTTCGTGTGGAGGTTTATATCCGCGAGTAGCTTTCCGCCACGGCGGAGCAGAGGTTATGTTGCTCGGCTGCTGACCCGAAGGCCGCGACCGATCGCGGCGGCCACATTTCGATGGAGGCGAATAGCTTGAGGCCAGTGTGCCGTGCGATGTCAATGCTCGTTAAAAAACATCAGATGGTCAAAATTTCCAGAGCCCTCCACTACGGCGTATCTCATAATCCTATCGTGGTATTGGGACGTAAAATCCCAGATGATATTATTAGGCGCGAGTGGAGCTCACGCGAAGGAAACGTTTGCGGTGGCAGGCTAGTTTATTCATTCGCTTGCTCGTTCATTGAGCAGCGAGTATAATTCGTATGTCAAGTACGTCTACGAGGCGCACTTGCGCACTATGGTTGGTGCGTGTGATCTCTTAACGAATCAACCAACGCTGTTTCGACTGGAACTGATGTACGCCTTCTGGCGCATTCTTCGTTCAATGAAGCTCCGCGCAGCTGCTTGCCCTGACAGTCATTTTCTAAATAAATATTAGTCGCCACTCCTTAACTAGCATAATACTGCCAACACCCAATTATGTTGCACCCATTATATTTTAGAGTGTAAGAAACACTATGTGTTTTCTTACACTCTAAAAACTGTCCGCACCCTTTGTGGAGTCTTCTTGCCCCTCACCAATAACCGGCCTCTGGCTAGTTTGCGCCTCCTTTCTTAAATACTCGGCGCTCGCCACTTTCCTATCAACGATGCTTTTTAATAACACGCACGCCATTCGTGACCTAGAAGTACCGCGCGCCCGGCGATAATGCAAGGAAAGACATGCGAGATTGGCGGTTATTGTTTGGGAAAGGAATATGCTCCATAGCATTTTTGTGAGGCTGCTAAACACTTAACAGGAACTAGTGAGCGCATAGATTTGGTGAAAAAAAAACAAGTGAGCCAGATGCTGGATATTTTGTGTGGAAAGAGATGCCTCAAATACGTCCTTTTGTATTGCAGTGTACAGTGCTACATATAACAGGCACATATAGCGGCGTTAACTGTATTTACCCAACCGATACTTCGAAACGGCTACCTCTAGTGCGTACTGGCAGCCTCAGTGCGTCATTGGTATGCGCGGCGAATTCGCCTCGCGAGGACGACGTGTATAGGTTTCAGAAGGCGTCGTGTACAGCGGGACATTAACGTTCAACATCACAGATGTCCTTTACAAACGTGTCCTAACATCTGCTTAACAACATATGAATAAAAAAAAGGATACCAAGAGCTAGGCGGCTAGTGCGAATTAGGGAGCCTACATGACCGGCCGTTTTAGGGTGATGTCAGCCTTTGACCCACTACATGCCGCCAACGCGCCGCCGCCCGCCAAAACACAGTGTTGCCAGATATCAACGCCGCGCTGGGAGCGGCGGCTGGCCCCAATATGGCGGCGCACAGAAAACTATGCATCTTGGTGCCCGCACTGCGTCTACTCCCGGTTGCGTTTAGTTCTCGACAATACGGCGTCGAGCGTTGCGGCAGCGTGTTAAACGCTGCCGGTGAAGCCCTGGATGCTGCGTACCGCTCTGCACTAACCACAATAGAAAGGGCGTGCGAATGTTCCGCTTCCCAGCGAGCCCTGGCCGACGACAACTCTGGCTGGCTCAAGTGAAGCGAGACGGCTGGGAGAGAGCGTCTCGTATTTGCTCTCTGAGTACTGCGTATTTCGTTCGCTGTTTTTTGCTGCAGCACACGTTATATGTCTTTCACGGTGTTCGCGAAAGCGTAGATAACTGAAGTTGTTGCTGCGTCCACGCATTGCGAGTAGGAACCCTACAAACGGGACGCGTCCGCGCGTCCGTACGGAGACGCGCTCGCTAGTCTGAGCTGTTGCCTCCCTTGCGTGAGTTCGCGTCAGCGTAACCTCAGTATTATGTCGCCATAGGGCCCCTTATGCTTTTGCCTAAGATGACAAGAAACAGAAAGCCTTCTCATTTTGCTCGATTATATTTATCCTTACCCCGGAAGCTTTCTGCACCTAACGTGCTTTTGCATTACCTCCGCGATCATAGGCTTGCAACTTTTTATTTTCAACTCTCGTTGTTAAGCATTGCCTCAGAGATGGGCACACGTTTCACCAAGCGACGATGGCGTGTGATGACATCATCATGTAAGGTCATGTGATGAACTCATCATGAAACAGTATGATCACGTCACACATTTCAGAGCTTTATGACTTCATGATGACGTCACACGGTCGGCTCCTTGATGACATCGATTGACATTCAGGTCATGCGACTTTCGATGCGCCGTCGGCTTGCATGCATTCACCTGTCCAGCACGTGACCTCTGGCCTACCTTTATTCCGTTTTCTTGAAACATTTTTGTTGACACCGCCGCCGACAGTGTGTGGCAATATCATCATACGTGTTACGTCATAGTGATTCTCATGATGACGTCATACTTCGTTGTCATACACCATGGTATTGCTAATTGATGTATCACTCGTGTTGACGCCGATGCTGGACGCCAACGACGGTTACATTTCGCGTTGGATGCATCTAAGGCTTTCGCCTGAATAAGGCTTTCGCCTGGAAAAGGGCGTTTGAATACACGGCAAGTCACTGCTAACCGTGCAGATCACGAGTAACCCTTGTGGTGAGCAAGAGTGCTTCGCGTAGCTGGAGGGAGCGGAGGCTGGCCCCAATATGGCGGCGCACAGAAAACTATGCTGAATTTGGTGGAAGCTCGCAACAGCGTGTCCCATTTCCCGCTGGTTTTAGCTGAGTTTCTTGAAGGCACTTATTAAGATGTCTCCACCCTAAAAACGGCCGGTCATGTAGGCTACCTAGTGCGAATGCTTAAAGCGCGCCGCCTGGTAAGCAAGCGCTCTCTTTGCGAAGCGACGTCTGCTACGCAGGAGCAAGGTAGGTGGCGCCATGCTCGAAAAGAGTGTGCGAAGGAGAGGAGAACGAGGAAGAACGCGAGCGGAGGATGAAAGTGTCGCTACTTTACGAAGTTTCAGGGGCTTTAGCTACGACAAACCAAGTGCACCGCCTAGCTGACGGTCCCATCGTTTTTCGTGTATAGTGTACACAATCAGTCTGGGTGATCTAACAAACCTTGAGCTCGAGCTCTTCCGACGCAGCAATGACCTGCGTGTAGTGCCGTATCCGGAAACGCCATTTCAAACTGAAAGTGCGCCGCTGAGCCCCGCGCGACGCGAGGATGGCTCCAAGGGCCTGGGCGAAACGCTACCGCCCGATGACGCGAAAGGTGCCGGTTGGTAAGCGTTTAGAAGTTTTCTTTTTAGATGCGAAGTATCTTAAGGCCGAGCTCAATCCGGTGGTGGTGTGTGGCGTGACCACCCTTACTGCGCATGCGCATACCCTCTCCACACACCTCTCCACTCACCCTCTCCCCTTCCCCTAACCGCTTTCCCTCTCCACTTTCACTCTCTCCTTCCCCTCTCTCCTTCCCCTCTCCACCTTCCCTCTCCATTTTCCCTCTTTCCACTTTCCCTCTCCCATACCCCTCTCCCCTCCCCTTTCCACTCTTCCTCTGAAACACGGGCTAGACATGCCGAAATTTTCTCCTGCGCAACGCCGCGATGAGCTCGAGCGCATGCGCGTCCCCTCCCCTTCTCTCTCCTCTCCTACGCTGCCCCCCTCTCGCCCGCCTGTCGACCGCGTTCTCCGCTCGCCCTGTGAGAATTACCGGCCAGGCTAGATGGAAGATACGACGCGCGTAGCGCCCCTCTTCGTGTTCCACGACGCGAGGTCGGTAGCATGCCCAACGAACGCCAACGGAACGCGATCGTGCAAGTGCTCCAGCTTCGCATCGCCTCATGGTCCCCTTTAGCGGGAGATGGTGTAATTTTTCGTTGACAGCATTGTGCCGGACTGAGCGTTGCGTGTTCGCAGCTGCCAGTGGGGCCGATATCTCCCGATGCCGCAAAAAGCAAAACGCAGAGGAGTATAATTTGATTATCATTCCCACAGCGCACCTAGCGTTGTGTCAGTTGTTTTGAAAATACTTCAGTTACAAACGGAAGTGATTTGTTTCTGAGAAAGCATAAAAAGGGGTTTTATTCTTTTCAGGGCTCAGTTGCATGGCCTAGCAATACCACCATATGAATATTACATGGTACTTGTCGCATCAAGTCAATCAAAATGCAGGGCCCTTGTCGTCACTGCCACATGACGAAACGTCACTTCCTCTTACAAAAATGACCGATGTGTGTCGCTGTAGTCCGAAATCATGGTAGTTTATCCGGTGGAATAAAATTACAACGGCTTCGTTTTCGGCGATGCCACCTGCGCAACGATGTCGGCGCATTCCACAGTACAAGAACAAGCGTTGAAAACAATATGCATAATTTGTGTGGCAGGGTCCGTTGAAGTTTTCGAATGACATTTCGAAATGTTTTCCTAGTGAGTGAGTGAGTGAGTGAGTGAGTGAGTGAGTGAGTGAGTGCGAACTTTATTGTGGTCCAAAAGTGGCAGAAGCTCAACGCGACTGGAGGTCCCGCTAGCTCAGCCACGTGGCTCCACCCAGGAAGGTGCCGGATGCTGGAGACTCTCGGCGATGTCCCGGGCCCTCTGGACTGCCAGGAGTTGGTTGTTGAGTTCTATGCTGCGCATGGCAGCCTCCCAGCAGGGTTTGTCTGATAATCCTGACCTCGAATTAAAGGGGCACAGCCAGAGCATATGTTCGAATTTGCAGTGCACGTGATTACAGTGCTGACAGTGAGCTGAAAAGCCTGGATCTATTTTGTGGAGCATGGCTGGAGTGATGTACGTTTTTGCCTGTAGTTGTCGTAGTCTGACCGCTTGCGCTTTATTCAATTTATGGTGTGGAGGGTGGAAGAGCCTGCGCCCTAGTTTGTGAGCTGAGGTGATCTCGTGGAATGATATTAATGGATCCTTGAAGTACATGCGTCCCCGTTCCTGTCCGTCTGAGATGGCTGGTCACTGCTGCGGATAGCAAGTTCACGCACCAGCTGGTGCGCCCTCTCGTTAGGGTTGTCGGTTGGGGAGGATGAGATGTTACCCATGTGGGCCGGGAACCATATGATGTGTGTTAGGGGATCTTCCCCTTCGTTAGCCTCAGTAGTCGTCTTATTCCCAATGCTTGTGGCTGCGGTGGAGACGAAGCCGGATGAAAATGACATGATGGCAGTTCGCGAGTCTGAAAAGATGGTGACGTCCCTTCTTCATTCGTGCAGAGCTACCGCGATAGTCAGTTCCTCGGCTTCGTGAGTGGCGCCGGTGACCACCGTGGGCGCGTTAACTAGTGATCTCTTGGCATTGACGACTGTGACGACATACGCGTCCTTCTTCCAGTATTTGGCTGCATCAGCAAAGAGGGCGGTTGAGCTGGAATCGATCTTCCCCAGGATGATCTCGGCTCTTGCTTTTCTTCGCCCTTCATTGTGCACGGGACGGATGTTCCTGGGGACCGGGTCGACGCATATGGCCCCTCTTATCGCCGAGGAGATCTTGTCTTTCTAGGGGGGCATGAACAGGGGTTGCCGCTCTGCCTCCAGGAGGATCCCGGTGCCTGCTTTTGTGAGGAACAGTCGGCAAATTTGAGCTGTTCGCGTGGCGCTTCACTTCTTCCCTTTGCGGAATGGTGTGCGGCGAAGGCGCGTGTCATCACGGCCTTTTCTTGTTTCATTAACGCGCCGCTGTCCTCCCGGAGGGCGCACGAAGCTGCGCGCGTAGTTTAAAGACGGCATCTGTCTTGCGTCAATATAAACTTTTAACACGATAGCGTTAAAGAGCTCGTTCAGCATAAATTCCGGTGTCGGCGTCGTTGGTAGTGAGCTCATCATCTTGTCCGTGAGCGAAAAATCGAGAAAGATGCGAATAAATAAAAAGTCACAGTTTCGCCGCAAAGGCGAAGCAATGAATGTGGTAGCAACAAATTGAAATGTCACCCGAAGAACGAGAAACATCTCGATACTTGCAGTGCGCCGCTGAAGCACAAAGAAGTACGCCCGAAAAGAACGCACAGGCATGCACAGGGCAAGGTTGAACTATCAACTGTCGCAGTTGTTGCGTCCTTGCGCTTGAGCAATGAAGAATGAGACGCTGTTAGATGTTTCATTTTCTTTTAAACTGCGGCGCGTGGAGTGACCCCCTGCGTCTCCGGCCATACGGAGGCGTCTAATGTGAGGTGTGCCCGGTGTTCTTTGTTTTTTTTAGGGGCGAAGCTCCTTAGCGTGTGGGTCTGTCCCTCCTCTGTAGTATGTAGTAGTAGGTAGCCACCTCTAGTTCTTGGAGTGTTCACTAGATGGCGCTGTCGTAGCCACCTCTAGTTCTCAGAGAGATCCCTAGATGGCGCGGAGGCGCTCGCTGCGTTGCAGATGGGTGCTCTAGTCCCCCCCCCTCTCTCGCCTCGCGAGGCCGACGCAGGCAGCGTCTGCTAGCGAGTTTCTTGATTGAAAACACCGACTGCTCGCGCTGCACAACCGTTAACTGACCACGCCGTGTATATAGGCACTGGAATTTTACCTCCAATGTAGTACCTGTGTGAGATTTCTCCTGTGCGTGATTAAACAATAAACGTTCACAGCGTACATGCAAAATTTTAGTGAGCTGCAAGTCGCCATGACTCTCATCGACCTTTTAGTAAAAACGCGCCCGATCTCACGTCATTGATGATGTAGTAGGCAGAATTCACGGAATATTCACATATGGCGCGTGTCATTGGTGGAAGGCAATCGTTCGATTTAGTGCGGCGACGTACGCTAGGGGGACCGTTGTAATGAAGGGATCACGTAAACCAACAGTACTTGCGTAGGGGAGCGCGGATTTGCTTAGAAAGAAAGACAACACGACAGAAAGGACGCTCACTTGCAACTGAGTTTATTCTAAAAAAACTTCTCACCAAGAAAGCTTATGCGCAAGCGCGTTCACAACAGCCACTGTCATACACAAATAATTCCTGAGTCACTGACACATGCGGTAACATTCTAAGAACACTTAAAAGGTGCTACATATGATCAGCTGCTGTGAAGGAAGTCCATTTCCTTCTTCGTCAAATGCAACGAAGGTGCACTGATGTACGCGTCTGCAGCAATCTTAATCTGGTCCGCCTCTAGTATCTCTCTTTCACGCCTTCCCTTTGCTCTACTCATTACGTCTGCCTCCTCAAAAAGTGCTGTGCACCCGCACTTCCTACAATGCGCAGGAAGGTGCGCCCCGTCATTCTGTGACATCAGCGTGGTCGCGTGCTCTCTTAATCTATCATTAAGACATCGGCCCGTTTGGCCGATGTAAGCTCTACCACAACTGAGTGGGATTTTATATACCACTTCCGTATCACAGGGGACTAATGGCTTCTTGTGCTTCTTTTCGCACCCTGATTTCTTGGTTTGTTCACCGGCCAGAGCACACAAACGGGAAAGCTTAAAGGGGGCCGTGAAGACGAGCTTTACGCCGTGCTTTAATCCTATCCCCTTAAGGTTGTGTGAAATGGTGTGAATGTAGGGCATGACAACATACTTGATAGGACTCTGTTGTGGTGAAATGGAAGGTGAAGCACCCTTCTTAAGAAGGGAGGATGCCACGGCAACAAGCAAGGTGGAGGGGAAACCCGAAGCTAAAAGGCGAGAAATCTGGTTGTATGCTTCTAGCATCTCTCGCTGAATCACTTCCTTGCTTCCACCTAAAATAGTGATATTGGCAAACCTCATTCGAAAGAAAAAAGATATCTGTATTAGCGATACGTCGGTGGTACTGCGTTCAGCTGAATTTGATTTTTTTGACAAGCTTCTGAAATAGAACGTGCATTGAGAGTGGGCGATTGTTCGATGAGACGCATGGTGTGTTATTGCGCATGTGTGGCATGGTGTATATATTGCGGCGGATTTGCAAGAATAAAATTAGTTGCGAGTTGACGCTCTTTACTTTCGCCTTTTCTTCTCGGTGGTTTGCGTCGTCGAATTTTCTTGTAACATGCACCAACTAGCTCAACAACAAGTTTTACTAAAGTATATCATAATCATCTGATAGCATACTGCTGGAAAAACTGGCCAGCTTGCCGTTGCCACGTTAAGCCAAGTTAAGCTTAGATGAGCCCAGTTTAGCATGATATCCCCTAATTATTTTGATCATATTTAAGTAAAATTAAGCGAAATCTAATTAAGCCAAACTAACCTAAGCAATCCAAGTCGAATTCCAGTGGAAGTTAGTGAAGCCTTGCTCAGGAACGTGCTAATTACTAGTGATCGAGTCGAGCCTAATTTAGTATAATCCCAATTACATTTAATGAGTGTTACTTAAGACTAAGCCTAAGTCAGTCTAAGTTTTGTCTGGTCGAACCAAGCCTACCCGAGATACATCAGTTTCGTGCGGCCTAATAAAGCTAATTCAGCCAATTTACGGGTAATTTAGCCTATTATGCCTATTTGACCCAAGCCAGAACAAGCTAGGAGACCACCAGCTCCGCGGCGACTCAGCCTTGCGGCTATAAACGAGCTGCTCACAGTTTGTCTTCGATTTTCATAACATTCGAGCCACGGCCGTCGTGGTAGTCTAGTGGGTATAGTGCTTGACTACTGTCCCGAAGTTCGCAGGGTCGAATTCCTGCCGCGTCGACCGCATTTCGATGACGGCCTAGCTGGTGCTTGCTTAATGACATTTTTAGCCGCAAATTATAGACAATAGACGTAATACATCAAACGAGACTACGCATTTGTCGTCTTGTAGACGCTGCTTTGATATCAGCCTGGCGAAGTCACCCGAGTTGTGCACATGAAACATTCTTTGCAGTTAGCGCCGAAATAAAACGCCGCACTTGCGCACACACTGATCGCACTGGCAAATGTCAGAATTCCGTTATTGGCTGCAAGGGAAGTCAAGATTTCGGATTTTACAGCCCGGCTGTTACGCTTTAACAGCAGCGCTGTAAAATCAGATACCTTGACGAGCTCGAATGGTAGGAGTATCGTCCGCAGCCTAGTGAAGGAGGGTGAGAAGAGAGTGACGGATAGCATAGCTATGTAGCATGAGGCGCAGCGGAGAGGGTGACAGCATAGCACAACCATGTATAGTATATCAAGGCGTGGAAAAGGAAAGTGAGGTTGAAGAGGAGTATTGTGAGGGCGAGGAGGAGGGTGAAAAGGGGTGGAGTATTGAGCGTGAAAAACGCGCGCCAGGACTGGACAAAGAAAAGAAGCGCACATACACAGCGCTAACAACTGACTTTACAGCAGAGCTGTTATGCTCGAGGTTTGCCATGTGTCGCCGATAAAAAATGATTATCATTATCATGAGCCGGCACGTGCGCTCTTCGTCCTGCTCTTCTTCTGCTGCGCTCCCAGAACACGTGCGCCGATTTGTCCGTCGTGCGATTCAATGTGTATGATGAGTGAGACAACGAGTACACAGAGAGATAAATAAAGATAAAGAAAGAGAGACCGAAATTCTCGCGAAAGAAATTTCTTGGTGACGCGAGATTTGAACCCGCATACCCACGATGCGCAGGCGAGCGTCGTAACCACTCGTCTATCCAGGCACGCTGGCAGAGCATCGCATGGCATTTTGTAGCATAGGGTTGGAAAAGGAAAGTGAGGTCGAGGAGGAATGAAAGAAGGAGGGAAAGAAGGAAGGGACAACTAGTACAGAGAGAGCGAAGAAGATATAGAAAGAAGAAGAAAGACAATGGAGAATAAATAAATAGGAAGAGAAAGAAATGTAACAAAGACAGAAAAAGAAACAGAGAGACAAAGAGAAAGAAGCAGACACCAAAGTATAAAAAAAGAGCAATTATAGGGATGTATAGTATAGCAAGAGGTGACAAAGAGAGAGGGTAAAAGCCTAGCCAAGTCTGGACGAGCGAGGTGCCCACCACCTCTGCTGTGACCCAGCCTTTCGCGACTTAGTGCAAGCTTCGCTAATTGTTAACACCCAATCTGTTTGAGGCAGTCTTGATTTCTGCGGCCTTTCGTTTGCCTTGTGAGGCCTATCGTGCATGTGCCACAGAAATTGCGGAAGTCCCAGTAGTCGCCACAGGTGCACTAAAAAGGAAGAAAGTGGCTGTTTGCCGAACCACCTCCTCTATTTTTTCAGTGCCCGGGCGAGCGCTCTCGTCGGGCCGTCGTGCGCGCGCTCCGCCTCCGCTCGCCGCTGCCGCTTGGTGGAGCTGTGCGAGTAGACTATACAGCAGCTGGCGGATATATGCGGAAGGGAAGGGGAAGCTCTAGGACTAGGATTTAGTGTAACAAAATGTGGATTGATGGTATTCAATGACCCTTGTGATCAGGCGGTGTCAATACAGGGCCAAGAAATACCGAGGGTGAGCGAATACAAGTACCTCGGAGTATGGATACATGAGGGTGACAGGTACATGGAGGTACAGGAAAAAGCCTCAGCAGCAAAAGGAAAGAGGAATGCTGCAATAATGAAGCACAGAGCATTGTGGGGATACAATAGGTACGAGGTGCTTCGAGGTCTGTGGAAAGGTGTTATGGTTCCGGGGCTTACTTTTGGGAACTCAGTGGTGTGCATGAGGGCCGAGGTGCAATCGGGAATGCATATAAATCAAAGGACTGTGGGACGCCTCACGTTGGGTGCTCACGGGAAGACGACAAATGAGGCTGTAAAGGGCGATATGGGATGGGCAGGTTTTGAGGCGAGGAAGGCTCAGAGCAAAATAAGGTTCAAAGAAAGGCTAAGGAATATGAAGGAGAGTAGATGGGCAGAGAAGGTGTTCCGTTACTTGTATAGGAAGAGCGTGGACACACAGTGGAGAAAAAGACCTAGGAGGCTCACTAGTAAATATACGGCTGGTAGTGTAAGCAGTATGTCAACAAAGAGCGTTAAGCGAAAAGTCAGAGACGCGGAGAGGATTTACTGGATGGCCGCTATGGAGAAAAAACCGGCTTTGAGTAACTACCGAAAGGGCAAAAATGAAATAAGGAGGGAGGCATTTTACGATAATTCAAGGGGAAGCGCTTTACTGTTTGAAGCGAGATCGGGTTGCCTTAGAACGGGTAGTTATAAAGCGAAATTCAGTAAAGAAGAAGAACAGTGCACGTGCTGCGGGGAAGATCAGGAAACGGTGGAGCATGTTCTGATTGAATGTGGAGACATCTACCCAGGTGTACGTTTGGGCACGAGCCTACATGACGCCTTGGGTTTTAGAGACAATGGAAAGCTGAACACACCCGCGATTGAAATAAGTAAGAGACGGTTAGAGTATTGGTGGCAGAAAACTAGAGAGAAATGACAAAAATAAATATTGGAAGAAAAATAAGGACATTCTGCCGTAAAGGGCAGAGAAAAGAGCTGAAAACTTAGCTTTTTTTCTTCTTCTGGTGTAAAATAGTTTTAATTGAAGTAACGACACTACGCCAACGCTAAGAAAAAAAAGAGTAAAGTTTTTTTTTTGTCGAGCCTGGTGGCACACTTGTCACGGCCCCGTTATAAAGGGGACGCTCATAGCACCCATCCATCCATCCACGTATGTAAGGTAGAGTTAATTGAAGTGGAGACATTTGGCCAACATTAAGAAGAGAAAAGGAATGTATAGATATATCCCTATCGGAAAAAACAGCGTTTCCAGTGTCTCCCAGTGCCTTTCTGCGCACTGGGTGGCGCTGCAAACGCTGTACAGTGTGTCCCAGTGTACTACATCGCGCTGGGGTGGCCAGTGCCGCCCAGTGCGCTGAAAGACGCTGGAAATACTGTACCCAGTGGCCGAGTGTCTTACAGCGCACTGGGAGGCATTGACCACGCTGTACAGTGTCTGCCCGCGCACTCGGAACACTGGCAGCACATTGGAAAAAAAGCTCGGCGCGCTTGGTGGAATTCGTACAAAATTTGATATTGAGTCGCGAAAAGTCGAAAGAAAAACTTATCAAATATTTTCAAAATAATATTCTATTCTGTGTCCTACATATATTTAGCTTTAGATTTACGGACGTACTAGGTACACGCTAAAGCACTCTGTCGAGCGCGCGCTTTCGCTGAAGTGTGTGATCGAGTGTCGTGAATGTAGTTCATATAACTGCACCGAAATAACTTATCATTCGCAACACAATGTGAAATTAGTATTAGTCGGATAATAACATCAACCAACCCTACCAGTCAGTCCTTCGATGTGTGCTCAAACCGCTGAAAACCGCACCATCCCCGCACGTCACCGGCAACAGTGAACCAATGTAACGCTCAATCTCGGCGTTTTTTAGCTTCTGATTTGTGTAATCGAAAGTGCAAATATAGCCTCGCTTCAGTCAGGTATGATCGAAACTACATTTGAACGGTTATTAGATTCTTCGTAATTGACTATGCACGTTCTTCACGGCGATCGCGGCGCACGGAGCACAGCTCTAAGCCTAACGGTTGGTTCGGCTAGGGTGAACTACTGCGGCTGTATATTACGCGGAACGTAACCAAAGAGTACGGAAAATGTGTTCAAACGGGTGATGAAAACTAAAGTGCTCAGTGCTCAGATAAACATTTTTTTCTACACAGGTATGACTAACTGCTCAGCGAGTCAGTGCGATCGCCGCAACCCATCTGCGGTAACGCTAGCATTTTTTGCGGCAAAACGTGCCCGACAGACGTTCTAATGCTAGGCAGCACATAACAAACACGTTAACTATCTTCTGCTAGGTTCTCGCGAGCACGAAGAGACTGAAATCTGCGTTTCTAAACGAGGAAATGAAAATACTGGCTACCGGAAGTAGTTAAAACATGAGGAAATAAGAGGGCGACTGACGTCTTTCAGCTGTGGCGTAGCGGTAACGTGTCCGACTCAGGATGCACGGTGTGGTGAGTAGGTGGCTTCGGCTCCCGCTCGCTCGTTGTTCTTTTTTTTTTTTGGGGGGGGGGGGGCGTTTTTTTGTCGTAGCGCTCGTGTTTCAGCCCTAATTACGATCTGGGCATAACCACAGATTTTTAAAAACAATTCGGAAGCCCGATTTCGGCCCGTAACGGGTGTCCCAGTGTGCAACGCGCCAGCGTCCAGCGTCCAGCGTCCCACTACCCAGCGCCACACTGGTCCAATAATCATGTATGGCACTGGGACAATGTCACTGGGTTTTCCAATAGGGATCTATATATATATATATATATTGATAAAAGAGCGCCGCTACTTTCCAATATCAAGGGGCTTTACGTGGAGGGATGAATGGATGCTATGAGCGTCCCCTTTATAATGTGGCGATGACAAGTGTGCCCCGCCAGGCTCGTCAAATATATATATATATATATATATATATATATATATATTATATATATATAGATATATATATATATATATATATATATATGTATATATATATATATATATATATATATGTGTGTGTGTGTGTGCGTGTGTGTGGCGCGCGTGTGTGTGTGTGTGTGTGTGTGTGTGTGTGTGTGTGTGTGTGTGTGTGTGTGTGTGTGTGTGGTGTGTGTGTGTGTGTGTGTGTGTGTGTGTGTGACGCTAGATGTGAGAGACGTCCTGTGGCTCAGACGCCATACCTTTATTCCACTCACGCGCACTTCTTACTCGTCGGCTTCTCCTGCCATGGCTTCATGTGTCACACGATTTCCCCTCCCCCCGAAAGAGTGCGCGAGGTACTAACCAAAGTGAACGAGGAGTCTTCTACGAGAAAATCAGGCCAATGGTTCCATGTCTCTAATGAGTTCAATGACCTCGCCAGTGCTTTAGAACACGCTTCAGCAGTCCGGTGACGTCCAGCACAGCTCTGGTGGGCGAGGCTGGCTGTTCCACAGCTGATGACATGGGCGTCCCCGGCGCCTAGATGCTGAGGAAAACGCGGCTTGAGCTCCCGTGAAAAACGAAAACGGCTGGGAGACGTTGTAGCATCGGCAGGTCAGATGTCGTAGGCGTTGGGGTCTTTTTCGTGGCTTGCACACGCTGTTTGCCTCTCGTTTGTGTGTTCGTTGACCGAAGATGATGGAGCGATGTCTGTGTTCTTGACGAGAACATGGGGTGGTTTCTTGCTTCTTGCGTCGTTGCCTGTGGTTTTGTCGCAGTTGTCTTGATCTGTGGCGCGGAAAGCGTCCTTGATGACGCTCCTTAATGTGGAGGTGTCTCAGATGTTGAAATTGTCGTCGGCTTCGTTGGTGTCTCTTCTGGCGACCTTCTTAATGCCGGAAGTGTTCTTTAGATGTATTTTCAGTTCGTCGTTGTCCTTGTTCGAGTAGCCGTTGTATACTCTGGGGTTCTTCGAGTTTCTTCTTTTGGCATTGCTGTTGTTGTTGCGGGACTGGAAGAGGTGGGCTTCTTGGAGTAAATTTAGTCTGGTTTTCTTTGGATCAGTTTCAGTGAACCGGGGCCTTGCATTCTCTGTTGAAAATTGAGCATTCATGCTCGGCATTCGAGTGCGCTTTCTGTTCGGCGACGATTTTCTCACATGAGGCTTTGTCTGGCGAAAATGCTTGCTGCGTGAAGGCTTTTTGTTACTGTGACGAGCGAGTTGAAAGGCCTCCAACTGATTGGTTATGGTCATGTCTGCATCGTATTCTTTAAATCGAATGATCATTTTTTATTTGATTTTTTAACACGAAAGTGTTTTATGCCGGGGTTCACCACGGCTCCACTGACGCATTTCCGTCACGGATATGACGTTGTAAAATATAAAGACTAACATATGGCAAAGAAAAAACTAAGAAGAAGTTCCGTCACCTGGAATCGAACTCGCGACCTCTCGATCACCGGCGCGCAGCGCGAAACGACTCCGCCACAAACGGCACGTTTTTCGTCGTACTAACGGCGTGCTATTTTGTACACCATTTGCCAGTGGCGGCCCTCAGAAATCAGGGTACATCAGCGTGTTTTCGTTATCACTAGCGAGATGGCGCGAAGGGCTGGAAGAAAGCGCTTTAAATGTCGTCGCCCCCGCGTTGAGATAAGCGTGTGTCTCTACAGGGCATGGTCGCTCTTGCGTGCGCGCTTATCTTGTACGTCTTGCGCTCTCACCGCAAGTTTGCGTTCAAGTTACAGTGAGCACGAAGGTCATTTCGCTCACTGCAGCGGCCGCTTTTGCGAAAGGAGCGCGCTGCTCACAAACAAATAAGTTACAACTGTGACAGTTCGCGCTCATCCTGTGTATACTTGTGCGTTCGTTTCGTGCGTCCTCCTTTGTATTTGACCAGCGCGCTTTAACTGTCGAGCTGTGGCGGTTATTTTGCGCTCATCCTGTGTACGGTCGTTCCGTTCGTCCTTTCTGCTTGAGCAACGCGTTGGAAGTTTCGAGCTGCTTGCCGTTTTTCGCGTGACATTACAACTTGTTGCTATAGGATTCATTCCTTCGCCCTCGGGGCGAAACAATGCACAACAAACTCTCAACTACGTCTGTAAGACAGGTTTTACTTTCGTGTTATACCGATTTCTATGACAGAGGGGTCAACTATGTTTTTTGCCAAGATTCATCGTTTTGAAAGATGTGTGTGAGGTAAAATTTGAAAGCCTCACCGGTGACGTCATTGTTGAAGTGGGCGACCATGCCCCGTTTCGTCCATGATGCAACGGTAGCGTGGCGTTCAAAGAGGTTGAACCAGTCCTCTACGGCTCCATCGTCCGCTGATCCGGCGTACTGTGGGATGACAAGGTCTGTTGATGACGCTGCCATGCTGGTGGTCGCTGGGTGCAGCTAGGACCTGTTTCGCCAGTCCATGCGTAGTCAGGGCGTCTTGTTACTGCTCGACGATGATCTGCAGCTGATGAAGTGGCTGCCAGGTTTTCATCCTGTCGACTTGTGTGACGCTAGATGTGAGAGACGTACACTGTAGACGTGCTGTGGCTCAGACGCCATGCCTTTATTCCACGCACGCGCACTTCTTCCTCGTCGACTTCTCCTGCCATGGCTTCATGTATCACAAAAACACACACCCCATATATATATATGTGGCGTTTTTTTTTCGAAATGGGCTAAATTCACAAACCGAAACTAGCTCAAATATTGCTCCATTGGCAAGTACATTCTCTCAACTTTACTCTAAAAGAGAGATCGGAACGAAATGAGTCAAATACCAATAGCTACGTGTGCTCACAGATCCCGTTTCAAAACGAAATTGAGCCAGATCCATGCGCTGTATGGATCGAAATGAGTCAAATCCAGTATGCCGATCGTAAAGCGCTTCGGCGATCACGTGATTCGGCGAACGTGGAAGCCTCCGTGTGATTTCCCGCCTAGCCTGACTACTCTGCCTGTTTTCTGGGTGTTTGTGCAAGTTTTTTTTTTTTTTGCCCTTTCGGAGCTGGATTATCATGGATTCTGATGGAAGTGAAGAGATCGGCGAGAGGTCGTTCCCCAGACGTCGACGACATCGTGAACAGAAGCAATGTCGACGCCGACGAAGCAAGAATGTGCCACTGCGCGAATTTCAATAAAGTTTTTTCAGGAATACCGCATTGAATTCCCTGTCTCAATTCGAAATGAGCCAAAATCCAAAGTTATCATGCTAATAATGGTGAAATCCGCTGCACATTTTTTAATTGATTGTGGCCAGAAACTTCCCCTAGCCGACATGTAAAACATATCATAGAATAGCTTTGACAGCGTTGTATTTAGTTTGCATAGCAAATTTTTGCCGTTTTCTCAAATTCTCTTTGGATGGATTTGACCCATTTCGAAAAAAAACGCCTCATATATATATATATATATATATATATATATATATATATATATTGTTACGGGGAAAAGGCGTCTGAGAAATATGTGTAATATCGATAAAACAGGCAGGCATACAAGATGGAACCCAGTCTGCACGAGAGCTCAGACATCGTCTTCTTCCCTATCGAGTTTCGAATTATCTGTGGTGCCACGTAGCATCACCCCCGGCGGCGAAGGCACCGTCTCGGTGCTCGGTTGGTCCGAGTGGTATCGCTTCAGCCGAGAGACGTGGACAATGTCAGAACACGAGCGCGCGCTGGTGCTGTGAAGTGCTTCAATTTCATAGGTCGCGTCGGTAACATGGCGCACGACACGGTACGGACCCGAGTATGGCGAAGTCAGCTTTTCGCACAGGCCAACTCGCCGTGATGGCGTGCTGAGAAGGACCGTGTCACCACGCTGGAAGTTGACATCGCGGTGGCGTCCAATGGAATTGCGAAAGAGGTCGATGAGTTTGTGTTTGCAAATATCGCAACTCGTGATTTCTTCCTCGTGGTTGGAAAACCAGACTCTGGCCGTGCCCCCAAGGTAAAATAGAATATTGGCCAACATGAGCGTCGGGTCCCAGTTGTATAGTGCGCTCACCCGTTCGTAGAGCTGAAGCCATTTTTCGACATCCTTGTCGTCGTTGCCGGAAAAGGTGCCTGGGTCATGTGGCGTCGTCAGAACGACGGTGCGGTTCGTGACGGCTGGATGCGACGCTGTCGGAGGCTGCGCGGTTGGACGAGGCACGCTTGGGGAAGGTACCGACGAATCCTCGTTCTCGTCGTGATCAGCCATCGTAGAGGCAGCCAAGGAACGTCCGCTGCGTAGAATCGTCGTGGATGTTGATTCTGGGAGGACCCGCACCTCCACCAAAATGTTACGGGGAAAAGGCGTCTGAGAAATATGTTTACTATCGATAAAACAGGCAGGCATACAAGATGGAACCCAGTCTGCATGAGAGCTCAGACATCGTCTGCTTCCCTATCGAGTTTCGAGTTAGCTGTGGTGCCACGCACAATATATATATATATATATATATATATATATATATATATATATATATATATATATATATATATATATATATATATATATATATATATATATGGCTGCTATGAGCGTCGCGTCCCCATTATAACGGGGCCGTGACGAGTGTGCCATCAGGCTCGGCAAATATATTGGTGACCGAGGAGGGGTTGAGGTAGCCAGCCACCCAGGCTCCGGCAAAGAAGGACTCTTGCGACGTTTCTCACGAACAAGTAGAGGATGCGTTTAATTTACATATATACAAGAGCAGTACATTACAAAGAAAGCCTACAGACGCGCCTTTACATCACAAGGGCCCACAGCACACTCGAGACGAGAGAGCCAGCGAAGTCCAGAGAGAGAGCTCTAGCGCACTCCCGACACGCTTCTTTTATCGTGGTCGGTGCACGCGCTAGACCCGACTGCGTATAGCAGGCCCGCCGATCTGCGTTCCTCGCAGCGCAGCAGGAGACTTCCCGCGTTCCTGTGGAACGCGGACAGCCTATGGCAGGAACGCCGATGAGCGTCCCTTGCAGGCCGGATCTTTGCACTGCCGGTTATAAGAGCTGGTCCACCGCCCGAAGAGGTCACGTAAGGGCTGCAGTGGCGCCGCTCGCTGAAGTGGCCGTTGCACGTCTCTGTAGGCAAACCCAACAATTCAAACCCAACAACAACACTGAGAACACCCAGCTCTCCCGAGATCCACCAGGTGTACGTTACTGCGAGGCTCATATCTTAATCTGTTGCACAGCAGAAGCCTACCCTGGGGTGGTGACCAAGTGAACTTGCACAAAAAATAAAAACGCGTGCACACACCCACAAAGCTAAATAGCAGCACTTGCGTCTGACGCAAGTGCTGCTATTTAGCTTTGTGGGTGTGTGGGTACGCAAGTGTAAGTGTTAGCTAAAAGCCGACTTCTTCTGTCTCTCATTCCCATTAGCAGCCATTGTTTACCTCCAAGGTAGTGCCCGGTGAGATTTCAAGAAGTACACGTTGCTGGGCTAGTCGGTTCATGTCTAAGTACAAGCCACAAAGTATGGCTGTTTCTTTGCGCGAGGAAATAACGAGGGAAGGGGTCCAGGGGAGCGCAAACTTTCGACTGTTTATTCAAGAGAAAGAGCAACCTAATATATAGGCACAGACATGCGCAGCAAACTAGGCACACAGCGAGCGCATACCACCCTTATCACAACCTCTGATCTATGAACTTGCGCTCTGCCTGCGAAAGGGACAATGAAGTGTCACTGATACACATGGAACCTCGTGCTTTGATATGATATGCCTCCAACAACTCTCGAGCCGTGGTGTCCCCGCTTCTACCCAGAATCTGAATCTTATTCAAGCACGGCTCACACTTATGTGAACTGCAGTGGGTCGGCAAATGTGCCCCATCTCTACCTTTTAGTGAAAGCTCGTGTTCCCGCGCACGCTCATTCACGCACCTTCCCGTCTGGCCGACATACGTCTTGCCACAGGTTAGCGGAAATTCATACACAACGCCGGTGGCACATTTTGTGTACGACTTTGCGTGCTTCTTGCCGCAGCCACCTTTCTTGCTCCCATCAGATAGGATACGTGGGCAGAGCTGAGCCAGCTTCCGCGGTGCAGAAAAAAGAATTGGCACGCCGTGTCTGTTAGCAACCTTCTTTAGGTTGTGTGCCACCCGGTGCATATACGGCACGACCTCTGGTCTCACCGTTCTCCGCTCTTGCTCGACCCCAGAACCATGGTGTTCACTCCTGAACTTCTGGAGGAGCGACTCGGCGACGGCGATGAGGAGCGGGCGAGGGAAACCAGCCAAGGACAGACGATCCAATTGGTTTTGAAAACCCTTGGCTTTATTCGCCTAGGTCTACAAAAGAATTGCTGCCATATGAGTCGGCGCATTCCAAAACTGTGAAAAGGGCTATAGCTAAACATTGCCTAGAGTGTGCACTTGCAAGGTCGTGCTCGCACGTGATGCAGAAGGGTTTTGCACGGGCCGGATTTTACGGCCCGGGCCCGGCCCGGGCCCGCTTTTGAAGACCGAGCCCAGCCTGGACCCGTGGTTCCAAGCGCGGGTCCGGCCTGGGCCCGGGCGTACATGACCGAACCCAGCCCGAGCCCGGCCCCGGCCCGTGGTTCCAAGCCCGTGCCCGGCCTGGGCCCGCGCTTGGAACCACGGGTCCGGGCTGGGCTCGGGCTTCATAAAGCGTGCCCGGGCCGTAAAATCCGGCCCGTGCAGTGCTCTACTCTGGGGTATCGAAATTCACCGCATTCGCCAACGGTATGTTTGGCGAGGGATGTACCGCTACGTGCAGAAGTTTGTTCGCTCCTGCATCGATTGTCAGCGCCGCAAAACTTCAACGCACCTGTCGCCGGCAGGTCTGCAACCTCTACCTTGCCCTGACCGGCCGTTTGGGCGCGTTGGCATCGATTTGTATGGATCACTTCCTCTAACGTCGGCTAGTAACCGCTGGGCCAGCGTCGCTGTTGACCACCTTACGCGATACGCCGAAACTGCCGCCCTCCCAGCGGCTACAGCGCGCAATGTTGCCTCCTTCCTGCTGCACCAATTCATGCTGCGCCACGGTCCACCCCATGAGCTGCTCAGCGATCGAGGTCGTGTCTTCTTGTCCGAAGTCATCGAAGCCATTCTCAAAGAGTGCAACGTTGTTCACCGGAAAACTACTGCTTACCACCAGCAGACGAATGGACTCACCGAACGCTTTAACCGCACGCTCGACGATATTCTCTCGATGTACGTCGCTGCCGATCACACAAATTGGGATGCCATTCTCCTTTCGTCACCTAGGCCTATAATACCGCCCGTCAGAGCTCTACTGGTCACGCGCCATTTTTCTTATTCTACGGCAGGCACCCGTCGCACACAATCGACACAATCCTTCCATACAAGCCGGATCCGTCTGAGTGTGCGCCTATTTCTGCCACAGCCAGACTTGCTGCGGAGTGTCGGGAGCTTGCAAAGACATTTACTACGCATGACAGAGAGCGGCAGAAGAGCATTCGCGGTTACACCACCACTTCTGCGCCCACGTTCCTCCCTGGAGCGCTCGTATGGCTCTCGGTTCCTACCACTGCACCTGGCCTCTCTTCAAAATTACTGCCGAAATACGACGGCCCCTACCGTATCGTCGAATGCACGTCCCCGGTCAACTACGTGATCGAACCCCTTGAACGATCTTCGGACATGCGCCGTCGAGGGCGCGACATTGTCAACGTGGAGCGCCTGAACCCTATCATGAGCCGCTCATAGTGACAAGCAGTTAGGTCGCCAGGCGGCTCCCTTTTCGTACCCGGGGTAATTGTAGCGAAGCGTTGGAAGCCTGTAATGGGTCGCCCTCTCGAGTGCTTACAAGTGGGTCGTCCTCCTCCGCTCTTCTCGGACAGCACGCTCCTCGCGCTCAGACTCCGCGCTCTGTCTCGACTGTCGCCGTTGTGCTTCGCGACTAGTCAATAAAGGCCTGTATAATATATATATATATATATATATATATATATAATATATATATATATATATATATATTATATATATATATATATGTATATATCTATATGTGTGTATATATATATATATATATATATATATGTTATAAACAGCAGTGCAAAGATCTTGCCTGCAAGGGGGGCTCATCAGCGTTCCTGCCATAGGCTTCAAAATAATTGTTGGGCTAGTTCGTTCAACATATCTGGGTTGGGAGTGCGAAGGCTTGGCAGGAAGGACAGGACGACAGAGAAGAACAGACGCTCAACTTGCAACTGTAGTTGTAACTTGCAACGTCCAACTGTGAGTTGCAAGTTGAGCGTCTGTTCTTCTGTGTCGTCCTGTCCTTCCTGCCAAGCCTTCGCTCTCCCAACCCAGATATGCCATAGGCTGTCCACGTTCCACAGGAACGAGGGAAATCTCCTGGTTCGCTGCGAGGAACACGCATTGGCGGGCCTGCTATACGCAGTCAGGTCTATCGCGTGCACAGACCACAATAAAAGGAGCGTGTCGGGAGTGCACTGGAGCTCTCTCTTTGGCCTACGCTGGCCCCTTCGTCTCGAGAGTGCTCTGGGCCCTTGTGATGTAAAGGCGCGTCTGTACGCTTTCTGTGCCATGTACTGCTCTTGTAAACATGTAAATTAAACGCATCCTCTACTTGTTCGTGAGAAGCGTCGCAAGAGTCCTTCTTCACCGGAGCCTGGGTGGCTGCCTCGGTCTCACCAACTGGTTGGCAGCGCGGAATCGGTTCGCGTTCTTTCCTGGTACCGATGCTGGTGAGTGCTCACTTTCCGTAGAGATTGTACCAGGTGTTTTGGATAGATGGCGATGTTTATCCAAAGAGGTAGATTGGTTGCTGCTTTGTGAAGGCTTGTGTTTATTAGGGGTACCTTCACGGCAGTTTGAGCAACGGAAGTCTGCACGGAGTGACCATGGATTTGAACATATTGAGCAAACCGGATTTACTGCTGTTGTGCGAGGAGCTCGGGATTGAGGTGGCGACTATACATAGAAAGCCACATTTAATATAGGCAGTTAAGGATTAGGGCGCGGATGAGGAGGAGCTTTCCGAGTGCTGGGAGCTAATTCAGGAGAGGATGAAAAGGGCAAGAGAAGACGAAGAGCGAGAGCTCCTTGCGTTTGAAAGAGAGACCGTCAGTCGTAAAGAAGAAGCGGAAAGCCAAGAAAGGGAGCTTAAGCGCTTGTGGGTTCAGCTTAAGATTGCAGAGGCAAAAGGTGCTAGCGGCCTGGGAACAGAAAATGCAGAAATTCAGGCAGGTGCTCGATTGAGCATGAGGAACCGCTTGCAGCCTCACAAAATGAGCGAGGACATTGCGTTGTTCCTTGTAAATTTTGAAAGAACTTGTGATAGGATGGGGTTAGGTCGTGGCACGTGGCCTCAAAAGCTACTATTGGTATTGCCCTGCGAAGCAACAGACGCGGATGATTATAACAAAGTGAAGGCCGCGCTTCTGAAGAAATTCCGGATTTCCGCGGAAGCGTCTCGCCGCCGGCTTAGGGACGCTCAAAAGAAAACAGGCGAAACATTTCAGGAGTTTGCATTCAACATGAAGGCCAATTTGGTGGAGTGGCTGAAGGGAGAAGGTGTCTACGAGGATCGGGAGAAGCTAGTGGATTGGATCTGGCTTGAGCAGCTTTATGGATGTTTAGATGAGGAAATGCGCCTGTGTATTCAAGATAGACCTGGCGAGAGGAACGTGGAAAGCGCGGCTGAGCTAGCTGGTGAGTACACCGTCCGTCGCCAGCCAGAAAAAGCCCGCGTTCGTCCATTCAGCAAACAGTCGCTCAAAGATTGCCCTTTACGTAAAGGCGCCAGCGCTGCAATGAATGCGCTTGAGAACGAAGCAAAGGAAAACTCGGGGAAAGAAAAAGAGTTTTGAGTTGAAAAAGCCACTTTTGTGTTTCCGGTGCCAAGAGCCAGGACACATTGTGGCTGGCCGTCGGAAACCAAAGGTAGTGTTTTCTTTTACGGGCACTGGCGACGAAAATATGCAGCTCTTGAGACCGTACCTTCGAGACTTAGTCGCAAAAGGAAAAGAATGCAAGGTCCTTCGTGACTCCGCGGCAAAAATGGACATTGTCCATCCTGAGTAAGTTGAAGCTAAACACTTCGCGGGTGAGTGCGCGTGGATAAAGGAGGTAGTAGAAAAGAAGAGCGTTTGTCTGCCTGTCGCAAAGGTAACGACTGAGGGTCTGTTTGGAGTACTGGAGACTGAGGCAGCAGTATCTCCGAATCTACCGAAGCTGTACCCGTACGTTTTTTCGTACAAGTCTGACATTCTTTTGAAGCAGAGAGGTCTCAGCTTCGGGAAATTCGTAGCACAGACCATTACCCGTTCCAAGGCACGCGAGCTCGCCGCTGTGAGGACTAACGAAGGCGAACAACCAGTAGCAGCTGATCACTGTGAGCAAGCATCAACTAGTACGCGTGAGGAAGGAAGCATGTCTGGAGCGCCTGTGATAATGGACGATAGCATTGCTACAGAGGCTGCTATTCAATCACCGACACAAGTGCCCGCATGCTACACAATGGAAGAGGCGTTTCCCCATATTGTGCTACCACATTCTCAAAGTTTACTTGACCTCCTCAATGACGACAAGGAACTTTAATGCAGGAACAAGAAATAGACGCATCGATGCAAAATCTAAAGAAACTTGTGCGGGAAGGAGTATGTCAAAGGCGAATAGGTTTCCAACGCCTTTTGGGTCTTTTGTATCGTCAATACAAAGATAAGAAACGGGTTCATTACTACCAGCTGATTACCCCAGATCTCACAGTAAAGCTGACATTCGGTTATTTCTTGGATTGGTTGGGTACTACCAGCACTAGATTGACAACTTTTCAGAGATTGTGTGTCCACTTACAGATAGCTTGTAAAAGAACGAACCTATGAAAGAATTCATTCTAAAAAGACACGGCGTGCAAACACGGACACAAGAAAGAAGTCAGGAGACCACAAACGCCGGCGTTTGTGGTGTCCTGACTTCTTTCTTGTGTCCGTGTTTGCACGCCCTGTCTTTTTAGAATGAATACTTACCAACTAGCTAAGCTCCCTGTTATTCTAAACCATGAAAGTGCAGTCGAATGAAGAGAAGGATCGCTCATTTCTGCCTTGAAATCTGCTCTATACAGTCGGCCTGTGTTGAAGGCGCGTGATTTTGACCGCCCGTTTGTACTGCAGTGCGATGCTAGTGATCGGGAAATGGGAGCTGTGCTAAGTCAAAACGACGATGACGGGAACGGACACACCGTGGTATTTGTCTGTAGGAAACTCACGATTCGTGAGCAGACGTACAGTGCGCCGGAAAAATCACAGCATATCCACGGAGTGAATGATGATGAGTGGGCGAAGCTGCGGAGGTTCATCGGTAAACCGTGAATCTTCCGTGAATTCTGCCCAGTACATCATCACGGACGTGAGATCGGGCGTCTTTATACTAAAGGTTCGATGAGAGTTATGACGACTTGCAGCTCACTTTAATTTTACGTGTACGCTGTGAATTTTCATCGTTTAATCACCCACAGGAGAAATCGCACACACGCACTACCTTGGAGGTCAAAATTCAGTGCCTATATATACGGGGTGGTCAGTGAATGGTTGTGCAGCACGAGCGGTCGGTTTTTTCAGTCAAGACGCTGCCGCGACGCGGCCTCGCGACGCTGCCTGCGTCGGCGCCGCTGCGCCGCGAGGCAAGATAGGGGGGGGGGGGACCGTAGGAGAGGAGAAACATTTGGCGTCATTCGTTAGGAAGCTGGCGTCTTTTCATTTTGCTTTAGAAACATCTGGCGTCTTTTCGTTTTGCTTTTAGAAAACATCTGGCGTCTTTCGTTGGTTTATTTCATCAATCAACGGCGTTTTGAACAAAATTTTTATTGTTTAATCACGCACAGGAGAAATCTCACCAGGCACTACCTTGGAGGTAAACAATGGCTGCTAATAGGAATGAGAGACAGAAGAAGTCGGCTTTTAGCTAACACTTACACTTGCTTAGGAACACAGTCCTACGAACAAAGTAGGAACACAGTCCTACGAAACTGCGCAGTTCTTTCACGGACGTAGGTTTGGGGAACTCGGTCACAGCCCGAAGCTTGGCTGGATCGGGGAGGGTCCCGTCCTTGGACACGACGTAGCCGAGGAATGTCAGCTGCCGTGCTGCAAATCGGCACTTCTTTAGATTCAGTTGCAGACCGGCGTCGCTCAAACGCGTCAAAACATGCCGTAGGCGTTGAAGATGCGTGGAGAAGTCCGGAGCAAACACGACGACGTCATCGAGGTAGCATAAGCACGTGTGCCATTTCAGGTTGCGCAGAACGGTATTCATCATGCGCTCAAATGTGGCGGGCGCATTACACAGCCCAAACGGCATGACGTTGAATCCGTACAGGCCGTCGGGCGTGACAAAGGCGGTCTTCGGTCGAGCGTCATCAGCCATAGGTACTTGCCAGTACCCTGAGCACAAATCGAGAGATGAAAAGAATTCAGCGCCTTGCAGGCGCGAATCGCGTCGTCTATTCGCGGCAGTGGATACACGTCCTTACGAGTGATCTTGTTGAGTCGCCTGTAGTCCACACAGAACCGCACAGAGCCGTCCTTCTTCGCAACAAGAACGACAGGAGACGCCCAGGGGCTCTTAGAAGGTCGATTGACATCGCGTCGAAGCATGTCGTTGACTTGCTCGGTGATTACACGGCGTTCTGTGGGAGATACGCGATATGGACGTTGCCGCAGTGGCAGGTGGTCTCCAGTGCCGATGCCATACGTAGCGGCCGACGTTCGGCCGAGAGAAGTTTGAGCGACATCGAAAAAAGGGCGAAATTCTTCCAACAGGTCCAGAAGCTGGGAACGCTGGACCTGCGTAAGGTTGTCAGCTATGGAGGAACCAAATACGTCAGCGGGTGATGAACCGGACGTCGAAACAGCACTGAGCGTACTGGAACTGCGGCCGTGCGATCCATCGGGTTCGTCCATAACTTGTGTGTCTTCGAGGGTTTCCACGCTTCCGAGACATTCCCCGCGCACCAACGTAACACTGTACGGGGAGCGGTTGATTACAAAATAGAGGTGCTGCCCTGTGTGACTTGAACGGTCGCGAAAGGCACCAGCAAGCCATTCCTCGTGCAAACACGGTCATATGGCGAGACGAGTGCAACGGTGTCGTATAGGCTGGCGCAGTAGACTGACACCGACGTTGACGAGTTTGTAGGCACTTTGATGTCGTCTTTGACGAGTACCTTGCTCGCAGCCGATGGACTGTCTGCCGGCGTCAGATGAGAGAATGGTGAGAGCTCTATTTCGGCGGGTGCGAAATGAATTACGGCGTCGTGGCGGTAGAAAATCCCATCCGAGGATGACGTCGTGAGAGCATGCAGGAATTGTGATCAATTCGACGGCGTACATAGCGTCCTTAATCATGACGCGGGCTGTGCACACCGCTGTAGGGTGAATACTTTGGGCGCTGGCTGTACGGAGGGAGAGCCCGGAAAGTGGCGTCGTCACTTTTCGCAGTAATCGGCTAAGCTTTGCGTCCATAACGGATACGGCGGCTCCAGTGTCAATAAGGGCAGATGCACGAACACCGTCCAAAAACACATTTATCACGTTCGATGGGCTTCGCTGAGGGCTTTTCGCAGTTCAGTAGTGTCGCAGCCCTTGCCTCGTGGACTGCGACAACTAGTTTTCCTGGTCACGTTGGACCATACGTGGCCGCATCGGGGACAGTGAGCGTCGTCGTGGTGACGGTGAACGGCGGGTAGAGGTGGCTGGGCGATACGGCGGTGACATAGGCGGCGGTGAATCGTAATACGGGCGGCTTGACTGGCTTGGGATTGGTTGAGGCGACTGGAGGCGACTGCACGCGATTGCAATAGCGGGCGACGTGACCGGCGCAACCGCACGCAAACAGATGGGGCGGTTGTCAGAAGTGCGCCATCGATTCGCCGGGGTAGGTCCCATCCACGGCCCAAGACGCGGTGGACGGGGCGGCGGCTGACAGGACTGCATGGTGGGCTGCAGTCGTGGCCTAGGAATGACGTCGGCGTACGCAGCCGGCACACTCGTCTCGAGGGCCTGTGGTCTGGCGACGACTTCGGCGTAAGTATGTGGGGCAGACACAGGGATCGCTTGGGGTGGTCTGGCTACAACTTGCGCGTAACTGAGCGGTGCAGGTGCCGGAGGTGGCTGGTGGTATTCCGGCATGAGCTCCGCGATTTCCTGTTGAATAGCGCGGCGGAAAGGAGGCAGCAGTGCGGTCGACGGCTGTTCAACATGCTGCGACTGAGGGAAGGCAAGGAGAGAAAACTGGCGGGCGATTTCTTCGCGCACAGATGACTTGATCTCGGCGAGGAAGGCCGAGTGATCAGAAATGGCCGACAAACCAGCGAGATCGGCTTCGCGTGATGGAGGTCGACGGGCCAGCAACCTCTGCCGGCGCAGCCCCTCGTAGCTTTGGCAGAGCGTGATGACCTCTGTCACAGTACGAGGGTTCTTGGCAAGCAGCATGGTGAAGGCATCGTCGTCGATGCCTTTCAGAACGTTGCGGATCATGTAAGACTCAGACATAGTTTTGTCGGCCTTCCTGCACAAGTCAAGCACGTCGTCGATGTAGCTCGTAGAAGACTCACCGGTCTGCTGAGCGCGTTCACATAAACGCTGTTCGGCTTGCAGTTTACGAACGGCGGGGCGGCGAAACACGTTGATGATGGCGGTCTTGAAATCAGACCACGTGAGGAAATCGGTTGCGTGGTTATTGTACCAGAGGCTTGCGACACCCGCGAGGTAGAAAACCAGGTTGCTCAGTTTTCCCGCCTCGTCCCATTTGTGGGGGACGCTCACGCGCTCATATATCGCGAGCCAGTCCTCCACGTCAGTGCCATCCGCGCCGGTGATGACAGGAGGGTCACGGATGCGGGGGACACCGGGGCATGGTGTCGGTACAGGGGGAAGCGTTTGCTGGGCGGCGTCTTGAGGCATGGTATAGGGCACGGTACGGGATCGAAGCGCCAGGGGCATCGAACGGAGACCGAAGTTGGTTCGACGGCGCAGCACTCTCCACCAAATTATAAAGGCCTTTACTGACTAGTCGACGAAGCACAACAGCGACAGTCAAGACAGAGCGCGGTCTCTGAGTGCGAGGAGCGTGCTGTCCGAGAAGAGCGGAAGAGGACGACCCATTACAGGCTTCCAACGCTTCGCTACAATATATATTGTAGTGATCCAAAAGAACTGGTTGGAGAAGACGGAAAAGAAGAGGCTAGGGGAAGAGGAAGAAGAAGCTAGAAGAAATGTAAATAAAATGGCTGAAAGCAAACTGCTTTCGTTGGAACTTTATATTTGGCGCAGCCTTTGGCAGGATCCGGAAGATGTGGGTGACCTTCTACCTCACACGGCGGGACGGCGAGCCACTGATCGCAGGCTACGAGCTAGACGGCGAGAACTTCGTTGCGGCGCCAGAAGAGATGACAACACCTGGCCGAATCGAATCCATCGCCACCATTGCCAAAGAGCCAATCAGCGACGTCATCGCCAGAGGCACTGTGAAGATAAATGTACCTTTTTCGCTGTTCCAAGCCTGGGAAAAGCAAAACACCATTAAGGAGCAACTGCCGAGCCATTCTGATGCAATTACAGATACGTCAAGCTGGTCGAACGTTGTTTCTCAGTTCACCTGGTTGCAAAAGCAGCAACTACAGCACTAGCAAGCACTCTTGACGGTTCTGGCATCAGACAGGACTCGTCACATGAGAGTAAACACGGACATCTTTGACGGCAGTTCCGGTGTAGATTATTGGTTGAACGCATTTGAGTGTGCATGTGAACAGAATCATTGGTACACGGACTGCGACAAAATACGAAATATGCGAGCATGCCTTTCTGGAAATGCCAAACAATGGTTTGATTTGCGTTTTGCCCAACACAAAGAAGATTCATGGCAGTCATGGAAGGACAGCTGTGTCAGTGCCTTCAGAAAGAATTCGGTAGAATTATGGGACAAAGCCATCAAGTATGAACAAAACAGTGAGAACCTAGTCGACGATTTCTTCGTAAAACAACAATTGCTGTATAACGCTGATCCGAACCTTCAAGAATCGTGCATCGTGCCAATTATAATACAGGGAATGAAGAAAGGAAGCCGAATGCAAATGGAACTCAAGACACCTATAACGTCTGAGGAGCTGCTTCATGGTTTGAAGTACATTAGTTCTGACTCTACAGATGCAATCGGGTTGAAAGATCCCCCACCGCAACCTCATGAAGCAGTATCCCCTAGAAAAGGTGTCTTCCCGTAGGAAAATTGCGTGACAGATCAGCCGTCACATCAATTCTATGAGACTGACACTTCACTTGGAGAATCGTCGCATAATTGTGTGCAGGGGCATTTATTGGAACGAGAGACGCCTCTTCGATCTTGCCGCGAGGTCCCTGGTAATATACTGTCTTCACTATGCCTTGTTGTTTCGCGATCTTCGTGACGAAGTAGGGACCCGTAAACGGAGACTTCGAGTCGAGCCCTTCGCGCACAAGGATCATGCTTCCAGGCTGCACATCGGGTATCTCTGATCGATGACGCTTATCGAAGTTCCTTTTCACCGTCTGGCGATATCGTTGTTTCTTTTCTCCGCCAGGGTTTTTCCTTGAGAACGATCTTGTCAAAACCCAAGCTCTGATCAGCAGGCAACCAGCTTGATTTTCCGAAAGCCGCAAGTTGGGACTGCATCCAATTCCGGCAGGGAGCGATTGTGAGGGATACAGCCGCCTCCCAGCACAACCTCCACCCGCCTTTGAAGTCTGGGTATAAAGACATAAACATCTCCAAGTCCTAATCAGCCTCTCTGCAAGAGAATTAGCTTCAGGGTGGTATGGTGCTGGGAA